>NC_136267.1:106298568-107015809 GCF_964187855.1 Myxine glutinosa
GGTTAACAAGGAGAGATGCAGAAAATAGGGCAAAATGGAGAAGATTGTCATTGGGACCGCAAGGCTAACCCCCGCTCTAGCAGGGAAAATGGCTTTTAAAATGCATGTTGTTGTTGTTGTATAGGAGGTGATGGGGAATTTTTGTCCAGTGCTCGAACTACAAAATTTGTTTCCTTCTAGTAAATGCTTGTGAATAATACATTTTTTTGCTGTGCATTTATAGAAGCCAGGGATCCTAGTTTGTTTGTTGTGGGGCTGTGGGTGCTTTGCTTTTACCAAGAGGTCCCTGAGTGTCCGACCACGTCGAAATGATGTTAGTGGAGGTTGAGGAAATGTGGTGCCGAGTGTTTCTGATTGATGGAGGAGAGGAAGGGCCTTATTCAGAATACTTGGCAATTGGGATGAGGTAGCAGAGTAGGTGGTTACCAGTGGGACACGGTTAGTTGCAGGTTTGGGTTTGTAAGTCAGAAGGTCTGCTCTCGGTATGCATTTTGCTCGGGTTATTGCTTCTTTCACAGAGTGAGGGTCATAGTTTCTTGCAATGAAGTGTGTTTCTAATTGGCAGAGAGAAGTTTCTTCTGCCATTTTTGTTGAGAAAATGCGTCTTACTCTGAGTGCTTGACTGTATGGTATGCTTGCAATTGTATGTTTAGGATGAGATGAAGAAGGGAGAAGGTAAGAGTGAGTGTCTGTTGGTTTGGTGTATAGTTCTGTTTCGAGTCTGTTATTTTGAAGCGTGAGTGATGTGTCTAGAAAGTAAACTTCGGACTGTGAGCTGTCGAATGTAAACTTGATGGTCGGATGAATCAAATTTAATTCATTTTGGAATTGTGTGAGACTACGGGGGGATTTTGACCAGATGAACTGGATGTCATCAATATAACGTACCCAGGATTTTTCCAAGATGCCGTGATGAGGTTGTGCATTGATCTTGGCCTCTATGATTCCCATGAAGATGTTAGCGTATGACGGTGCAACAGGGGTACCCATAGCGGTACCTTGAGTTTGAATGTAATGTTGTCCGTTTAATTGGAAATTATTCAGTTTGAGTGTCAGTTGTAATAGGCGCATAAGGTCTTGAGTAGGTGGTATTGGGACTTGTCGTGTATCGAGGGCTTTGCGGCATGCAGACAGGTCTTCTGAATGTGGAATATTAGTGTAGAGGGATGTAACATCTGCTGTGACAAATGGTTTGGGAGTCGAAAGGTGAGTATATTCTGTTCAATCCTTGGATGTGGGTCAGAAAACTGGTTGTGTCCTTGAGGTATGAGGAGGAGGTCTCCTCATAGGTCTCCTTGCAAGAAACTATGACCCTCACTCTGTGAAAGAAGCAATAACCCGAGCAAAACGCATACCGAGAGCAGACCTTCTGACTTACAAACCCAAACCTGCAACTAACCGTGTCCCACTGGTAACCACCTACTCTGCTACCTCATCCCAATTGCCAAGTATTCTGAATAAGGCCCTTCCTCTCCTCCATCAATCAGAAACACTCGGCACCACATTTCCTCAACCTCCACTAACATCCTTTCGACGTGGTCGGACACTCAGGGACCTCTTGGTAAAAGCAAAGCACCCACAGCCCCACAACAAACAAACTAGGATCCCTGGCTTCTATGAATGCACAGCAAAAAAATGTATTATTCACAAGCATTTACTACAAGGAAACAAATTTTGTAGTTCTAGCACTGGACAAAAATTCCCCATCACCTCCTATATGAACTGCAAATCTACATGGGTCATATACCTAATCACTTGCCAAAAGTGCAACAAACAATATGTTGAAAAAACTGAGAATACACTCTACACACGATTTAATAACACCCGGTCAGAAATCAATAACTTCCACACCAGTCAGTAGTCAGGTTCACTATGTCAATAAATTATATTTCGTTCAAAATCATGGTAGATTAGCAAACCTATACATTTTTGGAAAGGTTATAGCATAAGGAAACTAAAAATCAATGTTTACATTTGGAGAGATACCTGTATGGTGGCCATTTTGGATTTTCAAAATGGCCACTGTAAAATACATATTTTGTTCTATTTCTGCCTCTAATTACCCTAAAAACTTTTTAAAATATACTAAACCTATATTTTCAGGGACAAGGAATCCAATGAAAGTATCAAATTAGTGCTATGGGGAATGGTAAGACACGAATCAAAGGTTTTGAATTGCAAAATACTGTCTTTATATTCGCGATAAGTTGCATAATCAAATACATGTTATCATTTTGTACAGGCAGTTAATAACATCAAAATGTGTCACAATAATTCATATCACCAAACATACACAGGCAGTCAGCAAAATCATATATACACATGCAGTCAGTATAACTTCACATCTACACAGGCAGTCAATGACAAAATATACACAGGCAGTCAATGGCATCAAACATACACGATTACAGAATATGCCATTTAGAGTTCGTCATCACTGTCCTGTGTGTCGTATCCGACAATATAGTCCGCATCGTTTTCACAGTCCGTTCCACACAAGCAAAGGTCGGTCAAATTGATTGGCAAATCGAATTGGTCGAATGGTCGATCGAATCGAATCGGTCGAATGGTCGAATGGTCAATCGAAGCGATTGGTCGAATGGTCGAATTGGTCGAATGGAATTGGTCGATTGGTCGAATTGGTCGAATCGAATTGGTCGGAATTGGCAAATGTAAACATTGATTTTCAGATTTTCCATGTAATAACGTTTCCAAAAATGTATAGGTTTGCTAATCTACCATGATTTTGAACGAAAAAACATAGTGAACCTGACTACAGGGCAAATCTCTACCTTACACGATACACTTTAATCAACCGGATCACTCTATAAATGACATTCAAATCTCTGCCATTGAATCAATCACAAATCGATCACACACCGCGATTCTGAAACGTGAGTCCTTTTGGATACATAAACTTCGGACAAAAATCCCTCATGGCATAAATTTTGATGATTAAAGCATGTTCCTACATCAACCCAATCAAATTGTTAACCGTAACCCATTCATTCATTCATTCATTCATTCACCCATTCATTCATTCTACCTTTATATGTCATTTATAAAGATATATAAATATATTATATGAATATAAATGGTATATGAATATATGCTTGTGTGTTTATGTATGTATGTATCTCTATATTTGTATATGCATGTGCACCGGAACTGTAACGCAAACGGTAACTGAAAGGTGCGCTTCACTTCCGTTAAACTTGGGGCCGGTGAGTGAGCTTTGGCGTGGCTCTTCCTTTTGTATGCATTTTCTACACATATCACACATCTTACACACATATCACTATACATACTTGACTGATACACATGCCTGCTGTTTTTGTAGACTCAGAAGAAGACCTTTGTTGGTCGAAAGCTTGTCAAATTAAAGATCGAAGTGCTGAAGCTACGTCCGCGTCTGATTTAATCTCCCGATTATTTATTCAATACAAATGAGACGCCTGCTCGTACTGTGGAGTTTCTACTATTTCTCACAGTTATATATATATATATATATATATATATATATATATATATATATATATATATATATATATATATATATATATATATATATATATATATGTGGGGAACAAACTCCTTGATCGTAGCAGAAGTTCACCAACAGATTGAGAATGACGAATCTTTATTAAATACCAATTAATACAGATCTGGAGGAGACGGAGACGTCTACAGCACGAACCACCGTCATGCCATGTCTACCTTCCTGAAAACACATTGATTCACAGTTCAGTTATATAGGGACACGCTTTATCAGGGAATCTCCGAGAGGACAAAGAAACTGGCTAAAGTTCCTCCCACCGTCATCCCCAGTGGGCCGAGCCCCCACCGTCCTCCGTCCCTTCATCTTGGGGGAGTGAAGCACGCACCGTCAGGATCCGGACCAGATGTGGTTTCAAGGCTCCGAGGTGACAGAAAATATAACTCACCGAAGGGGGATTGCATTCTTGGTCCTGATAAGACCATAAAGTGTATGAGGGCGTTCTGATGAGTTCCAGGTGTTAAATGTACCTTTCAGTTCACATTTCTCATTTAAACTTAAATTCAAAGCATATTTATCATAACTCAAGCGTCACTGTGATTATACAAAATATAGTTAATGTTTTAACAGTTTATCAAAAGGTTTATGTCCACGATCCAAGCATCCTACGTAAAGTTTCACATTCCAAGCGCATATAATCCGTTTTCCTGCCCGCGGCTTGAGGCGCCGTCTGCGGAGAAGGGAGAAAGTTTACGACTAGGCTTATCTAGCCTTCAAGGGGCGCACGTATCCAACGAGGCCATCTGTTCAGCACAGATGAAGCGAGTATTTTCTCATTTTAAACTATAGCATAGCGACAACCTTTTATTAACTTTATGAAATAGCATTTTTAAACAGCATTTATAACATAACATATTAGTCAAATGACATCTATAACAGAGCATTAAGCAGTAACAAATCTGCGACCTGACAGCCCTTCCTCTTGTCTCGTCGAGACAAAGTATCTCAAGAGACAACATGCCGCATCGGGCTTTATTGAAAGACAATCGTGTAATGCGGGTATCTCCCAAGGGCATACCGTGCGCCCATAGCGCCTCGCCCGTGCATTTGGGGAACGTGTCGTGTGGTGCGTGCTTGGAACCTGAGGGCTCAGAACATGAAAGTCCATTAACGTTTCGGATCCACAACGAAGGCGTCTGGTCCAGATGAGGTTCTGCCCCGCCAGGGGGCCAACAACCTCCCCTGCGGAACTTGCTCCCCCCACCCTTTGCAGACGCGGTCCTTGCAGATCTTCGAAGTTAATCAACGATCATGCCCATGAGATCTCTCACGTGCTGCTGTTCTGGGGAATACATAATGTTGTCAGTATCTTGTGTCTCATTTTCCTGGTCAGGGTACAGAGCGTTAAAATCCGAATCACTTGAAGCATTTGAACTTAAAACTTTTGAAGCAAAGAGAGGGACTTCCTTTATGTCAAAGTCTCCCATGGACGCCTGGTCGGCTTGCGGGTCTAGGATATCCACGTCGGGTCCCTCGACTGCCAGACCCAGCGTCGCAATCAGATCCATAGTTGGGTCGGAAGGGGGTGTACAGCTGTGAGCTTGTAATACATAAGAGGCGTTAGCCAGTACACGCAGGGGGTTTACAGCACAAGTATCACAGTCATCACAAACATCAATACAGGCAGCAGCCAGTTCCCACATGGGATTTTCAACACAAGTATCACAGTCATCACAAAAATCAATACAATTTTCTGGAGCGCCGGTCACATCTGCCTTGTTGAAGGACCCATTCAGGTCGACGGCCTCTGTGGTCAGAACCATAGTCGTTGTCGGCGGCTTCTTCACTTTCCATCCTGTAAAATACTTTCTCATACAGAGGAGGACTAAAGATTTCATTAGTGCCCCCCAAATTACTACCCCGATTATCACGGCCAGTGCGGTCAATAACCACTTCACTATGGTGCCCGTCCATCCCCGGAACCAGTCAGTGAGCCAGCTAAATTTATAAGAGTTCTCGCGCGCGATCCGATCGATCGTCAGGGCGTGGCTAGTTTCCCTTAGTCTCACTATTGCGGCTGACACTCCTTCGGATGGATCAGGTATGTAAGTGCAACATTTTCCCTCTATTATTCCGCATACCCCTCCTTTCTCTGCCAGGAGCATGTCCAAAGCCACCCGATTCTGCATCACCATTGTACGCATGTGAATTACCGTGTCCAATAGTATGTCATGAGCCGTAGCGGTGTCGTTTGCCACCTTTTCTAGGGCCAAAGCCAATTTATCTATCCGGAAGCTGTTCATGGCTGTGCCCGCACCTGGGAAGAAGAAACCTAACACCTTTTCCCATAGGCTCCCGTGTAGTTTAGTGGTTCCATCTTCGTTCATGACTGACCTCTTATGTCGCCTGTCCAAGGACTTTGGGTCTAGCTCATCCAGTATCTCAACGTCAGGAAGGACTGAACCAAGATAACATGTGCCCCCCCAATTATTTGGTAAATAGGGGTAAGCCTTGTCGCCGCATATAAACATTGTCCCATGGGGTGGGACCAGGTGGGTGGATAAGCACTGGAGTCCCTTTATCACCCCATTAATCCTACTAACCCCCCTAGAGAATGTTATAGCCGTTATGTTGTGGTTGTGTTTATCTTGCAGTACTATTCGTAATGTAATCCCCGAGCTCCCTTGTCCCAGCTTCCCGGGGAGAGTGTAGGCGCATTCTGATTCTCCCATACGCAAGTGGCCGGAACCCTGGAGGCAGAGCATCCCTTTCTGTGGTTTGACCCAGACGGGGGCAGGCCTCTCGGCCACATGGGCAATCATTGACGGGCGATAATTAAATTGTCGATTGCAACTCTTGCCGTTGCCAACCCCTTCTCTTTCCAGCGTGGTGACTAAACATGGGGAATCGATAGGTTGTGAGCAAAGGTCATTGAGGGACAGAGGTAGCACTATCATGTGTATTCCTGTGGTGCCTGCTTGGGGAAAGTGCATGTGTGAAGAATCAGCTCTTCGTTTGCAAAAGAAGTCCACAAATAGCCTGAAAAATGGCGCAGCTTTATTAATAACCAACTTATACGGATCCGGAGGAGACCGACGTCTACAGCAATCTACAGCAAGAACATGCCAAGTCAAGCCTTCCTCAAAACACATTGATTCCCAGTCCATTTATATAGGGACACGTTTTATCAGGAAATCTCCGAGGGAACAAACAACACTGGGAGAGGTTCCTCCCACCGTTATCATTCGGGGGAGTCAGCTTTTCCTTATCATTTGGACCAATTGTTTCTCTGGGCTCCGAGAAAACAGAACTGTAACTCACAAAGAGAAGAGTGTATGCTTAGCCAAACAAACCCATATATTTTATGGGTTTGTGTACATGAGTAATCCAAAGCATGTTTATATAGAGTCATGCGTTGCTGAGATTAAAACAAAATATATATAGTTAACGATAGGTTTATGTCATTCTACTGGCATTACGCAAAAACAAGCGCATGTGGGCGTGGTTTTATGACCAGCCTCGAAAAAAGCACACGTATACCATTGTTCAGCATGACCTCATTTTAAATGAAAGCGAAGCAAAAACCTCATTGTAACTCAGGCGTCACTGTCATTAAACAAAACAGTTAATGTTTTTGGCAATTTATCAAAGGATTTATGTCTACGATTCAAGCAGCCTACCTAAGGTTCGAATACATTTTATTAACTCATGAAATAACATTATAGAACAGCATTTTATAACATAGCTTACGTGGTAATACGTCAGTCAACCGGCATTTATAATTGAGCATTAAGCAGTAACAAATCTGAGACCTGACATTCCTTCCTCTTGTCTCGTCGAGACAAAGTATCTCAAGAGACAACGTGCCACATCGGGCTTTATTGAAAGACCATCGTGTAATGCGGGTATCTCCCAAGGGCATACCGTGCGCCCATAGCGCCTCGCCCGTGCATTTGGCGAACGTGTCGTGTGGTGCGTGCTCGGAGCCTGAGGGCTCAGAACATGAAAGTCCATTAACGTTTCGGATCCACAACGAAGACGTCTGGTCCAGATGAGGTTCTGCTCCGCCAGAGGGTGCATCACTTCCCCTGCGGAACTGGCTCCCCCCACCCTTTGCAGACGCAGTCCTTGCAGATCTTCGAAGTTAATCAACGGTCATGCCCATGAGGTCCCTCACGTGTTGCTGTTCTGGGGAATACAAAATGTCGTCAGTATCTTGTGTCTCAATTTCCTGGTCAGGGTACGGAGCGTAAAAATCCGAATCCGAATCACTTGAAGCAAAGAGATCCGCAACATGTGGATCAAAGAGATCCGAAACATTTGGATCAAAGAGATCCGAAACATTTGAAGAAAAGAGAGGGACTTCCTTTATGTCAAAGTCTCCCATGGGCGCCTGGTCGGCTTGCGGGTCTAGGACATCCGCGTCGGGTCCCTCAACCGCCAGACCCAGTGTCGCAATCAGATCCATAGTTGGGTCGGAAGGGGGCGTGCAGCTGTCCGCTTGTAATACATAAGCAGCGTTAGCCAGTACACGCAAGGGGTTTATAGCACAAGTATCACAGTCATCACATACACCGTTACAGGCAGCAGCCAGTTCCCACATGGGATCCACACAAGTATCACAGTTGCCACAAAATTCAATGCAATTTTCTGGAGCGCCGGTCGCAACTGCCTTGTTGAAGGACCCGTTCAGGTCGACGGCCTCTGTGGTCAGAGCCATAGTTGTTGTCGGCGGCTTCTTCACTTTCCATCCTGTAAAATACTTTCTCATACAGAGGAGGACTAGAGATTTCATTAGTGCCCCCCAAATTACTACCCCGATTATCACAGCCAGTGCGGTCAATAACCACTTCACTATGGTGCCCGTCCATCCCTGGAACCAGTCAGTGAGCCAGCTAAATGTATAAGAATTTTCGCGCGCGATCCGATCGATCCAATAGTATGTCATGAGCCGTAGCGGTGTCGTTTGCCACCTTTTCTAGGGTCAAAGCCAATTTGTCTATTCGGAAACTATCCATGACTGTGCCCGCTCCTGGGAAGAAGAAACCAAACACCTTTTCCCATAGACTCCCGTGTAGTTTAGTGGTTCCATCTTCATTCATGACTGACCTCTTATTACGCCTGTCCAAGGACTTTGGGTCTAGCTCATCCAGTATCTCAACGTCAGGAAGGACTGAACCCAGATAACATGTGCCCCCCCAATTATTTGGTAAATAGGGGTAAGCCTTGTCGCCGCATATAAACATTGTCCCATGGGGTGGGACCAGGTGGGTGGATAAGCACTGGAGTCCCTTTACCACCCCATTAATCCTACTAACCCCCCTAGAGAATGTTATAGCCGTTATGTTGTGGTTGCGTTTATCTTGCAGTACTATTCGTAATGTAATCCCCGAGCTCCCTTGTCCCAGCTTCCCGGGGAGAGTGTAGGCGCATTCTGATTCTCCCATACGCAAGTGGCCGGAACCCTGGAGGCAGACCTTCCCTTTCTGTGGTTTGACCCAGACGGGGGCAGGCCTCTCGGCCACATGGGCAATCATTGACGGGCGATAATTAAATTGTCGATTGCAACTCTTGCCGTTGTCAACCCCTTCTCTTTCCAGTGTGGTGACTAAACATGGGGAATCGATAGGTTGTGAGCAGAGGTCATTGAGGGACAGAGGTAGCACTATCATGTGTATTCCTGTGGTGCCTGCTTGGGGAAAGCGCATGCACGACCAGCAGTGTGTCCTATTTTGAATTGTTGCCACTTCCCTGGCCACTTTCCAATATGTGTTTTCCCCCCTCTTTGGGGCCTTATCCTGGGGTTGTGGCGTGAGTATGTATTCGATGCATGGTATGTAGTTCCTTTCGCCACCGGCCGCGCCAGGGGTCCAGACGCTGCACCGGACCTGCATAGTCATGCCTTTCTCTAGGCGCGTGCGTGTTTGTAGCTTAAAATCAGGGGTTCCCCATTGGTATCCTGGTTGGGCCAAGGTCTTAATGCTAGCTTGCCCGTCTTCCCGGAACTCTCGTTGCTTTTGTAGTATCATGCCAACGCGTCCAGGCCCTGCCGACAGTGCTGGCCAATTTATGTTCACCCAATTTGTGTGCAGGGCTTTCTGTTCGAAACATGGTAGTGATACTCTTTGTCCCCATGTTACGGTGAGGTGTCGGGTTTCGTTTTCACATCTATTGGAATCGGAGTTTCCCCTAGCTGCTGTCGCTATCAATAGTATTGTACCTATGATTAGGCCCATCCTTACTGTGTTCTGGGGGTGTGGTGTCTGGTGCTTGTATGGCCAACTTACAGTGCGTGGCGTGGATCCACGAAGTCTTGCCCTCGCAAAAGACTGCCGTTGGTGTAGTCAGCAACACCTGGACTGGTCCCTTCCACCTTGGTTCCAAGGCGTTCTTGCAGGTGAAGTGCTCCACGAACACCTGGTCTTTTTCCTCTGGTGGAACACCTGATCCACAAGTCTCCTGGGAGCGCCTGGTCTACAGGTCTCCAATTTCCTAATCCACTTTTTTTCAAGTGGATCCAATTTTATCCAATATTCAATTTTTAAATTCAATCCCATTTAATCCAGTCCAATTCAAATTAAATTCCATCCTTCTCTCAGCATCCCATTACCTGTTTCCAACATCAATAAAAATAAAATTATAAAATTAATAAAAAATCAATCATCTCAACTCTCAAATCGAATCAAAAAATAAAAATAAACGAAAATTACTTCAGTGAGAGTTTCAACTAGAATTAACACAAACAAACCACCATTAACCTCCATTAACACAAACAAACCACCATTAACCTCCATTAACACAAACAAACCACCATTAACCTCGATTAATACAAACGAACCACCATTAACCTCCATTAACCTCCCCCTATTATTTATTTATTTTCACGAATAAACAAATAATAGAAATAACCTGGTCTACTTCCAATTTCAATTCTGGTCAGTTCTGGTGTCTGGTCACACACAATGTTTTCCTCACCCACTGTGATTCGCTCACAATAGATTCTCACTGTTATGTCTGAAATTAAGCTACCCTACTGGGTATTCGTGAAGGGGGTCCATCTTTCCCAACCCCTTCCTTCACACCAGCCACTTCACGTTGTCCACCATACTCACTGAATTGTCATCAATTCTGAAATTCGTCTCATGAAAACACATCCCAGAGTCTAGTGTAACAGCCAGACAAACACATAGACACGCCGAAGACCCCAGGGTACCCATCAAACTAGCTTGTCCCCAGATCCACAACACAGCGAAACATGTAATTTTACTAAAATAATCACTTACTCATAACTAGCTGGATAACTAGCATAACTAGCTCAACACCTGGAACTCATAACTAATACTCATACCACTAATTACTCATAATAACTCATAATTACTTCTGTAATTACTCATACCAATACTTACTTAAAATAATGTAATATCCCAATCTTCACCCTTTATGCAAATCGAAGCACCCCGGACAACCCACAACCAATATCAACCACTGTAGCCGCCTTCCCCTCCAGGCAGCCACACGCAGCCACATACATCTCCATCCACGTCACACAAGACAACAGCCAACGAGTGTGTCCACCACACAGAAACCTTTGGCAATGCAACAACCGAACTCCCAGACAACCAACAACAAAACCCAATCCATCTCCATGGCTCATCAAGCAGTTCCAACTTAATCCAGCTTCACATACCGATTTCCCCAAAAACTCGTGAAACTTCACCCCCATTTTGGAAAAACCCTGGACTAAACCCTGACACCCTAAATAACTTCAGACCCATCTCCAATCTACCCTTTCTGTCAAAAGTTTTGGAACGTGCTGTGGCCACTCAACTCAAACATCACCACTCTGCCAATAACCTGTATGAAACATCCCAATCCGGATTCTGCTCCAGCCACAGTACTGAAACTGCTCTCCTCAAAATCACCAGCGACCTTTTCTCTCCTCTGATGCCGGCAACCTCAACATTTTCATCCTCCTCACCTCAACGCCTCCTTTGACATCATCAATCACACCATCCTCCTCACCCTGTTTAGACCAGCTTGTGCCTATTAAACCCAAATCAGTTCACTCCCAAGCTTCACATGGACCACCTACTACTCTCAAATTATCCACTCTGGCTCCGGAATCCCAAAAGCACTCTTCTCTACAATAAACAAACTAAATAAACAAACTTTACAACGTGAACAAACTCCTCAGCGCCCTGGATACCACCACCTTGCTCCACACACCTGTTGGTGCACACCTGTGCACTCACACCTGGTGCCACCTGCACCCTCCTTCCTTCCTGGACCATTCATCCAAAGCAAAATTGACAGCATCTACAACAGCTTAATCACCACAATTCACTCCCCCTTAAGGTGTCCCCCAAGGTTCAGTTCTTGGCCCCCTCCTCTTCGTCCTGTACCTATCCCCCCTTGGTCACTTAATCCGTCATGCACCATAGCCAATGCACCATGGTCTCCAATTCCACTGCTTCACCGATGACATCCAGCTTTTTCATCTCCACCAAATCGTGCTCCACCACCACCCACTCTATCCTGACAAACTGCCTAACTGAAATAAAATTCTAGCTTCAGATCAGCTTCCTCGAACTTAACTACGCTAAATCTGAATTAATCTTCATTCCCCCCAACATCGATGGTTTCCCAGTATCCACATCCGGAATCTTGGCATCATCATTGACCAAAACCCTCTCCTTTGAAAAATACACTAAACAGATCATAAAGACCTTAAACCTTAATCATAAAAACTGAAAAATGCTTCGCCATGGAATAGTCCACCACTCATGTAAATAATCATAAGAGTTCTGCGAAACATCTCCATCCTTAAAACTTAGCCAACCAAATTTAAACCACATGTTTTCCCCCCAAAAACAAGTCACATTCTTTGTATATTGCCAACATTGTTCATCGTTTAAGTATCATCCAGACCTAAATTTTTATAAACCATCAACTTGTAGATGCATTTATTTATATCCCATTAACCCAAGAACTCTCAATTGCTTGGTTATATTTTAGTAATGTCATATATCCATATTTCCTTTCCAAATTGTTCCTGATATACACATTAATCCCATCTGTCTTCGTTTCCAGATGAACTCAAATCAGGAAATCAACACAAATCCTTATTACCTCCAATCAATTCAAAATTAAATCAAACAATTCAAAACCAGATCGGATCAGCGATCAGAAATCACTTTTCCAATCAACACATTCCAAGCAACAATTCATTCAAAGACCAAGCTTAAAAACACAACTCTCATCTTACTGTGACAAGTAAGCAACCAACCTACTTCACACTAAAACAAATAACTTTTCATCACCCCTTTCTTCTCCACCGCCTCTTACACTTAAACAGATCATAATTACTCACTCATACACTATTGCCCATCACCCAGTTGCCCCAGACCCAAACACAGGTTTGAAATCCCAGTAGGTTGTTCTTCAATCCCAACCATCATGTGATCCCAACATCTCTCCATTTATTTCGTTCCTCATGGGGTTGGTGTTTTATGGCCTTTACCTCTTACCCAATCACACTGCACATTATTCCCCGTCCTTGATGGATAATTTTACATCCAGATGGGCACAGCATCCCATTTTTGGCGACCCAGCCCTAAAACAAGCCCCTGGACTCCTTGCAGGCTGGACCAAAACCCCTGGACCTGCCTCCATGGAACAATGACGCCTAAGCACTCAATTAGCCCTCCCAGTACCAAAGACTTACAATCAGACCGACAGACAGACAAATAACAGAGGCATGTCGCCAGCCCCAGCACAGGACATCCCCTTTCCGGGCAGGTACAATATAATCCACAGCATCGAAATGCCAATTTCTATCCGGGGCCTCGCAAAGCCAAAATCCATGCATGCGTGCTCCATCATGCAACCCGATCTGTACTCGGTGCGCCCGGCGCCCCCTATAATCAGTGAGTTATAATAACCACAATATCTCTGGCACCCAGCTCGTGATACCACAATTTAATCCACGTTACTTGCATCTCTTCATCCTCACAAATGTCCTCCTCTTGACATGACTTAAATTAAATTCCAGCGTACTGTACCTGACGCGTCCAGTCGGCACCGGAAGTCTGTTTATTTCTTGAGACCCCTGAATCGGGACATCAACGACAATTACAACGACAAACAGGACTCGATATTCTCTGTTCATTAATTACGTACATGATTTTGGTTTTACCCACAATATATGTCCCGATATTCTCTCCAGATTTAGGTTCTATATCCTGTCGTTAAAGCAACACCCTGTAGACTGACTCCGCCTGTCGTTCTTCCAAGGTTAGTGAATTCCCTCTGACCTTTCCCTTGCATATCTCGAACAAAGGTCAACTAAATTTTAAAAGGTCAAACTTCGAATTGGGGTAACCAGCGCTTTATTATCCCACAAGTAATGCAAGTCCGGCGACAATGGACAAATGACCATTAATGTGGCTCTACATAGCATAATGCTAACTTCTACGAATCCAACAACCGTCACACTTCGTCCAAGGACCTTCCGTACGAGGCGTGCTTCACAATGCCCATCGCACCTCCTTCCTCGTTCGCACAACGCTTCATCAACACACCCTCCTCGCGCCCACACCTTGGCACAAGCCACACCACATACCGACAGTTGAAACCTCGACCGTCCTCCTTCCTCGGATCAGCGTTCTGTTGAAAATGTGACATTTCTGTTCAAATTATTGAATTTCCAAATACTCTCCCTGCAGCGCCCGTGAGGCAGCTTGTCCCACATTATCTGCCCTCAGACCCATATGCGTTTTAATAACTTAACCTTATCAGCATCGTTCGCCAGCATACCCTTTGTCCGGCGCATCGATCATCCCAAATGCTTCGATGCATCTTCCAGCCGCCACTCCGCACTGTACCTTACTGTATGAACAAGACTTCCTGTTGGAACTTGACTCCGGAAATTAATTACTCTGTCTTGAAATCGTTTATTTTAGCCATCTTAAATAAATCCATCCATCTATCCATCTTATAAATCCATCTTAAATAACGTATTCGTCCTGTGACATTGCCTGGCATATATGTCGCAGCCGGCCACTATTCCGACATGGCTCATGACTCATGTCTAATTCTGACAAGAAGATGAAGGATGAAGGACATGACATGAAGAAGAAGATTCTGACAAGATACTGACATGTGAACGTCCGACATCCAGCAAAGTCGAAATGACCCACAATGCATTTGGGCACACACTTCCTCTGAGAGTGGGCGAGTTATCGCCGGCACTCTGAGCAACCTCATCGCACCCGACCCCAAAATGCACTATATGACACCAATTTCAAAGGTGAGCTGCCTCAGCGATACATCCCACACATACAATCCACAATATCTGCCATTGAATGAACTCTTCGATTCAAGTAAAACACACATATTGATTCGAATTCTGCAACCATCTCCAAGAAACCGCTTCATATCAACAGTAAATCGACAAGGGCACTCCGGGTGCTTTCCTGACCCGATTTATATCAATTCGCTTCCCAAACAACTCCCAAACAGATGAAAATCCGGACTCAGTTCAGGACCTCGCCTGTTCTCTCGGATAGACGCTAAAATGGACATTCCCGGCCTGAATTTCCCCCAAGTCGAGCAGATCACTTACAAAGTTTCACACCGAAACCCTCTGCTTTGCATATGTCATACAGACAAACACATTGGCCAGACACACACGTCAATTAACATCCCAATATACATTCATTCCTCATTCATGTTACATCTCTCATTCAAGGAAAAGGATTTTTTGGGACGGGTTTGGACGGGGGGTGGGTTGAGGTGGAAAGGGGAGGCAGGGCGGGGGGTGTTGGGGTGTTGCCTAGAGCCCCGGGGCTGAGCTCAGGTCTTGGGGGGGGGTTGGGGGCATGGTGGCTACCTCCCCTTTCGCGGGGTCTTGGTCCGGATTATGGACGAGCGGCATTAGCCGCTGATTTGCTTGCTTAACTACCTCCTTAATTGTTTCACCTGGCCCATTTCCTGTGAGCTTATTTATTTTCTCTTGTCCACCAGGTCCTGGCCTGCTTTATCTGGACCTCTTGTCTAGAACTTCCTGGCTTGACCTCGTAGTTGTCACTACCTTCTTGTCAAACCTATGGTACCTGCGCATTTCCCTTTTCCTGGCCATGTCCCTTTGGCCTTCTAAGTTAACCTATGGCCTTTTATCTAAGTTTAGCCACAGCCCTTTGTTCCCTGGCATGCAATGGCATACCCCATCTTGTCTCTGGGCTGTTCCTTCCTGGAAAAATCTTGGCCACCTGGTTTCAGCCTATATGGCTGTCCGACCTCATTTTCCCCTCCTGGTGCTAACTGTAACTTTAAGCTTCCTGTTAAATCCTTACTGATATCCTGCGCAAAATCTATCCTTAGCTTTTTACCCTTAATGTTTATCCAGCGCAAATATTGTAACGTTACTCTTACTATCCTTACTTGTTTATCCTGGCTTTAACAAAGCTACGTCATTCTGAGGCCTAAATGAGCCTCTACTTACAATTTCTGTTCGAGTGCAGACAGCGGGGAAGACAAGGAGACTGAACCCGCTCGAAGGAGGAAGGTACGAATTTGGAATAATAGCCCTCTGATATAAAACAACTCCCACCTTTAATCAAATCAACGTGCCGGCGCCGGCCTCAGGTCAGCCTTCCTCCTGTCCCTCGGGCTCCGTTTCCCGTCCTCCGCGTCTGTTGACACCCCACTCCTGGTACCATCTGTGAAGAATCAGCTCTTCGTTTGCAAAAGAAGTCCACAAATAGCCTGAAAAATGGCGCAGCTTTATTAATAACCAACTTATACGGATCCGGAGGAGACCGACGTCTACAGCAATCTACAGCAAGAACATGCCAAGTCAAGCCTTCCTCAAAACACATTGATTCCCAGTCCATTTATATAGGGACACGTTTTATCAGGAAATCTCCGAGGGAACAAACAACACTGGGAGAGGTTCCTCCCACCGTTATCATTCGGGGGAGTCAGCTTTTCCTTATCATTTGGACCAATTGTTTCTCTGGGCTCCGAGAAAACAGAACTGTAACTCACAAAGAGAAGAGTGTATGCTTAGCCAAACAAACCCATATATTTTATGGGTTTGTGTACATGAGTAATCCAAAGCATGTTTATATAGAGTCATGCGTTGCTGAGATTAAAACAAAATATATATAGTTAACGATAGGTTTATGTCATTCTACTGGCATTACGCAAAAACAAGCGCATGTGGGCGTGGTTTTATGACCAGCCTCGAAAAAAGCACACGTATACCATTGTTCAGCATGACCTCATTTTAAATGAAAGCGAAGCAAAAACCTCATTGTAACTCAGGCGTCACTGTCATTAAACAAAACAGTTAATGTTTTTGGCAATTTATCAAAGGATTTATGTCTACGATTCAAGCAGCCTACCTAAGGTTCGAATACATTTTATTAACTCATGAAATAACATTATAGAACAGCATTTTATAACATAGCTTACGTGGTAATACGTCAGTCAACCGGCATTTATAATTGAGCATTAAGCAGTAACAAATCTGAGACCTGACACATGCACGACCAGCAGTGTGTCCTATTTTGAATTGTTGCCACCTCCCTTGCCACTTTCCAATATGTGTTTTCACCCTTCTTTGGGGCCTTATCCTGGGGTTGCGGCGTGAGTATGTATTCGATGCATGGTGTGTATTTAGTTTCGCCACTGGCCGCGCCAGGGGTCCAGACGCTACACCGGACCTGCATAGTCATGCCTTTCTCTAGGCGTGTGCGTGTTTGTAGCTTAAAATCAGGGGTTCCCCATTTGTATCCTGGTTGGGCCAAGGTCTTAATGCTAGCTTGCCCGTCTTCCCGGAACTCTCGTTGCTTTCGTAGTACAATGCCAACACGTCCGGGCCCTGCCGACAGTGCTAGCCATCTTACGCTTACCCAATTTGTGTACAGGGTTTTCTGTTCGAAACATGGTAGTGATACTCTTTGTCCCCATGTTACGGTGAGGTGTCGGGTTCCGTTTTCGCATCTATTGGGATCGGAGCTTCCCCTAGCTGCTGTCGCTATCAATAGTATCGTACCTATGATTAGGCCCATCCTTACTGTGGTTGCTGTGGTGTAGTGTCTGGTGCTTGTATGGCCAACTTACAGTGCGTGGCGTGGATCCACGAGGTCTTGCCCTCGCAAAAGACTGCCGTTGGTGTAGTCAGCAACACCTGGACTGGTCCCTTCCACCTTGGTTCCAGGGCGTTCTTGCGGGTGAAGTGCTCCACGAACACCTGGTCTTTTTCCTCTGGTGGAACACCTGGTCACCAATTTCCTAATCCACTTTTTCCAAGTGGATCCAATTTTATCCAATATTCGATTTTAAATTCAATCCAATTTTCTCCAATCCTTCTCTCAGCATCCCATTTGCCTGTTTCCTACATCAATAATAAATAAAAAATAAACGAAAATTATTTCAGCTAGAGTTTCAACTAGAATTACCACAAACAAACCACCATTAACCTCCATTAACACAAACAAACCACCATTAACCTCCATTAACACAAACAAACCACCATTAACCTCCATGAACCTCCCCCTATTATTTATTTATTTTCACGAATAAACAAATAATAGAAATAACCTGGTCTAATTCCAATTCCAATTCTGGTCAGTTCTGGTGTCTGGTCACACACAATGTTTTTCTCACCCACTGTGATTCGCTCAAAATAGATTCTCACTGTTGTTATGTCTGAAATTCGTCTCATGAAAACCCATTCAAGAGTCCGGTGTAACAGACAGACAAACACATAGACACGCTGAAGACCCCAGGGTACCCATCAAACTAGCTTGTCCGCAGATTCACAAAACAAAATTTGTAACTTACTCAATTTTTTTTATATTTTCAATTGTCATCCCAATTGTCATTCCCTGTGCAAATTAGAACACTCCGGACTATGTCAACAACTGAACTTCCAAGACAACAACGATAACACACACCACCTGTCATTCACAGTAGACAACTGCATCTCCTTCCTTTCATTCATCCAAAGCAAAATTGATGACATCTACAACGGCTCAATCACCACAACTAGCCCAGCAGATATGTGAAAAAATTGTGCTTTTGGTGATACAAGCATGAAATTTTGAACACTGATAGAGCATACTACTAGGAAGATTTTTGGATATAGGGGCATTCAAATCTTTTCCTAGGGACAAAATGGCGGCCATTTTAAAAATGGCCGTTTACGGATAATAAGATACACAGTACCGATGTCTATAAAACTAGATTTACTTATTGCTCAAGCACACCTATGATGTTTTTTTCACGTAAACAGGTTGTAAGATCATAATTAAATGTCAACAAACTCACATAACATTTATTTGGTCCTTATTCTTTACAAAAATAATTACTTTTTGAGCTATTTTGAGCAAACTCCAGAAACACAATGGAAATGAAGTGAAAATGCCACATTAACGCTGTGGAAGTGACTTTCACTATAAAACAGTCTACAAAACAGTCTTCCACATGTTTGTGTATATGTAACAGGTGTGTTATTCCTCCTGTATACTATCGTGTGCACTCCCCTGCACAGTGACACAGAGCTGAGCACTGGAGTGCGGCCTTAACACACTTGCACTGTTTCCTGCAACCCTTCTTGCATCCACATCTAATCAATTGTCGGCATGCCTCAGTTGCCTCTGTGAGGGTTGTCCAATATATCCCCCAGCCGTTATTACTCTGTTTCCAACCCCATTCACTTGGCGATGGGAGCTCAGGTGCGCAAATCATCATCTGGCCCCAACAAAAGCCGGCTTGGTAGGCAGCTCTCTTGATGTGTTGTCTGAGGGCTTCTTGCGTTGGTGGGATAGCCTCTATTGATCTACCAGTCTGGGTGAAGAGATGCTTGCGGGCATCGTTAACATGTTCCTGGCTGCTTGTTCGATCGTAGAGCAGAACAACAAAACGCTCCAGTGGATCCATGTTGTCATTTGCAGTTGAAATGGTTGGTGTGGCAGCCAGTGCGCAGAAAGCTGAGGTGACCTCATCATAGGCTTTCCATGTTTCCCATGCTGTTTTCTTCCCCCTTCCGCCGAAGCAGGACACGGTGTCACACCCAGTGAAGGCGTGGAAGAATGGCAACCCTCGGCACTTGTTTGGTCCCGGTGCCACAGCCATCTCGTGAGCTGCCAAGTGCCTGAAATTCTTCCCTGTGCCAAAAGCAACCCAGAGTTCATCGATGTCAAGATATCCAGTTGCTGCCACTGCAAGGATCAAAACATCTGTGTCCACTGTGCGGATTGACACCTTGGTATAGCCCTGTCTGACTGCATCTTGGACATGGAGTAGTATCCTTGTATCTGCCTCCTCGTGACTACACGGGGAAAGACCAGTAACATCTCGTGGCTGTGTACAAAAAACTTCTTTGTGGTTTGTGGTGACGATTTGCTTGTCAGTCTCAATGTTTGCTATCCTCGTTGCTAGAAAGTCAAACAACTCCACCTTGTTCTCGTCTATGCGAAGGAAGGCCTGCCAGTTTCGAGGGATGGAACTAGATGGCTCAACTCGTCTCCTGGTGCCTTTACCCCTCGTCTTCCTGGTGTCGGCTTTCAAACTGTCTGGGAAATATTCATCCCAGATAATATCAACCCTGCTCTTATTTTGTATCTGAGATGTGATGTATGGCAAGAATACTAGTGATGCATACTCAGAGAAGGTCTTCGCATTACGAGGTGCCAGCATGTTCACGATGGCTGCTCCATCCAGGATCATGACTTCAACAGGGGGGCTTACATCATCATTTTCCCGTAAGGTGATCAGATCTTCTAAGCACCCAACCAGATCAGACTTGGTTCCAAGCCGGATTTTGCCCATTTGTGACAATGCAGGGGGACAAGCTTGGTTTTCATGTGCAAAGAATTCATCAAGATCTCCATTCCGTGTCTGGGATGCAATAAACAGCCTGGAGAACAGAACGCAGTCATTCTTCAGAGATACCACCTTCAACTCTGTTCTTGACTTCTCTCTGACTGGGGGTCGGCTGAAGAGAGGGAGATTGTTTCTTTTTATTGGGTCAGTGATAGGCTTTGTCTGATGTACAAGCCTCTCGTTCACATATGTGTCATACTGTTCTTTTCCCAGCTTCTCGATCTGGTAAAGGGTGTTGATGACTGCTGGGTCTGCCAGGTCTCTGCTGTCTAGCACCAAGAGATCTTTGCTGTCGTCACAGAATGGGTTCCCCATCTCTCCTATGACACGGGTGAGTGCTCTCACATCTCGAGCAAAGGCTACCTGCGTGTGCTTTGTCTGTTCATGGTGTTTTAGTTCAGTTTTCCTAATTCTTTTTTCTGTTGTGGCCTCGAACTTATAGATCAGTTTGGCCATCTCTGGACCAGACACCATCCATCGGCGCAAAGCTGCAGCATTCTCCGTAAGACCTACAGCCCCTCCATCACCTTTCACCAATGCATTATTTTGCTCGTGTGCCTGGTCTAAGGCTATGGCAGAGAATGCACGTGTAGTCTTCTTCATGGTGAAGTTTCCTGCCAGAAACTGTGCATATACAGTTGGATGCTTTGTTGCAAGTGTCACCATGTCGCGCAAGTGAACTGGGATCCACCTGGCATAGTTTGTATGTCCCAAGGCGAAGAACCATGGTACAAGCTTGGTCAGAGCATCAGTGTACAGTTGGAAGTTTCCTTCACGGACGGATCTCACATAGATCAGGACTGCCAGTTCTAGCTGCATAATTAGGAACCAGAACTGAAACTGTGGACTTGCATTGGCTTGTTCACCGCACCAGTCATCTAGTGGTATCGTATCCTGTCCCTCATCTAGTCCACTGGTGTACTGGCTGTAGGCTTCCTTCAGGAGAAGATAGAGAGTACTGGCTGTGACTTGGTGTGCTCGTCGTGTGCGTGTCACATGGGTCACTTTCAGGAAGGAATCAGCAGTACCACTTGTAGCAACCCCTGCAAGCATCAGAACGCCTGTCCACCCACTGCTATCCAGAAGGTCACCGAGGGTTTTCCATGCTGCCATCTCAATATGGAGTCCACCAAAGACCATGACGAAGTGATCTTCTCCGTGTGTTTCTGGCCATCTCCATTGGATCTGTTTGGCAAGTGTGTACAGTGGCTGATCAAGTGTGATTACAGGGATCTGACCTGGATTCAGAATATCGATTGCTTTCTTGATGACATCCATGGAGTGACGAATCATTGCCACAGATTTTGCCTGGTCATAGAAGAGAGGCAGCAATGAAGTTAAGGCCACACTACACTCTGGTTCTTCTGGAATAGACTGCTTGCTGGCATGGTATCCAGCCCATGATACTGTCTCGTCTCCCTTCAGTGGTGTGTCAGATAGCACTGTCTTCTCCATCTGCTCCAGCCACCTGTCAAAATGCAAGATAATGAACACAATTAAGAACAAACAAGTCCACACAAGTTAACAAGTCTTGGTTATTTAGGTACACATATAACTGTCCACAGTTCAAACACAATAATCAGTTACCTGTACTCAATCTGCATTGCTTCAGGGATGAGTTGGCAGTTGCTTTTGTTGGGACCCGCTAGCTTGGGTACAGGTGGGTCACATTTACCCAGAACAACAGGAGGTACGATGGTGTATGACTGTGGCAGGTGTGCATCTGTTGTTGATGTGTCATCTGGGTTTACCCGTTGAACTCCACGGCTATCGCTATTTGGGTGCTGGAAAAGTGAAATGCCAGTGCCATGGAAGGAGTCGTGGGCACTTGTTGAACTGGGGTTATGATCAATGTTATCCACTGCCCCAGTTGTGAAGAGGTCACTTTTTAGCTCAGGGGGGCAAACTGTACCCTCATTTTGGAAGAAACGGCAGATTCTGTTCCCCAAGTCCGTGGAGATGCTAAGCACCCTGTCATAGGAGATCGAGAGACCCAGGTTGAACATAGTATCAACCAGGTCTCTTTTTCGAGTCTTTGTGTGGATAAGGGTGCCCAGGTACACAGGCAGGGGAGTCTCCCGATTGTGACTGTGCCTCGTGGACGTGGTAGTACTGCTACTCTCTCTGCGGCGTGAGTAACTGTTGAACATAAGGAGTTGTGAGATTGTGAGAGTAGGTGTTGATACCGACGAGTGGCTTGACTGCTCTTGGATGTTAGGACCATTCAAGATCATAGAAACTAGTGATACAAGCGAATTAGGTACCGAATGTTCTTGGCAGTGGGCTTCAAATGAACCACTAAATGTTGAGTTCATTTTCAACATGTCTCTACGAACTATATTTGCGGCTCTAGCAAGACAAACTCCATCACTGTCAGTGTTGTGATCACATGCCTTCTGAAGGGCTGAGCCAACATCCTGGTTGAAAGCAAGCAGAATATCTCGACCGGACATGTGCTCCTCTAGGTCTGGAAAATATGTCATGATTCGATCTTTGAGTTTGGTGGAGTGGACACGCCTGGTCAAGACTGTTCCAAGCTGTTCCAGCCTGGTGGTGTATAGTCTTGCTAGGTCTACCAGCTTGAACACTGGTGTCACAAGAGCATCTGTGCGGGCATCATCGATGTAGGACACTAGCTCTCCAAGTGCTATACCGTGATTGATATCATCTTGTTCATTCAGTGTTGTGCTTGTGGCCCTTGCTTTGTTATAAAGTGACACCAGACACTTCACGTGGTACTGTGCATCTTGTGCTATAAGGTCACCTGCACTCAGTTTAGCAAGAAGTGCCTGATCTCCTAGTTTCAGGGCAGCTGTCCTGACATGTTTATCGAGGTCGAAGGTGGAAGCTTTTCGCAGAGAATTAGTACCCGCTGGTTTGTCACAAAAGAAACACTTTTCAGGCTGTGGCTGTGTGTGGTCTACATGTACTCTGTGACGGGTGTACTTTCTTGAGACACTTGCGGTTTCTTCACTAGACGTTTCTCTTTTTTGTGCCCGATGCAGTTCAGTTTTGTTGTATTTCAGTCTGCATGAATCATGCCACTTAGCCTTGTGGCTCTGGAAGGTTGACTGGATACCTTCACCATCGTCCAGGCGGGACAGTTCTAGAGATTTTGGCAGGCAGCCCATCTGGCTGAAGGTGAGGAGATAATCTGCAAGAGTTTGGTATCCGGACCCTGTGGTTCGCTTGGAATCAGCTGGACAGGCAAGGGCCTCATCGGTGACCTCCTGACATAACACACACTTCTCCCAATCTGTCAGATAAGGCATGTTTGTTCCAGATGTACTAGGGCTTTGGGGGTCTAATAGCTTGAAATTTTTGTTGGCCATTGTCAATTAAGCATTATCCACCACCACCATCCAATCAATATACAAATTGGGAACCAAATCTAGGTAGCTACTACAGTCAATGAGCGAAGGTGCAGTGCAGTCGAGTTATCATCTGAAAAAGAAATACATACATTATCTATCTATAATTCCAGTAATCTCTGTGTGTGTGTGTGTGTGTGTGTGTGTGTGTATGTGTGTATGTCTGTGTGTTTGTCTGTGACCGCTGTTTCTCGACAACCACGGGTCCGATATACTTTAAACTTGCCAGGTATATTGCTGGGGACCCGAGGATGTGCCTTTTCAAGGTTTCATACTAATCGGACAAGTAGTTACCGAGCTATGTCCAAAAAACGATTCAACCAATCAGAGAGCAGCGAGCTATCACGTGTGCCGAACGTGCCGAACAGACTCTGCCTCGGACGGCACATTTGAGAGCGTATTCATTTATTTCACGTTGGCAAACTATGTTGGCGTTAAACTATGTTTTAAAACTAATTAAAACTAATTTGCGATTCTTTCGCTTTCCTGCGCGTTTGTGCACGCTATGGCGATTTCTTTACCAAACTCCGCAAGCCGTTCGCTTTGGACCAAACCATTTCATGTAAATAGAGGGGGGGGGATTGTCACCGTACTCGCAAGCCGTTCGCTTTGGACCAAACCATTTCATGTAAATAGAGGGGGGGGATTGTCACCGTACTCGCAAGCCGTTCGCTTTGGACCAAACCATTTCATGTAAATAGAGGGGGGGGATATAATTTTAGATATATATATATAGTACGGGCATGCCCTAGTTATCATAAATATAGTAATTCGCTTTCGTAACTTTTCACTAGCCTTGCATTGTTCCTTATGGTCACCTAGTCTATGATAGGAAAGTTCATAAAGCTACATCAAAGTTGTTCATATAAAGGTATTGAACCAAAATTACACCCAGGAGAAATCAGATAGTCATGCAAAGTTAAATAATTAAACCGCTAGACCAGTCCTGTCTATTGCAATGGTAAACCATTTGTTCTGCCCCTTATAGGCCACCGTAGATTCCAATTTTGAACCCAGTATGAAGGTATTGCATAGCATGTACATGACAATTTATAATATGCTCATTACATTGTGTTTCAATAGCAGCACAAATGACAAGTCTGAAATAATAGGTAAATATGTCCTTCTTAGCCGCCATTTTGGGCCAAGGAGAAATCTGGAATGCCCCTACATCCAAATTTCACTGTAAGGGTATGCCCTAACTGTGTGCCAAGTTTCATGCTTGTATCATCAAAGGCACAATTCTACCACAATTCTTCACATATCTGCCGGACTAAACCCGCTCTATCCTGACAAACTGCATCACTGAAATAAAATCCTGGCTTCAGATCAACAACAACCAACAACGACCTCAACCACCCATAACTCTGCCCTCAACATTGATGGTTTCCCAGTATCCACCTTCCCTCACATCCGGAATCTTGGCATCATCATTGACCAAACCCTCTCCTTTGACAAATACACTAAACAGATCATAAAGACAGCCTTCTTTCACCTTAAAAACATCGCCCGTCTCCGTCCATCCCTCTCCTCCATGGCTGCAGAAACCCTCATCCACGCTTTCATCACCTCCGAATCCATCTCCACCGCCTCTTACACTTAAACAGATCACAATTACTCACTCATACACTGTTGCATCATCGAAGCTGACTACTCCCTTCTAAGACCTGCGCTTTCCGATGTTTAATCCACTAATCTGCCACATCCTCCACTACAGGTAACTCTTCCTCAGCGAGCTTACACTGCCATATTTCCATTACCTATAGCTTATTTATGCTATATTTCACACCTTACCTCCATGGAACAATGACGCCTGAGCACTCAATTAGCCCTCCATAGGATCGTACCACTGACTTACAATCAGACAGACAGACAGACAAATAACAGAGGCGTGTCACCAGCCTCAGCACAGGACATCACCTCTCCAGACAGGCACAATATAATCCACAGTATCGAAATGCCAACTTCTATCTAGAGCCTCGCAAAGCCAAAAGTCGGGCATGTTCACTGCATTTCACGCAATTGCAACCTCCAACTACACGGGGTGTTCCACCCTGCTCCATGCTCCATGCATGCTCCAAGCTCCATCAAGCTCCATCAAGCTCCATGCTCCATGCATGCATGCTCCACCATGCAACCCGATCTCTACTGGTGCGCCCCCCATAATCAGCGAGTTATAATAACCACAACACCTAGGCACCCACCTCTTGATACCACAACTTAATCCATGTTACTTGCATCTCTTCATCCTCCCAAATGTCCTCCATTTAACATGACTATCCCCAGAGCTCGATCAAACACGTCACTGTACTCGACCCGGTTAAATTAAATTCAAAGCATACTGTACCTGACGCTTCCGGTCGGCACCGGAAATCTGTTTATTTCTTGAGTCCCCTGAATCACCTACTGAGACGTCAACGACAACCACAACAACAAACAGAACTCGATATTCTCTGTTCACTAATTACGTACATGATTTCAGTTTTAACCAACAATATATGTCCTTTCTTTCCAGATTTAAGTTCTATATCCTGCCGTTAAAGCAACACCCAGTAGACTGACTCCGCCTGTCGTTCTTCCAAGGTTAGTGAATTACCTCTGACCTCTTTCCCTTGCATATCTCGAACAAAGGTCAAATAAACTTCAAAAGGTCAAACTTCAAACGGAGAAAGGTGGTACAAACGTCGAATTGGGGTAACCAGCGCTTTCATCCCACAAATAATACAAGTCCGGCGACATTCCGCCCCTGCAAGAACTCCCCATCCGGACAGACAAATGACCATTATTGAGGCTCCACATTGCAAAATGCCAACACCCTACGAATCAAACAACCGTCAACAATCCGCCCAGGAACTTCCGTGGGAGACGTGCTCTACCATGCAGCACCCTTACTACCTGGTGCACACCTTTCGCACATCCCTCCTCGTTTGCACACTTCATCAACACACCTCCTCGTGCCCACACAACTGCAACCCCCAGTGCCCACCCAGAGTGCCCAATCTGCGACCCACAATCCTCTCGGGGCACACACCTCCTCCTTGAAATCCATGCCTCGGAAATATAACTCCACATACAGACACAGCAATGAAACCACAACCTCCGCTCTCCCTTCAGATCAAAGGTGTGTATTTCGCACCTCTACCATGACATTTCACACCATGACATAATTTCACACCAGCAAACTGTAATCTTTCTCATTACACGACCCATTGACTCCCAAGGTCACATCGGCCTCAGGGATATAGTCATACAATCCACAAGTCACCAATACACAATATAATCGTTAATCGCATAATTCCTGCCATTAAATTCAAGAAACCCGTTGCCAACCATTCACGGACCTCCCACCGTGCGGGGCACATCCTTTTTGAGTAGGCAGGTTATCACCTGCACTCTGAGCAAACTCCGTATTCTAAATTCAACTTCTGAATTCAGCTGAATTGACTGAATTCTTCAATCTGCCATTGAATGAACTCTTCAATTCAAGTCAAACACACATTTCAATTCAAATTCTGAATTTAATTCAACAAATTCCAAATTTCTGCCCGACTGCCACTCGAAAGACAAAAGCAGCCCATCTTGTAACCATCTCCAAGAAACCGCTTCATATCAACGTTCCTCCGAGTGCTCTCCTGGCCCGATTTATATCAAATCGCTCCCAAACACTCCCAAACAAATGAAAATCCGGACTCAGTTAAGGACCTCACCTGGTCCCTCGGATAGATGCTAAAATCGACATTCCCGGCCTGGATTTCCCGCACGTCAAGCAGACCACTTACAAAGCTTCACACCGAAACCCTCTGCTTTGCATATGTCATACAGACAAATACATTGGCCAGATACACACGTCAATTAATATCCCAATATACATTCATTCCTCATTCGTATACCAGTGAGTCTCCCAGACTTCGCGCGAAAATCAGATCGACTCAAATCATGCCCCTCCTCCAGCCACTCCCATGTACAATCTTTGTTCATTCATATTACATCTCTCATTCAAGGAAAAAGGATTTTTTGGGACGGGTTGGACGGGGTGGGTTGAGGTGGAAAGGGAAGGCAGGGCGGGGGTGTTGGGGTGTTGCCTAGAGCCCCGGGACTGAGCTCAGGTCTTGGGGGGGGGGGGGGGGTGGGTGGTTTTGCACGGCCCAATTCTGCGGCTGTGGAGGGGGCCCCTGTATGTTCCAGTTTTGGGGAGGGGGCCCTTGTGGGTTCCAAATTTGGGGAGGGGGCCCTTTTTTCCTGGACAAGCATTTGCAACATGTCGTCCTTCACATCGGCCTTCTTATCGTCACCGTCGCCACATTGCTCGGCCGCTTCGACTAGTTGGTCGGTTGGGGTGTTTCTCCATCCTATCATAGCCGTTTGAATGCGCTTCCTAACTGCCGGTCTCATCCCTTCTACCAAAAAATTGTTCACTACAGCGCGAGGGAGATCTTGTGCCCGCACCTGGCCCAGTCCTCCCCACTTTAACACTGCTCTTTCTACCCTCTCTCTCCAATCGATGGCTGCTTCGCCATGTTTCTGTTTTAGGCCGTATATTTTATTCCAATCTGGCCCCGCGGCTGGCATCAGTGCGGTGTATACCCCGGCCAACAATAGGTCGACAAGGGCATCCCAATCGGCGAGGGTCTGGGCCACGGTTTGGGCCGGGGTTGGTGCTACATTTGGCCAGCGTGCGTGTATTTTGGCCTGGTCCCACACCCGCGCGGGCAATACAGCCTTCCCCATGTGGCAGACGTCCCGCCAATCTGCGCCTGTATTTTGTATCCACAAACGCATAAATTCCGGTATCTGACCGGGCTGTTCAGCCAGCAAGGTTCTCACCCGCTCCTGCATAGACGCCAAATCTGATTCTCTCCAGGGTACCCTGATGTTAATGGGTCCCCCCGCTCTCAGTCCTATGGTTTTTAAGGGACACATCCCGATTGTAGGCTGTGGGTTCTCCGATTCCGTGAACCCTTCCTCTGAGGGGTACAGTTCTCCTAGCCCTACTGGGGCCGCGAACCCGCTGTCCGCCCCACTAACTTCTTGTCCTCTAAATGGATTGCCCGGGCTAAGGTGAACCTGAGGAGCGGCTGGTCTAGTTCTCTGGGGGTCTAACCCCTGGGGAAACAGGGGCGGGGGTGGGAGAGGTGGCGCCTGTGGCCCGGGGACAGGGCTCAGGGCTTGGGGGGGTAGAGGCATGGTGGCTACCTCCCCTACCGCGGGGTCTTGGTCTGGATCCTGGACCAGCGGCATCAACCGCTGATTTACTTGCTTAACTGCTTACTTAATTGTCCTCTGTCCTTGTAGCTTCAATAACTACAGCTGTAATGCTTAAATTTTCAATATTTCAAAAACCATTTCTGTCCTTCCTACCTGTGGTTACCTGGCCCCTTGCTGTGAGCCTATTTATTTTCTCTTGTTCACCTGGTCCTGGTTTGTTTCTATCTGGATTTCTGTTGCTTGCTTCCTCTGTCCCTACAGCTTCAGCAACTTTCCTGCCCTCTTGTCTAAAGCTTAGTCTCGAGCTTCCTGGCTTGACCTCGTAGTTGTCACTGCCTTCTTGTCAAGCCTACCTGGTACCTGCGCATTTCCCTTTTCCTGGCCATGTTCCTTTGGCCCTCTACGTTAGCCACAGCCCTTCTTTCCCTGGCATGCAATGGCATACCCCATCTTGTCTGTGGGCTGTTCCTTCCTGGAAAGTTCTCGGTCACCGGCACAGCTTTATGGCTGTCCGACCTCACATTTCCCCCTCCTCCTTGCTAACTGTAACGTTATCCTTAGCGTTACCCGTTACCCTCTTAACGTTATCCTGGTGAATTTAACAAAGGCTCGCCATTCTAAGGCTGGTAATTTAGCCTTTACTTACAATTTCTGTTCGGAGAGCAGGCAGTGCAGATGGCAAGGAAACGGACTGTGCCCGTTCGAGGGAGGGAGGTTCGAATTTGGAAAAGTAGCCCTTTGATATAAGACAATTCTCACCTTAAAAGAAATCAGCGTGCCGGCGCCGGCCTCAGTCAGCCTCCCTCCGGTCGTTCAGGGTCCACTTCTCTTGTTCCTGCTCTGCTGCATCCGAGTCACGGCACCATAAATTGTGGGGAACAAACTCCTTGATCGTAACAGAAGTTCACCAACAGATTGAGAATGACGAATCTTTATTAAATACAAATTAATACAGATCTGGAGGAGACGGAGACGTCTACAGCACGAACCACCGTCATGCCATGTCTACCTTCCTGAAAACACATTGATTCACAGTTCAGTTATATAGGGACACGCTTTATCAGGGAATCTCCGAGAGGACAAAGAAACTGGCAAAAGTTCCTCCCACCGTCATCCCCAGTGGGCCGAGCCCCCACCGTCCTCCGTCCTTTCATCTTGGGGGAGTGAAGCACGCACCGTCAGGATCCGGACCAGATGTGGTTTCAAGGCTCCGAGGTGACAGAAAATATAACTCACCGAAGGGGGATTGCATTCTTGGTCCTGATAAGACCATAAAGTGTATGAGGGCGTTCTGATGAGTTCCAGGTGTTAAATGTACCTTTCAGTTCACATTTCTCATTTAAACTTAAATTCAAAGCATATTTATCGTAACTCAAGCGTCACTGTGATTATACAAAATATAGTTAATGTTTTAACAGTTTATCAAAAGGTTTATGTCCACGATCCAAGCATCCTACGTAAAGTTTCACATTCCAAGCGCATATAATCCGTTTTCCTGCCCGCGGCTTGAGGCGCCGTCTGCGGAGAAGGGAGAAAGTTTACGACTAGGCTTATCTAGCCTTCAAGGGGCGCACGTATCCAACGAGGCCATCTGTTCAGCACAGATGAAGCGAGTATTTTCTCATTTTAAACTATAGCAAAGCGACAACCTTTTATTAACTTTATGAAATAGCATTTTTAAACAGCATTTATAACATAACATATTAGTCAAACGACATCTATAACAGAGCATTAAGCAGTAACAAATCTGCGACCTGACATATATATATATATATATATAAATATATATATATATATATATATATATATATATATATATATATATATATATATATATATATAGTTATATATATTTTGAGTGGTTCAAATATTTTGACATCAAACAAAGCCAATCCAAAACCGACTGGGCTTTGTGGCCAACCTGGTAGAACATTGTGAGTTGCTCTCCAAAAATCCAAACAGGTTTGTTGAGTACCTTAAATTTATTCATTCAAAATTGCTCTTAAACATGGTAACATGAGGTTTCTAAAATAGAAAGTGCTTTACTGAAAATCCAGATCAGCAAACTTAGCAGAGATGAAAAGTGTGACAACTACTGATTATTCCAAACTGGCAAAGCAATTATGGGTTGTTCCAGTCTGAGGTAACTTTGCACCAATTTTACACTCTTTCCCGACTGTTGGTGGCATTTTCAGCAGTCTCTTCTCTTCATCTAGACTCGTATGCGAAAACGTTTATTTGGGTCTTTAGATCTGTTTGCTGAAAGCATTTTCATTGAAAAAGCCGATCCAAACTGAAGCTGGCCTAGTTTTGTGGCCAATCCAACATCACCAGTTTCTCTCCTAAAAGCAAAACATGTTTGCCGAAGTTTATTCATTCAAAATTGCTCTTAAACATGTTTATATGAGGTTTTAGACACACAAAGTGCTTTAGTGAAAATCCCTTCCAATGCCTAAGCAGAGACAGAAATACAGTTCCCCAAATGTGAAAGATAGGTAGCTGGAATTGATTAATAGAGGTTAATGTCAACTCCTAATGTGGTATTACATAATCAGCATGCACATCATTCCCAGATGACTAAACTGTGTTTCACTCGTTTATTCCATGGCCAACATGGCACCTGCCATTGGCTGCACATGGAGAGTCAAAATACACAGAGAATGAGAGTCTAAATACACAGAGAATGAGGTTAGTGTTGTTAGGGTTAGCTATTAAGGCTGGGGATAGCTCTTAGGGTTAGCATACAATGTAACACAATGACATCCACACAAAAATGTAATTTTTAACGTTGTTAATTGTCATTTTTAATAAGCAATGCCATTCATTAACCAGAAATATTGTTTATCTGGAATGCCCTTTGTCCTGACTATTTGGGATAAAAGAGGTTCTACTGTATTCAAGTTCGGGTTTTTCTGTCATTTCTTAATTTGTGCAACTTCTTTGGAACCTTATGGAGAGACAATGTCACCTAAATTGAACAATATGGCATGCTTTTTACAGAGGAGGGATGCTTCTCTCGGCAAGCATAGCCTGCCTTTCCACCATCCCTGGGGTTCTTCCAGCCTTCCTGAAAGGCCTCTGTGATGGTGCAAATTACTGGAAGGAAGTTCAACAGGAGACTTTGCATGAGACCTGCACTACAGACAGACAAAGCAGTGCATTGAACTTCAATCCTCTTACCAGGGTTCTGAGCCTTGCAACTGCCCTACGATGTGTTATGGAAGACAGCACAGTCCGGCAGAAGCTCGTTGACTTTCTCCCATTGCTGGAGGAAGCAATGCAAGCCATATTGGTGGGTGGTCATTAATTGATTGATTTATTGATTCTTGCTTTGGAAAAGACTCAATCGTGACGTCGTCACCTCTTTTCTCATGTGTGTTTAATATACCTCTTTCAACAATTGGTAGAGAAAATTCATTGAGGCATTATTTTTCCGCTGATATATATATATATATATATACTAGCAGAAGTACCCGGCATTGCCAGGCGGGGGAGGGGAGGGGAGGGGAGGGGAACGGGGGGGAGGGGGAGGGGGAGAGGTGGAGAAGAGGGGGAGGGGGAGGGGGAGAGAGGGGATGGGGAGGGTGAGGAATGGGAGGGGGGAGGGGAGTGGGGGGGTGAGGGATGGGAGGGCGGGAAGGGGGGAGGGGGAGGGGGAAAAGGGAGGGGGAGGGGGAGGGGAGGGCCAATCAACAATGCCGTTGCAGTTCTCATGGTCGGAGAGCAGCACAACAATCGCGACATCGTCCTGCATCTTCGCAAGAGCACGAAGCGGATTTTGGAGACTCACCGATCCTGTGACCAACGCCCTCCAGTACCGGCGTTGCCGGGCGGGGGAAGGGAGACCCGTACATTCCCAACCCGTACATTCGCCCTCTCGACTCAAGCTCGTATTCGATTCGTATTCAAAATCGAAAGGGGAAAGGGGAAATCCTTCGTATTCGAATTCGTAAACACGAAATATGAATTAAAATTTAATTCATATCGCACAAAATCGACACAAAACACGATCGCATAAAGGTGAAAAAACGCAATCGCTTTTCGCCCTGAATTACGTGCAAACGTGTGACGTGTGATGGGATGGAACATCACGTGATCGCTCTGAGCGAATCAGCGAGCTCTGGCACCGGCTGAGATTAGCGGGTACTTCGCTGAAATGCGCTGAGGTAAATATGAATAATAAAAAAATGGATCTCGTCAAATATGGTCTCGGCCATGTTCGTCCCAGGCTCAATGGCCATGTCTATGCCAAATATCAAGCACGTGAGCCTCTCCGTTTCGGAGTCTATCGATAACATTACACACACACACACACACACACACACACACACACACACACACAAACTGTGTTTTATATATATATATATATATTGCAAAGCATACTTTTCCATTGTGTACTCAGATTTGATCTTTGTCTGGCCATCCAACTATCACAAGGTGCACGTGGAAGGAAGTGCCAGTTTATTGAATGATATGTTTCAAGAGGAGTATTTATTTTCGTCAACAAATGCAGCTTGCTTCAATTCAATTAAAATTTCAAAATCTATCTTAAAGGTATTCATATCACAGTTGCAAATATAAGAGCAAGCACTATTTTTAAGAGATAAAACTGACTTTCTTTTTTTAATCAAAAACTGATTTTGCTTTTGTGAAAGCAAGTTGAAATTGCTAGATTAGACACAAAAGTGTTTTGTAATCCCAGGCAAAATGTTGGAAGTATAATTTATTTTTCACATTAAGATGAAAAACCAACTACAGTACTTCAAACTTTACTTTTTTCCCCAGAAAGAGTAATTTTAAAGTATGAAATATTCCATATAAATGCAGTGAGATCTAGTATAAATTTCTCATGTAAGATAAAAATTTTAGACCATGCAAATTGACCCAGTCAGGCCCATAAAACGACTTTTTTTCTGTTAATGGTAAAAAGTGTTTTTAATACACAATATATAATTGCTTGTGGTGGCTTGCAGATATGAAAATGTAATTGGTTTTTCTCTTTGTCTAAAACTGCTGAAGTGTTTGGCTCATTGTATATGCATTTTTTGTGTTGATGAATACATTAATGTGGCACAATTATTTATTTTATACATGTACTTGCTGTTATTGCCCCTTCCCGCACCTCTCCTTATTTTTTTTTGTGATTGTCATCAATTTTTGTAACATTATTCAGAAGTTTGCTTGGAGTCACAAAAAAAGAGGCAGATTCGGAAACTTGAATTGACCCCCGTTTGCGGGTTTCCAAAAGGCCTAATGTATAGATATTACATGAATAGTCTGGTATTTATAAATATATATAAAATATATTCTCATGCATACATAGTGTATATATATATATATATATAGAGAGAGAGAGAGAGAGAGAGAGAGAGAGAGAGAGAGAGAGAGAGAGAGAGAGAGAGAGAGAAAGAAGGAGAAGAGAAGAGAAGAGATAAGATATATGTACAGAGAGAGAGGAGGAGGGAGGTAGGGCAATAATTTGTCTGCACAGCGAAAGATAATTTGCAAAAAATGGGAGGTGGTTCTGTTCAATGCTCTGCTCTGTTAGAAGCAATCCACCATGATGAAACGGGGGCAGAATCAGGCTGCACCTAATGGCTCATAATCTCTCTCCTGTAATTAATGGTAATCTGTTAGCAGCTCCCTGAAATCCCAGTTCAAAGATCTGTTTAATTAGGCTGGGTAATGAACGTGCCGGACAGTAGTGGAATAAGGCCCAGCTTTTGATTAATGATGTGTGGCGTATGCTTCTCCATGCCAAGCTCTCCAAAATTTTGGAGGTTTAGGGTTTTTTCGCCGTGATTACTGAATTGTTATTGCTGTCCTTTTTATCGTTGGCTGGAAGAGTTTGTTTGAAGGCAATGCATTCCTTAAGAAAACACAAAAAACAACTTTATTTTCATTCAAGCAAGTTTTATCTGTCATGGTTGCCCTTTGCCTGTCAAGGGGTTTTCAATTTCTCAATTGTACGGCATCATATTTGTTCAACTTGTGTCATTTTTAAGTTTTGTTTTTCTGATTTCTCGAGACACATTCATTACATCCTTTTACTCTGTTTAATGCTGTAAGTTCCACTAGGTGGCAGGATGCTACTTACTTTATCAGGTTTAGAATTCCCCCTCCCTCCTCCTTGGAAAATACAGAATAAATGTAATGCTTTCTATACGTGCTTATGCTCGTGCTTTACGAGAGGTAAACATACAAACCCTTTTTGAAATTTGATTACTTTTAAAATACCAAACTTGTTTCGTATATTTACAACATATGACCATAAGTTGTGGTTCACCATTTCGCTTTGTAAACTTGCAATGTATAGTTGTCGAACCATTTGATTACCAATACCTCATTACATTAAAAGTGCTGTATTATCACTAGGCCAGCTAGTGATTTGTTTACCTGGAAATCTAATTGGTGTGAATTGGTTATCGGCTGTAAGTTCAAGTTTGCTCGATAGTTAGCCGCCTTTGACAAAACGGCAATTTTGGCCGAGGGATTGGCTTTGCTTATCTCGTGTGCATGCTTTCTCATGTTGATACCTTTTGCAACTATTATAATGAGCTTCTGTGATGTGAACTTACTCGAGTAATATCACTTTTTGAGTTTTGATTTCACCTGTAAAAGACATGATTGTCCATTCGTTGCAAACACCTGTGATGGCAAAATATGAAAATGCAAGGTTTTATCAGTAGCTGTTTTTTCCTTTGTCATTGACAAAATATTTTTCAACTTTGTTCAACTTCCATGCTTGCTTATTGCAAGCTATACATTTGTATAATGCTGATGCTTAAAAAAAAATACAACACCCTGCCAATCACTAAAAGGCATTTGTAAGCATTTCATGTTGTTTTTCCCTTGTGCAAACAACGAAGAAAACAATTCTAATCTTTACCTTCAGATGCTTGAAACTGATGCGGAAATGGCTGAGAGAGAAAAAAAGAGGATGTTAAACATTATTCCAGGGAAGGCATTTCCATACACCATTATAGAAAGGGCACGGGTTCTACCCAGACACTATTATTAACTCCTTTATCCACCTGACTGGGTGTTTAAATAATTCATTGGTGGGGATGCTACCATAACCCACAGGGTTTCACTTTGGTGCAAAGTGAGATGTGTTTTCTTCAATGCCTTTTATGGCTTTCCTTTCATTTTCTTTGAATTTAACTTGGTTATTTTCACTGTGTGAACAAAGGCCACCTTCCATCAAAGTCACATGCAACTGTGTAATTATTTTTGTCTCTGTTGCCTCGGTTCAGGCTGCTGGTCCGCAAGAGGACAAGCGATGGATGACAGAGTTGAGGTGTCACTTCAGCCTACTCACTGCAGCTTAAAATGTATGACCACCTAAGGTAACTGTCTTAGTCTGTCTTTAGCTCAATGAGCTTTACTTATAACCTTCCTCTTTTCAACAAACATCTTTATGTTGAAAATGGTTGTTTGTTTATCCTCTTTAGTATTAAAATGGAGAATATGAAATTGTCCCCATTTTCTCAGTCAACTTAATCATAAAGTGGTGCAATGACCAAACCACCTTGCAGTAAGATGTTTTTAGTCGAGTTGAGCATATAAGGCCTTGAGGGAAGTACATAACGTTAATTGTCATGTTTGGGAAAAAAAAAAATGATGGGTTTTTGGGTAATTTCCGAATTTAGCCTGTTTTATGTGTGAAATAAAACTTCAGAAACATTTACTGGCTGAAAGCAAACCAAATTGTTTTTTTCCACACTTTCAAGTGATGTTAAGATATAACAGTTTAAAATTTCAATGTTGATTTGCAATCTATTTAACAGATTCGATGTTGCCGTTGTCAACAACGAGAGCCGAGGTTAACATTGAGGTGAAAGTAAATTTCAAATATTTGATGTGATGAAAAAGTAAAAACCAAAATCCAACAAAAGGATGAACGACCCAGTTGAAGTATTTTCTTAACGTTTGTTTGTTTACGTATTATCTATGCATTTTTGAAATGTAATGAAGAATGATCGGACTTCATCTCATTACAGAACTGCAAAAGTAATTGTACGTGAGAAAAGAAAATCCCAATGACTTTGAGACAACGTACATTTTATGCCGAGCTCCTTGTTCAACGTGTGGTACAAACTGGCTGTATGAACAGTGATGACACAATATATATATATATATATATATATATATATATATATATATATATATATATATATATATATATATATATATATATATATATTATCTATATATAAGACTATAAGACTAACAAACAGCGATTTGGACTATTGGAATAAAAATGTTACCATTCTCTAGTGAAGAATGTGAAGTAAAGCGAGAAATGCATCTTGATTAAATGATTTTAAAGAAGCTGTACATAATATTAGGCTCCTTAAATATGTCAATATCCTGTATAGACAACATAATATTTGACAAACAGATCCATAAAGGATGATTAAAAACAATTGTGGTTACAGCTGTTGAAGATCTCGACACAGGTTGAACGTCTGAGTGCACCGGACCTATTCTATTATTGGTAGTTAATAAGTTTGTTGTTGTTTATATAGGTACGTTATGCATCATTATATCTTGCATACATGCTGAGCTTTGAAAGTTACTTTTCTTCTATCCTCCTGCCCTCTCCAACAATAAAAATCACAAAATAAATTGGAATATTTTATCAATTGATACTTCTGGCTTTTTTTTTTTTTTTTTAATTCAACATCGAGGCTCGTGAAAGAGCTAATCAGCTGCACCTGAAAACATTTTAAAGTGTAGGTATGTACTGTATGTGTGGAAATTATGCCTTCTGCTGTAGTTGGAAAAATTATGTCAATCATTTTATTATGTGAACTGAAAGGACTTTCGGGGTTTGGTGCCCGTGGTCGTCCTGATCAGCAGCTGCTCATATAAACCAGTTAATATAAGCTAAGTTCCACGGCCCAGATGTTATTTTACTGTTTTATTTTTTGCCGGCTAAGTTGCTGGAGGCATGTTTTTAGGCAATAACTAACTAACTAGGTCATTACCGCAATAACTTAAGAATGGCTGAAGGGATATAAGTCAGACATGGTACAAGTATGTATAATGATGCAAAGATGAACTGATCAGATTTATGGGACCATGAGGTCAAAGGTCAGGTCCCACTAGGTAAAAATTATGTTACTCGCTAACTTGTGATCCAGTGATTGGATTTTTACCAAACCTTGTATAAGTATATATTATGATACAAAGATTAACTAATTAGATTTCAGCGTGCAAGGTCAGAGGTCATGTCATGTAAAAATGTGATGCTTGAGAACATCCGAAGAGGTTTAAATCCAATGTGGAACAAGTATGTTTAATGATGTAATCGTGTGGGTGGAGGCATATTGGTCAACGTCATGATCATGTCATTGCTGCTATTTTGCTGGTCGTGTTTTTCCATGATTTTTCTCTCCCAAACCGTATCCTACTTAGTCCCAAGTTAGGTCGGGCCTCCTGGTGATAACAGTGGCGTAGTTAGTGTTTGTGACACCCAGGGCCAAAAGTCAATACAAAGCCCCACAGGCAATTTATATACAGACTTGGCATTTAATATGGAATATTTTTTTTGTGGGGGTTAACTTACTTTTCAAGATGACTTGGAACCAAAAGTTCATTGGAATTATGTTGAAATTATTCTAGATTTTGTTAATGTGACCTTTAAAAGAAACAAAAACCACATTTGACATTTCGAAGCAAATAAATTGATCCTTGAAAGTGATGTAAACTGATATCGAACTCAATTCACGGACAGTACTGTGTTAAACTTCTGTGCGTTTTCCAGAAGTATATCTTTATTTTGCACATTAGCCAAAAAAAATTTCAACATAAACAAAAGCTAAATTATGACTGGGATTATGGACAGTAAAATTACAGTTCAGTACTTCGGGTAACCCCCACGAGCATTCAGGAGAGCACGTACACGTCGAGGCATGCTGTTCATGAGATTTGCCAAGGTTTGGACAGGAATCGCTTGCCATGCAGTGACAATAGTCTGCTGCAATTCACGCACAGAGGTCGGCTGCTGGTCCAAGTTGTCGATTTGACGCGTTAATTCTGCCCACAAGTTCTCTATCGGATTCATATCCGGGGACATGGCAGGCCACTCCATATGCTCTACACCACGGTCAGCAAGAAAGTGTTGGATCATGCGAGCACGATGAGGCCGTGCATTGTCATCTTGGAAGACAAAGTTTCCTCGAAAGGCTGCACGAGCAAATGGAAGCAATGTTTCTTCCAGAATGACCCTGTACTTGAACTGCTTCAGGTTTCCATTCAGAACAACCAGGTCAGTTTTGCTCCCTGCATGAAAAGCAGCCCAAACGGTCACCCCACCACCTCCAGCTTGGACTCTTGGCACTATACAATCTTTGTTGTGGGCTTCATGCACTTGTCTGCGCACTCGGACGCGGCCATCTTGACGATAGACCAGAAATCTAGACTCGTCACTGAAGGTCACTTGATTCCAGTGTCCTGCCTGCCATTCACGGTGCTCTCTGGCCCACTGCAATCGGCGCTGGCTGTGTTGTCTGGTCAGGCGTGGCTTTCTCAGGGGATGCCTGGCACGATAGCCAGCTTGAACCAGTCGTTGGTTGACTAGCCTTCTGGATACAGGCACATTTGTCAGTTGCTGCCACTCAGCCCTAAGCCGATTAGCTGACTTGGTGCGGCCATTGCAGACTAACCGGTGCAGCTGGCGATCATCTCTCCTTGTGGTTCTGCGTGGACGTCCTGCCCTCGGTATTGGAGTCGGGACACCCCTCTGAGCATTTCGTTTCAGGATCTTTGATACCTGACCTTGAGTGATGCCATACTGCCGAGCAATAGCATGCTGTTTCATGCCAGAATTTCGTAAAGCCACCACTCCATGACAAACAGCATTGTCAAGTTGACGGACCATCTCCAGAGGAAGCGGCAATAACTTTTGAAGACGTGCAGCAGTGTTTTCCACTAAAACAGAACGCAACAACCCTTATATACCCGATTGTGAAGCCAATCGTCAAATGTACCTGTCCTTACATTTTGTCACGCCACCTGTGATATCATCCTGTTATTGACTTCTTGCTGCGAAAGACAATCAGTGACATGGTTCTTTCAACAAAGACATCACCGAAGGGTAAAAGAAACTCACCAGATTGATATACTGATTTCAGAAAGTAAACCCAATTCAAGAAAAAATATTTATTCCATATTAAATGCCAAGTCTGTACATAGTCAGGAATTTATATTGGGGGCATATGGAAGAGCTCTAAGCTTCCTCAGCAGCAAAACTAAGCTCCCTTACTCTTTCTGAAGAACATTATGGGATCTTTAACATCCGCCACTAATGCTGGCAGACAGGATACCCAGTTTAACGTCCATCCAAGAGACGACACATTTATGAATCTTCCTCACTGTGAAACAATGGGATGACAGTTTGAATGTAGCTGGGTCGGGATTTGAACCAACCCTCGACAGCTTAGAGGCTGTTTAAAACTCGACAGCTTAGCTCCCTAGGCAGATTTAAACCAACCCTCGACTTTGACAACTGGACTCGCATCTTGCTCAACTTTATGCCGTGGAAACCAAGGCCTTCAAGATCATTGGAATTTCTCACGATAAAGCTGAGCCTCCGGGCCTATCACTTCACCATCACAGACAGGTCAGTGGTCTCTCTGTCTTCAACCACCTTCCTTTCTGGAATTGCATCCTTTCTGGCCCTCACTTTTTCACCTTTGTTAGCTTTTTAATTCATTTTATCAGCAACCGCTTGAGCTATTGACACAAAACTTTCAAGATCGAAGCAGCTATACATGGAAATCTTTTTAAACAAAGTTACATGATTATTGGATGGAAATTTTGGCCGTTCCACAAGTTTGTTTGGCATGGATTGCAGGGTGTTTCACGTATCAGGAATAAACAACTTATAGCGGTAAAATGCTTCAACAAGCAATAAGGAGCGATATCATAAGTAAGTGCTCAATCAAAGCACCACACCTCTGGATGACAGCTGCAGCACAGACACTGAAGTTGTCGATGACTCGGCTGAGAACGACTGGCATGTGTCTGATTTCCCCATCTGGTGGTAATTTTCAACTCTTGCAGTGTGTGGATTGTTTTCTTAGACTTTAACTTTGAGGGATAGGTAGTAGACAGGAGGAGATGGATTATACTTTGTAGACGTGAGGAGATGGATGATAGGTAGTAGAGTGGAAGAGACTGATCTGTGGAGTAGGGTGGCCATGGGTTGTCCGAACGTCGAGAAATTAGTTGATCACCCAGAAAATGTCGTCTCAAAAACTCCAAAGCATCATTCTGTGGTGGTGCACCATATTGCTGTGAGATGACCAAATTTAAGGTGATGTTTTGCTTCCTTCTCAGTGCTGGAAGGAATCTTTGCAGAATGTCCACATATCTGTCTGTGTTGACTCTTCTTTGAGAATGAAGCTGGTCCTGTTATCCCGCTACGTCCGACAGCACACCAAAACGTTACTTTCACTACAGAAATTGGTTGTTCTATATCCATGCGGTTGATTTTCTTCCCAAACCTGAATTACAGTGCCTATAGAAAGTCTACACCCCCTTTCATATATTTCACCTTTTGTAGCCTGGAATTAAATTGCATAAAATCAGACTTTTTCCACCTTTATTTACACATCATAACCCACAACTTCAATGTGAAAAACAAATTCTACAAATTTCTGAAAATGAAAAATACAAAACTAGAATATCTTGGTTGGACAAGTGTCCACCCCTTGTAATAGCAATTGCAAATTAGCTCAGGTGTAACCAATCACCTTCAAAATCACATAAGTTAATTGGCCTCTACCTGTGTTAAATTGTAGTGATTCTGGTTATTGCAGAATAAAATCAGCTGTTCATGTCAGTTTCCTCTTCTAGGTGGTGCATTTCACAGCAAAGATTCAAACCATGAGCACCAAAGACCTTTCAAAAGACCTCTGGGATAAAGTTGCAGAAAGGCACAGATCAGGGGATGGGTATAAAATATTTCAAAGGCCTTCAATATCCCTTGGAGCAGTCAACTCAATCATTAAGAACTGGAAGGTGTATGGTACCACCAAGCCCTTGCCTAGATCAGGCCGTCCCTTCAAACTGGATGACCAAGCAAGGAGGAGACTGATCAGAGAGGCCAACAAGAGGCCAATGGCAACTTTGAAAGAGCTAGAGGCCTTTATAGCAAAGACTGGCCACTGTGTGCATGTGATAACAATATCCCAAGCACTCCACAAGTATGGTAGGGTGGCAAGAAGGAAGCCATTACTTAAAAAAGCCCACCATGAGTCTCGTTTGAGGTATGCAAAAAACCACGCCGGAGATTCTGAGGGCATGTGGCAAAAGGTTTTGTGGTCTGACGAAACTAAGATGGAACTTTTTGACGTTACGTTTGGCACAAACCCAACACAGCACATCACCCAAAGAACACCATCCCTACTGTGAAGCATGGTGGTGGCAGCATCATGTTATGGGGATGTTTCGCATCAGCAGTGACTGGGTCACTTGCCAGGATCGAAGGAAAAATGGATAGAGTAAAATACAGAAAAATCCTGGAGGGAAACCTGCTGCCCTCTGAAAGAAAGCGGAAATTGAGACGGAAGTCGCCTTTCAGCATGACAACGACCTGAAGTGCACAGCCAAAGCTATACTGGAGTGGCTAACAAACAAAAAGATAAAAGTCATTGAGTGGCCCAGTCAGAGCCCCGACAAATCCAATCGACAATCTTTGGCATGACTTGCTGTCCATCAACACTCCCCACGAAACTTGACTGAGTTTGAACAGTTTTGTAGAGGAGAATGGCAAATATTACCCAATCAAGGTGTGCAAAGTTGGTAAAGACCTATCCCAACAGACTAACAGCTGTAATTGCTGTCAAAGTTGCTTCCACCAAGTATTAAATAAGGGTTGCTTTAAAGTTGGTGAGAGAGAAATGGTGAGAAAGTTGCTTTAAAGCAACTCGCATTTTCCTCCTGGAAGGCAAGTCCAACTGAAGAAAACTTGGATCATTCCACAAAGTTTGCAAGAAGTTTGTCTACTCTCTTGTGAGCCAGAAAACAACATCTGTCCAATCTCAAAAATGAGCTTTCTCTGTCCAATCTCAAAAATGAGCAAAATCTCTCTTCTCTAAAACCTCTTGGCACCTTGTTAAGACTTGTATTGTATACTCTACCCTGTCTGCTTTGTCACTCATGTATCTGCAGGCCACACGTGGTCCACCAGCAACCTCTCCTCGTGAAACTGCCTAAATCCAGAACCACTATTCACCACTCATTTATTCCTTTTTTCCCCCTGCCTGTGGAGCCACCTTCCATGCTCTTTTCAATTTCATTCTTTCCTCCATGTCTTCAAGCCAGCTGTTCACCACCATCTCAAGTCATCCCCCTTCCAAAATCATGATCTTTTCTACACCCGATAAACGACCCCCAAGCAACATTTTGCTTCTGTATTTGTCTTGTCCACCCTTTGCGTTTTCCCCTATCCACACACATACACATATACATACACACACACACACACACACACACACACACACACACACACACACACACACACACAAACACACAGAAGTTATCGCTGCGCTGGTGACAGGCTGATAACTTGGAAAAAGGTTAATGGATGGCTTTTTTTTCTCCTTCAAACTATTGGTCAAAGATATTTCATACCTGTGAAACTGACAACCCATTGAATTTTCAAGGGCTACTATTCAGTTGAAGTACTTGAACTGTGCAAAGTTAAAAAAAAAATTTGATTCCTCAAATCACAATTTGGGCTGGTAGGATGGCCTTAACCAGTGGTTCCCAAACTTTTTGTCCACGACCCAAAATTTGAAATCACATTTGTTTCACGACCCAAATGGTACCGGTACCTACGATAAAAATTGGCGGAGAAAATGCTTTTGACGAAAAAAAATGGAAACGCTGGGAAACCTTTGAAAACTGAAAACTTGAAAACCCTTGAGAAAAACTCTATAGGTAAACTAGAGCAATGCGACTGTGTTGCCAATATGCCTCCGCATAATCCCTGCCTGTGACAAGGGGTAGATGCTCTCTTTCACTGTCCTAAAAATAAGCAAGTTTGATTTAAATCCTTTCAGCTGTTCTCAAGTATCACATTTTCACCAGCCATGACAGGTTTCACATCGATCAGTGAAGCGGTTTCAGACAAGGGATTTTTTATTTTTTATATCGCCTTTCAAGCTGATATGGCTGCCACACCACATGACATATGACCTTTAAAATGTACTCTTTGCATATTTATGGGGAGGGGATCATGTTTGTGAAGTTTTGCGTTGATCAGATAAGGTTCGTTTTTCTATCCAAGATGGCTGCCAAACCACGTGACCTACGACATCATTTTCACACTATATGCAACAATGGTGTAATGACATTTGTAAAATTTAGCATCAATAGGGTAAGCTGTTTCAGATATATAATTATTTAATATTTCCCTTAAATCCATTATGGCTGCCACACCATGCGGCCAATGATGTTTTCGTGATCAACTTTTAATCGCCATGCCTAGTCAATGACACATGTAAAATTTTGAGTTGATCAATTTGGTGGTTTGGGAGAGGTTGTTTTTTAAAGGTTTTTGGTTAAATCCAATATGGCTGCCATACCATGTGACCTATGATGTCATAAATTTTATATTGTCATGTGCCTGCCCTCTGGAGCTTTACTCCAAGGTGTTCAATCCAAAAATGACGGTATTCTTTACAACCGAGGGAAAGGAGGATGACGAACTTACTTGGGCGGCTTCCACCCGATGTCTTCGCACCTGGATAATTAATCAACTCAACGATACAGGATTAAAATGTACAAAAATACCGGCTTTATTAAATAAAAGGCCGGTAACAAAGAATGCACAATAAAATAACGTCCTAACTGGAGCGCCTCAAGAGTCAAATACAAACAATCGGAAAAATAAATGTGTCATTTGTGGCACTTATTGGCTTTTGAACCTCGTCAGGAATTGTCCCGGGCTCCGCGTCCTTGCGCGCGAAAACCGCTGGCTGCACTCTGGTGGGCGCGAACTAGGCCTCGCCGTGCGGTCCACTCACCCCTGGCCTCATGCGTGAAACGAACAGACCTTGGTGTGCAGCTCGCTCTTCCAGCCGTGCTTGTCCTCACAATCTCGCCCACCAACATCAACACCACAGACAGACGATGCGAGCCAGCCACAAGAAGACAAAGAGGAGCGATGTCGGAACACAACCGCTTGTCATCAATGCCGGGACTTGAGAGGACAAAGAAGAGGAGAGCGGAACTCAAGAGGAGAGAATGAAGCCAAGAGCGCAAAATGTCGGGGAGACGACCGCTCGCCACCGAACCCAGAAGATGCGAGGAAATCAAGGGGAAGAGAAAATCGTGGTCTCAAGGAATGTCCTTCGCTCAAGAGAGAAAATGTCGGCCAGAGCGCTCCTTTATCGTCATGGCTCTGACGTCATCCTACGACGTCTCCACCAATCCCATAGTCCCTTCTTACCAGTCTTTTGCGCCAATCAATCCCGGCCCAATCACTGCTCTTTGGGGCGTGGCCCAACGGACCCTTTTGTGCCTGTGTGCTCACCAGGTCGATGTTATCCGCGGTGGTGCTCAATGTCCTGTTTCCGGTTGGTTTTTATTTTGTGTCATAAATGGCCGATTTATTACTATGTGTGTGTGCTGCTGGTATCATGAGGAACAGAGGAAAAATAACAGAGGCCATTACATACAGGGGATGAATTGCCCATAATCCCAAACTAATTAACATACCCCACCCCTCGTGATGGGAGCGATGACACGCTCTTCCACGACATACGGTCTACACAAATTTCCTACTTATTACGTGGGGTTTCTTCTTCTTCACGACAGTCAGAGCACACTACCTATGCAATTCTACCTGGATTAAAGTATTGCCTACCTCCTACAAACCTAACAATATTTCAATACAAATGGGTCATAGATCATGTGCATGCAATTTCAGAATTTTAGGATAAGAATTTGATGAAAACATTTTGGCTTGGTATACCACTTCACCTATGATGTCATCATTATCATGCTTTTGTTCCCCATTGGGAGTACTTGACAATGTGCCAAGTTTAAAATTTTTCCATTCAGCGGTTTCCGAGAAATAATTTTTTAATTATTTGCGTTTAATCTAAGATGACTGCCAAAGCACGTGACCTATGACGTCACAATTATCAAAAAAACATTCTACATGGGTGTCACATCTACCCTGAAAGTTTAATCTCAATTGAACATGTGGTTGCTGAGAAAAACGAGGTTTATCCCGTACGGACGGACGGAGAACCCGAAAACATAATGCCTCCGGCCACCTTTGGGTGCAGAGGCATATAAAAAACTGGGAACTCCTGACCTAGATACTATCAGAGACGGATTTATGTTTGACAGGGCCCGGGACATTAGTGTAGGAGAGCACCCCCTCCCCCACCCTCCCATCCTACAACCAATCGCGAAATGTAGTGGGAAGGAATAAAAAACAAAAAGGAGCTGAGCTGCGTTGCTGTGTATAGCTTATACTAATTTATTTAGCCATCCAACTGCATTAAAACCCAGTGATCATCATACAAATGCCCAATAATAATTTTAATTTCAGATATAGAGGTGCGAAGTTTTTCCAAGATGGCGCCCGTATCACGTGACCAATGACGTCATAATTATCACGAAAATATTACAGGAGGAGGTGCTCCTATGCTAAAATTTTCGTGTCAATTGGAACAAGAATTGCAGAGAAAAAAATGTCACACTGATCGGATGAAGCGTTGTACTTGTCGAATTATGACGTCATAACAAAGGCACCGTTGACATCATTAACATGTCTTATTCCCCATGGGGATTACTTGACAATGAGCCTTGTTTCAAATTTTTTCCATTGAGCAGTTTCGGAGATGTGGAGGTGTAATGTTTTTCAATTTTTCCAAAATGGCATCCATACCACATAACCTATGTCGTCATAATTATGAATATAAAAATTATACAGACGGAGTCGCTCCTATGATAAAATTCCGTGTCAATCGCACTAACAGTTGCAGAGAAAATATGTTTTAAAAGTGCAGACACGTACATAGGACACGTACGCACCCGATCGCCTAACCCTAGATTTCGCTTCGTGGGCGTAGGGTAAAAAAGCAGTTTTCATTGTAAAGCACTGGGAAATCGTCTCCTGTCATGTCGCATCCCGGAATGTCTTTTCAACTGCTAATTGGACGGTGCGTTCTTCATAATCATCAAAATCATTATGAATGTTTTGAAGATATCATTTTAGAGATTCCAGTAATTTAACCATTAGTGACATTTCAATATCTCCTGCTTGGACTGACTTAATACTTAAATCTATCCAGCATTGTATCCATTATAATTAATTATAGAAAGCTAAGGATAAGCTACATTATAATAACTTTCGGCCTACTGTATGAAACAATTCTACATCGTTCGTGAATGCGTGATTGCGTCATTTTGACGTGATGATGCCGATCCTCCGAAAAGGTCATGCGATTCCTGTGGTATTTTACTCATTACTTGTCCGGTATTACCGTTTGTGTGCATAATTAAACCGTTAAACGTTGGATTCATTATACTAGCAACGGTACCCACCCTATGGGCGGGGCTTCAATTGGGAAGCCCAAATGAAAAGGCAAAATATCAGAAGGCTTTTTTTTATTTTAAACGATTCATATAAACATCCGTTGAATCATATCACACACAAATCATCAAAATCTAAACAGTACATGACGCCCATTTTGAAAAAAGATTGAATTCTGCAAAACGGACGCGGCCGCTACACGTCTTTCTCAGTCGCACGTTTATGTGTGAAGAGTGCGCGCCGAATCTGCAACACGGAAGCGGCCGCTACACCTGTTTCTCAGTCGCTTTGCACACGCTGCCATGTTACTTCGGAGCCGCATGTTTATATAGGAAGAGTTCGTCAGGAGTCGATCTACTCTCTCCTGGTACGTAGAATAAACAGTATTTGTAGAATTTCAACAAAAGACACATCACTGTTCATATCGGTAAATATTATTCCATCGTGTTTGGGAAAACTGGAAAATTGGAAAAACAATATAGCCTAATTTACTCCCAGGGGTCCCAGGAATACCCACCCAAAGTATCGTTGCGATCGGTTCAGCCGTTTTTGCGGTACCTTCGAACGGACGGACGTACATTTGGTGAATTATAGTAAGATTAGACCTAAAATTAGTCTCTCATCTCTGCTCTGCTAAGAAAGGAATAAATAATACTTGTTTTATGCATAAATAAATGTATTTAATGTGTTTTGGTTTTTTTGGAAAAGAAATTGCACTTGCATCGTATGTTTTTTTGTGGCTCCATGTGGAGTTTGGGCCCTAGACAAATGCCCGTTGGTCCTCCCCTAAATCCGGCCCCGGACTCTAAAGATATGGACACTCGCTTTGAACCGTTTCGCCTTGGCTCAAATGTTAGTTCAAATATAAACGGCCATCTTGGTGTTTCGCACCCGGTGTTTGCGTGTGCTGCCCCATGGAAGGACATTAAACTGGGCATCCAGTCTACCAGTGTCATTTGTTGGACCTTGAATATCCCACCGGTGTCTGCAAAGGGTAGGCGAGCACCATAGCCAAATTTCAAATTCCTGCCCTGATTTCCTTGGTGGGGTCATTGGTCAGGTCCTTGGACATGTCCGGGATTCTAACCCTACCCAATAATCTGGGTAGGGAGAACCAACGCTCAGTGTCGAGCACGGTATTTGAATGAAAGCACACTTTGAATGAAAACCCATGAAATCTGGAGTCAATGACAAATGTTATTGTGAGTCCAAGTGGTTTTTGTTATGTTTGAGAATTTGGGGATGTTATAACTTTTAAAGGTGAAATCTCTACAACTTGCTTTTTCCCCTCCTCTTTTTTTTCACCTAAGCTGATCCGACAACCTCGTATCATTAACATAAATGTGTACATCGATGCATGTGTATACAGGAACAATGAAAAAAGAAAAAGTCAAACAAAATTAATTGTTTTTTTTATTTTCTTTAAACACAATTTTATCAGCCATATCCACAAAAACAAATTTCCTTCCCAAACAAGCCCATCCCACCACCTCCCCCCCCCCCCCCCCCACACACACACACACACACACACACTACAGTAAACTGATAAAGCTTCAGGTTTTTACTGCATATTACAAAAAAGCTAAAGCAATTTAATTGTGAAACAAAAGCAATGCAATCGACATTCTTACTGATAGTTCAAATCAGAGCCGTGTTGGAGTATCGTCACATTTTACGTGCAAGAAAGTTGAGGCTGTTGGGTTCTCCATCAAGGTCGCCATTTCAGTTGGTATAAGGACAGCAGATTGTACACTTTCCTTTCTGCATGGGTCTTTTTGTTTGACAGCTTCATGAACAATCAGTCTTGTGCTTTCTCCTAGAAACTGTTCATAAGGGCAAGTTAATGTTCATATCAATAAACATTGTCTATAGTAACTTAGTATGTTACTTGTTAGTCTGTGATTACGTATGGCAATTCAATGTTATTATGTTTGCCTCTTTGAATACCCTTACATTTCTTTGTGGACTTTTCACATCGCAGATATGATTAGAGATTACAACTAGCAATTTTTATATTTGTAAAGCTGAAGTTAAGGGAAAACAAGAAGCAAATCTAGTTGTGCGTAAAATAAAAGGCAAACATTATTATTATAATTGGCATATGCTAAAATAAATAAATACGAGGGGTCAGAAAACAGAGGGAGCGAAACCAGAGGAGAGATTGTAAAAACAAACAAAAAACACCGACCTGCTTGTGATGCAAGAGCACCAGACCTTGTCCTTAGGCCTCCTTATGTGAGATTAAAATAGATGAGAGCTTTACATTCCACAAAATCCAGGAGGGAGATGTGTGATGCTGGGGCACCAACCCATAGGAGAGAGCAGTATTCCATTGAGGTTTCAGCAAAAGCTGACTATGAGTAGTTCTGCATTTTCGAGGAAAGGCTTTGATCAACGGAGTCTGCACTCTGTCTGCGGCTGGCTTTGGAGGCCAGTTTTGTTGTATGGTTGGCCTGGTCGGTATAGGTGGTTGGCTCGGTCTGGGCCATAGCTGATTGTGAATCCTCAAAGTTCATGAGATTGAACCTCTTCCATTAGTTGACCATGGAAATAGACGAGTGAGTTCATTTGACTCTCCTTCTGGAGCGACAGTGTGAGACTGAGATTTTCCACGATTGAAGATCATGTTCCATTTATCATACCAGCATGCAATTCGTTGCAGATAAAGTGATGCAATTGCTTTCTGCCTATCAGTGGGATGAGGTTACCTCATGAAGCAGTGTGCAGTCATCTTCAAAAAGGAAGACAAGGTTTTTACAAAGCATCGGACTGGGCGTTTATGTATATGACGACCAAGCCTCGGCCCAACACAGCAACTTGGAGCATTCCAGCCTTTACAGGGAGAGGAGAGGATTAAATCGAGAGCAACACATTGACTGTGTTAGTGGAAGAAGCCAGAAATCCAGGAAGGGGTTACTGGAGGACGGCCTTTTGTGCCACAGGCAGAGAACTTGGCAAGCAAAGCAGTATGCCCGACTGTCGGATGTAAGCGAATGTCCAGGGAGACTTCCCTGACCTCTTGATTCAGAGTTGGGGCCTACAATCTTTACTGAGAGACACACGGCAGCATGTGCAGAGTTTACCAAGACGGAATGCAAACTGATCGGGCTGTTTGAAAACAGAAAAGACTTGACATTGGCAGGCAGCTATGATGGATTACATGACTTTGCTTATATTTGTAAGTAAGTTTCTGCACCCTTACTGTAGATGATAGCGATGTTTGCCGAGTTCCACACAGACAGGAGGTGGCCAAAGGAGAATGACGGGCTGAAAAGGGCAGACAGGAAAAACAAAAGCAGCAAAGCATGATTTGAGAACATGGGCACTGTTCTCAAATTTACCATCAAGGTTGCCAATATGCTTTATTTATTTGTTCAAAGTCTATGAATATCCTTGTAACTCATATAAATACATGCTCTGCTAATGTCTTCACTGCATGTCACGTAATATCCAAGCTCCACATTGAGCATTATATCACTGATTTAAATAAAATTGCAGAAGAACAAGCTGAGATTAAAAAAAAAAAACTTCATGATTGTTTTGAATGGTCACTCCAAAATGTAAAATGTTTGGACTGTTATAACATAATAACATACTATGTAACATAATAACATAATATGTGAAGAGAAGTATACAATTCAGGGGATTATTCATCTGCATTCCCCTTTTTCTTTAAGTACAGAAACGAGAGGGGGGCTTTGTGTTATCACCTTCCTGCAGCAAGAAGTTGGTAAAGTCTGCAAAGCTTAAGTTGAACCTAAAAATGGAATGTCATGTCGTTTGAATAAATAATTTCCTGAATAAATTCCTCTTCCCAAAAGTTTTTGTTGCAAATGAAGATCAAGTCCAGAGCAGTTTGCATCAAGTTGTACCTTGATCCTATTAATAGGAAAAGGACAAATAGCATAAGGCAGTTTCTACTGCAATTATATTATCAGGGTCAATACGACACACTGGGCGCTCTCAGTTGACCACACCCAAGGAGGCAGTCATGGTCACCAGTCATGGCTCGCGAACCAGTCATGGTCCTGCTCGCGAACCGGATTCCGAGCGGTAGGGGTACAAGACTGTCATATCAAATACTCATGAAAAAGGATTCGTGCCACAATTATGTGAATACAAAATGAACTTTTTATTTACAATTTTTACTCAAAATACCTTAAACCTATCCTTAACCAAAGAAATACACAAAAGCAACAGTTTACCAAAATCCATCAAAACAAGCTCTCAGTTCTCAGTTCACAGTACGTGAGCTATTCTGAGACGTATCAAGTATTGAATGATAGACTTGATGGTGTGGTGAGCGGTAGAGGCAGTTGCAGCAAATGTATAATGATTGCAATTGTGAATCAGATGGCATACAAAGCAATTCAGGAAGCCACATGATAAGATCAGTACAGTGAAATGGTGCTGAAATAAAAACGGTACTTGAGGAATATTTTTGCAATGTGCACCAGTTTAGATCATTGACATTCGCATCGTGCAGGAAACACGTCAACCTTTCTGCTGGGTGCCACCCCAGCATGGTTAATGGCCTGACAGAAGCTCAAAGCCTTGCGGAAGCAGTGCGTCCCATCAAATAATGCTCCAGATAGCTGAATTGGGCTCCACTGGAGCCATTCGTTTCTTCAACATACTAATTCTTCGTCAAAAGTTTATCTTATCCGGGCATTTAATTTTTCTGTCCGTCATCTTAATTGTGGTGAGGCCATTGAAAGAAAACAACAACCATTATCATGGAAGGAAAGCTGTATTGACAGTTGCCTGTGGTCTCCCTGCACAGCTCAGAACCATAATTGTGTGTGTCAAATGAAAAGCCAGGGAATAACATAATTTTCCATCCTGGCAAACTTCTGAAGCATCATGGGTGCTTGTCAGTTCTGTTTATGATGCACTTAAATCCCCTTCCATTTCCGTCCCCTTCTAAAGGATGAAGATTTGCTAGACACTACTCAAAACAGAGTTCTTGAATTGTCTTCACTCAATAGGCCAAGGCTCCAAATCAGTCCCTTCCTCTCACCACCCTTTCTCCCATTACAGAATGTTCCCTACAGCAAGTCTTCCCAACAAGAGGAGAAAGTTCTTTCCCGACTTGATAACACTTCCACGACAGGTACTGACTGCTTAAGTGTACTTCAGTCCCATCACACACCCTCTCTTTTACAGGGCTTTCTTTGATTGGAAACTTCTTGGATTAGAGAAAGTTTCAAACAACACTTTAATCCATAAGAAAGGTTCTAAAACTGATCCTTTCAACTACAGACCTATCAGCTTTCTCCCCATCATACATAAAGTAATAGTGTCCATAATTGCAGCTGACCTGAGGCAAGATTTTCTCAAACTCGATAATCTCTGACAACTAGTTTGGCTTCCAACCTGGCTATTCCTATATATATATATATATTCCACATACAGTCACGTGAAAAAGTAAGTACACCCATTGTTAAATGGGTGTACTTACTTTACCCGCAAGTACATTGTTAAAAGCGGTTTTTTTAAAAATTATTTTTATTTTTTTTGTATACAAGATCAAGGCTCGTGTAAAAGCTAACATTGATCACAAAAAGACAAACTGACACATAAAACATATGATAAAGGGAGCGGAGACAAGATGGAGAGCAGGCACATCGGGAGAGCTGTGGGAGGGAGAGGGCTTGGGGGGAGGAAGCATGGGAAAGGGGGAGGGGTGGGAGAGGTAAAAAAAAAAACAAAAAAACACATGGACACTGCTAGGACTTCCAGGAAAGAAGTCGTTATTTCTAAAAAGTGGATCTGGGGTGAATTAATGGGGGTAGAAAAGATCAAGGTTTTGGATGGGGGAAGATAAGAGATGGTGGTGAACAGCTGTTTTAAAGACCTGGAGGGAGGATTGGGATTGAAGAGAGTGCCAAAAAAGTTTGTTTGTTTGTTCCAGAAGTTCCAAAAAACCCTAAACAGTTTGTTCCAGAAGTGGGAGAAAAGAGGAATGAAAGAGTGAAGGTGAATAGAGAGTCTTGGTTTTCGCAGTTTAACCATAAGAGGGTTGCTGGCAGATCTTGTGCGACCTGTAGGAATATTTGGGGGACAGAACACAGAGAGAGCTGGGGGAGCAAGGCCGGAGAGGAGTCGGTAGAAGACAGAAAGACCACCAACCTGCCTGCGGTGATTGAGTGAAAGGCCCTTAGAGTTAGCTTCATCGCGGGAGATTCCAATGATTCTGAAAGCTTGGCTTTCAACAGCGTGAAGCCGAGCTAGATGTGAGGCAGGAGCACAGGCCCAGAGGGGAGAACAGTATTCCATTGAGCTGCAGATGAAAGCCTTGTATGTGGTGAGGGGCTCAGGTGTGCCAAGGAAGGACTTCACACGTCGGAGGATGCCCAGTCGATGACTTGCTTTGGAGGCCAGCTTGGAAATGTGGTTTTCCCAGGAAAGATCATGGCAGATAGTGATAGCCCATCGGCATAGTAAAAAATACGAAACTAATTGTTCAAATTGTTCTAAAAGCACCAAAATTGGCACACATGTAGATTAATACATTCTGAACAATTTTGGATATGGAGGCATTCAAGATTCTCTTTTCATTTTTTTTTTTTTTCTTTTTTTTTTTTTCTCTTTTTTTTCTCTTTTTTTTTTCTTTCTCTTTTCATTCATTCAAGATTCATTCAAAATGCACTCTTCCAATGTTTCATGCCATCACAGGGTGTGATACTGTGTCAGCCTTCGTTGGACATGGGAAGAAATCTGCCTGGGCAACATGGAACACGCTGCCAGAACTCACTGATGCCCTGCTGAGTCTGGCAAATGCACCCACAAGCATCCAAGAGGATACAATGCATGTCATCGAGAGGTTTGTATCTGTTAAACTAAATATCTGTTAAATATCTGTTATTTAACAGATATTTAAATTTAACAGATAACAGATATTTTGTATCTAAATATCTGTTAAACACTTATTGATGTTAATTCTGATGTAAAAAAAAGGAATTTTGGCCCATCTAGCACCATACTAACGACACATAATGAAGTCTATGTAATGACGCTAATGGTAAATGGCGGCCATTTTGAACAATGGCCGCCATATCTTCCACAGGGCTAATCTTGAATGCCTCCATATCCAAAAATGTTTAGAATATATTAATCTACATGTGTGCCAATTTTGGTGCTTTTAGAACAATTTGAACAATTGGTCTGCTATGCCGCAGGACTATGAGACCCAAAAGATTGACAGAACTTTTTGGAGAGGATTGTTGAGAAAGTAGATCGGAGGGTTGTCCAGTCTGTCTTTTCGGAGAGAAATTCATTCTTTCAGGAAAGAAATTTGAATTCTTTCAGGAAAGATCATGGCAGATAGTGACACCCAAAAGCTTGAGTGACAGAACTTCTTGGAGAGGATTGTTGAGAAAGTAGATGGGAGGGTTGTCCAGTGGGTCTTTTCGGAGAGAAATTAATCAATTAATTGATTAGTCATATAATTATTATCGATGAATTAAATACTGTACTTCTATATTTCCTTTCTCATCTGGCAATATCTGAGGAACCTTTTGAGCTAGGAAGATGATATTTGGACACGGCAATGACCAAGTGATTTGGCTGTAAAGACTATTTTTGAATTATTTATTAATCAATTCATCGATTAATTATTTAATTGTTCAATTAATGACTTATTTCATTAATTTTTTTTAAGTTACAGATTCAGATGAAACGGTGGTTGTTTAGGTATTCTCCTAGCCAATTGATTGATTATTTAATTATTTTATGATTATTATTTATTTATTTTCATTATTAATCATTTATTTATTTTCTTTCTCATCTGGGCAATATCTCGGGCACCTTTTGAGCGAGGAAGCTGATATTTGGACACTACAGTGACCAAGTGATGTGGCTGAAAAGGATATTTTTGATTTATTGATTCACAATTAATTGATTAATTATTTGTTGTTTAATCAATTAATTATTTCTCCCGATTAATGGCTTATATAATTAATTTTCAAAAAGTTACAGCTTCGGATGAAACACTGGTGGTTTGGTTATGCTATTAGCCAATTGATGAAGAAAATTTTTTTATGATTACTATTTATTGATTTTTATGGAATCAATGTCGGTGGAATCCGTGGAATCAATCAAATCAATCAATCAAATTATGGAATTAATCGATCAATTATTGCATACCTCTCAGTCCCAATACAGGTTTTACGAGCTACATGGCTGGGCGCCAAAGGCACCCCGGCAATGCCGCGCTGGAGGATATTTATTTATTTGGCATGGGGGCGGTGTACTTTGAATGTAGCTGTACTTGTACTTTCTTTATTCAAGAAGATGATTTGTCATACCAGATACCACCAGGTGGCGTTAAACGATACACATTTGCACAGAGAGAAATGGGGTCTTCCCCCCACTCAGAACCCCCTCCCCCAGATATGCTACCCCTACAGAAACCATACTTGGGATACCTTTAGGCAACATGCAAAATTTGGTTGGATTTGTTTCAGTAGATTTTTAGTTTTTGAAGCATATACAGTCACGTGAAAAAGTAAGTACACCCCATGTAAAGTTTTGACTTTTTTAACATATTTAAACATACAGCTATTTTATCTTCATTTCAACAATACTGATAGATAAAGGTGATATAATATAACAAATATCATGAAACATTTACATTTTGTAGTCCATTGTATAATTTAAATAAACATAAATGCAAATCTCGCATGTGGAAAAAGTAAGTACACCCTTGGCTCTAATAGGTGGTATTGCCTCCTTTGGCAGAAAAGAAACAGCAAAAACAGCAGCGTTCCTTATAACTGTCTACCAGTCTCTGACATCGACTGGGAGAACTTTTTGCCCACTCCTCCATGCAGAATTCTTTCAGCTGTGCGATGTTTGAGGGGTTTCTTGCATGCACAGCTCGTTTCAAATCCCCCACACCATCTCGATGGGATTTAGATCCGGGCTTTGACCTGGCCATTCCAGAACCCTCCATTTCTTTCTTTTCAGCCATTCCTTGGTGGATTTACTGGTATGTTTAGGGTCATTGCCATGTTGCAGGTTCCCCTCAGGTTGAGCTTCAACTTTCTGAAAGATGGCCTCACATTATCCTCAAGCACCCTCTGGTACAATGAAGAATTCATAGTGGATTCTATGATGGTGAGCTGCCCAGGCCCTGATGCAGCAAAGCTGCCCCAAACCACAATATTTCCACCACCATGCTTTACAGGTGGTATCAGGTTATTGTGGTCAAATGCTGTCTTTGGTTTTCGCCAAACATGTCTTCTGGTACTGTGGCCAAATAGCTCTACCTTTGACTCATATGTCCAGAGCACATTGTTTCAGAAGTGCTGGTCTTTGCCTAGGTGTTCATTGCCAAACTTTAGTCTTGCCCTGATGTTCTTTCTGGACAGCAAAGGTTTCCTCCTGGCACACCTCCCACGTAGATCAAATTTGTGCAGCCTCTTTCTAATGGTAGACTCGTGCACTTTGACATCAACAGTGGCAAGAGCTACCTGTAGGTCCCGTGATGACATTCTGGGGTTCTTAGAGACTTCTTTCAGCATCTTGCGGTCTGCTCTCGGGCTGAACTTGCTGGGGCGGTCTGGCCTGAACAAGTTGGCAGTTGTTTGGAATCTTCTCCACTTGTAGATGATCTTCCGGACAGTCGAATGATTGATTTCAAATTGTTTGGAGATCTTTTTAAATCCCTTTCCAGACTCGTAGGCATCTATAACCTTCTTTCTGAAGGCCTCAGAGAGCTCTTTTGATCTAGGCATGGTGACGCCGCACACTTCAACAACAAAGAGCAAACCAAATAAATGTCTGAGGTTTAAATAAGACAGGTTCCTCCAAGATCCTCTCCAACGACGTTCTTATCATTTGCACCCGATTCTAATTTTAAGTATTTGAAGTAGTGATAAATGTAGGGGTGTCCTTACTTTTTCCACATGCGAAATTTGCATTTATGTTCATTTAAATTATACAATGGACTACAAAATGTAAATGTTTCATGATATTTGTTATATTATATCACCTTTATCTATCAATGTTGTTGAAATGAAGATCAAATCGCTGTATGTTCAAATATATTGAAAAAGTCAAAAACCTTACATGGGCTGTACTTACTTTTTCACGTGACTGTATAAACAAACAAATGAATTGAGACTTATGTGTCGAGCCTTTGATCGAGCCTTTGACTGTATTAAATGAATCTTAAGTGACATCAAGGTTTTGGATTCCTCATTCACATACAAGACTGGTACCTTGTATACTTGTATACTGGTACTGGTATACATTGAGTACCAGTTCACTGGTAATTCCCTGTTTGTCGTTGAAGGCGGCAAAAAGGGTTGGCGTCAGGAAGGGCATCCGGCCGTAAAACATTGCTTCAAAAAGGGGACCAAAAAACAACAACTACCACGGTCCCCGAAAAGGCCAACCCCCGCTTTGCGGGGAAAAATGGCCTCTAAACGGTGGTTTTTATTCACATACAAGAATGTAACAACCAACTGAATTTACTCATTATTTAAGAGGATACCATAATGACGAATTCGAAAGCAATTATTCTTTTGAGCCTCATACTGGATGGATATGGACTGTTTGACCAGATGCACGTGCATAAACTTATATATCATCATCACTACCCTTCCTTCTTGCTGTCTATAGTGGTTGTGTGATGGTTAGAGCATCCGCTCCGAGTCTGGGAGGTCAATGGTTCAAACCCCAGCCGAGTCATACAAAAAACTTTTTAAATGGTGCGTGCTGCTTCCTTACTTTATGTTCAGCATTTAAAAGGATAGAGCACGGACAATCTCCATAAGTCTAAAGGTTTACATTTATGATAAGGAGGAAATTCCTCCTTAGGAAATGCCCTGCTGAGTGCGATGAGAAAGGCGGTGCCACTGTTGTGACGTTGCTGGTACTCAGTGCTCCAGGAAGTGATGGTACTTCTCCCAAACTCAGGGGCTGTGTTTGTCTCGTCTTACAGTCCTGTGCTGTGTCTTGTATTTGTCTATATGTCCATGTGTGTGTGTGCATGTGACAGGTCCACGACGAACCTTACATACTGTGTAAAAAAACCGTTTAGAATGAAACTCATTGCACACATCAGGCAGTACCAACTGACAATAACTGAATGCTTCCAAATCATCATATTGAAGTTGACTTTATTAATAAATAGGCATATCCTGAAATAAGTTCATCCTCGTCTTAACAAAGCAAATTTAAATTGATTTCCTTCAATAATAAATATCAACAAAGACTACCCATGCAGATGCCGATGCACTTGAAGCAGAAATGGCTCAGAATAATATCTATAAATCATTGAGAAATAGTCAATTGATGCTTTATTCGTCAAATTAAAATCTAAATCATTTACAAGACAAATTTTTCAAATTTCTGAAGCAACGCCTTGGAGTAACAGCTTGTTCGGCTGTTCGTTCCTTGGAAAGATTTTAATCGCCAGGAAAGCGACAATATCATGCTATGTATGGTTTTTGGCCCCATCACTCAATGGTGAAGAATCATTTAAAAATTCAAAAATAATCACATCCGGATCCGGATTGGGATCTTCACCAAAATCAAATCAAGTTGTCCTTGTCACACACCCAACATGTCCACCAAGTTTCGTCCGAATGTGTCCACAATTCTTTGAGATATCGTGCTGTATGTATATCGCTTTTAAACATGTCACTCAATAGTGAAGAATCACTTCAAACATTATTGTATCTGGATTTGGATCTTCACCAATATTGAATCATTTCGTTCTTGTCACAAACCCAACATGTCCACCAAGTTTTGTCCGAATCTGTCCACAGCCTTTTGAAATTTTGAAATACAGTCACGTGAAAAAGTAAGTACACCCCATGTAAAGTTTTTGACTTTTTCAACATATTTCAACATACAGCTATTTGATCTTCATTTCAACAATATTGATAGATAAAGGTGATATAATATAACAAATATCATGAAACATTTACATTTTGTAGTCCATTGTATAATTTAAATAAACATAAATGCAAATTTCGCATGTGGAAAAAGTAAGTACACCCCATGTAAGGTTTTTGACTTTTTCAACATATTTCAACATACAGCTATTTGATCTTCATTTCAACAATAATGATAGATAAAGGTGATATAATATAACAAATATCATGAAACTTTACATTTTGTAGTCCATTGTATAATTTAAATAAACATAAATGCAATTTTGCATGTGGAAAAAGTAAGTACACCCTTGGCTCTAATAGGTGGTATTGCCCCCTTTTGCATTAACAACCTCAAGTAGGCATTTCTTATAACTGTCTACCAGTCTCTGCCATCGACTGGGAGAAATTTTTGCCCACTCCATGCAGAATTCTTACAGCTGTGCGATGTTTGAGGGGTTTCTTGCATGCACAGCTCGTTTCAAATCCCCCCACAACATCTCGATGGGATTTAGATCCGGGCTTTGACTTGGCCATTCCAGAACCCTCCATTTCTTTCTTTTCAGCCATTCCTTGGTGGATTTACTGGTATGTTTAGGGTCATTGTCATGCTGCAAGGTCCACCTTCGGTTGAGATTCAACTCTCTGGCAGATGGCCTCACATTATCCTCAAGCACCCTCTGGTACAATGAAGAATTCATAGTGGATTCTATGATGGTGAGCTGCCCAGGCCCTGATGCAGCAAAGTTGCCCCAAACCATAATATTTCCACCACCATGCTTTACAGTTGGTATCAGGTTCTTGTGGTCAAATGCTGTCTTTGCTTTTCGCCAAAAATGTCTTCTGGTACTGTGGCCAAATAGCTCTACCTTTGACTCATCTGCCCAGAGCACATTGTTCCAGAAGTGCTGGTCTTTGCCTCGGTGTTCATTGGCAAACTTTATTCTTGCCCTGATGTTCTTTCTGGACAGCAAAGGTTTCCTCCTGGCACACCTTCCATGTAGATCAAATTTGTGCAGCCTCTTTCTAATGGTAGACTCGTGCACTTTGACATCAACAGTGGCAAGAGCTACCTGTCGGTCCCTTGATGAAATTCTGGGGTTCTTAGAGAGTTCTTTCAGCATCTTGTGGTCTGCTCTCGGGCTGAACTTGCTGGGGTGGCCTGGCCTGAACAAGTTGGCAGTTGTTTGGAATCTTCTCCACTTGTAGATGATCTTCCGGACAGTCGAATGATTGATTTCAAATTGTTTGGAGAGCTTTTTAAATCCCTTCCCAGACTCGTAGGCATCTATAACCTTCTTTCTGAGGGCCTCAAAGAGCTCTTTTGATCTATGCATGGTGATGCCGCACACAAACAACAAAGAGCAAACCAAACTAAATGTCTGAGGTTTAAATAAGACAGGTTCCTCCAAGATCCTCTCTAACGATGTTCTAATCAATTGCACCTGAGCTGGTGCACCTGATTCTAATTTTAGGTATTTGAAGTAGTGATAAATGTCGGGGTGTACTTACTTTCTCCACATGCGAAATTTGCATTTATGTTTATTTAAATTATACAATGGACTACAAAATGTAAATGTTTCATGATATTTGTTGTATTATATCACCTTTATCTATCAATATTGTTGAAATGAAGATCAAATAGCTGTATGTTGAAATATGTTGAAAAAGTCAAAACTTTACATGGGGTGTACTTACTTTTTCACGTGACTATATATATATATATATATATATATATATATATATATATATATATATATGTATATATATATATATATATATATATATATATATCACTTTTGGCTCTATCTCTCAACGGTGAAGAATCACTTTAAAAATTCTAGCATCCAGATGCAGATATCTACAATAATTGATCGATTCATTCCACAATTAAAATCAATAAACATTGTTCGTGTTATGTATAATATTTTTTTAAATACTAAATACTAGTACTGTTTCTTTATTGTCAAACTTTGGGATTAACTGCCTATGGTTGAGTATGAAAGCCAACATTTTGTAATAATATGATTTTCATTTGATTGTTTATCTGTCATTGTCATCTTCATTGTTGATGCAAACAGCAGCACCAAATAAGAGATTGACTTATCCATGGACAGACAGAAGTCACCATGGAAGGGAAGAGGTGGCTGGGGGGTTTCACATCAGTGACACTTCTGCATGAATGTGCACACACCGCTATGTAAGGCTTTTGCGGTACTGTCCTCTTGGCCACTTAATTTGAATGGGCCGACATTTAGATGACAGTGCGGCGAGGATAAAATATGTTCCACGCAGGGCCCTTCTGGTGTTCCCCGCACCTGACACCATCACAGCATTCCCTCCTTCCTCAGGTGAAAATCATTCAGGCTATTAAGCATCGGCCTTAACTGCCTGACAGTTCTTGAGTAATTAGCCAATTAACGATCAGATGTTACCATCTGAAACTGACAGCTTGGCCATGCAACTGTTGTGAGGTTGAGATTGTCGAGTGCGGAATATGCTTTGACACGTGTACGGATGGCTGTGGTGCTCCACCATTTCCATTCGCACACGTGCTGCCTATGCTTGCAGGGAAACAAGGCTCATGGTGCAGTGTGAGAGCTGCGACCATCTGCCGGAACAGTGGTACAAACCCCCCATAGGGAGGTGGCCTCCAGTGTAGTTCAAGCCTCGCCATCATTACAGTATTTCGGCTCTGCCTCAGAGCTTGACAGCCAAGGTTCTTTAGTAAATCATGGAGCTTGTTAATTCTGCTACCTTTTTCCCTTCTGTGTTTATGATGTCCCATTGCAGCCTGAGATTCAAAAAAGTGGTGGCCAGTGAGCCCGTTGCAGCAATCTGAAGGATCATGGTAAGCTTGAGGTGTGTTTTGTGCTACAAGTGCCATGTTGTTTGTTTTCCTTTTTAAATTGGTTAACTGCCCAGTGCACACAGCTTGTGCACAGCCAAATAACAGGCATGCTTGTGCTAAAACAACAAACACCTGTGACAAACCTTTTTCATTTTGCCTGAGGCTATGGTGCTGTTTGACATGTAATTTATGGAAAGGGCCAAGCCCTTGTACTGTAATCAAATTGCTGAGAAGCCAAGCTGTACACAAGCAGGCTTGTGTGTTTCTCAGGCACCAAATGTGCACTGTTGGGAAGTTTATTAAATGACAAATTCCAACAAATGTTCCTTTATTGGGAGCACTTTTGGGATAATTTTGTGAAGACTTCCCTTGGCACAGCCTAACTGGCCACTGCAGATTTACATTCAGCCCCTCACACATCAAAACATTCTTCAAATCAGCAGACAAATACCCAGTGGTGAATAGGGGCAGCGTCCTCTGAAAGCTACATTGAAACCAAAAAAAGAGAATGCCAAAGCACAAACTTGTCATTATTTTAAGAAGGCCCATTGAGATAAAAAGAGATACAATGAGAGCTTCCATATCTACAGATAAATAATGTCCTTTACAACAGCCTGGGGAAATGCCAATGTCTATATGGCAAACTATCAAGGCAGAGTTCAACAAAAAGCCATGATGCATACCTTTTCAGTTGTGAGAATTGCTTCATATGTGAGTTTTGATTTACTTAACCATGGATACCATGAAAAGGTCAAGGAACGGTCTCATTGCTCATTTTCATAGCATCACGTCACATGAGAAATAATTAAAGGAGCTCTGACAAGGACTGATAATTGGCAGCCAAAGAGTTAGCACTTCCAGTAGGACAATCTTAAATGTCCCATCCATCCCCAGATCAACCGTCGAGAATGTTACCACGAAGTGGAAGACTACAGACAATACAAAGCCCTGATCATCAAGCCAGCAAACAATACAAAATAGCCCGGAGTGGGCCGATGGTCATTTCTTGAGGGTGTAGTTCAGACCTCTGCTGATTTGGGAGAACCCCTCTGGAAGCCACCCTGTTACCCTGGGAGGCCTCCTGACACAAAAATCGAAAGATCTAAGACCGAGCGATCCTGCGGACCATCAAGTAGAAGGACTATATCAGGTTTCAGAGTAATCGGTTGGTAAATATAGGGCGAGTGGGGATCCAAAGTTTCAGGGGGTCACCCTCCCTCCCCTCCCCCCCTGGGAGCCCCATGATCTGAAAATGAAAAATCTAAAACCGAACGACCCTGTGGACAGTCAAGTAGAAGGGCTGCATCGGGATTGAAAGCAATCAGTTGATCAATAAAGGACAAGTAGGGATCCAAAGTTAGTTTCAGGGCCCCCTCCCCCACCCCCCTGGTAGCCCCTATGATTGCATCTCTTCGAGCAATCGGTTGGTAAATAAGGGACGAGTAGAGATCTGAAGTTCCAGGGCGTAACCCACCCCTTGGAGCCCCCGTGATCCGAAATCAATAAATGGAAGCCCCAGTGAGTGTGCGGGATACTTTTTTGTATTCATGTGTCAAGTTTCAGAACAATCAGCTTGGTGATAATGGAGGAGTAGCAAAAACAGCAAAACGTTAACAGATGACTCAACTGACGGACAGACGTCCGGACATCACAACCCATTTTCCTAGTTCATCTCTTTGAGAATCAAGATGAGATGACCTAATAAATCAAATAAAGAGGAAGATAAAGAAGCCTGTAAGAGTGAAGCGATTACTCTCGTATCCCTAACATGTGACAAAATGTAGAAACAGGTTTTGTGGGAAAAGTTTCTCATTTATTGTATTTGAAAATAAAATAATAGTATGTGGGAAATGTTGTAATTCCAACTATAGACTCAACAGTGTCTATGAAGATCCCCCCCCCCCCTCCCCTTCCCACGCCTCCTGCCCCCAAGCCCTCTCCCTCCCACACTTCTCCCTGCTCTCAAATGTTGTGGTTGTGTGCTTCCCCTTCTCTCCCCATCTTGTCTTCCGCTCCCTCTTTTTGTATATTTTGTTTGTCTGGTTGATTTGTTTGTGAAATAAATGTTAGCTCTTTCACGAGCCTCGATTCAGTATACAAAAAAAATAAAAAAATAAAAAAATTGTGAAAGACCTCGTGGATGTACGATGCATGGAGTAATAGAAATTCCTCTCCAACATCTCAAAAATAGGTACGGTAGCAGCTCATTTCACCTATTTGGCATCATCCACTAAGCAAACGACTCATGAAGTTGGGAGTCTAACGTTATATTGTCCCCCGTCGCACCGCGGAGCGAAAGGGGGACTATGGTTTTCCCCTCCGTCCGTGTGTGTGTGCGTGCGTGCGTGCGTGCAGGCGTGCGTGCATGCATGCATAAGCGAAGGACCGAATTCTAAATTGGTGTGTGGGTGCAACCCACGTCAAAATCCAAGATGGCCGCCGCCATGTATGTCTGACGCCATATATGTCTGAACCTTGTGAGCAGAATATCTTGAAAAATGAGGGAAGTACCAACTTCTAATCTGGTTTGTGGGTGTATCTAGGCGTTCTTCCTTATGCGTAGATACACCCACACACCAGATTAGAAGTTAGTAGTTCGTTTATTTTTCAAGATATTTCGCTCACAAGTTTCAGACATATATATGGTGGCGGCCATCTTGGATTTTGACGTGGCGACCCAATTTTCAATAGGATTCTTCCTTATGCCGAGATACACCCACACACCAGATTAGAAGTTGGTACTTCCCTCATTTTTCAAGATATTCCGCTCACAAGGTTCAGACATACATGGCGGCGGCCATATTGGATTTTGACGTGGCGACCCAATTTTCAATATGCGTTCTTCCTTATGCCTAGATACACCCACACACCAGATTAGAAGTTGGTACTTCGCTTATTTTTCAAGATATTCCGCTCACAAGGTTCAGACATACATGGCGTCAGACATACATGGCGGCGGCCATCTTGGATTTTGATGTGGGTTGCACCCACACACCAAATTAGAATTCGGTCCTTCGCTTACGCACGCACGCCCGCACACATGCGCGCACACACACACACACACACACACACACACACACACACACACACACACACACACACACACACACACGGACAGATGGGAAAACCATAGACCCCTTTCGCTCCACGGTGCGACGGGGGACAATTAAGGCTCTAAAATATATTAAGTGACCAAGGCAAGTTACGTGTCCTCAATATATTTGTGTGTGTCCCATGACTTTTGGTGGATTAAAAGGAAACAGAGAAAAATCAGGAAAATCTGTTCCATTGTGCTTCTGTTGCATCTGGTGTTTGTAATCTTATTGTCGGTCGGTTGAGCGCGCTTTACCTGAGTGACGTAAGAATCGATTGACAGTGAGAGCTATCTTGGAACAAAAGGAACATGTGGCTGAAGATTGGGTCTGAGATTCCTTGTTGTAAATACAACAAATTTGGTGACGAGGATGGCTAGCTTTCATCTCGCTGCCCTGTCACCCTTTCTGGGGTTCCCAGGTGAACCGCATTTTTTGTGGAATCGCTGGGTTTTGAGTTTCAAAATGTACCTTGCTAACATCAGACTTGCTAACATCAGAACCATTTTGCACTATTATGCAGATAAGCCAAGAAGCAAGCTTCATCAGTTCACCATGGTGATGAACCTAATGTTGCAGAGAGTGAAAGGCTGCGCATCAACACTATCACTTCTACTCAGCAGACAGGCAACTTCAAGGATGGTGTATGAAGTGTGGATTGAGGGAAAACAGGTGTAAATCCTCATTGAAGACCTGTACCTTGAACACTTCTCACATATGCCACTCACATTTACACATTTTCGCCTTCAGGCATATGACTACTCTATTATCTCTGATTTTGAAACAATAACAGTGCCAGTGAGCTACAAAAGTGTTACAGTTAATAACGTTGCTTTCCTGGAGCAAAAGGTTGAAGTCTGATGGGTATTCCACCTGTATGACAAACGAGTTCAAACTTCAAGACCCAAATGGTGCGCCTATCCAGATAATCACCGACAACAAAATCAAGCAGCAGTACTCTTCCCTGTTCAGTGGTTTTGGGGAGTGTAAGGTGTACCTGCCATGCCCCTCGTATGGATCCTTCAGTTCCGCCTGTCTCAAGGCTTGAGACGTTTGCCTTTCACTGTGGACGAAGAAGTTTATTGAGAACTGAAGTGCCTTGGATTGTCATAATGAAGTTTCTCTGAGGGCATCATTGAGTGTGCATCAACTCATCATCTTCCGTTCCAATCTCGTCATCGCATGATGAAAGAATGGAGAGTTGAGGCTATGTGTTGATCTCAAGTCAGTGAATAAAACCATTATTCCCAACAAATACCCTCTTCCAACCAATGAGGAACTACCTGCTTCATTTCATGTTTTGATAGTGTTCACGAAGCTAGATATGAGAAGAGGGAGGCTACCTTCAGGTACCCCTGGCAAATCACAGTCGACATTTAACATTTGTGACTCAGGATGGTGCGTTCCAGAATCGCAGAATGCCGTACGGACTTAGTTCCACAAGTGTATTTCAAAGGATGGTCTCTTCTGTTCTTTAGCTAGAGCATGAAGGAGGCACTTAACCTCATCGACGACATCAGTGTTCACAGAAAGGGCAAAATCAGGACGAGACGGATTCCTCAAATAAATGAGAGTACATGAAGTTGGGAACCTACATCCAATGTCACGACACTGCAGACGATACTCATCACAACTAAGAGGGACCTCATCGAAGACATCAGTGTTTTTTTATTATTATTATTATTTTATTTTTTTTGGATACTGAATCGAGGCTCGTGAAAGAGCTAACATTGACTTCACAAACAAATCAACCAGACAAACAAAATACATAAAAAGAGGGAGCGGAAGACAAGATGGGGAGAGAAGGGGAAGCACACAAACACAACATTTGAGAGCAGGGAGATGTGTGGGAGGGAGAGGGCTTGGGGAGAGGAGGCGTGGGAAGGGGGGGGAGGGGGTGGGAGAAGTATAAAACCCAAGGACTCTCAGGACAGAAGTTGGTATTTCAAAAAAGTGGATTTGGGGTGAAATTAGCGGGGGTAGAAAAGATCAAGGTTTTGGATGGGGGAAGATAAGAGATGGTGGTGAACAGCTGTTTTAAAGTCCTGGAGGGTGGAGTGGGATTGAAGAGAGTGAGGGAGTTTGTTCCAGAGGTGGGAGAAAAGAGAAATGAAGGTGAGCAGAGAGTCTTGATATTGGCAGTTTAACCATAAGAGGGTTGCAGGCAGATCTTGTGCGACCTGTAGGAATATTTGAGGGACAGAGCCCAGAGAGAGCTGGGGGGGCAAGGCCAGAGAGGAGTCGGTAGAAGACGGAAAGACCACCAACCTGCCTGCGGTGAGTGAGTGAAAGGCCCTTGGAGTTAGCTTCATCGTGGGAGATTCCAATGATTCTGAACGCTTTGGTTTCAACAACGTGAAGACGAGCTAGGTGTGAGGCAGGAGCACCAGCCCAGAGGGGAGAGCAGTATTCCATTGAGCTGCGGATGAAAGCCTTGTATGTGGTGAGGAGCTCAGGTGTGCCAAGGAAGGACTTCACACGACGGAGGATGCCCAGTCGGCGACTGGCTTTGGAGGCCAGATTTGAAATGTGGTTTTCCCAGGAAAGATCATGGCAGATAGTGAGACCCAAAAGCTTGAGTGACAGAACTTCTTGGAGAGGATTATTCAGAAAGTGGTTGGGAGGGTTTTCCAGGCGGTCTTTTCGGAGAGACATCGTAAGAGTGTGAGATTTGTCAGGATTGAAAGACATGTTCCACTTGTTTGCCCAGTCTGTGATTTTGTCCAGGTCTGCAGAGAGTGAGGAGGCTGCAGACTGCCGATCTGAGGGATGAGGAATGGAGCGACAGAGAGTAGAGTCATCAGCAAAGAGATAGAGAGGATTTTCAAGAGAGTCAGAGAGATCATTGATGAAGACCAGAAAAAGCACAAGGCCCAGAACACTGCCTTGGGGAACTCCAGCCTGAACAGGAAGAGGAGATGAGAGAAACCCATTCAGGGCCACACGTTGACTACAACTAGAGAGGAAGTCCGCCAGCCATGCGTGGAGATTTCCATGGATACCAAAAGAGGAGAGTTTGGTGAGCAGAGCGGGGTGCCAGAGACCGTATCGAAGGCACGTGATATGTCAAGGGAGACAGCTCTAATTTCCTGTTTGGCATTGAGGACCTCCATCCATTGTTGAGAAAGCAGCAGCAGCATGTCCAGAGTAGAGTGACCAGGTCTGAAACCAAATTGATGATCAGAGATCAAGCCATTGGAGAAGAGGAAAGATTTCATATCTGAAGCAATGATGGATTCCATGACTTTGCTGATAATTGGGAGAAGGCTGATTGGTCTGTAGTTGCTAGGATCTGTTTTTGCACCTTTTTTGTGCAAAGCGGTGATGTTGGCTGATTTCCAAGCAGATGGCAGATGACCTTGAGCAAAGGAGAGGGTGAAGAGAACAGAGAGAGGGAGTGAAAGAGCGGAAGAACAGGATTTTAGGACCCGTGGGCTGATGCCGTCAGGTCCAGTTGCAGAATCAGAGTCGAGGGTTGACAGAAACTTTTCCACCTCGTCAGGAGGAAAGGACACAGAGTCCACGAGCAGCTGGGTACGACTGAGTATGGTGGGTACAGAGAGGGATGGGTTTGGGACACAAGATTTAGAGGCAAGCACAGAGTTGAGGCATTCAGCTTTTTCACATGCGGAGTCAGCCATGTAGCCGTTTGAGGTGAGGGAGGGGATGGAGGGGGAATAAACACCAGAAACAGATTTGACCAGACGCCACCAGGATTTGGAAGAGGGAGACAGATAAGACAGTTCGGTCCTGAGATCGGAGAGATATTGTTTCCTGGCTATCCTGAGGGTGGACACACACTTGTTTCGGGCTTTGTGAAAGGAAATGAGATTTCCTTCCGTTGGATTTGCTTTCCAGGAGACAAAAGCAAGTTGTTTCTGGGCAATAGCCTCACCACAAGATTCCGTGTACCATGGACGGGAGGAAAGGTTTGACAACTGAAGACGAGATGGGATAAATCTGTGCATGAGAGAGAGCAATTTACTTTGGAAGAATTCCCAGGATGAGTTTATGTCATCGGCGGTAGAGATGGGAGACCAGTCCAGATGATTGATGGCTGCTTGAAGACCGTGCCAGTTGGCCTGAGTGAAATGCCAGACTCGTCGACGCTGAGGAGGCTCTCTGAGAATGGTCAGAGAGATGTCCACTTTAACAAGCACATGATCAGATGAGCCGATTGGAGCAGAAGAGGAGCAGCATACATTTTCAGGGAAGTTAGTCATAACCAAGTCCAGAAGAGAAGATGCTCCGTTGACTGAGATCCGGTTCGGGAAATTGACAGATTGTGTCAGTCCCAGTGAGTCGCAGAAGTCCTTTGCTGAAGAGCCATGGCTGGTGAAAGAGGTACCCACACCCAGCCAACTGGCATGGTGACAATTGAAATCACCACATATGAGGAAGAGAGAGTTGGGATTGGTAGATAGAAGTTGGTCCATATTATCAGACAGCGAGATGTAGATGGAGTCATCACTGTTTGGTGGACGGTACAACACACATATGAACAAAAGGTGGGAGCGAAGGGGAAGCCGTAGCCAAAGGTATTCCTGGGGGTGAGGTGGAGAGAGGGCAGTGCAGGGCGAGTGAGGAAGAGAGTTTTTTTTTAATAAAGATAGCATCCCCACCTCCAGGACGGGGCTCAGGTCTATCATACCGGAGGAGGGAGTAACCTGGGAGAGATACCAAGGAATCAGAGACATCATGAAGGAGGAAAGCTTCTGTTAAGCAGATCACGTCTGGTTTGTCAGAAGCAACCTGTATGGAGAGATCAGTCAAGTTTGAGCGAAGGCCCCGGATGTTTGAGGTCCATACCGTTAATGAAGAGGAAGGGGGAGCATCGGATACAGAACAGGGGGAGGGGGGGGGGTATGGTAGGGTAAGATGTGGAAGAGGAGGAAGAGGTAGGGAGAGCTGTTGAAGGTGTGTCAGAGATTTCAGAATAGCTTGGAGAAAGGGAAGAATGGGGCAGACAAAAGGTTTGATGGTGATTGGGTGAGGCGCAGTGAGGTGTTATTTGAGGAGGTGGAAGGGTGAGGCAGAAGGTTGGGGGAGATGACGGTGAAAGTTGGAAGGGGGAAGAAGCGGGGAGGACGCTTTGAGGAGGAGGGGTGAGAGGGGAGTCTAGGAGGGGAGGAGCGAGTGAGAGTCTCGGAGGAGAGGGGTGTGGGGGGAGTTTGGGAGGGAGGGGAGGGAAGGGGCAAGGGGGGAGATTTGAAAGGGATGGGTTATGGGGAAGATTTGGAGGGGAGGGGCAAGGGGGTAGATTTGGAGGGGAGGGGTGATGGGGAAGTTTTGGAGGGGAGGGGTGATGGGGAAGATTTGGAGGGAAGGGGTGATGGGGAAGATTTGGAGGGGAGGGGCAAGGGGGAAGATTTGAAAGGGATGGGTGATGGGGAAGATTTGGAGGGGAGGGGCAAGGGGGAATATTTGAAAGAGATGGGTGATGGGGAAGATTTGGAGGGGAGGGGCAATGGGGTAGATTTGGAGGGGAGGGGTGATGGGGAAGTTTTGGAGGGGAGGGGTGATGGGGAAGTTTTGGAGGGATGGGGTGATGGGGAAGTTTTGGAGGGAAGGGGTAATGGGGAAGATTTGGAGGGGAGGGGTGAGATTGGATTTTGAAAAGTGTACGATTAATGGTAAACGAACATTTATTGCAAAATGAGTTTCTTGAGACCTTCGAGTCAAAAATACGTTTGAGGACGCTGAAGGAGGGCTGGAGTGCTGGAGAGTTTCGGGAATGTAGAAAAGAGGAACTGTAAGAGATGGAATTTTTTTTTGGAATGAATAGATTTGGTGAGCAAGTCCAAAGCATCCTTTTATAGAAGAAGAAGAAGAAAAAGGTGTTATAATATACGACAGAATACAGTTCTTCAGGGGAAAGTTTAAACATTTTTAACAATGTGATCACGAACAACGTGATCGAAGAACGAACAAACAAATAAGAACAACGAATAAACAAATAAGAACAGAGAAGGAAATGTTTTTTTGTTTGTTTGTTTTTATTGAGTTGAGATTTTAAACAAGGAAGTATGTGGTGAAAAGACTGGGAAAAACAGAGAACGAAAGTAATTGCAGCGCAATCGACGAACCGCTGAGAGAAAAACAAAGCCTCAAGCCAAGGTTGGACACGGTAGCCTACTACACTCGGCCTCAGAATACGCGACACGAATTAACCGACGATTTTGTATTCAGGTATGAAAAATTAACACCGAGAATCTTACTAAAGACACACTAATAGGTACACACACCGAAAGATAGATACAGTTTCAACAAAAACACAGTTGTGAAAAATTACTTAACTTCGAAAGCGTGAGCGCATGGACAGCTTCGAAGAGACATGACCTCCAATCTTGCGCATGCGCACACCATCCGTGTGTTCACAGAAAGGGCAAAATGGAACATGATCAGCAGTTACGTACTGTGCTGTCAAACCTAAAAAAGCATAATCTGCCCCTGAACAAGGAGAGGTTTACATTCACAACATCAGTGATTCACTTGTGCAGGCATAGCATGACAATCGCAAGAGTGAAGTCTACACGGGACAATGTTGCAGTGATAGAAGCTCTTCCTACACTATCCAACACGAAGGCGTTAGCATCGATCCTTGGTGATACAAATTTCTACCTGAGGTTTTCCCAACAACGTGGAAATTGTGGATCCCCTTCAAAAACCACTGCTCAAATATGTGGGGTGGCAGTAGACCAGTGAGCAACAACGAGCGCTTCTATGCTAAAGGAAAGAATCGCATCTCCCCTGGTACTCGCTAACTTTGATCCAAACACAACAGCATATGGCACAGCCAATGCTTCAAATACTTCCGTAGGAGCAATACTTTAGCAACACCTCACAAGTTCTGAATGCACAATGACATACTCATAGACAGAGCAAAAACACTATAAAACTACACTATAGGTGAACACAAAGCGTTAGTGTGTATTTACACCTGTGAATATCGCCACAGATATTTGTATGGCAGGAGGTTTACACTACATATAGACCATCAAGCTTTGACAACTTTGCTAGAAACATATGCAGAGTGAGAAATTGGCCAAGCCATGTCCTGCATCTCAACAGCCAACCACACAAACCATGCCAGAAGCTTCAAGTGGACATTTAACTTCGACTTTGTTTACATCATGAACTTCTTTTCTCATCACCTGTGGACTGCTCACCCACTCCCTCTCTCCTTCACCCACACCCATAAGAGTACCTTTGGCTGTGCTTTATCCTCCGCTGCCAATTTTTATTCGTTTGTGTTCTGTACTGTCCTCTTAACAATGACGACTCCATTTACATCTCTCTCTGCCAACATTGACCAAAAATGTTTTGAGGAGAAACCCAATAACTCTCCAAGTCTAAATGAATTAATAATCGTGAAATCAACTTTATAATTATTTTTAAGGCTGATAGTTGATTTTTAAGTATATTTTTGAACATCTATAACTATTTTTTGGTTCATCACCTTGTTCTCTCATAAGGCGAGCAATTTCAGAAGATATTTGGGAAACCTCATATGCTCGGGTGAAACTGTTATAGTTTTGTATCCGCTTCCTGAATTATAATTAAACTTGTTATTTTTCTCCGTGATATTAAAAAGGGTATTGTAAGTTTCCATAGATAATAAGGATGCCTCATATTCTTTTGTGGAGTCAAGTTGTAGTGGGTATGGGAATGAAGCCATGTGATCACTTGTTGTGAAATTAAAACTAAGGATTGTGCTTCTCATCTTATTTAATATTGTTATGAATTTGGGGGTTGAGTGATATATATATATCAGGTAGATCTCTGTAGGTATGTGAACTATGTAGGTACTCTATGTAGGTATGTAGGTACGTACTATGTAGTATGTAGTATGTACTATGTAGGTATGTATAGTAGGTATGTAGGTATGTATAGGTATGTACTATGTAGGTATGTAGTGTGAACTATGTAGGTACTGTGTAGGTACTCCGACTGTCGTGAAGAAGAAGAACCATTTCGATGTACATAAGTAGGGGACCTGTTTATTCCGGATGTCGGATTAAGCTTGTATATTTGTGGTCATACGAGGATGGCCTTGTGTTAACTAGAGTAGGGATTATGATAATTCCGCTGTTCGTGAGACCTTGTGATTTATCCTTCATCCCTTATGGCACTACACCAATAGACACGAGGCAGGCCCATTAGCAACACACATACTAATTAAATCCCCCCTCCCCACCCCCCACAATAAAACTCGCAGGAAGTGCAGGCAGGAAGCGCCCATGCATTGCGCCAACATGGCGATAAAACATAGCACAGGCAGGCCGGGAGTCACGCCCAGAAGGACTCGGTATTTGGCAGGAGTCGATCAACCAAAGGCCAGAGTAAGGAAGGACTTGTGATTGGCCAGGGGCAGAGCAAGGAGCGACCCGCTGATTGGTAGAAGGAAGCGACATACTGATTGGCCACCGACCAATGGCATGAGAGAGAATTGACGGGGCCATTGGTGGAGAACTGAGCCTGTGGTGTTGGCCGGGAGGGATTGGTGGAGAGAGGCGGATGACGTCACGAGGGATTGATAAAAAGTGGAGAGAGACCGACATTTTCTTTCTTGTACTTGGACCTTCTGCTTGACCTGGACTCTCTCTCTGCTCTCTTGCCTTCTCTCTCACTTTCCCCTCACGCCATCGACTCTCTCCTCTTGGTATCGGACATTGACGAGCGACGGTGTGCGGGACATGACCTGTGGTTGCGAACCGAGGAGAGATTGCATGCGGGGTGTTTGTAAAAAGGCCGAGCACCAAGAACGAAGAGCCGCAGTTTCCGTGCCGCGTTCATGAGGAAGGGCACGGCTGGGGAGCGGGCTGCACGCTCGTTCGCCTCACTCAGGAGGCCTTCATCGTGGCCGAGCGAACAAGGGCGAGTCGATGCCTTCTTGGCGCCAAGGCATTTTGGCGCGCACGGAGCCGCGTCCGGACTGCGCACACAGGGCCGATGCCATTCCTGACAGGATACTTCAGCCAGTTGATCGAAGTGCATGAATTACACATTTATTTTCATTCCATTTATTATCCCTGTGCCTGTGTGTAGGTCTGGTGTGAGGGATCCCAATTTAGGACATTTATTTACCGTCGCGTTCTTGTTCTCGGGTTCCGTTAAATAAACCTGTTATTTTTGTACATTGTAAATCCGGTTTTCATTTGAGTTACTTTTTTCAGGATTGAAGACTGCTTGGCGGATCACGTCAGGTAAAAGCTTCCAGTTTCTTTTTCTTCTCTCTTCCTCCCACACGTAGATATAAAATCCGCTATTGAACAACGCCTCGAAGTAACCCTCGATTGCTATCCGTGATATTTCGTGATCTTCACCGAGGGGAATCACGTGACAATATGTAATAAAATATCTTTGTATTGACATTTATTACTTATTATCATATTCAAAATGACTGAGGCTTCATTAAAACAATTGTTGTTTCCAGCCTTCTTACTACCTAACAGCAATAATAGCTTATTAACTAATTGTAATGGGTCATTTGGAAGAAAACAAACACCTGAACCAAGCCTTCTTAAAGCCTTAATAATACGTTTCTCATTTTCATTCTTCAAACCAGATTTCCCAGCAACATAAACTCCATAATCAAGTGAGTTTAATAAATCAATGTATACCCTATCATCTTCACTTTGTGTGTTCAACGGTTCATCAAAATGACTTGAACTATAGTATCCATCTTTTGTGAGAAGAAACATTAATCGAGAGGTTAATTTAATAGGTGGTCGGGCAGAACTTAAGAATATCAATTTATCATTAAATATTGTCACGTGACTGCTCTCAGTTAATACCGAGAGCGTCACGGAAGGCAATCGAGCGTTAATGGAGGCATCTTGACTCCAACTATATGGCGGATTATACGCGAGGAGGAAGAAGAGTACCGACTTACCTGGACGGCCTCGCTGATGTCTTCACCCTGCGAAAATATCTCAGCCGGGACGGGTTGTAAAATTGTTCGGGAAAAATAATTCAAGGGTAAATAAATACCGGGACAGGAAAAATGCGACGGTAAATAAAACCCCCTAATGAGCGCTCCTATGCACAGAACCAGACACAGACAAAGGGATGGCAGAATGGGAATGAAAATAAAGAGGTGTGATTTTTATGTGTGCTTCGCTTAATTGGATGGCGTCGCTGCGATTGTCAGGCCCCGAGAACTCAGTCCAGACTTGGTGGTAAGTCGGCCTCCTCCTGTGGCTTCCCGCGCGAGGCGAACGACCAGGCGCGCAGCCGGCTCCCCTGGTGTGTCCGTCCGCAGGTGTTCAGCACAGGAACAGCGATGCACCCAACGTCCGGTATCAAAAAGGAGAGAGAGTCAAGGGTGAAGGAATGCGTGATGGCAAGAGGTCGAGGTAGAGAAATCACGAGGGCAGTAGCGAACGTGGTCCAGGCACAAAGGGATCCAAAACGAGAGAGACAAAATGCCGGCCAGCCGTGGTTTTTACGTCGGGTCCTGACGTCCTCGGTGCCTCTCCTCCAATCCCTGCCGGCCAACACCACAGGCTTAGCTCTCCACCAATGGCCGCGTCGCTTCTCCCTCATGCCATCGGTCCATGGCCAATCAGTGCATCGCTTCTCCTTCATGCCATCGTTCCGGGGTCAATCAGTGTGTCGCTTCTCCTCGCTCCTCCCTCTACCAATCAGCGGGCTTTTTCCTGCCTCGTGTCTTCCTATTGGTCAACTCCTGCCCAATGGGGTCCTTCTGGGCGTGTCTCTTGGCCTGCCTGTTTCGATGTTGCCATACAAGCTGGTGATGTAGCTGGCCGCGGTTCCATATGCAATGCTCCGAACTCGCTTCCGGTGGGTTTTATTGTTGGGGGGATTTAATTAGTGTACTAGGGCCATTCTATTGTAATATGTCTTAAAGTGCGGTGCCATAAAGGACAACGGGATGATTGCCAGGTCTACGGACAGGGGAATTAGCACAATCCCTACGATAATTAGCACAAGGGTCATCCTTGTACGACCACGGAGATACACTTACCCGACATTCGGCTAAACAGGTCCCTGACTTATGTACATCAAAGTGGTTCTTTCTACAAATGATAATCGGAGCACCTACCTATACAGATCTACCTGACTCTATATATCACTCTACCCCACCGACATAACAATATCAATACCTTTTCTTCAACAAGATAGAATTGTGCTGGTTTTTCTGTTGGATTGAGACCTGCTATGTTTTTTGAAACCGCTGAATATTCATTGTTTTGAAGAGCTTCCACAACATAATCAGGAGGTTGATTTACCTTTTTCAGTTTCTGAAATAATCCTTCATCATCATATTCTAATTCTCCTATATCCTCCAATTCTTGCTCTGTCATTTGACTAAAATGTTTGAGCATTTTAAGTTTTCCAGGAGAGTATTTCATTGTGAGAACTGTAGAGGGTTGTTCTTTTTGTTAGGTAGTTTTTAAGAATGGTTTAACATTTTTCTCTTGTTTTCTTTCAAATGCTTCTTCACCCATTAGTTTCTGTTTGTGTTTCTTCTTTATTTCTTCCTGTTGTTTTACAACTTTTGAAACTAACTCCTGATACGCCTTAAACTTTCTTGCTCTTTTTTGTGCGTTCATTTTCTGTATTTATTTATTGAAAAAATCATTTAATATTTTATCGTGTTTCACAATGATATTGTTGCGAATATGGAATTTGGCCTCCATATCCGCTTGTAAATATTCCCCTATTTTCTCCAATACTCCCCAACTTTCCCCAATCCCCCATTCCCTAGTCCCATTGCATGTAAATAACAATCAGTAGAGCCGACCTTCCCCTTATTCCCCCATTAAATGTCGTGCCCAGGTCCACCGCACCACACGTAGACAACTTTCGGACATCTTCCTAGTTATTCTTAGTCTATGTCAGTTAAGGCCTCGTCTCCATTAATTATGACTCTTCGTTGCACCAGAATGTGATTATATGGCATCAGTAGTGAGTTTAGGACCTTTCCCATACCTCCTTCCATCTTCTTCCCCAACAATTACAACAACAACAGAGGAGATGGCGGCGGCGCGGGGGAGGATGCGTCCTCACACCGGCTCGATTAGCGCCATTGACCACGCGCTCCACGGGGTTACCACGGAGGGGCTGGCTGTCAGCTCCTCCTCAAGGGCGGAGCCTGGTAACCCCCCGCACCCAATCAGAAGGGCGGACCGATTCCATCTGGGGCGGCGCTAGCGAGCCGAGGGCGTGTCACTCCCCGCCGGATATACGCGGCCACGTAGCGGACGTGACGTCAGATGCGCCCCCAGCTGGAAGAAAGAAGGACCTGCGAGCGCTGAAACAGATGCGCCTGAGTTTGGAGAGGCCTGAGAAAGACCCGCCTGAGAAAGAACGTCACCTCTGAGCGCTGCGACGAGACCTCCCCGCATCTCTGGACCGAACCGTGTTGATCCTGCCCCGAGCCCAGGTGCACCTGGAGCCATCGCTACCTTGCCTTTCCTAGCCATCAATCCCCGTGTGAGTCAGCTTTGTCCCGTTTATCTGTCGTCTGTTGGGAATAATATAAGATTGTGTCTAAGTGCTTGTCTTTCTATGTTGTACCTCTCGTCCCTGTAATCTGACCTTCCGTAACGAATATAATCTCCTCCGGAGGTCTTGAGAACCGTATCCCTGGTGTCGTCATTTTATAACCCAGCCGGGTGTCTTCTTTTTCTTATTGAGCCAGCGTAACGCGACTTCGTCAACGTCGAGTATAGTCGGGTAATTTGTGCGGACACGACGGCCATTCCGCTCGGCCCACTTTAACATCAAAGTCGTGTCTGTAACAATTGGTGTCAGGAGTGGGATTCGAACCTGGGACTAAATTTATTTAGCCCAAATTTTGGACACCAATTGTGTTAGTACAGTAACAATTGGTGTCGAGGAGTGAGATTCGGACCCGGGACTAAATTAGTTAGGCCCAAATTTTGGGAGGGACAATCGGTTCGGAGCGCGTACTGCGCTCGACAAAATCGAGCCGGAGCGCGGTCCCGCGGTTACTGCGCTCGCCGAAATTCTAACGAAAAAAAAAAAAAATTTGGATTTGTTTTACGAAACTCGAATTTTGCAAGTCGCGCTATGGCGGATCAAGACGGCTGGGGTCCGGTAGCGGAGAGTGAAGCAGGGTCGGTCCAGGACCAAATTGAGGGACATGAGGGACATGAGGAGAGCGAAACAGCGAGGGTAGCAGGCACGCAAAATGGCGCCTCGCAAGAGCGCGCGGTAGCCGAGCCCGCTGTATCAACGGGCTTTAACATGCAGCCGATTGACATACAGGCCCTCATTGCGCAGCTACAGGCAGCTGTACAGATGAGTATGGGGAGCCAAATTGAGCGATTGGGTGAGCGATTGGAGGGCCAAATGGGGGTAATGGGGAACCGGATGGAGGCTCAGAATGAGCAATTGGGGGTAATGGGAAACGAAATGGGGGTAATGAGGGACGCAGCGAGGGGTACTGGTGAGAAGTTAGACAATAATTTTGAGAAGTTAGACAAAAATTTTGAGGGGTTAGACAATGGGATAAAAGAGGTGAGACATGGGTTAGAGGGGGTAGAAAATAGAATGGCTGCCCAGGAGAATCAAATAGAGGGAGTGAAAAATGGGTTAGAGGGGTTAGAAAACAGTATGGAAGGCAAATTGAGGGACATGAGGGACCAAGCGGAAAGGGAAGTTAAACAAATGGAGCAGCAGATAGAGGGGGTCAGAATGGGGGTAGAAACCAAACTGGATGCTCACAGGGAGGAAATGGAGCAGATGAGGGTGGCATCTGGGCAGGAGATGCAAGTGATGGGAGAGGAGATCAGAAGAGGAGTGAGTGAGGAGGTCGGAGGAGTGCGCGAGGAGGTGAGGCACTGTAAGGAGCACATGGAGAAGGAGGTGAGAAAGGGGACTGTAAAGTTACAAGGGGGAATAGAGGTCCTGACGCAGGAGGTGGAACAGCTGACGGAGGGACAAAAAGGACTAACGGAGCAGGTTCAAAGGAACACTGCGGTATTAGGAGGGTTAAAAGCGACACAAAACGACATAAAAAACGACTTGATAGCGACAAAGAGGCAGTGTCAGACGGTACGTGAGGGACTGACAACGAGGTTGGACGAGGTGATAGAGGTAATGGAGACGAAGGACCGGCAGGTGAGGACGCACATGGAAACGGTCAAGGTAGCCTTGGAGGACGAGCTTGAGGAGACGTACCGGGGAATAAAAGAGGTGAAGCACAAATTAGAAGAAGTGGAAGAAGGGATGAGCGAAATTAAGAAGCGACGGAGAGGGGATAAGAAAGAGATAAAAGAGGAGATAAAAGAATTGGTCCAAAGTCTGTGTTCGGATCGTGATGATGTGCTCATTAACCGGATGAGGGATTCGCAGGTGATGGAGGAGAAGCGAAGAGGAAGAGGACCCGGTGTAAGTGGTGACCAATATGGTCGTGCGTATGATGCGCCAGGGGATTTAAGAAGCTTGGGGGTCGAGATAGACCCGGGTGTTCGTGAGAGGCCGTTGGTGAAGTGTGCGACAGGTCTGGTGTGCGAAAAAGGAGGTGTGCAAGAAAGTCCGACTCTGGGGTGTGTGAGGAAAAAGTGTGTGCCAAGGAGTGAGGGTGCTGGCGAGAGTGAGTCGGTCGTAGCGCGTGTGCGAGGGGGCACATGGAAGCGCGGGGTGGTGAGTGTTACAGAGGGTGTGACGGGAGAGTGTGCGCAAGAGTGTGCGCGAGAAAGGTGTGTGACGGACAGGTGCATGAGGAAAGAGTGCGCTGTCAGAAGTAAGGAAGAGTGTCCACCTGTGGTGAGTGTTATAGAGGGTGTAACGGGAGAGTGTGCGCGAGAAAGGTGTGTGACGGACAGGTGCACGAGGAAAGAGTGCGCTGTCAAGAGTAAGGGTGAGTGCGCTGTCAGGAATGGAGGTGAAAGTAGTGAGAGTGACATGGAGCGTGAGTTAGTTGTGACAGGTGAGCGAGGATGTACACCTGGGATGGAAGGATGCACACCTGGAATGGTAGAGCGTGAGTGGGAATGCACGCTGGAGTTGGTGGTGAGGCACGTGGTTGGGTGTGCGAATGAGAGCACACCTGTGATTGTCACAGAGGAGGTGACCGAGGAGGGGGCGCGAAGCGGTGTATTGGTGAGGTGTGCGAGCAACGAATGTGTGCCAAAGTGTTCGGTGGTCAGGTGTGTGACCAAGGCTGTGAGTGGAATGGGTGTACCTGGGTGTGTAAGGAAGGGTACGAGGAGCATGGGCACAGCTGGATGTGTGAGCAAGGAACGGGCTGCGGGGTGTAAGCGTCCAGGTGAAGCATCGACGTTACACGGGTTAGAGGTTAGAGCGACTTTTAGCCGAAGCAGGCCCTCGGTGCGTGCCGGGCCTCGCTTTGAGCGGCCGCGTCCAGGCTCCACTAGGCGGAGTTGGCAGCCCGATAGGAAGGGTCGTTATGGCGACCACGTTTTGTTGAGACGCGCCAGCAGGTCGAGATCGGGACATTGGATGGCTCCACGCCGAGGTGATGCGTGGGATCTCGGCCCGGGTAAGCCCCCGTCCCTGCCCCGAATGCGGGACGTATCCAGCCGCTGGCACAGAACGACCCGCATTCATTGCTCGGCTGTACGAAGCCGGGCTGTAGATGTGAATTGGCGCACCGAGAGGATGTAATAAGTAGACGGGTAATGGTGATAGTGATAGTAGTGATTTGATACAAAATTTAGAAAAGTGAATAGAATTGGCAGTAAATAGAAAATTTTTGAATTGTTGGATTTGGACGAGCGAAATTGGTAGTGAGAGACCCCCGATGTGGTGGGATGGCAAATCCACCATCCCTCACAGAAAGGGGGGGCAAAGGAGCAATAGCTTATGGGGTGTATGGCAGTGAAAACTAGCCCGGGTGGGTTAGGATATTGTGTGTAGGGCCCTAGAAGATGACATTAGGTGACGTTAAGATTAGTTAGTGACTGATACCTGTAGTGGGGACGCAGGTAGATTAGTATGGATGATAATGACGAGGGAGCGCAATAGTTTAAAGGGACGACTGGGAAGCGCAAGTTTCAGAAGGGAGTAGTTAGCTGAGATGATGCTGTGTGTGTGAGAATTGAACAGGTGTGATTGCACAGGTGTGCAACTGGACAGGTGTGTGGAGCAGTGTATGAGTAGTGAGTGTTGTGGATCAGCGCGAATGCGCTTGGGGAGAGAAGGGTGCAGGTGGCACCAGGTGTGAGAGCACAGGTGTGCAAGTACAGGTGTGTGGAGAAAGTTGGAGTAAGTGGTACGGAGTGGTGTGCATGGTGCGAAGGTGTGGATGGGGGAAGAGTGGACCCCTTTCACGAGTACCCGGGGCGGGTAGTGTAAGTGCTAGGTAGAGGGTACAGGTAAATTGTGGTTGGATATTGGCACTTGTGGTGCGGTTGCAGAATGGTGTTGTGAATGGGTGCATTAGTGTTGTGGAAATGGCTGGGCGTGTAGCCTGTTAGTGTGTGTAGTTGGTTGAGCACTCCACCACTGTGAGGATGTCGGCCAGGTGAGGCCGCAGGTGGGCTCTGGGAGCCGGTAGAGTTGTGGATGGGGCCCGAGGATCCGGAGGATGGACCCGGGTAGCCCAGTGCCAGAGAGGGCACCGAGTGGGGAGAGTGCCAGAGGGCCTGCCCCAGGTAGTTAGGTTAGGGCAAGGAGCAGGTAAGCTCGGAGGCAACTGCAGTGGTGGAGGTGTGCAGGTGGGTAGACCCACTGGGAGAGGTACACGCCGCAGCCCAGAAATTGTACGAGGGCACCGGGAGATGAATCGGGGGAGTGAGACCCCAAATTGAAGCGCACCACAGTTTGGCCAATGGGAATTGGTTTTTAGAACCCATAGTGTAAGAGGGCCAATGGTTTGGCCGGAGAAAGACCCCGGGTAGTGTAAAGTTGTTAAAGTCATTTAGGAAATAGTTAGGATTGATGAACCTGTCGCACCATACGCAGCCACTTACCTGTGGTGATGATGATGACTCCACACCTGTGTTTTCTTTGTTTTGTTGCAGGAGATGAATCGCTGTGTGGATTTGTGAGACGCATCACGACGTGGATGAGACATTGGGGTGATTCCATCTCTCCCTCCCTAGGAGGGACTGATGATGAATTGGTAATGGCAAATTATGATGTTGAGTTGGAGATGGCAAATTTTGATGAGAGTTGAAAATGGCAAATTTGATTGGTTAGGAGGGAGAGAAGACGAATTTGGTATATGGGAGGAACGGGGAAGACAGTAGGGATGTTTGTTGATTTGTAAAGTAGATGTTTATGGGTAGTGTTGTGTTTTGTGGATACAGTAAGGGGTAAGGGAGGGGCCATGTAGGTTACCTGGTGGGGGGGGGGGGGGGGTGTACGATAGGAACGTACCTGTCTCACCTGGTTCCCATGTGCCCCCAGTGTGCATCACCTTACATTGCGTGCACTTTTGCGCCCTTACCACCTTACTCACTTGTTTCTTCTTTTGTCTCCCACCTCCGAGGATCTGGCTTTGGGGTAGAGAGAGAGGAGAGAGAGGTGCTGGCTACGCAGTTGTGGGCCTGCACTTTCGCTGTTTGCTGCCGGGATCGATACACCATATGGACCGCAATGTTTGTGGCCACCCACAATGGACCGCAGTTCGTTTGCGGCCAAGCACCACCCGGGGATGGACCTATGGGTCAACGTGGCACCTATGCCATACAGGTGAACCACTTTTAGTTAACACCAAGTGCACCACAAGAAGAGCAAGAGACACCTGCAGGGTTAGGGGTTGTCGAATTTATTTTTATTCCAATGAACAATGATGACTGCACCGATTGGTGGTGGGGTGGTGCTTTTGATGCTGGGAAAGGGTGCTCTGCACGTTATTAAAGGCCGTCGGCCACAGAGCACTCGTGGGTTGGTGTATCGATGCTGGCAAGCGCGCTCTCTCTATGCATAACATCTGCATGTGTTCCTCCAAAAACAGGTCCTGGATCGTAGTGTAGATATCAGCGTAATCTTGTAAATAATGCTCCCTACCGGCTGTATGTTTAGTTTGAGAATTCTTTCCGGATTCGGTTATCCTGTGGGTGTGTTTCTGTGAGGAGAAGGGTGCAACGTCGCAGGGGGACATATTTACTCATTCGTGAATATCTGTAAAACTGTCGCACTCAGGGTAGAGTTAATAGTAGAGGGAACTACATTGCGTGCCACACTAAAGTAGGTAAAAATTTATCGGGTCGGGACGCCCCGAGGGTAGAGAAGGGTGCAATGTTGCGAATATGGAATTTGGCCTCCATATCCGCTTGTAAATATTCCCCTATTTTCTCCAATACTCCCCAACTTTCCCCAATCCCCCATTCCCTAGTCCCATTGCATGTAAATAACAATCAGTAGAGCCGACCTTCCCCTTATTCCCCCATTAAATGTCGTGCCCAGGTCCACCGCACCACACGTAGACAACTTTCGGACATCTTCCTAGTTATTCTTAGTCTATGTCAGTTAAGGCCTCGTCTCCATTAATTATGACTCTTCGTTGCACCAGAATGTGATTATATGGCATCAGTAGTGAGTTTAGGACCTTTCCCATACCTCCTTCCATCTTCTTCCCCAACAATTACAACAACAACAGAGGAGATGGCGGCGGCGCGGGGGAGGATGCGTCCTCACACCGGCTCGATTAGCGCCATTGACCACGCGCTCCACGGGGTTACCACGGAGGGGCTGGCTGTCAGCTCCTCCTCAAGGGCGGAGCCTGGTAACCCCCCGCACCCAATCAGAAGGGCGGACCGATTCCATCTGGGGCGGCGCTAGCGAGCCGAGGGCGTGTCACTCCCCGCCGGATATACGCGGCCACGTAGCGGACGTGACGTCAGATGCGCCCCCAGCTGGAAGAAAGAAGGACCTGCGAGCGCTGAAACAGATGCGCCTGAGTTTGGAGAGGCCTGAGAAAGACCCGCCTGAGAAAGAACGTCACCTCTGAGCGCTGCGACGAGACCTCCCCGCATCTCTGGACCGAACCGTGTTGATCCTGCCCCGAGCCCAGGTGCACCTGGAGCCATCGCTACCTTGCCTTTCCTAGCCATCAATCCCCGTGTGAGTCAGCTTTGTCCCGTTTATCTGTCGTCTGTTGGGAATAATATAAGATTGTGTCTAAGTGCTTGTCTTTCTATGTTGTACCTCTCGTCCCTGTAATCTGACCTTCCGTAACGAATATAATCTCCTCCGGAGGTCTTGAGAACCGTATCCCTGGTGTCGTCATTTTATAACCCAGCCGGGTGTCTTCTTTTTCTTATTGAGCCAGCGTAACGCGACTTCGTCAACGTCGAGTATAGTCGGGTAATTTGTGCGGACACGACGGCCATTCCGCTCGGCCCACTTTAACATCAAAGTCGTGTCTGTAACAATATATTTATATTTTCCAGTCGTATGTTTCATATACTCCTCAAATTCCTTTTTACTACATAATGTAGAACAATTGTCTCTTCAAAAATTATTTACATCTATTGAATTTAACTTGAATAAAATAAAAGTATTGGCATTATTTCTTATTGAGCGGTGAGGTAGTTGAAAGTATGATTGACTGAGATAAAGACAATTACAAGAAAAATGTCTCCCTCTTGTGTAGTAGCTATCCATAACCGTTTGGTTTCTCTCATTAACACAATCATCAAAGATAACAAGGTTCTTTTTTTATTTATCTAAATCTTGGGGTGAAGGTATATCATCCATTTAATGGTTGAGAATACAAGTTATGGGTTTTGATTAATTTTTACATTTCTGTGTATCACAAAATAGTTGTATTATATCTTCACTGTTGTAATCATTTAGTTTGTTTTTTAAGTTTAAATAAACCGATGATATCTTATTTTTGAAGACCCGCATTAAAACCTTGTGATAGTAGTTGATACTCGGGTTGAAAACTTTACTTTGTGAAAATTGTTAAATTATCATAATCTGAAAAGTTGGGAGTAAGGAGCATCTTTAAAAGCAAATAGGTTTTCCCACATCCATTTGAACCAACTGTTAGACATCTTAATGAATTTGGAAGATTTTTATGGTTGTTAAGTTTTATCTTATTTTCCCAAAAGGGTAAAAAAATCATTCATTTATATATTTGGAAAACAAGTCATCTAATGTTTACAGGCTTTTTTTTTAGAAACTCTATGTCTTATCCTGAGTTCAGGTTTAATTTCAAGATAATCCATTATTTTATATATATAATATCTTGTGTTCATATTTCCCTGAAAATGGCAATTGTAAATAGCAAATAACATCAATCCTTGAAACATTACCATAATTTTATCAATCTCTTCCGTTGTAAGGAAAGGTGTATTATCACCCCCCTCATAACGTTCATTTTTCTTATTAATCTTGTAAATTAATTCATTTTTGGTGTAATTTTAAAATAGTTGTTTCTTTTTATATATATTTATCATCATTAATTAAAAGATAATCACAGAATAAACATTGTTTATGGGATTTTGACTCTGTAATCCCACTCTATCACAAGCCGGACAATTCTCTAATTTATCATTTGGAGTATCGCGGAATTCAAGAGGATCAACATCTGGTTTATCATTTAGCTTCATAATATCTATATAGTAAAACTTTACTTAAAATGAATATCGTTTTCACTATAATCAGTGCTTTCATAATCATCATCATCTATAAAACTACTTTCATAACTATTGTTTGAACACAAACTCTCAGTATCATAACTGTCTTCTGTTCCAATAGAGATACTATCGTCACTATCATCATTCCCAAAATCTTCACTTGAATAATGACTCATATTTAATTAGTAGAAAAAACATTACCATCTCTATCCATATACTTTTTTTCATTAACAGATTAATCTACTCCATTTTTTATATTAAAGGTAATTTTAAAATGGATCTTAACTACTACTGAACGAAATGTCATTTCACCTGATATATTAACATCCTTCATTTCATCAAGATTTACATCTTTAGGGTTGTTAAAAAAATACAAATCTATCCATGCTTATTATTAATGATTTTATCTTCTCTTTCTAAAGCTTCATCCATAAGGGTTTTCTTTTCTGATACTTTTTTTTATTACTTTTTTCATTGCTTTTTCCAGCTTAAAATAGATTGCTAAAAGTAGAGGTGAAACTTTTGTTAGAGCTACTTTAATTGATGTTCTTCCAGATATATTAAAAGCCCTTCCACTGAAGGATATTGAAGAACTCATATTGAATGAATATGAATGATCGTTTTAAGGCCATTTTTCCCCGCTAGAGCGGGGGTTAGCCTTGCGGGCCCCATGACAATCATGGTTCCCTGTTTGAGGCAATGTTTTTATGGCCGGATGCCCTTCCTGACGCCAAGAAGAACTCATATTATCACTCATAATTGGTTTCACCCATTAGTTGTTATAATTATCTTTATTCAATTTTACATCCTTGACATATTTCTCAGTATATTTTACAAATGTAGAGATTGAGTTAAACTTGTCTTTTGTGTCTTGATACATTGTATGTATTAAGTAAAAAAAGTTGGTGGGTAAAATGGTCTTAAGCACAGATTCTCCGGTGAATTAAATCGAATTTTCTCCGAAGAAATTTTTATTTTAAACGGAAAAGTATCTATAAATTACCACGAGATTTTCATCAAAATTTTTTATTTGAACTAAAGTTTTACTATATAAATATGGTGATTACAAAGTATTGCGACACTTGTAATCGTGAATATAAATATTATACCAAACACCTTCAAACCCACAAACACACATTCAATCTTTTCAAACAAATATCTCCACTTGAGTGAGAAACAAAACATTGTGATGTTTGCTCTAAGGATGTCCTAAAAGAGTTATAAGACACACCTTCAATCATGCAAACACAAGAAGAATGAAAAGGGCGTAGTTGGATTCTCTATTAAAAACGTTGATGAGACGTTTAAAGGACATACAAAAATGAGGATTTTTTAATTCAGAAGACCAGGACCAAAATCAATAGTTGAGAGCATTGGGATGGTTAAACCTGCTATTGAAGCACTTGTAAAAGATACACTAACTGAGATGAAAACACAAAAGCTCTATATGGAAGTAAAATTATCATTGACAAGAGATGATGAGAAAATAGAACCATATATGAGAAAAGAACCACATTTTATAACATCACTTCAAGATATCTTGTCAACTGGTGTTTATAATGAACTTGAAAAACAGGAACAGGATGTTGATAATACTGTTGTAGGTAGTGGATTCAATATTGGAGAAGTTGTTTATTTGGATATTGAAGGAGCTGGGCTCCAACGCGAGTTGAAAGAATTGACGCGACCAAAGATGGAAATTCGTCCGAGTAGGTTTAATAAATGTATCACACTCGGGTACTCTGAAAAGCCCGTTTATCGGGCAGCAATATATATACACATTTATGTCGGGAAGTTTGCCCGGCAAAAGCTATACCGGGCATGCCCGGGTATCAAGGGCGAGCCTTGGAAAGGCGAGTCTGGACCTGCCCGGGCGTGTTTGGCTGCGGCCTGGCAAGTCGAGGCTGGGCATGCCCGGGCGCTCTGGACGAGCACTGGAAAGGCGATAGCGGGCATGCCCGGACGCTCTGGGCGAGCCCTGGAAAGGCGATAGCGGGCATGCCCGGACGCTCTGGGCGAGCCCTGGAAAGGCGATAGCGGGCATGCCCGGACGCTCTGGGCGAGCCCTGGAAAGGCGAGAGCGGGCATGCCCGGGAAAGACGAGACCGGGCGTGCCCGGGAGGTTCGGGCGTGCCCGGGAACAGTGAGTCCGGGCATGCCCGGGAGAGGCGCGTCTGGCCGTGTTCTGGCCGGTGCAAGGCGATTGTGTGCATCCAGCGGTAACCGCTACACACGCCCCTCCAGAATCGACCTGCACCGGCAGGGTCAATTTAAGGGGGGTCCGGATGACCCGGCCGAAGCGACCCCTGGAGGGTCGTGGGGAGGGGTCCGACGTGGTGGTGGGTGGTCGAGCGGGGGGAACTGTGGATGGGGGGCGGCCTCGCCGCGGAGGAAGGGCCAACCGTGGTGGTCGGTCGACGTCCATGTGCGCCGGTTTGAGGCGGTCCACAGAAATCCGGTCCGGCCGGCCGCCGAAGTCGACGATGAAAGACTTGTCGCCCCGTCGCAGGACCCGGAAGGGCCCGTCGTACGGCGGCCGGAGTGGCCCCCGGTGCGCGTCATGATGCACAAAGATGTACTCCGCTGTGCGAAGCGCCGGGGGGACGTAGGACTGGGGGCCACCGTGGCGGGACGTCGGCACGGGGGCAAATCGTCGGGCGGCCTCCTGGAGGTCCGAGCGCTGGCGAGCGGCGGACCAGGGACTGGTAGCGTCGGGCACGAATTCGCCCGGGACGCGGAGCGGCTGGCCGTAGACGAGCTCGGCGGCGGACGCCTTGTAGGTCTTCCTTGGGGGCCGTGCGAAGGCCCAAAAGGACCCACGGCAGCCGGTCGGCCCAACCGTCGTCCTGAAGGCCGGCCATGAGTGCGGCCTTCATGGAGCGGTGAAACCGCTCGCACAACCCATTGGCTTGGGGGTGGTAGGCCGTGGTGCGGTGCAGCCTGACCCCCAACGAACGGGCGACCATGCCCCAAAGCTCAGACGTGAACTGTGGGCCGCGGTCGGACGAGATGTCCGCTGGTGCGCCGAAGCGCGCGACCCAGGTGGCGATGAACGCCTGCGCCACGTCGGCGGTGGTGGTGGAGGTGAGGGGCACAGCCTCCGGCCACCTGGTGGTCCTGTCCACCATGGTGAGCAGGTGGGTGAACCCCGCGAGGGGGGCAGGGGACCCACCAGGTCAACGTTGACGTGGTCGAAACGCCGTTCAGGCACGGCGAAAGGTGCCAGCGGGGCCTGGGTGTGGCGGTGGACCTTGGCTCGCTGGCAGGCCGTGCAGGCATTGGCCCAGTCGCGGATGTTTCGTCGAAGGCCGTGCCAGACGAAACGCGCTGACACCAGCTTCTGAGAAGCTTTCCGGCCCGGGTGAGAAAGGCCGTGGATGGAGGCGAAGATGCGGCGCTGCCAGGAAACAGGCACGATGGGGCGAGGCTGGCCCTGGGAGACGTCGCAGAGCAGGACGGTGCCCGCGAAGGGGATGTCGGCCAGGCGGAGGCCCGTGTCCGCCGCGCGGAGTGCCTGCACCGAGGCGTCGGTGGTCTGGTCGGCCGCCATGAGCGCGAAGTCCACGCCGAGGTGGACCGCGTTCGCGCTGGCCCGCGAAAGGCAGTCAGCCATGGCGTTGTCTTTGCCGGCGACGTGCTGGATGTCCGTGGTGAACTCCGACACGGCGGAGAGGTGGCGCTGCTGGCGGGCCGACCACGACGGCTCCATGACCTTAGCCATTGCGTAGACCAACGGCTTGTGGTCGACGAAAGCCGTGAACGGGCGGCCCTCCAGGAGGTGTCGGAAATGGCGAACGGCCAGGAATAGCCCGAGCAGCTCGCGGTCGAACGTGCTGTAGTTTAACTCGTTCGGCCGGAGTTGCCGGCTGAAAAAAGCGAGTGGCTGCCAAACCCCGTCCACCCATTGCTCATGGACGGCGCCCACCGCGTAGTTGGAGGCGTCCGTAGTGAGGGCGATGGGCGCGTTGAGCACCGGGTGAGCCAGCAGCGTTGCGTCGGCGAGGGCCCGTTTGGCGCTGGCGAAGGCCGCGTCCATGGCCGCGGACCAAACAATGTCATGCTTGGCCAGCTTGCCCCGGAGGGCCTCATAAAGGGGCCGCATGAGCTGAGCAGCGCGGGGCATGAATCGGTGATAAAAATTCACCATGCCGAGGAACTCTTGGAGGGCCTTGATGGAACGGGGACGCGGGAACGTGGTGATGGCCTCGACCTTGGTCGGCAGCGGCACGGCCCCGGTCTTGGTGATGCGGTGCCCAAAAAGTCAACGGTCGTCGCGCCGAAGTGGCATTTGACCGGGTTGACAATTAAGCCGTGCTCGCTGAGGCGACCGAACAGTGTTCGGAGGTGGAGGAGGTGCTCGGCGCGGGACGTGCTGGCGACGAGGATGTCGCCCAGATAGACGAAAAGAAACGGCAGGTCGCGCAGCACGCCGTCCATCAAGCGCTGGAACGCCTGGGCCGCGTTCTTGAGGCCAAACGGCATCCGCAAAAATTCGAACAGGCCGAACGGCGTGATGACGGCCGTCTTTGGGACGTCGGCCGCCCGGACAGGTACCTGGTGGTAGCCCCGTATCAGGTCAATTTTCGAAAAGATGACCCGTCCCGCCAAACGGGCGGAAAAGTCCTGAATATGCGGGATCGGGTACCTGTCGGGGGTGGTAGCGTCATTGAGAGGGCAGTAGTCGCCACACGGGCGCCATCCACCCCCCGGCTTTGGCACGATGTGCAGTGGCGAGGCCCACGCGCTATCGGAGCGCCGCACGATGCCGAGGTGCTCCAACGTGTCGAATTCGGCCTTCGCCACGGCGAGCTTGGCTGGGTCGAGGCGGCGGGCACTGGCGTAGACCGGCGGGCCCGTAGTGGGTATGTGGTGCTCGATCCCATGCCGCACCACGACGGCCGAAAACGTCGGCCGCGTGAGGGCCGGGAATTCCACGAGCAGGCGAGCGAACTCGTTCGTTGCCGGGAGGGCGCACGCCAGTTCGGTCGGCGCGGAGCTACTCATTGTGCACGCCAGGGAGCTGAAGGTCTCGGCGTGGACAAGGCGACGTCGTTTGACGTCGACCAGCAGCCCGTGCGCGCAGAGGAAGTCGGCGCCCAGCAAAGCCACGGGGACGCTGGCGGTAACAAAAGTCCATTGAAAGCGCTGGCTGCCGAAGCAGAGGGTGACGACGCGTGGGCCGAAAGTGCGTATGGCCGAGCCATTAGCAGCGACCAAAGAGGGGCCGCAAACTGCGTCCAGCCTGTCCTGCTCGGAGGCGGGTATGACGCTCAGTTGGGCGCCGGTGTCGCACAGGAAACGCCGCCCAGACGCTTTGTCCCGAATAAACAGCAAGTTGCCCGAGTGGCCGGCGCTCATGGCTGGGAATGAACGCCGGCCCGGCCGTTTCCCGACCTGCCGAAAGTGCACGGGGGCCGGCACGTCCGAGCCTTGTGTCCGAACCTGGCGTGGTAATAACACCACGCCCGGTCAGGTGGAGGCCCCGGCCGTCGTGTCGGAAGCGGGCGGCGCGGCGTGGCGGCCGCCAGTTGCACCGGCAGTTCGGCCTCCAACCGCGCAGGGCGCTCGGGCGTCGTGGGCATCGCCTCGGACAGCGGCGGGCTCCAGGTAACCGCGCCGATGTGCTGGCCCGCCGAGGAGATCTTATCGGCTTCCCTGGCGAGGGCGCGGGAATCCGTGATCAACGTGCCAGCCAGGGCGAGGCGTACCGGGTGAGGCAGCTGGCGAAGGAACAGCTCGCGGAACAGAAAATCCGGAGAGTGCTCACCGAGCAACGAGAGCATATAGTCCATGCGCTCGGACGGGCGCGTGTCGCCGAGCTCGGGCAGGTCAAGCAGGCGCCGTGCGCGTGCTGCCAGTGAGAGGGCGAAAGCGTCGAGGAGGAGTGTCTTCAGCGCGTCGTATTTGTCAGCAGCCGGCGGGTGCTGGAGGAGGCTCAAGGCGCGGGCCGCGGTGGCGGAACCGAGCGCCGCCACAACATGGTGGAAGCGGGTGTCGTCCGCGGTGATGCCTCGCAGGGCGAACTGAGAGTCCGCCTGAGCGAACCAAACAGCCGCGTGAGCCTCCCAGAAGGTAGGCAGTTTAAGCGTCACTGCCGTATCCATGTCGGTAGGTCACCAATGAAGGAGCTGGGCTCCAACGCGAGTTGAAAGAATTGACGCGACCAAAGATGGAAATTCGTCCGAGTAGGTTTAATAAATGTATCACACTCGGGTACTCTGAAAAGCCCGTTTATCGGGCAGCAATATATATACACATTTATGTCGGAAAGTTTGCCCGGCAAAAGCTATACCGGGCATGCCCGGGTATCAAGGGCGAGCCTTGGAAAGGCGAGTCTGGACCTGCCCGGGCGTGTTTGGCTGCGGCCTGGCAAGTCGAGGCTGGGCGTGCCCGGGCGCTCTGGACGAGCACTGGAAAGGCGATAGCGGGCATGCCCGGACGCTCTGGGCGAGCCCTGGAAAGGCGATAGCGGGCATGCCCGGACGCTCTGGGCAAGCCCTGGAAAGGCGATAGCGGGCATGCCCGGACGCTCTGGGCGAGCCCTGGAAAGGCGATAGCGGGCATGCCCGGACGCTGTGGGCGAGCCCTGGAAAGGCGAGAGCGGGCATGCCCGGGAAAGACGAGACCGGGCGTGCCCGGGAGGTTCGGGCGTGCCCGGGAACAGTGAGTCCGGGCATGCCCGGGAGAGGCGCGTCTGGCCGTGTTCTGGCCGGTGCAAGGCGATTGTGTGCATCCAGCGGTAACCGCTACAATATACACATTCTAAAGTCATCTTATCTTAAAGCATCTTCTTACATTGATTTACTGAGAGAAATAAAACTTTAAAAGTCAATTGTTAATATTCAGAATAATTATAATAAATGTTTTATTTGGTCTGTTCTTGCTCATGTACATCCGCCACAATGGAAACCTGAAAGAGTATCACATTATAAAAAGTATGAGAATACTCTAAATGTTAAAGATTTAAAGTTTCCTATGTTTCTTTTCCTAAATTTCCTATATTCCTAATTTCCTGATGTTCCTAAATTTGAGAAAATGAATAATCTATCTGTTAATGTTTATGGACAAACACAAACAAACAAAGTTAAAAATTTGAAAATTACAGATAAATATAAAAATGATGAGACACACATTGACCTTCTTTGTCTTAGTTTAGAAGAAAATTCACACTGTGCTTACATTAAAAATTGATCAAGATTGACCACATCGCAAGTAGTTAATAGAACTAATAAAACATATCCTTGTAAGAGATGTCTTAACTTTTTTCATACAAAATAAAGACTGGAACAACATTTAAAATATTGTTCTAATCATAAGTCAACTGTAATTAATTTACAAAGGTAGGTTCAAATATTAAGTTTAAGGATTTCAATAAGTCAATAAAACATCCTTTTGTGATATATGCTGATTTTGAAAGTATTGTTGAAAAGATGGATAGTGTCTCACCTAATCCAAAACAATCATGCTCAAATAAATATAAAAAACATACTCCTTGTGGTTTCTGTTATTATATTAAATCATCTGTTGGTAAAAAGTATAATACATTAGAACTTTATAGAGGAAAAGATGCTTCTTAGGAATTTGTAAAAAGATTAGAAAGAGATTGTGCTAGATTAACACAGATAATGGAAAAGACATTTAAACCAATGTGTTTTAACAAAGGAAGAAGAAACAAAATTTAGAGAGAATAATATCTGTCATATTTGTGAGGAAGAAATTAGTGAAGGTCCAAAGGTAAGAGACCAATGTCATCTCACTGGTAAATATAGAGGTCTGGCTCATCAAAGTTGTAATCTCAATTGTAAACTTCCCTCTTTCATTCCAGTCTTTCTTCACAACAACGCTCACTATGACACACATCTATTTATAAAAGAATTGAGTAAAACCAGTGGAGACATTTCAGCCATTCCTAACATAAACCAGAAATACATCTCATTCACAAAAACAATTCATTCATCTCCAATAACTCACAGTCGATTTCTTGATACATTCAAATTTATGTCAAGTCCTTTGTCTAATTTTGCATCAAATTTAAAAGGTTTCTTAATCTTAAATCACATTTTTCAAATCAAGAAGAGATTGAACTCTTATCACAAAAGGGAATATATCCTTATGACTATATGGATTCATTTGATAGGTTCAATGAAACACGGCTTCCTTCTATGAGGCCCGTTCTCACTTGAACGATTTTTTGTACAACTGCGGTGCGACTAAAAAATCGTACAGCCGTGCGATTTCCGTACGAATTTCCCTGTTTTTTTCCGCGCAGTCTCACTTGAACAACTGCTGTGCGACTGCCGTTAAACTCTCGTGCGACTTTTCCTTCCCGATAACGGCTCAAGTTGCATGCAACTGCCGTGCGACTACCGTACAACCTCAACGAGTCCCGCGCAAGCGCTGTGCGATTTTTGCTCAACTCGCGTGCGACCTGTGCGCATGCGGTACAACCGCAGTACAACCAATCAGAGCGCCGTGCGTCCACCGTACAAGCGCCGTTCGATCCGTGCGACCCCGATGCAACCAATGCGAACTGTGTGAAACGTGCGACAGCCGTATGGAAATTTTCAACAGTTGAAAAAACTCGCACAGGCATGCGACCCGTCTGAATTACCAGTGATTACACACGACACCCCGACAAGCTGTGCGAATAATCAACAGACTGCTGTGCGACTCCCGTACGCCCTGTGCGATTTGGTAGTCGCACGGCATTCACGTAGAAAATCATTCAAGTGAGAACAGGGTATTAGAGAGCTTTCATAATAGATTTAATAAAACAGATATAAGTTATAAAGATTATACACAAGCACAGTGTTTGGAAAAAGTTTCATATTAAGAACCTTGGAGAATACCACAATTTGTATCTTAAGACTGATTGTCTTTTGTTAGCTGATGTACAGTGCATTCAGAAAGTATTCAGACCCCTTCACTTTTTCACATTTTGTTATGTTGCAGCCTTATGCTGAAATCGTTTAAATTCATTTTTTCCTTCATCAATCTACACTCAATACCCCATAATGACAAAGAGAAAACAGAATTTTAGAAAGTTTTGCAAATTTATTTTAAAAAACAACTGAAATATCACATTTACATAAGTATTCAGACCCTTTGCTATGACACTTGAAATTTAGCTCAGGTGCCTCCCATTTATCCAAATATGCAAATCCTCTTAAAATTTCTAGTCCATCGGATGAAAATTGAGGATTTTAGAAATTCGACAAAGTTGGTGACCTTTGGCCTATGTTGACCTATTGACCTTTTGACCCAAAATGAATAGGCTTCTTGCTTATGACCAACTCTACCATTTGGTGAAGTTTTGTGAAGACTGGTTGAACATTGTGACCTGTAGGCGACTGACAAACAGACAAACAGACAAGAAATATGTCGTGCATAGCACGATACTTGCGAAGTCTCTGAAATAAGTTGTTGGCTTATGGTGCCCTCAAAAATAATTGGTGGTTGAATTCAGTGACCAGGTATGCAAATCCTCTTAAAATGTCAAGTCAATCAGATGAATATTGAAGATTTTAGAAATTTGGCCTATGTTGTTGACCTTTTGGCCTATGTTGACCTATTGGCCTATGTTGACCTCAAAAATATTTGGTGGCTGACCTTAGTGACCAGATATGCAAATCCTCTTCAAATTTCAAGTTAATCAGATGAAAATTGAGGATTTTAGAAATTTGGCCTATGTTGACCTTTTGGCCGATGTTGATCTAAAAAAATACTTGGTGGTTGATTTCAGCATCCAGATATACAAATGCTCTTAAAAGTCCCAGTCAATCGGATGAAAATTGAGGATTTTAGAAATTCGGCTTATGTTGACCTTTTGGCCTATGTTGACCTAAAATATAATTGGTGGTTGATATCAATGACCAGATATGCAAATCCTCTTCAAATTTCAAGTCAATCGGATGGAAATTGAGAATTTTAGAAATTTGACAAAGTTGGTGACCTTTGGCCTATGTTGACCTTTTGACCCCAAAAACAAGAGGCTTCTTGCTTATGACCAACTCTAACATTTGGTGAAGTTTCGTGAAGATGGGTTGAAAATTGTGACCTGCAGGCGACCGACAGACAAACAAACAGACAGACAGACAGAATAACACACAAGACCAACCAATATACTTGAAAAATCTTCGATATTCGCAAGTAAAAACAGACAAACATGGGTGAATACAGAACCTCCATCCACCTTCGGTGGCGGAGATAAAAGTGTACATCATAGGAGGTACAGTAAGTAAATTATAATCTTACCCATAGAAGGAAAAATGTACCAAAAATATTTCACTTTATGCAAAAAAGTAAAGGCGCAATTACATACTAAAATGGCAAACTTATGCAGCAGTGGAAACCGGTCCAAACAAATTGCCTTCAATGCAAGCTCCTGAGATAATAACAGAGTTCTTTTCCCATAGCCAAGGCTTGCAGGACAAAGCCTTTTCAAAACATGCATTGGACCATGGAAAAAGGAGAGAAAACCTCATCTCTACTCGCACTCAACAGGAGAAAGGCAACAAGAGGAGGGGCAAAACAGAGGGCAGCTATTTATATTTTCCAGCAATGGCATTATGAATAATTTAAGATGCTACGATGTGCCACGGAGATAGACAAATATAAATTCACACCCCAGAGCGTTACCCACTTGGCCACTGCAAAACTGCTCAATTTTAATACCGGGTGAACATTGTATCTGACCGAAGCCCTCTGTAATCTCGTGAAGTCACTTTGTCACGGGCAATATGTCGAATAGCTGCATTGCTTCAAGAAATACAGCAGACTCCATTTGAGAAACAATATATCAGATAGCGTCGTCGTCATGATATAGCCTGATATCCGAGACCGAGCCATATGAAAAATGGGATGCCGCTTCAATAAAACATAATTTTCTAATCTCCCCGCATTTCCACTTCTTGCCGTTGAATTTCCGAAGAATGAAAGGGATGGCAGCCTTTTCCCCCAAAAATTTTTTGTATCTGTGCAACAATGTTGCAAAGCACAAAATTTTTTGTATCTGTGCAACACAAGCCGCAGTACATCTCTCATGGCTCCCTGCGTCCCTGGAGAACGGTTGTGGTGGTCTCCACCCAATGGCTGCATATTCACACAAAATCGTGCATTATCTACTGGGGTGTCAACACCGTCCTAATTATGGCTATCTGTTTATGTCCCACACTCGGTATTAAAACTTCATAATTCTAGTCGCTTTACGAACCATTGGTCATCTTCCTTAAACGAAAAGGCAGTTAGTTGCAGCAAGGGAACAACACATTTAAAGTGATTTTTGAAATATACAACACCAACAACTGCCAACAAATTCCTTCCAAGAAAAGCAACTTTGCTCGAACATGATTCTGTGCAAGATAGAGTAATACGCTACGGTTTGCTTCTTTTGTTTTTTTTATTTTCTTGGAACAAACGACGTTGTTTATGAGGATAAGAAAATCTACCTTTCTAGGATTGGTGTGCTCACCTGTCACCGCCAGCCATACTCCATTTAAATACCAACGTTGTTGTTTTCTCCACTCTTTGGTTTGGTTATTGCTTGGTTCTATCATTTATATCTATATACATATATATAAGAAAGTTTTTGTTTGTTTGTTTGTTGTTTTTTTTGTTTGTCTGCATGCGCTAATCTCCTGAACGGTGAAAGATAGGAGGAAACCTCTGAAACAAGAAATGTTGGGACGGGCCCCGGGAAGGTTATAGGCTAGGTGGTGAGGCCGGTCGAGGCCGCCTCGGCCGGGCTGGGCCCATTTCGCAATTTAAAGCTGAGCTGAATTATAGTAGTCAATCTTCTACGGCCGCGAGTAAAAGCTGAATTATAGTAGTAAATTCATGCAAAAAGAACCAAAAATGTCGGGACGGGCCCCGGGAAGGTTATAGGCTAGGTGGCGATGCCGGTCGAGGCCCACCTCAGCTGGGCTGGGCCCATTTCGCAATTAAAAGCTGAGCTGAATTATAGCAAGTCAATCTTCTATGGCCGCGAGTAAAAGCTGAATTATAGTAGTAAATTCATTCAAAAACAACTAAAAATGTCGGGACGGGCCTCGGGAAGGTTATAGGCGAGGTGGCGAGGCCAGTCGAGGCTGCCTCGGCCAGGCTGGGCCCATTTCGCAATTAAAACCTGAGCTGAATTATAGTAGTCAATCTTCTATGGCCACGAGTAAAAGCTGAATTATACTCGTAAATTCATTCAAAAAGAACCAAAAATGTCGGGACAGGCGCTGGGAAGGTTATAGGCGAGGTGGTGAGGCCGCCTCGGCAAGGCTGGGCCCATTTCGCAATTAAAAGCTGAGCTGAATTATAGTCGTCAATCTTCTCTGGCACCGAGTAAAAGCTGAATTATAGTAGTAAATGCATTCAAAAATAACCCGGGCAACGCTGGGGTGCCTTCGGCTAGTATATTAGTATAAAAAAAAAGGTGGCGGTGACCCTGGACAGCAGGACATCTTTTAGTTGTGAGGACGTCTATGCTGTGAGATCCTGCATTGAATACAATAAATGAAACTCATTCAATTTTTATCCATTTGCATCACTGAATTGGGTAAATACAAACTGCCCACTATGATAGTTTTACGAAACAACAAACTGTGAACAATTGTAAAGAGTACAGGTTGAACATTCATATGAACAGGAACAACACAGTTCCTTGTCTTGTCCTCTTTTTCCCTTCATCTCCTCCAATACTTCTTACACTCTCCCTGTTTGATAGCGGAGCCATGAAACATCATCGGACTCGGACATGCAGGGCTCCCTGACTCCACACAATCTACCAGCTCTCGCTCACACTTACACGAGATGCTCGACTACACATTGCTGAATTGCTTTTTTATGGAGATGTGATCAGCCAGCGGTAAGCTCACGTACAAAATACACTGTGCCTGCTCACCCGTTTCCTGCTCTCCTCCACAAGTGTTCAACTGTGTGTGCTTCTCCATCTCTATATCTCTGGTCCACCAATATCAGAGGTCTTTGCTCCAATTTCATTGATCTATCCGGGCTGGTGCAGCTAATCCAGCTATTGTGTGTCTCACGAAAACATTTCTTTCACAGTGTGTTCCAGACTCCGGAACAGGATGTGTGTCTCCCTGATTATTGTGATTACTGGTGGTGGTGTCACTGTGTATGTTTATTACTTCCTTCCCCACAAAAGCTACTCCTCACTGGTCATCCCCATTCCAATGGTGTACATTTGGTTTAAGGTGCCTCTCTGTAACAACATATTGTTTCATTGTATATAGAGTCGTGCTGGTGCTCATGGTTTCCAACCTTGCATCTCTCGAGTCAGTCAAAAACGAGTTCTTCTGCACCATTGGAATATCAAGACAGGAGGTGGATTCCCTAGGTTGTGGAATAATCTTCCTGCATCTTCTGTGTTGTTCTCCTCACTTCAATCTTTCAAATACACTGCCCATCACTGTGTCATGCCCCCACTCACCCTTGCACAACCCCAACCTCTTATACGTATGCTGATTATTTTCCATTATGCTATTCTCTAGGCTATTGCTACATCCACCACCGAAGGTGGATGGAAGTTATGTTTTCACCCCTGTCTGTCTGTGAACAGGATATCACAAATAGTTGTGGACGGATTCGAACGAAATTTGTTGACGAGGTTGGGTTGGGTTGACGAGGTTGGGTGATAAGGACGAAATACGAATCCGGATCTGGATCGGAGAATTTTAAAAGTAATTATTCACCTTTGAGAGATCGGGCCAAGAAACAATATATAGCACGATATCTCAAAAAGTTATTGATGAATTGGGACAAAACTTGGTGGACACGTTCGTTGTGTAACAAGAACGAACTGATTCGATTTTGGTGAAGATCCAAATCCAGATACGATCATTTTTAAGCGGTGAAGCCGCTTCAATATTTGGCTATGTCCGTCCGTCTGTCAAAAATGAAAAAGAAGGCCTTTCTAACACGCCGTGTTTAATTCGAAGATGTTATGAAGGGTAATTGTAAAGGATTTCGTTTGTTTCTAAGCTTTTCCGATTACATATAAAAAATGCCAAACTGAACCACTTACTTGGGACGTGGGTGTGATTTTTAAAGTTGAAGTGATTCTTCACCATCGAGTGATAGAGCCAAACGATATATAGTAATATATTTCAAGAAGTTATAGACGGATTATGACGAAATTAGGTTTATTATTTTTATTTATTCATACGCAGCCTGTGGCTGCTTGGCTGCATCATTTCCTGGGGGTGCGACTGTGCCCCTGATGCAATGCCCCCCTTACCAGCTAGCTGGTACTCATTTTGCCGACCTCGGAAGGATGACAGGCTGAGTTCACCTACCTGGTGTTAATTCCCATGGCACAACTGGCTTGAACTCAAGACCCAAGTGTCTTAATCCATCCATCTTAACCGTTAAGCCAATAACAGCTACAAAACTAGGTGAATGAGTTGGTTAGGCAACAAGAACAAGCGATAAAATTTTAGTTCCGGCCCGGATCCAGATCAGGACTATTGGTGGGATACAAAACATAAACTGTTGAGCCTGGCGGAGGTGCGTGCTCTACCGAGTGCCCTTCTAGTTTTCCTCCTGCATTACCTCCTCTAACCAACCCCTTTTCTTCCCTATGTCAATTTTAGTTTTCTCAGTTTACTTCCCTCTTCCTACAACCCCCTCCGTTTTTCATCACAGTGCCCAATCCTACTTTTGCAGGAAGGGTTATCAAATATTACCAAACAATACTCATATATTACATATTTCGGGGCCAGTTTTGGAGTGCATCAGCAGCTAGTCTTTCCAGGTCTTTGCACAAGCAGAGGAAGGGGTCAAAAATTCCACTATTTTAGCATCTATAATAAACATGCATAACACCTCATGGGATATAGTACTTTAATATAAGGGGAAAATGGACTTCTTACTTCTTTACATCCAAAACTCTACCTGATAGTTTGTCCAGAAAGTCAGCCTCACCAGCATCTGCTTTGCAGTAAAGCAACCACCCAATGTTCCCATTCATTTATTTTACTCATGCGCAGATTTATTCATGAAAATGTATGGATCATCAAGGAAGAGAACACCAAATAATGTCCCATGAGGTGTCTATTTTCTTTCCAGTTGCTCACTTTTGTAATGAATTAAATAAAATCGCAGCGGTTGTAAAAGACCTTGCGGTCATCTACCAAATCATCGAGTTGTTTCAAGTTGAACTTCTTGTTGGAAGCACGCATCATGGATAAAAGGAGGAAATTTAAGAGGATGTTCGCATTGTACCAATCTGAATTTTCAACACCTAGTGCCTGATAACTCTAAGCAGGTTGCGGACAGGTGGAAGGGACTCGCTTTCCTTTCCTATATTCAGGTTCATGATAATCCTGGCTTCAGATCAGAGCTAGGCTGTTGGGTATTAAGGAAAACATTCTTTTCTGTATACCTCTAAGTTGTCAGTTGCCTATACACTGCCCAAGTAAAGGTATGTGTCAGAAGAAGGTGTTGCATGCTTGGAACAAGCTCGCCCGTAGGCCAGGTACTCTACTAACAAGTCTAAAATGCACAAACACTGTTGGTCAGGTGCCCATTCTTCAAAATTACTGTATCTAACAAACATCATTATATTCACTATATTTAGCAAATTATACAAGAAGCCACAGTAGCAGAATATATTCACTTCTATAAAATGAAGTTACAGTAAAACAAGCCATGAAAATGCAAAAGCTTACCATAGGCCTTCCTCATCAAATGAACACGCTTCATCACATGACCACCATCACCCTTATGCCTTGGTAGCTTATGCTCTGTTTTGCACAACTGACTCATTGTTTCCTTTGTTGCACCAGGAAAACTTTGAGATGTTTTACTCTCCAACATCTTGCGTTGCGTTTGCCAATAAGCGGCACTCTTTCGTTCTTCAAAGGTTTTTGTTTCCCTTGTTTTCGCTCCCAGTTGGCATTCTGTGGAGATCAGGCACTCAACTGCTCTACAGCATGACACTTTCTTTCCCATCATGTTCAACCCGCCATATAGTAGACTGTGGCTGTATTTGTACCTATAAAAGCAAGAATACAAATAATTAGTTTTTTTCATTGATCTCACCCATGAAAGTATAATTGTCAATTGAGAATAAATAAATAAATAAATAAAGACAGAGGGACTTGCACGTTAATGTAAAGGGTGTCCCATTATTTTTGGTGTGAAAAATGATCGTTTAAAACTTTATTTTCGTTGTATTTTGAGACAATTCCAGTGCTGTAGAATTGTCAGATTTAATATGTCTCCATATGACCACCTTGCTATCATTAGACGTATTCATTGCTCAAACTCCTCCATGACATTATTGAGGTGCTCCTGTGTAATAGCCTGGATGCATCTGTGATCTGTTTAAGTATACTGTCGCTGGCAGTGTTTTCAAGGTACAGCAATGTCTAAAGGTGACCCCACCAATAAAAAAACAAATTGTGTGAGGTTAAGAGAACCAGGTGTCCATGCAATTGGCCTACATGGCCTATCCACCATACTGGAAAAACTTCGTTGAGGATATTCTGAACTGCATTTGCAAAATAGGGGTGAGCAGGGAATCATCTTGTTGAAAGATTACCCTCATTTTCAGGCCTCTGAGAGCTCTCATCTATGGAAGGAGGAATGTTTGTAACATTTTTAGGTCATTTTCTCCTGTCATCGTGGGTTCAGTAAAGAAGAACGGCCCAATTATGTGGCTCTGTGACAGAGTGCACCAAGTATCAACTTTGAAGGAGTCATACTCATGCTTTCTTGTTTCATGAGGATTCTCCTGCCTCCAAGTCTTGCAAACTGATGATTTACCTTTTCCGCCAAGATGGAATGCAACCTTATGAGAATGCTATCAAGGAACCTGTTGTCTTGTTTGATATTTTCAACAAGAGTGCCACAACAAGTAACGCAGTTGCCGTAATTCTCTTCCAGCAATTGGTTCCACTTGTACTTGATAAGTATGAAGAGAAAGTCCCTGGGTAAAATGCGATGAAGTATGGATTTTGGAATCCGGAGTTCTGCTAATGGCTGCTTTTGGCGGATTTTTCTTTCCATGAGATGTGCTGTCTTTTCGATAACTTTGAATGACGTCTGTCTTCCTCCTGACTTCTTGGGCTTCACAATACCAGTTTTGGCAAACCTTCTCACTCAGCATCAAATCTGATTCTCATAGAGTGCTTCTTTCTTCAAATTATGCTTCATCCTCTGTTTCAACAATGGACCCCACTTATCTACTATAAACGGATGAGGTGAATGTGTGTGTGTGTGTGTGTGTGTGTGTGTGTGTGTGTGTGTGTGTGTGTGTGTGTGTGTGTGTGTGTGTGTGTGTGTGTGTGTGAAAGAGGCATGTTTTTTGAGGAGTTATACTAGAGCTTTCTGATGTGGAGTGTGATGTACCAAAATGATCATTATGATCTCCTGAGTTGATAAATTAACTACAAATAATCCAGAAGAATTTGCTTTAGTTTAAAAAAAGTTTTAAAAGCATGCCATGTTGAGGTGTATAGAGCAATTTAATAGGTCCTTCCACGGCATGGCGTTCTCATTACAAAAATAAATAACAAAAATAATGATAACATTGCAAAAAAAAAATTTTTTTTTTTTAATTGCAAAAAAAAAGCATATATTAATAAATACTAATAATATTAACAACATAAATAACAGTCGTACCATTTGGCAATAATAGCGAACATATAAACACCACGCCCCCCTCCACCACCACCCAAGTACAAGTACAACTGTGCTGGTGAAAGGGAACCGAACACTACAGCAAGCAGGTGTGCTACAAGGTTGTGAAGACCAATGAAAGTTTGGTCCAATGGACTAACGGGAAGACTAATCCTGAAAAAGGTTCATCACAGTTGCCTTCACCTGCATAGAAAACATTTTTCACCCATCAATATATTCCACTTCCTGATTCTGTCACATGAAGTACACGATCACAAATTGCAAAGGATTTAAAAATGAGTGGACCTTTACTACTTACCATCCTCGAGCGATAATAATTTTTCAACACGATACATTTAAAGTTACAAATAACCCTTCTTGCACCAAAATAATGGGACACAGGGAATCTTTTCCAGCTTTTAGTCGGAAAAATTACGTGACAAATGATGTATGTGACAAATGAAAACAAAGCTCTGCTGATGTGTTAATGACATTAATTGGGAAATATAGTTTGTTGCGTTCTACATTTGTTAAAATAAATAAATAAATTTGCATTCGAACATAGAGTGTTGCACGTAGAACATCAGGTGGTAGTGCACTTTTGCATGAATATCTAGACCAGCATTCGGTAGAGAACATACAGCACCTCTGTCAGGCTGAACAGTTTGTTTTGTATCCCACAGATAGGCCAGATCTGGATTCAGACCTGAACCAAAATGTAAACACTTGTTCTTGTCACTTTCCCAACTCATACACCTTGTATTGTCATAAGTCGTCCACAACGTTTTGAAATATCTTGCCATGTATCGTTTTTGGCCGCATCACTCAATGATGAAGAATCACTCGAAATGTTTTGATCCAGATTCGGATCTTCACCAAAATTGAATCACTTCATGCTTTTCACATACCCAAGCTATCCACCAAGTTTCGGCCAAATCCGTCCATAACTTTTTGAGATATCATGCTACATATCGTTTTTGCCGCATTACTCAATGGTGAAGAATCACTTTAAAAATTCCCAGATTCGGATCCGGATCTGGATCCGAACCAAAGTCTAATAATTTCGTCCTTGTCAAATAACCCTCCTCTCCACCAAATTTCGTCCGAATCCATCCACAACCTTTTGAGATATCCTGTTCACAAACAAAAAACAAAGACAAAGGTGAAAACGTACAATAGCTTCCATCCACCTTTGTGGCGGAGCACTATGACCAAGTTCATTGTCAATTCGCTAAAAATGAAGGGTCCCACAACCATGAGTCAGATGGGAAAGTAAAACCGAAGAGATTAGTTGTTCTTAACAAAATAAATAACTACCTACCTCTTCCAAGCCCTCTGGATTACTGTAGCTGCTTGAATCCTGCATTTAAGTCTTCCAGACAGCATTGCACATTCTATACCTTCTTCAGTAAAGGTATTAACATTGGTGTTTTCAGCATCTGCGTCTCTGATGGTCTGGTGGATTGAACAAGCACTCTTCTGGCTTTTCTGTGTCTGGCCATTGTCTGTGAATGAAGTGAGAGAAGAGGGAATATGTTAAAGTATTCCAGGGTTGATGTGCAAGATGTAATTACAACAAAATTACTTTTTATTTTCCAAAAAAGATGAATATGTAAAGTTTTAGGGACATATTTTGATAAAGTGAATAAATGAATAGTAAATAGTGAATTTGATAAGTGAATTTTGGTTATCGGAGATCTAAGGGAATGCATGGGTTATAAAAATAGGAGTAAATATGAGTGCTTCAAATTTGACCTGGAATATTGTTTATTCTTTGTAATTAAGATTAAATATATAATGACAAAATCTAGACTTCATTTCATGATAATCTACAGCTTTGAACATACTTCAATCCGTCAGTCCATCCGTAAACATTTAAAACTTCTTCTCTGAAACCGCTGATGGGATTGCGACCAAATTTGGCACAAATTATATGTGTTGTGTTGTGACTAAAGTTCGTTCACGGCATTAAAAAAAATCGGGGTCTAAGTCGGTCTACCGGGGGTCAAACTGTATCCAAGTTTGACCCCCCCAAAAGATGAATTTGCTTTTTTGTCTGAAACTACACACACTATTTCGATGAAACTTGACCACAACTTTCATCCCCCATGATGTACCGAAGTTTGTTCACGACACTAGAAAAATCGAAGTCTAAAGGGGTCTATGGGGGGGGGGGGGGGAGTCAAAGTGGGTCCAGGTTTGACCCCCTAAAATAGATATTTGTTTCTTCTCAGAAACTACAAACACTATTTCAATGAAACTTAACCACAACCTTCACCACCCACGATGTACCAAAGTTTGTTCGCGGCATTTTAAAAATCTGCCCTTTTGGGAGTATAGGGGGGGGGTGCCCCCCAAAATTGGTATTTGTTTCTTCTCAGGAATTACACGTGCAAATTCGATGAAACTTCACCACAACCTTCAATTTTTTTGTATACAAGATCGAGGCTCGTGTAAGAGCTAACATTAATCACAAAAAACATAAACGGGTACATAAAACATATAATGAACGGAGCAGGAGACAAGATGGGGAGAGGAGGGGAAGCACACAAACACAACACCTGAGAGCAGGGAGAAGCGCGGGAGGGAGAGGGCCTGGGGGAAGGAGGCGTGGGAAGGGGGGGGGGGAGAGGTATAAAACACAAGGAGACCAAGGACTTCCAGGACAAAAGTTGGTATTTCAAAAAAGTGTAGGATTTGGGGTGAAATTAGTGGGGGTAGAACAGATCAAGGTTTTGGATGGGGGAAGATAAGAGATGGTAGTGAACAGCTGTTTTAAAGACCTGGAGGGTGGAGTGGGATTGAAGAGAGTGAGGGAGTTTGTTCCAGAGGCGGGAGAAAAGAGGAATGAAGGAGTGAAGGTGAGCAGAAAGTCTTGATTTTGGAAGTTTAACCATAAGAGGGTTGCAGGCAGATCTTGTGCGACCTGCAGGAATATTTGGGGGACAGAGCCCAGAGAGAGCTGGGGGGGGGGGGCAAGGCCAGAGAGGAGTCGGTAGAAGACGGAAAGACCACCAACCTGCCTGCGGTGAGTGAGTGAAAGGCCCTTGGAGTTAGCTTCATCGCGGGAGATTCCAATGATTCTGAACGCTTTGGTTTCAACAGCGCTAAGACGAGCTAGGTGTGAGGCAGGAGCACCAGCCCAGAGGGGAGAGCAGTGTTCCATTGAGCTGCGGATGAAAGCCTTGTATGTGGTGAGGAGCTCAGGTGTGCCAAGGAAGGACTTCGCACGATGGAGGATGCCCAGTCGGCGACTGGCTTTGGAGGCCAGATTTGAAATGTGGTTTTTCCAGGAAAGATCATGGCAGATAGTGAGACCCAAAAGCTTGAGTGACAGAACTTCTTGGAGAGGATTATTCAGAAAGTGGATGGGAGGGTTGTCCAGTCGGTCTTTTCGGAGAGACATCGTAAGAGTGTGAGATTTGTCAGGATTGAAAGACATGTTCCACTTGTTTGCCCAGTCTGTGATTTTGTCCAGGTCTGCAGAGAGCGAGGAGGCTGCAGACTGCCGATCTGAGGGATGAGGAATGGAGCGACAGAGAGTAGAGTCGTCAGCAAAGAGATAGAGAGGATTTTCAAGAGAGTCGGAGAGATCATTGGTGAAGACCAGAAAAAGCACAGGGCCCAGGACACTGCCTTGGGGAACTCCAGCCTGAACGGGAAGAGATGAGAGAAACCAATTCAGGGCCACACGTTGACTACAACTAGAGAGGAAGTCTGCCAGCCATGCGTGGAGATTTCCATGGATACCAAAGGAGGAGAGTTTGGTGAGCGGAGCAGGGTGCCAGACCGTATCGAAGGCACGTGATATGTCAAGGGAGACAGCTCTAATTTCCTGTTTGGCATTGAGGACCTCCATCCATTGTTGAGAAAGCAGAAGCAGCATGTCCAGAGTAGAGTGACCAGGTCTGAAAACAAATTGATGATCAGAGATCAAGCCATTGGAGAAGAGGAAAGATTTCATATCCGAAGCAATGATTGATTCCATGACTTTGCTGATAATTGGGAGCAGTCTGATTGGTCTGTAGTTGCTAAGATCTGTTTTTGCACCTTTTTGTGCAAAGCGGTGATGTTGGCTGATTTCCAAGCAGATGGCAGATGACATTGAGCAAAAGAAAGGGTGAAGAGAACAGAGAGAGGGAGTGAAAGAGCGGAAGAACAGGATTTTAGGACCCGTGGGCTGATGCCGTCATGTCCAGTTGCAGAATCAGAGTCGAGGGTTGACAGAAACTTTTCCACCTTGTCAGGAGGAAAGGACACAGAGTCCAGGAGCAGCTGGGTACGACTGGGCATGGTGGGTACAGAGATGGATGGGTTTGGGACACAAGATTTAGAGGCAAACAGAGTTGAGGCATTCAGCTTTTTCACTTACGGAGTCAGCCGTGTAGCCGTTTGAGGTGAGGGAGGGGATGGAGGTGGAACAAACACCAGAAACAGATTTGACCAGACGCCACCAGGATTTGGAAGAGGGAGGCAGATAAGAGAGTTCGGTCTTGAGAACGGTGACATATTGTTTCCTGGCTCTCCTGAGGGGGGACACACACTTGTTTCGGGCTTTGTGAAAGGAAATGAGATTTCCTTCCGTTGGATTTGCTTTCCAGGAGACGAAAGCAAGTTGTTTCAGGGCAACAGCCTCACCACAAGATTCTGTGTACCATGGACGGGAGGAAGGGTATGACAACTGAAGACGAGATGGGATAAATCTGTGCATGAGAGAGAGCAATTTACTTTGAAAGAATTCCCAGGATGAGTTGATGTCAGAGGCGGTCGAGATGGGAGACCAGTCCAGATGATTGATGGCTGCTTGAAGACCGTGCCAGTTGGCCTGAGTGAAATGCCAGACTCGTCGACGCTGAGGAGGCTCTCTGAGAATGGTCAGAGAGATGTCCACTTTGACAAGCACATGATCAGATTAGCCGATTGGAGCAGAAGAAGAGCAGCAGACATTTTCAAGGAAGTTATTCATAACCATGTCCAGAAGAGAAGATGCTCCGTTGACTGAGATCCGGGTCGGGAAATTGACAGATTGTGTCAGTCCCATTGAGTCGCAGAAGTCCTTTGCTGAAGAGCCATGGCTGGTGAGAGAGGTACCCACACCCAGCCAACTGGCATGGTGACAATTGAAATCACCACATATGAGGAAGAGAGAGTTGGGATGGGTAGGTAGAAGTTGGTCCATATTATCAGACAGCGAGATGTAGATGGAGTCATCACTGTTTGGTGGACGGTACAACACACATATGAACAAAAGGTGGGGGCGAAGGGGAAGCCGTAGCCAAAGGTATTCCTGGGGGTGAGGTGGAGAGAGGGCAGTGCAGGGCGAGTGAGGAGGAGAGTTTTTTTTAAATAAAGATAGCAACCCCACCTCCAGGACGAGGCTCAGGTCTATCATACCGGAGGAGGGAGTACCCTGGGAGAGATACCAAGGAATCAGAGACATCATGAAGGAGGAAAGTTTCTGTTAAGCAGATCACATCTGGTTTGTCAGAAGCAACCTGTATGGAGAGATCAGTCAAGTTTGAGCGAAGGCCCCGGATGTTTGAGGTCCATCCCGTTAATGAAGAGGAAGGGGGAGCATGAGATACAGAACAGGGGGGGGGGGGTAGGTTAAGACGTGGAAGAGGAGGAAGAGGTAGGGAGAGCTGTTGAAGGTGTGTCAGAGATTTCAGAATAGCTTGGAGAAAGGGAAGAATGGGGTGGACAAAAGGTTTGATGGAGATTGGGTGAGGCACAGTGAGGTGTTATTTGAGGAGGGGAAAGAGCGAGGCAGAAGGTTGGGGGAGATGAAGGTGAAAGTTGGAAGGGGGAAGAAGCGGGGAGGACGCTTTGAGGAGGAGGGGTGAGAGGGGAGTCTAGGAGGGGAGGAGCGAGTGAGAGTCTCGGAGGGGAGGGGTGTGGGGGGAGTTTGGGAGGGAGGGGAGGGAAGGGGCAAGGGGGGAGATTTGAAAGGGATGGGTTATGGGGAAGATTTGGAGGGGAGGGGCAAGGGGGAAGATTTGAAAGAGATGGGTGATGGGGAAGATTTGGAGGGGAGGGACAAGGGGGTAGATTTGGAGGGGTGGGGTGAAGGGGAAGTTTTGGAGGGGAGGGGTGATGGGGAAGATTTGGAGGGGAGGGGAAAGGGGGAAGATTTGAAAGGGATGGTTGATGGGGAAGATTTGGAGGGGAGTGGCAAGGGGGAAGATTTGAAAGAGATGGGTGATGGGGAAGATTTGGAGGGGAGGGGAAAGGGGGTAGATTTGGAGGGGAGGGGAGATGGGGAAGTTTTGGAGGGGAGGGGTGATGGGGAAGTTTTGGAGGGAAGGGGTGATGGGGAAGATTTGGAGGGGAGGGGAAAGGGGGAAGATTTGAAAGGGATGGGTGATGGGGAAGATTTGGAGGGGAGGGGAAAGGGAGAATATTTGAAAGAGATGGGTGATGGGGAAGATTTGGAGGGGAGGGTAAGGGGGTAGATTTGGAGGGGAGGGGTGATGGGGAAGTTTTGGAGGGGAGGGGGGATGGGGAAGTTTTGGAGGGAAGGGGGGATGGGGAAGATTTTGAGGGGAGGGGTGAGATTGGATTTTGAAAAATGTACGATTAATGGGAAACGAACATTTCTTGCAAAATGAGTTTGAGACCTTCGAGTCAAAAATATGTTTGAGGACGCTGAAGGAGGGGTGGAGTGCTGGAGTGTTTCGGCAATGTAGAAAAAAGGAACTGTAAGAGATGGTATTTTTTTTTTTTGGAATGAACTGATTCCAATGAACTGATGCAAGTCGAAAGCATCTTTTTATAGGAGAAGAAGAAAAAGGTGTTATAATATATGACAGAAAACAGTTCTTCAGGGGAAAGTTGAAACATCTTTAACAACGTGATCACGTGATCATGAACAATGTGAACGAAGAACGAACGAACAAATAAGTACAACAAATAAACGAATAAGAACTGAGAAGGAAATATTTTTTGGGGTTTTTTTTTTTTTTTGAGTTGAGATATTAATTAAACAAGGAAGTATGGGGTGAACGACTGGGACAAAACAGAGAACGAAAGTAATTGCATTGTAATCAACGAACCGCTGAGAGAAAACAAAGCCACAAGGTCGGAGACGGTAGCCTAAGCCTACTAGTACTAGGCCTCAGAATAAGCGACACGAATTAACCGACGATTTAGTATACATGCATGAAAAATTAACACCGAAAATCTTCCTAAAGACACACTATAGGTACACACACCGAAAGATAGATACAGTCTCGACAAAACACAATTGTGAAAAATTACTTAACTTCGCAAATGTGAGCGCACGGAGCAGCTTCGAAAAAACGTGACCTCCAATCTTGCGCATGCGCAGAAGAATCAAAGATTGAAAGAGATGGAGTGTACAGAGTGTACATTGAAAGAGTGTACAGAAACTTTAAAAAAAATAATAAATGCAAGGCGCAGGAAGTTGAAATTTGCTGCACGTGATGTGCAACATGCGGTGAGTAAAATGAGTGTTCATTTACATCTGTAGCATGTCTGGTAAATAAAGAAGTTATAAGCACACCTGACACTAGGCCAAGGCTTCAGACTTTGGCACTCTCACGAGGCTGCACCGTCGAATAAACTATTCCAACCCGTCATTTCTGACGGGCGTTTATACTCGTAATTAATAAATCATCATTAAGGTGGTTGACCCCTTAACCCTAAACTGTATGATCGAGGTTGGCAAGTCGAGTATAATTAGGACTTTAGCATCAAATGGATGTTGGGTTAGTCCTTGGTAGCTACGTCGGTTTACCGTTTGGTTAAAAGGCACAATTAGAAGAGCAAAGAGTACGATGGTTACGCTTTTCTTGGACCGATGATCAAACCATGATTTGATTCTCTCAGCATTGATGGAGGTTTTGCAAAGTGCATCTGATTGCGTTGTGGTGCAGTGTAAATCCATGTGCAGTAGAAGTATGGAATAGTAATAAAAAAAACACATAAATCACTTCAATAAAGTCTCATTTTGTTTTTCTTTCCTTTTCATTTTCCCTTATTTATGTACATCGACGTAGAGTTTCCTGGATTTTATTTTTTGCCGATGGCCAAATTGCACAGCTTTAGTCATTTATTTACCTTTACATTTTACCTCAACTGTTTTGTTCTTATTAGCCTTTTTGTTTGACAAAAAAGTCAGCGAGCATGACGTGCTTCAGAGTTATGACGTTTTTAAGCACAAACCTTTAAAACCTAGCTCCTCCCTCATTTGTGATCCAATCGAGGGGAAACTTCACAGATCTATTCAGCGTATCAGTCTACTAAAATATCCTTTTGGAATTTGCGATAGGTCACGTGGTTTGGCAGATATCGTTAATTAAACGCAAATAATAAAAACATTTATATCTCTTGAACCACTTAATTGATCGACGTGAAACTTCATACTGTAGTAGAAGTCATGAAGCGTAACAAGTGTGCAAAATTTGAAGATGATTGGATGTACGGTCTGGAAGCTAGAAGTTGTTATTGCGTGAAGAAGAAGAGTCTCTGACTGTGGATGATTATTTATTTATCACATGCAGACTTGCAGGCATCGTTTGACACAATCTCCCGGGTTAATTTGAACCTCAAATAAAATTATTATTCCAGATTTGTCAATGGCTGAGGTATATTAACAAACGAATAAAACAGATTTGGCAAAATTCCAACTTTTTTTTTTTTAAAGATCGCATATTCACCCAGGGTTGTGAGAGGCTGAAGAAGAAGAAACCTTGCATGGGCTTCCCAGACCAAATAAATAATTCTGGTTCTGGCTCTGCGATTTTCAGGTTTATTACTCCCGCCAGGGAGTAATGCATTCGATCGTGTCCGTCTGTGTGTGTGTGTGTGTGTGTTCGTATGTTCGTGTGTTTGTGAACAAGATATCTGGAAAAGTTCTGAACGGATTTGGATGAAAGTTGGTGGGATGATTGCCCTTGGGATAAGGAAGAATTGATTAGTTTTTGGTGAAGCTCAGGATATTATTCCGGATCCAGGAATTTTTTTGGGGATTTTTTTTGGGAAAGATTTTTTTTCTGTTTTACTGCATTAAAGCTTTTATTCTTATTCTTAAATGATGTTTTTCTCCTCTAATTCCGAGATATATCAAAATAAATTATCTGACAGTTAGGGCCTACTTTCTTTTTCATTTATTGTTTTGGGGAGAGGGGATGTTAAACAAAACGTATTATTCCAACTAAACCCACGGCGGGAGTATGCGCTCTACTGAGTGGCGATCTACATAGTTGTGTTTGCTTTTGCACAAATATGTGCAAATCCTTGTTTATAATTGTTGCGTCCATTCTTTGCACTTATAAATCTTTAAATACTCTCAATGACCACCATAAAACACGTAGGTATACAGTGCATTCAGAAAGTATTCAGACCCCTTCACTTTTTTCACATTTTGTTGTGTTGCAGCCTTATGCTAAATCGTTTAAATTCATTTTTTCCCTCATCAATCTACACTCAATACCCCATAATGACAAAGAGAAAACAGGATTTTAGAAAGTTTTGCAAATTTATTAAAAGAAAAAACTGAAATATCACATTGACAAAAGTATTCAGACCCTTTGCTGTGACACTTGAAATTTATCTCAGGTGCCTCTCATTTCTCTTGATCATCTTTGAGATGTTTCTACACCTTGATTGGAGTCCACCTGTGGTAAATTCAATTGATTGGACATGATTTGGAAAGGCACACACCTCTCTATATAAGGTCTCACAGCTGACAATGCATATCAGAGCAAAAACCAAGCCATGAGGTCGAAGGAACTGCCTGCAGAGCTTAGAGACAGGATTGTGTCGAGGCACAGATCTGGGGAAGACTACAAAACATTTTCTGCTGCATTGAAGGTTCCCAAGAGCACAGTGGCCTCCATAATTCTTAAATGGAAGAAGTTTGGAACAACCAGGACTCTTCCTAGAGCTGGCCGCCCAGCCAAACTGAGCAATCGGGGGAGAAGGGCCTTGGTAAGAGAGGTGACAAAGAACCCGATGGTCACTCTGGCTGAGCTCCAGAGATCCTGTGTGGAGATGGGAGAAACTTCCAGAAGGACAACCATCACTGCAACACTCCACCGATCTGGGCTTTATGGCAGAGTGGCCAGACGGAAGCCTCTCCTCAGTGAAAGACACATGAAAGCCCACTTGGAGTTTGCAAAAAAGCACCTAAAGGACTCTCAGACTGTGAGAAACAAGATTCTGTGGTCTGATGAAACCAAGATTGAACTGTTTGGCCTCGATTCTAAGCGTCATCTCTGGAGGAACCCAGGCACTGCTCATCACCTGCCCAATACCATCCCAACGGTGAAGCATGGTGGTGGAAGCATCATGCTGTGGGGGTGTTTTTCAGCAGCAGGGCCTGGGGGACTGGTCAGGGTTGAGGGAACAATGAACGGAGCAAAGTACAGAGATATCCTTAATGAAAACCTGAAACAGAGCGCTCAGGACCTCAGACTGGGCCGAAGGTTCACCTTCCAACAGGACAATGACCCTAAGCACACAGCCAAGACTCTTTCACGAGCCTCGATTCAGTATACAAAAAATACAAAAAAAAAAGACAACGCAGGAGTGGCTTAGGGACAACTCTGTGAAGGTCCTTGAGTGGCCCAGCCAGAGCCCTGACTTGAACCCAATCGAACATCTCTGGAGAGACCTGAAAATGGCTGTCCGCCGACGGTCCCCATCCAACCTGACAGAGGTTGAGAGGATCTGCAGAGAAGAATGGCAGAAAATCCCCAAATCCAGGTGTGCAAAGCTTGTCGCGTCTTACCCAAGAAGACTCGAGGCTGTAATCGCTGCCAAAGGTGCTTCAACTAAGTACTGAGTTAAGGGTCTGAATACTTATGTCAATGTGATATTTCAGTTTTTTCTTTTTAATAAATCTGCAAAACTTTCTAAAATCCTGTTTGTCTTTGTCATTATGGGGTATTGAGTGTAGATTGATGAGGGAAAAAAATGAATTTAAACGATTTCAGCATAAGGCTGCAGCATAACAAAATGTGAAAAAACTGAAGGGGTCTGAATACTTTCTGAATGCACTGTATGTCATCCTGCAAACGGGGTGGAGTTAATTTTTTGGTCTCCATAAATATGTCTAGCCTTTCACTCGGTGAAGTATGGAGCCAATCAGACATGAATAAGTGGGAAGCATTTGCAGGGAAATGACTCAGCAGTACTTTTTTGCTGCCCCTCGCCTGCAGGTGGCAATGACATGCTTCAGCCCTCCAGCATATTACCATGAATTAAACTTCTTCCCACTGTGCTTAGGCAATGCCTTGCCATTTACCTTCCCCATCAAGATTCTTTTCGTTTTCATCCACGATTCCAACATCAATGCATTTCCTCTCACCATCAGCAGTAACTGGTCCTTTGATAGCAGCCTTCACTGCTTCAGCACCAATGTCGTCAAGTGATCTTGAATTTGTATCTTCCATTTGATTCTGGCTGCAGGCTGAAGGGTAGGTCACAGAATAATCTGTTTCAAGTAACCACACCGCACCGCATGCCAACTAAAATGCGGTCATAAAAGTCAACTGCTTTCCCTTTCGAGGCTCTATTGCATCAATTAGTTATTAAAAAGTAAAAACATTCATTAAGAATGGGGATTCATTGTAAACGGTGGATATTATGCTAACGATTAGTCTGTTTGGTGTTTCCATCTGAACACTTGCTTCATGATGAAGGGATCCCAGGTTCAAATTCTGTGTACTATGTGGAATTGTCCAATGTTCACACGATGGTACTTGTAATTAATGTAAAAGTACACTCTTGGTTTTATAGCTCACCTGGAACGAATTTCAGGGGAGTTTATGCGATGGCGCTTTGTCCGTCCGTCCGTCCGTCCGTCAGTCCGTCAGTCCGTCAATTCGTCAGTCCGTCAATCTGTCAGTCCGTAAACAGTTGAAACTTCTTCTCCGAAACCGCTGATGGGATTGCGACCAAATTTGGCACAAATTATATTTCTTGTGTTGTGACTAAAGTTTGTTCACGGTATTAAAAAAGTCGGGGTATAAGGGGGTCTACCAGGGGTCAAAGTGGATCTAGGTTTGACCCCCCCAAAATAGGAAAGTGCTTTTTCCTCTGAAACTATACACACTATTTCGATGAAACTTCACCACAACCTTCACCACCCGTGATGCACCAATGTTTGTTCACGGAATTAGAAAAATCCTGCCCCTTTGGGGATCTAAGGGGGGGGGGGTTGCCCCCCAGAATAGGTATTTGCTTTCTTCTCAGAAACTACACACACAATTCTGATGAAACTTCACCACCACCTTAATCACCTGTGTTGTACCAAAGTTTGTTCCTGGCATTGAAAAAATCGGGGTCTAAGGTGACCTATGGGGAGGGGGGGAGGGGGACTTGCCTCCAACATAGGTATTTGCTTCTTTTCTCAGAACCTACTGTTACGGATTCGGCCCTAATTATTGTTGGTATTATTATTATTATTGTTGGTTCTCAGTTAGGGTTATTGTGGTTAAAAAGTTTAAAAGCACTCCTGGTAAAATGTGGCCGGAAATCGGATGGTGACCCGGAAGGCAAAGGGAGCGAGGAAGAAGAGCGCGTGAGGCAGAGGTGAAACGAGGCGTTTTGTAACAGCTTCGCATCCAGCGTGGTCGAGCGTCCATGGAGAGTGAACTTTGAGTCCTGGAAAGGAATCTCATGCGATCGTTGATATCGCTGGTGTCATGGAAAAGCCTGCAAAGCCAGGTACAGGTGGGAGATTCCGGAGAATCTTCGCCTAGTGGCTGCGGCCCGAGGAAGAACCGACCGCCATTTCAGGGACCTCGCGCGTCGTTCGCGGACTCTTGGTTAGTCGCGTCCGCTGGTCCCACCCTCCGGTGGTTTGCCGAGGATGTGTGTGCGCGACAGCGGCCTTTGAAGAATATGGCGCGGTTCGCGACTGCACGGTGTAAGTGCACGTGTGGATAGCGTCTTTGGGATTCCTCTTTCCACCGCCAATTGGGGTTGGCTGGGACCACGTGATGGTCCCCGCCTTACCTACATCTCCTTACCCGCCTCATCGCCCTCGCCTCTTCGCCGGGAGCACCATGGTGTTCTAGAGACATTGAGAAGGACTCTGTTTCAGTCCCTGGGGGTGCCATGAGTTTGAGCTAGGTTACCTTCTTAAGATTGGATTGTAGGGTGGATTGCCCCATTGTTGTATGGTTCTTTTTTGTGTGCTTTTAATATATTGTTTGTTCATCACCCTTGGTGTGGTTTCATTATTGATTAATTTCAACCAAGGATAACATATCTTTCTGCCGGGGACCCTCTCGGGGTTCGGAGGTTTACCGAGACCAGGGATAGGGGAGGAACCCGTAACACTACACACACAATTTTGATGAAACTTCACCACAACCTTCATCATCTGTGATGTACCAATGTTTGTTCAAGGCATTGGAAAAATTGGGGTCTGAGGAGGTACACGCGGTGGGAGGGGGGCGGGGGGGGAAGTGCCCCCCAAATAGGTAATTTTTTGTTTGTTCGTTTAAGATTTTTCTGTCCGTCTTTGATACTCTGTCCGTCTCGTACATTTTCTCTGTCCGTTTTTTATATTAACGGCGAGCTTGATTCCACGTGGTTGCAGAGTTCTTGTGGATTTAACATAGCCAATAATAAGTGTAAAGAACATTTTAAAATGTAGCACCCATAAATATATTGTTGGGGCCATGCGATTTGTGCCGGTTGCCTGGTACGAGTCCAGTGAGTGAGTGTAATGGTTAGCTGGGTCAGCCATCTTGGGCTGGATTACGGGTCTTTCCACTTCCGATACCGTAACTGTGGGGCCATCGAACCAGCCAAGAGTTACAATATTGGCACCACCCACCTCGTCTCTAATTACGGCCAAGCAAAGCCAGAGACGTGTGGCACAGTCTAGGCTTGCAGCATTAATTGCCGCAGCCAATTAGTCCTCAAATGACTTTCCTTAATTACCGAGTGAATGATCACCACGACCCAAATTCACTCCGATACCAAGTATATGTAATAACAAAGCAATGGTCATGGGGAGGGAAATACAAAGAACCAAGCAATAATTGAAGGCCTTTAAGTTAGATAAATAAGTAATCTCCCGATTGTTCGTTGATTTTGGGTGCACATGTTCGGTAGAGGGTAAGGGGTTTTATTTTTCACATTACAATTTAAGAGGTGGACAAGACATTCCCGAAAGATAGACTTGCTTCCATTCCCGAAACACCATTCCCGAAAGATAGATTAGAGAGGTGGACAAGACAAAAAACACCCTAGCTGTGTCGGGAGACTCAGCTGGACACTGATTCATGATGCAACCCAGGTGTGTCGTTTTGGCAGCTGTGGTCCGGCCCATGAGGAGGAGAAGGAGGAGGAGGAGGAGAAGGAGGAGAAGGAGGAGAGAGGTGTGGTTGGGTGGTGGCGTGCCTTTCACATGTCAATTCTGTAGATTAGATGCATTATTTCACAGGGTGGTTCTTGGACATTGCTTCCGCTCAATGCACCCATATTTATAGCTACGGGCCATGCATGTCACCCATGACACACCATGCCTCTCCCCTCACACTTTCCATTGGTCGATGGGTCTGGGACTGAGGAGACTCTTCCCTGACCTCTAACCTGTTGTTCTGGTGCTGTGGGCCTGTCAGAATGGTGGCGCGAGGCTTTTCCCACTCAGCTAGTGCCTAAAGGCCTAGCAAAATGCTAAAATGTGTCTTCTGTCTATTACATAATGCGACACATATCTAATATCACAATTAATTACTTTATGCTTATGCTATTACATTTACTATGTAGCTAAATAAACTATACTAAGTAATGTGAGCCCATAGGAGTCATTTCCACAAAAATATATTTCGAGGTGAAAGGAAATCAATGACTGGTGAAAGAGCCAGCATACTGAAAAATACCAGATACAGATCCTGGTGATTCCTAAAACAAATGCAAATTGTTTTGTATAACTTGATCAAAGAGTAGTGCTGGCAGAAGGCATGTTCACGAGCATGGGTTCGAGTCCTGACACAGCTATTAACAGTCACCATGGTGTTTCACAGGCAGGATAATGCTTCAATGTGGACGCATCTCATGGAAGGATGTTAAGCTGGAAGACCCATCTACCAGCACGGAGGACCCATCTACCAGCACGGATGAACCATATACGAGCACGGAGGACACATCTACCAGCACAGAGGACCCGTCTACCAGCACGGAGGACCCATCTACCAGCATGGAGGACCCATCTACCAACACGGAGGACCCATCTACCAGCATGGAGGACCCATCTACCAGCATGGAGGACCCATCTACCAGCAGGGAGGACCCATCTACGAGCACGGAGGACACATCTATCAGCACAGAGGACCATTCTACCAGCACGGAGGACCTATTTACCAGCACGGAGGACCCATCTACCAGCACGGAGGAGCCATATACGAGCATGGAGGACACATCTACCAGCACAGAGGACCCATCTACCAGCACGGAGGACCTATTTACCAGCACGGAGGACCCATCTACCAGCACGGAGGACCTATTTACCAGCACGGAGGACCCATCTACCAGCACGGAGGAGCCATATACGAGCATGGAGGACACATCTACCAGCATAGAGGACCCATCTACCAGCACGGATGACCTATTTACCAGCACGGAGGACCCAGCTACCAGCACTGGTCGTTGGTGGAAGTTAATATCCCACAGTGTGTTTCATTAGGAATGGGTTCCATTCGTTGTTGGAACAATTCATGTTCCATTCGTGTTCTACAGTATTCAAAATATAAATTTCAATTGAAATCAATTAGTTCCTTGATAGACTGACGTCCGTAGACAATTGCTTATCCCTGCTTTTCACTTCACGCGTGGGGAAGTAATGGAGTGAAATTTCCGCATCCAGTATAGCAATGTTACTTTTATTCAGGCAATGTAGAACCAAGTGCAAGACAAGTCCAATATTTTCAAGCACATTGCGTTGAATAGTTTTAATGCAATGCTAGCTTGTTACAAACCACTTACTTGTAAGTGGATTAACCATGCATAACTTCATTTTTGTGGGGATATTGTTTTTTTCTGGTTACATGGAGATAAAATTCCTCATGCAGAATTCCATGACATGTTCAATACATACAGTATGTTTCAAGGACCCTCTAAGCTCATTGTTAATTTGAGATAGACATATTTTACTGCAGGAAAGCATGACTACATATGCATCGGATAACGAAACAATGAAGTTGTGTTCATGAGCGTATCACTTTCCCATCGTAGACAGGTTGGTGGTCTCTCTGCTTATGCCGCTTTCTTTCTAGTATTGCACCCTCTGCTCTTTCTGTGCTTTGTCCTCCAACCTGCACCCCTCCTGTCCCAAGGTTTCTGCAGCGTGCATGGGGTGCACCATCAACCCCCTTCTGGTGTAACTTCCAAAATCCAGAATCACTGCTCACTTGCACTCATTTGTTCCTCTTTTTTCGAGCCTATGGAATCAACTTCCTCTCTTCAATGTCATTCTTCCCTCCAGGTCTTCAAGACTTCTGTTCCCCACCATCTTGGATCATCCCCAATCCAAAACCATGACCTCTTCTGCCCCCGTTACCCCACCTCCAAACCCTCCACCTTCGAAATTTCCAGTTTTTCCTTCCTGAGAGTTTCCTTCTGTATCCATATTGTCCACCCAATGCGTCCACGCCTGCCCCTGATTTGTCCAAGTCCCCCCCTATTTTGTCCTTCAACCCTGCTGTTTGTGTTTCCCCCTCTGTCTACTGTTGCTTTCGTTCTGTTGCATCCTGATGTGTTCAGTCTACTAGCTCTTCCATGAGCCTTGACCTTGAATACAAAAAATAAAATTGTCAAGTAATGCACACTATGCAATTATGTTACATTATTAATCCTGAAATACTTCTTTTTTCATCGACAGTCGTACAATATGTGCTTTATTTATCATTTTTTTGTCTATCGGTGCTCTCGTAATGTAATCTGTGTATTCGTTTGAGTGTCGACTAGAGGAGAAAAGAATGGCCGAGGGGGTGAAGTAGACGAGGCAGCAAACAGGGTTGGATTTATTTTCTAAGCGGCGATGCTATCTTGTTCATTCAGTAACCAAAGCTCACAATAATATACGGTGAGTATTTATTTTATTTTACGGCCTCTGTGAAATGCATGGGAATTTTAAATGCATCTCAATCAGAACCTTGCTGTGCCAATGGCGGCCTTTCAAGGGTGGTTGCACATTGCAATTTCATTGTGGATAGGGTGAGTACAGTGCTTTGATGATGTTCTAAACAATTAAAACGCAGCATACAATTTGGTAACAAGTAACGTTAAATAAATACAAACTTGCGTCTCATTCACAGGTAAGAACTCACCATAAAGCTGTTTCTCCAAAGGACAGCGTAAAGGTAGATGACATAATACATCACACAACAATCAAAATCATGATTTAATTTAGCAATAAATTTTTATTTCTGGCACCATTTCGCAAAACTAGATTTAATATAAATATAAATAATGCGAGAAGGGCATGTGCAAATCACCCTGATGGTTGTAATGAAGTCCAATTTAATCTCTGACAATTTAGCACAAGGAACAAGCTGCGGATGCTCTTACCAGGATGAAGATAAATGTTTGGGGAAGAGGATGTGAAAGGAGTAGATTCAGGGACACCGAGCTCCACATTTCTTTGATGAGGTCCTCTTTACAAGATTTCTTCCATTTGCTGTTTACAGCAATGTCGCATTCAGTTGTTACATTTTGCTCGTGAGATTTTCCTCTTGCATCGCCAAAATTTTTCATTACTGTTGTTTGATCCATACATAGTCCACTTCTCTTCGGCGGTGATTTTCACCATCTTCGCCCATTGATGCCATCATCAAAAGCTCTTCTTTCATTGCCTTTTTCCTATTAACATGGGGTAAGGATAAAAAAAATTCAGCATCTCTGTACATGTCGAATTTTTATGGGTAATAAACTCATTTCCATACACTGGCCAGCCTGAAAAGCAAACAAAAAGTCGTCAATGTATCACATACGCACAGGAAGACGGAAAGGCAAAAGAAGAAAGAAAGGATAAATACTCACGAAAATACTGGTTGTAATTCGGAATATATATATATACACCACTGATCAAAAGTTTTAGAACACCTCAATTTTTCCAGTTTTTATTGAAATTTACGCAGTTTAATGTCTCAATGTACTCTGAAATTAAGCATCAAACAAATAAACAATTGGAGATAAAAAAAAGAAATCGAAGAATCATTTTGTTTAACAAAATTGAATTAAAATTTTTGACTCAGCAAAGTAGCCACCTTTTGCAGATATGACCGCCGAACACACTCGTGGCATTCTTTCTACAATGGAAATCAAATATTGTTCGGGAAGTTCTTCCCAACACTATTGCAGAAGTTCCCACAAATGTGTTGCACTTGTAGGTTGCTTTGCTTTGCTTTCACCCTTCTGTCCAGTTCATCCCAAACCAGCTCGATGGGGTTTAAGTCTGGAGACTGTGCTGGCCATTCCATGATTTGAAGCCTACCGTCTTGTTCTTTTCCTCGAAAGTAGTTTTGGCGAGATGGCGAGACAAATCCCACGAATGTCGATGAAAATCCATGAATGCATGAGTCCAGTTTCAATGGGGAAAAGGGAGACAGTTAATTGCACTAATAGATACTGTGGAGTGTTTTCATTCTCTACAGTAACTCACGGGGATGACGTGTTGTGGAGCTGGTGGAACATCCCACGAAGCTCTCGATTATAGTGCGGCTAAAATTCGCAGCCCCGAAACCCAATAAAATGCAAAGCACACAGCAGTGAATGTAGAAACTGGTCACGCTCATGTCTCATAGATGTTTTTTTGCGTATCAGCTGCTTTATGCATGGTTGGTGAAAGATGAGTTTTTCTAAATGTGTCAAGCTAGCGGCTCGTTAATTTTTGTTTGCGCCCCTGAAACACGGCTGCGAATCGGAAAAATAAACCGCGATTTCGCGGAACACTTTTCCGCGAATAGAGAAACATGTCGTATTTTATAAACCGCGAATACACGGATTCTGTGAATAGCGGAACCGCAAATCGTGGGGTCTGACTGTGTGTGTATATATATATATATATATATATATATACACTGTAACCCCGATATAACGAACTGCTCGGGAGACATAAAAAAAGTTCGTTATTTTGAAGTGTTCGTAATACTGAATAACGTACGAATCACCATACTATCACACCTATTCATATGCAAAACAACAAACTTTGTATTGTTCATTCATGCACATTTTATTGTTCGATTGTACGAATAAAAAACTTTAAAAAGCATTGCTGTTGTGTCATTGTTTAAAAGTTCATGTATCAATGAAATGTTCAAGTACATGTAATATTCACCGAATGTTCAATTTACTGCGTGAAGAAACTGGTAAAATTGGATTGTTTACTCTTGGAGGTGGCGGTTTCTTTGCGTGCATAAGATAATAGCTGACGGAGCTGTAAAACTTTAATGCTGTCGACTGGTTGCCCTTCAAACCAGGAAAGTGCTGTTTCAAGTCCGGCAATTACATCAGATGTTGCTGGAACTTCTTGTGGTTCATTGGTGTCATCAGTCACTTTCGATGTCACACTGCAGTGTTGTTTCCCGAACGGAGGCGATAATTTCTTCATCGGTCATCGAACTGGTCATGGGAACGTCTTCATCGACGTCCACCCACATAATCGCTAAACAATAGAATCTCATTAAATATGCGGGGGACAGGAAGTTCGTTCGTTATATCCGGAAGTTCGTAATACTGGTGTTCATTATAGCGGGGTTCCAGTGTGTATGTATGTGTATATATATATATATATATGTATATATATATATATATATATATATGTATATATATATATATATGTATATATATATATATATATATATATATATATATATATATATATATATATATATATATATATATATATATATATATATATATATATATATACATACACTAGCGAGATACCCGTGTTATGCATGGGTGTGAAGGCAACATCAAACAAACAATGTGGAAACGGTGAATGCTAAACCATGGAACCAATAAATTACACATTATTGTGCCATCTTTAGTCAAATGTCAGACATGGACAGCCGGCTCGTGAATGACTTGCACAAAAAACGGCAAATGGGAAACGATGAACCAATAAATTTCACATTCCTGTGCCACCTTCAGTCAAACGTCAGACATGGACAGTCAAACGACAATGTTGAGCCTCAAGCGAGGCGGCAGCACTTACCATTAAAAAAATTTTGGGTACGACTAGGCTGACATTCAAATAGTCAACCTCACAGATTCAGAATGGATGCTCCAATCATTATGCCACCGAGTCTGTTACTCATGTTGCTACATCTGGGTTGGTGAAGCACACAATCTAATACAGTAAATATGAATTGCGTGTGTGTTAAAAATCCGTTGTTTGGAAGTGTCTAAATATGGCAGAAGCTAACAGTAGTTTGTGACAATGCATAATGATGTGTATCGTGATGTGTGGAAACATTACTATTCAATATTCATTTGTACATTGAAAATCTCAAAATAACATATTTCTCTATTTGCAAACCACTCCAATAGGGATTTTTTTTTGGTTAAAACAGCAATGAAGTTGCCAGAATATGTTTAAAACTCAACAACTGTCCTGAATTTGAGTCAGCATAAAAATATTACTTTTGGGCTGACAGTAAGGAAAAGGATTCTTCGAATGGCAGTTCAGATGACCTCTATCTCATGGAACACTGGTTTATTTCTTCCAGTTCCACAAGGCTATCTGTCCAACCTTATTACTCAAGACTGCCATAGGAAAAAAATCAGTGACAGCACCTCATACCCATGTAATTGTAGTGCTGCTGAAATATATGGGAAAAATAAAACAAGCCTTACAAAGGAGCATGCACATCATTCAAATACAACATCCACATCATGCAGGAACCCCAGATTTTTTAGATAGGAAAAAAACAACAAAAAGTCAATCCATGAAAAATAATTGGCAATCAGCGCATATTAAAAAAAAAAAGTATTTTGAATCGAAGATATTGTATCACTGCCTGTTGTACAAGTATTTTTGTGAACAAAGAAAGGGCTCTGTGAAAAATTATTCAATACTGTGATTATTATTCTGTGAAAATTCAATTATTCTGTGAAAAATTTGTTCCCCCTCCATCCCCTCCCTTACCTCAAACGGCTCCACAGCTGACTCCGCACGTGAAAAAGCTGAATGCCTCAACTCTGTGTTTGCCTCTAAATCTTGTGTCCCAAACCCATCCCTCTCTGTACCCACCATACCCAGTCGTACCCTGCTGCTCCTGGACTCCGTGTCCTTTCCTCCTGACAAGGTGGAAAAGTTTCTGTCAACCCTCGACTCTGATTCTGCAACTGGACCCGACGGCATCAGCCCACGGGTCCTAAAATCCTGCTCTGCTGCTCTATCTCACCCTCTCTCTGTTCTCTTCACCCTCTCTTTTGCTCAAGGTCAACTGCCATCTGCTTGGAAATCAGCCAACATCACCGCTTTGCACAAAAAAGGTGCAAAAACAGATCCTAGCAACTACAGACCAATCAGCCTTCTCCCAATTATCAGCAAAGTCATGGAATCCATCATTGCTTCTGATATGAAATCTTTCCTCTTCTCCAATGGCTTGATCTCTGATCATCAATTTGGTTTCAGACCAGGTCACTCTACTCTGGACATGCTGCTTCTGCTGTCTCAACAATGGATGGAGGTCCTCAATGCCAAACAGGAAATTAGAGCTGTCTCCCTCGACATATCACGTGCCTTCGACACGGTCTGGCACCCCGCTCTGCTCACCAAACTCTCCTCCTTTGGTATCCATGGAAATCTCCACGCATGGCTGGCGGACTTCCTCTCTAGTCGTCGTCAACGTGTGGCCCTGAATGGGTTTCTCTCATCTCCTCTTCCTGTTCAGGCTGGAGTTCCCCAAGGCAGTGTTCTGGGCCCCGTGCTTTTTCTGGTCTTCATCAATGATCTCTCTGACTCTCTCGAAAATCCTCTCTATCTCTTTGCTGATGACTCCACTCTCTGCCGCTCCATTCCTCTTCCCTCAGATCGGCAGTCTGCTGCCTCCTCACTCTCTGAAGACCTGGACAAAATCACAGACTGGTCAAACAAGTGGAACATGTCTTTCAATCCTGACAAATCTCACACTCTTACTATGTCTCTCCGAAAAGATCGACTGGACAACCCTCCCATCTACTTTCTCAACAATCCTCTCCAAGAAGTTCTGTCGCTCAAGATTTTGGGTCTCACTATCTGCCATGATCTTTCTTGGGAAAACCACATTTCCAAGCTGGCCTCCAAAGCCAGTCGCCGACTGGGCATCCTCCGTCGTGCGAAGTCCTTCCTCGGCACACCTGAGCTCCTCACCACATACAAGGCTTTCATCCGCAGCTCAATGGAATACTGTTCTCCCCTATGGGCCGGTGCTCCTGCCTCACACCTAGCTCGGCTTCACGCTGTTGAAACCAAAGCTTTCAGAATTATTGGAATCTCCCGCGATGAAGCTATCTCTGAGGGCCTTTCACTCACTCACCGCAGGCAGGTAGGTGGTCTTTCTGTCTTCTACCGACTCCTCTCCGGCCTTGCACCCCCAGCTCTCTCTGTGCTCTGTCCCCCAAATATTCCTACAGGTCGCACAAGATCTGCCAGCAACCCTCTGATGGTTAAACTGCCGAAATCTCGGCTCTCCGCTCACCTTCACTCTTTCATTCCTCTTTTCTCCCGCCTCTGGAACAAACTCCCTCACTCCCTTCAATCCCACTCCTCCCTCCAGGTCTTTAAAACAGCTGTTCACCACCATTTCTTATCTTCCCCCATCCAAAACCTTGATCTTTTCTACTCCCGCTAATTCACCCCAGATCCACCTTGTTTGAAATTCCAACTTCTTTCCTGGAAGTCCTGGCAGTGTCCATATGTTTTATACCTCTCCCACTGCCCCCTTCCCACGCCCCCCCCCCCCCCAAAGCCCTCGCCCTCTCTCAGATCTCTCGATGTCTCCATGTCTCTCGGTCCCTGCTCTCAAATGTTGTGTTTGTGTCCTTCCCCCTCTCTCCCCATCTTGTCTACCGCTCCCTATGTTATATGTTTTATGTGTCGGTTTGTCTTTCTGTGTGTTCATGTGATTAATGTTCGCTCTTTCACGAGCCTCGATATTGTATACAAAAAAAAAAAAAAAAAAAAAAAAAAAAAAAAAAAAAAAAAAAAAAAAAAAAAATACAAAGCAGGTGTGATAGATCGGGACCGAGCGAGGCGAGGAAATATCCATGGGAAGAGCACGTACACAAAAAACCCATGAGCCAGGTACTGTTGGTTGCAATAGAAGCTGTATTGAACAGTGCACCGGAAGAGGAAGTACCCCAAAAATCATGCGTATAACAAACTCAACAAAAGCACAGAATTATATGAGTAAATAATATTCAAGTTAGAATCGTTGGTAATGGCAAAGAGCCATTAATAATTCAGTGGTTGACAGCAGGAAGCAGAGGGAGTGACTAAACAAGGGTAATGAAGGTGGATGTATTTTGGCTCATTTGTCCTTTCAAAACGCAATTGGAATTAAGCCTCCAGCAACTTCCCTGTTATTCTCGTTAATTCGCAACATATATGTGGGGTGTTGTGAAGTTCGAGGAAGGAGATACTTCTAATAGTCCAAAAAACACCAATGTTTTATTTATCTCTCGACATCAAGTATGAATTTTAACAAGAAAAATATTTCCTAACTAATTAATTATGCTTATCCATTGAAAAAGTCTTGTTTTTGTATAGGTACGTTTTTGTACAGGGATCAAGATTGGTTCTCTTTTTGAGGCAGTGTTTTTATGGCCGGATGCCCTTCCTGACGCCAACCCTCTTAGTCGCCTCTTACGACACGCAGGGATACGGCGTACCTAATCTTATCCAGGGTACACACCGGGAAACGTTTAAAACATGGAAATTCTCGGGGGTGGGGGGGGGGGGGGTGGCGTCAGCATCACGGCTGCGGTTTAAACATATTTAAATAAATATTTAAACAAAACCATGAAAAACAATCTGGGAAAAGTCTCTAAGTGAGAACGTGGATTTGAGAAAGCAGGAGCAGAGGTGAAAGAACAAACGAGATATAGGGGGCGGGACACACGTCGAGACGAGGAGGCCGCACGAGACACCAGGCCGCACGAGGCGCGAACAAAGAAATGACTAATTACACACAAATTTGCAACAACTACAAAACCAAAACCAAATAGAAACACACAATAACACATACACAACAAAACACGCAGCGGAAATTTGACAAAAAAACGAACGGGAAAACACTCAAACTTTGATGCCATGGAGAGATCGAAGCAAGCCCCGTCGCTCGAGGGACCGGAAGCTCTTATTTGGAGGTGCTGGCTGTGATGGAGGTGCTGGCTCAGAACGTAAAGGAGGGTTTACCGTGGGAGTTGTTGTATGCAGATGATCTGGTGTTGATTGCGGAAAGTATGGATGGACTGAAAGAAAAGATGAACACGTGGAAGGAATGTATGGAGACAAAAGGTCTGAAGGTGAATATCGGAAAGACGAAGGTGATGGCAAGTGGTAAAGCATGTGGTGAGGTGGAAAGAACTGGGAAGTGGCCCTGTGCTGTGTGCAGGAAGGGTGTCGGAGTGAACTCCATTCAGTGTACAATGTGCGCTGAGTGGGTTCATCAAAAATGTAGTGGTCTGACAGGGTCATTAACCAGTGTGGCAGCTACATTCAAATGTAAGGTGTGCACAGAGGGAGCTGCAGATGGAGGAAATGTTGAGTTGGATCTTGGAGACGGCGTGAAGCTGGAAGGTGTGAAAACATTTTGCTACCTCGGAGACATGCTGAATGGAGAAGGTGGATCAGACTCGGCAACGGTTGCTCGAGTGAGATGTGCATGGAAGAAGTTTCGGGAACTGAGTGGCGTGCTGATGAGGAGGAGAGTGTCGCTGAAGCTGAAGGGAAAGGTGTATGCTGCATGTGTGAGAAGTGTTATGATTTATGGGAGCGAGACATGGGTAATGAACGTAGAGCAGCAACGAAGGCTGGAAAGGGTGGAAATGCGAATGGTTCGATGGATGTGCGGAGTATCGTTGAGAGAGAGGAAGACAAATGATGAATTGCGAAAGATGACGGGAATAGAGCCTGTGATTGATGCTGTGAAGAGGAACAGGTTGAGACGCTTTGGTCATGTGTTGAGGAAGGATGAAAGTGACTGGTCGAGAAGACTGATGGAAGTGAATGTAGAAGGAAGTAGAGGACGGGGAAGACCGAGAAAGACTTGGCTAAAGATGGTGGAAGAAGAAATGCGGGCAAGGGGGTTAACAAGGAGACAACAACAACAACATGCATTTTAAGGCCATTTTCCCTGCGAGAGCGGGGGTTAGCCTTGCGGTCCCCATGACAATCTTCTCCATTTTGCCCTATTTTCTGCATCTCTCCTTGTGGCCTTAAATGGCCTTAAAACGATCATTCATATTCATTCATTCATTCATAGCAAAGGGTATGAATACTTTTGTCAATGTGATATTTCAGTTTTTTCTTTTTAATAAATTAGCAAAACTTTCTAAAATCCTGTTTACTCTTTGTCATTATGGGGTATTGAGTGTAGATTGATGAGGGAAGAAATGAATTTGAACGATTTCAGCAGAAGGCTGCAACATAACAAAATGTGAAAAAAGTGAAGGGGTCTGAATACTTTCTGAATGCACTGTACCTTAAAGTGGAATGACAACCTGTAGCATCATCTAAATTCCTTGAAATAGCTTCCCTTATTCATCAGTTATTTTCCATCTTAAGGTTAGTTCACAGCTTAAATGGCAATATTCCAAAATAACCAGAATCTATTAATTTTACTGAGATATTAGGTAACCCCTCTCCCACCGATTCCAGAAATATAGCCTTATTTAACTAGCGGTAGGCCAAACTGTAATGTGGGACACCAATTACACACTTCTCATTTGATATATTTTAGAGCTTGGTGAATAATTTATGATAATTTTAATTTTAAAAGGCCATTTTAAAAGGTGAATAATTTGATACAGTCCAGCACCTGCCTTGATCTTATTTTATACACTCTAGCACCCGCCTTGATCTTATTTTATACATTCTAGCACCCGTCTTGATCTTATTTGATACATTCTGGCACCCGCCTTGATCTTATTTTATACACTCTGGCACCCGCCTTGATCTTATTTTATACACTCTGGCACCCGCCTTGATCTTATTTTATACATTCTAGCACCCGCCTTGATCTTATTTTATACATTCTAGCACCCGTCTTGATCTTATTTGATACATTCTGGCACCCGCCTTGATCTTATTTTATACACTCTGGCACCCGCCTTGATCTTATTTTATACATTCTAGCACCCGTCTTGATCTTATTTTATACATTCTAGCACCCGTCTTGATCTTATTTTATACACTCTGGCACCCGCCTTGATCTTATTTTATACACTCTGGCACCCGCCTTGATCTTATTTTATACACTCTGGCACCCGCCTTGATCTTATTTTATACACTCTGGCACCCGCCTTGATCTTATTTTATACACTCTGGCACCCGCCTTGATCTTATTTTATACATTCTAGCACCCGCCTTGATCTTATTTTATACATTCTAGCACCCGTCTTGATCTTATTTGATACATTCTGGCACCCGCCTTGATCTTATTTTATACACTCTGGCACCCGCCTTGATCTTATTTTATACATTCTAGCACCCGCCTTGATCTTATTTTATACATTCTAGCACCCGTCTTGATCTTATTTGATACATTCTAGCACCCGCCTTGATCTTATTTGATACAATCTGGCACTCACCTTGATTATATTTGATACATTCTTGCACTCACCTTGATCTTATTTTGTACACTCTGGCACTCACCTTGATCTTATTTTATACACTCTGGCACCCGTCTTGATCTTATTTGATACATTCTAGCACCCGCCTTGATCTTATTTGATACAATCTGGCACTCACCTTGATTATATTTGATACATTCTTGCACTCACCTTGATCTTATTTTGTACACTCTGGCACTCACCTTGATCTTATTTTATACACTCTGGCACTCACCTTGATCATATTTCATACATTCTGGCACCCACCTTGATCTTATTTTATACACTCTGGCAACCGGATTATTTTATACACTTTTATACACTCTACTGCTTATGGCATCCAAGGCAACTTCACATGAATCACTGACATCCTCTACCCCTATATTCAGCATGTAGTTCTGAATGGGATCTTCTCATCTCTCCTTCCTGTCAAGGCTGGAGTGCTCCGACAGTGTCTTGGGCCCAGTCTTGTTCCTAGTCCTCATTAATGATCTTTCTGATTCCCTAGAAAATCCTGTATATCCCTTTGCTGATGATTCCACTCTCTGTCCTATCATGTTTCATCCTTCAAACAGGCAGGCAGCAGCCTCTTCCCTCTCTCCAGCCCTTGATGGAATGAGGAGCTTTTCTAACATGTGGATATGTTTTTCAACCCCGACAATCCCCACACACTCACCCTGTCTCTCCGAAAGAACCTTCTGGTTTGACTTCTTAAACAAACCACTTTAAGAGGTAAAGCCCCTCCTGTTTTAAAGTGCCTGCTACAAATGTGGCAGCCAGATGCAAAGAAGCTCAGCTTCCACGAAACATTTCTTCCATGCCAACTATAACACTGCCTCCATAGGTGTTGCCAGTTGAGATGCAGCAGCCACAGCCAACAGAAGGGATATATACTCCAGAACATTGCAGACAAATGCCTTGTATATGGGTTAAGATATGATGACATCTTTTTTTTTGAAACATTGGCTTTGTAAATAAATTATAAAGTGTTACCCAGATTTGGATCCCAACTTGTAGATGTAATCAGTCAAAGACAAGTTATTGAATGTTGTAAGGCTTCAGTGATTCAAGGACTGTACTCCATCAAAGTGTCTCCCATAGGTTAAAGCAGCTTTGTGGAATTTAGCGAGGGTGCCGGTGATAGCTCACCTACTCTTCATGAAAGACAGCAGGAGATCGTTAATGTCTACTAACTAATGGTTCCAGATGAGACACCCAGTTTAATGTCCATCTGAAGGACGGCGCAAACATTGATGCCTCGCTCTTCATGCGAAACACCAGGGTGATAGTTTATAGCTGGGCCGATATTCAAGCCCAGGCTATAAAGATCACAGGCAAGTGCATATACCTCGAAGCTATCCTATCAGTCTATCAGAGTGGTGATGTCATCAGAGCCAGGTGGAAATGAGAGGTCAAGTCTCTCTGGAAGCTGAGCTATTCAACACAATATTCAAACTTTTAGCTGAAACATGACTTTGAATGCAGATTAGTGTCATATCAATAATGTATCTCTCTGCGACAACCATCAAGCAAACACACCTATTTGCGTCTGTGATCAACCCTTTATTGGGGAGCACTCACTATCAGCCCTGACTTCTTCTGTGTTAATAACAACTCCAAACTAACCACTAAAGCCAAGTGCAGACTCGACATTCAATCGAGGCCAGAATTTTTCCTTTTGTTCTGAAGAACTTCTCACTGCTTAAAAAGCATATATTTGGAGCACTTTTGTTTGAAGTTTGAAGTTTGAACTTTGAAGTTTGAACTTTGAAGAAGTTTGTTTGAAGAAAAGAGTTTGTATTTGCTCTTCTTTGTAGGCTCATTCAATTGCACCCAAGCTGTCTTCCCCAGAAGCTGTAGAGGGCAAAGCTCCGAAAACAAGCGTTACGCCTCGGTCCCCCGTCGGTGAAGTGATGTGAGTTGACAAAGTGGAAGACGCAAGGCGGCCATCTTGGATTTTGGACGTGGCGACCCAATTTTAAATAGCGTTCTCCCTTATGCGTAGATACACCCACACACCAGATTAGAAGTTTGTAGTTCGTTTATTCTTCAAGATATTCCGCTCACAAGGTTCAGACATACATGGCGGCGGCCATCTTGGATTTTGACGTGGGTTGCACCCACACACCAAAGTAGAATTCGGTCCTTCGCTTACGCACGCACGCTTCGGGTAAACAAGATGTTCATTTCAAAACTCAATGAAAAACCCAAATGGCATGTTAGTATGTTCTGCAAAAATAGAATGTGTGTAGTTACACAAGATCCAAAATCACGTATAGAAGCTTACCTAGCCACGTCCTTGCGTAATATCTCATGCCTAACAAGCAGTCGGCGTCGCTCCCTAAAGTTGCGACGTTCACAGTACCCACGAAACACTGCTTGTATTTTGGCAGCGGCAATGTCTTGGATGGTAGCAATGGACATTGCACCTTGCTCCAGCATGTATTGCATGACCTCTTGGTGGCCACCAAGGAGAGCTTGATCCAGCGCTGTATACCTGCGTGTAACATCATGAAGACATTACGCCCTCTATTTAGGAAAAAAATAAAGTCAAAACTTTGACAATAATGGAGGTTTAAAGGACTTTATGTCACGGCAATAAATTTTATGAATAAGAGTGATTATATCAACAATCCAATGCAAATTCAGTAAATCTCCAATAAAGCGTTTATTTATAAAGAAACATTTAAAGCGCGTGTGTGTGTGTGTGTGTGTGTGTGTGTGTGTGTGTGTGTGTGTGTGTGTGTGTGTGTGTGTGTGTGTGTGTGTGTGTGTGTGAGAAAATTTGCATTGCTGGTTTCAAGTGACATATTGCATTGCTGGGCTGACTAACTGTCTGGACGCAACACATTGTGGATCTGGTGATGTAGGTAATCGACTGGTGTGAACCAGTGGCCGGAGTTGTGGACCCACCATTTGGAAAGATTCTGGGCTGAAATGATGAAAACCACCATGATGAAGAACAGTACCAAGATGATGATCCGGGCAGTCAGTAAATCAGTCAATTGCTTAAATGTTAAGGTTCTTACTTAGGCAAAGGATCTATTTCAAGGTTTACAATTAAAAGTAGTAATAAGTGTCCACAACCGTCCTTGACCATGCGTCAGCTGAGGCCCTCACTTTTTTTTCTTCTTCCCTCCCTTTTTTGGAAATACACTACTAATAGTGTACCTCTGAAGTACTACGCTTTCTGAGGTACGGAGACTGGATAGTGGTGAGATCATGGCGGGTGGTTACACCTACTACTGGTCTGATCGCTCTATTTGCTACCATGCCCAAGGGGTTGCTGTAGTTCTGTCCAACAAACTGACTCCCATGATAATAGAGGTCAATGAGCATATTATGAGACTGAGGATTCATCACTCTGGATGTTATTTCCCGAGTCTTTGTATATGCTCTGACTAAGGTAAGTGATCTCACTGTGACGGAAACATTCCATGCCACGCTCGAGTCTGTGGTTAATCATGCATTGCCCTAGGAGAGATACTCTTCTCGTCTTGGGGGATTTCAATGCACCGACTGGCACTTATAGGGATGGTTATGGGATATGTGTTGGTCCCCATGGCTCTGGAAGTGTTCCTTGACTTTGAAAGAGGTCGTGGAGTTAGGGTGGCTGGTTCATGGTTTCAGTGCCCACAGCCACATCACTGGACCTGGTATTCCAAAGCGGGTGGTGTGACAAAGGAGAGTGACCATTTCCTCGTTGATGGTCGCTAGAGGATGCTCCAGAAATGCAGGGTCTACCAGAGTGCTCACTTCCTCAAAGGCTTGTTGTAGCAACTCTGAAGCTGCAGCTCAAATCCAATAGATTGGTACCATCCCAACCTATGCTGGATATTGGCAAGCTCAAGGATGAAAGGGTAGCTGAAGAGTGTGCGAGCAGGTTGAGTTGGGATCTTGGAGGTCTGGGTGTTTTGGGGGATCTGGAAGAGTTGTGGAGTGCCTTCAAGACTACCATCGTTGATGTTGCCGGTGGGTGTCTTGGAAGCCACCATCAGGCAAAGAAGAACTTTGTCTCTCAAGTGACACTGGATACCATTGGTCAGGGTTTTAGGGCCAGGCTTAATGGCAGAACTGAGCTGTTCAGGGAGCTGATAAGTAAAAATGTACATTCACTGAGGGTGGACAAGTATGCCGATGTGCGAATAATGAAAGGGTAGAGTACCACCTGTGGTCAAGTGATTCTCGTCATGAGTTCATGCATTGTGTTCCTCCAAGCCTGTCCCTCTGTGTACTGCCGTTAGAGCGGAGGGTGTTGAACTCTTGACAGGCACGCTGGGCCGGTTACTTTGAGCGGCTGTACCAGGCTGACCCACCAGCTGTTGAGTTGAATGTCAGGGGTGGTACTATTCCTATTGCTGACCCACCAATCAACTGTGAACCATCTTTGTGTGTGGAAAAACAGCCTGCGGTGAAAAGGTTGACGGGGGGCAAAACTCCTGACATTTGTGCCATCAATGCTGAACTTCTCAAAGCCGGTGGAAATGCTGTACTCGAGTTGTTGCATGCAGTTATGTGCTCTGTTTTGAGCACAGGCATCATTCCAACCAACTGGAAGAGGGGTTTTGTTGTCCCTCTTTGGAAAAGGAAGGGTGATCACCAGAACTGCAACAACTACCGAGGGGTGATGCTGCTCTTAGTGCCGGGCAAGGGCCTTGCTCGGATCATTTTTGATAGGGTTCACCACCATCTGCTTGAGCACCAGCGCTCAGGGCAGTTTGTCTTTACACCATAGAGATCAACGATTGACCATATCCTGGCTTCTACATGTTTTTACATATATATATATATATACACACACACACACACACTGTAGTTGTCTTCCAAGGACTTATATACAAAACAACAACAACAACAACAGGCATTTTAAGGCCATTTTCCCTGCTAGAGCGGGGGTTAGCCTTGCGGGCCCCATGACGATATTCTCCATTTTGCCCTATTTTCTGCATCTCTCCTTGTTAACCCCCTTGCCCGCATTTCTTCTTCCACCATCTTTAGCCAAGTCTTTCTCGGTCTTCCCCGTCCTCTACTTCCTTCCACATTCATTTCCATCACTCTGCTCAACCAGTCACTTTCATCCTTCCTCAACACATGACCAAACCATCTCAACCTGTTCCTCTTCACATCATCCATCACAGGCTCTATTCCCATCATTTTTCGCAATTCATCATTTGTCTTCCTCTCTCTCAACGATACTCCGCACATCCATCGAACCATTCGCATTTCCATTTCAAGGGCCTTGCTGATACAAGGACTTATATGTATTATATGTATTATTTATACTTATTATATACAGTACAGTCCAAGGACTTGTATGATCAATATAATATCCTAAATATGGTTAATTGAATTTTCACAGTAAACAGAATTTGTTTTTCCTGCTGGTGTGGCAAAATATTGTCAATGTGTGTTCCTCCCAATCTGCCTTCTCATTCTTAGTGGCTTTTATATAACGCCTTCAATATCACCTCAAGCTTACAGACATGGTTAAGACTTCAAAATCTCCCTAATTAGATGCACCAACCATCAGCCACCTTTGCAAAATTGGGAAATCCACATCGTTATGTATGCGAAAAGTAGCAGGTGTAGAGAGGGTCAAAATTTGTGCCATTTTTGCCTTGGAATACATAGATGGCCCCTAACTGCTAATAAATATTAATCAGGGCTTAGACTAGAATGAAAAATCCACCATTCGCACATACATGTTTCATTCCGGAAAGAAAAACAACGTTTAATGCCCGACCTGTATTAGATATCATTCTAGAGTTTTTGATTCGAAGTAGATTTTGCAATTATACAAAACGCACATGGATTGATGCATACATTTTTGTCCATGTCTTAGCTACAGCAAGTTCAGTCATTTCATATAAACAACATGTAGCATGATTGTGGAGTCGAGTAACAATCCTGAATCCATGATGGGGAAAAACATCCATTATATGAGATCCATCAAACACACAACTAATGAGCTGACAGTGCATGCACGGACACACGATACGTTATGTAAGATACTCTTTGCTTGCACACCTGTACTATACCTATGAAAGTAATTCCAAATTATTCTCATTTAACAACAAAGAACATCCAGCATGTACCAAATGGCTTGTATCAGCAATGCATGCCGATTATGCAAACACAAGTAGGAAGGACTGGTATCGTTTTCTTTAATTACAGGATGATTGTCACACTGAATAAAAAGCATGCAAGGGTTGACGGCCAAACTCCAGATATGTGTTTCACACCCTCCACTCACGGAGCAATTTAAATTACATATTGTTAAAACGGCACCACTTTTTACTTTTAAGCTTGTTATCGTCCAAATTACTAACCCGTCCCACGTTGCTTGCATCTCTCATCCTGGGCCCGAGGAAGCAGCAGCTGGCGCCTCCAATTTGAACTGATACGTGCAGCAGAAAAATGCACTGGAAAGCCATTTACTCTTAACATTAAATCACAGGCCTTTCAATGAACTCGTGGCCATACACAACCAATCACCATCAAGCTGGAATAGTAATGTCCAAATGCTTATAAACACTATTGCGTGTCATTTTATGGAGTGTTGACTGCTGAGCTATAACAAGATGCTCCAAAATGGCATTTTAAAGCTACATACACATTACAACGCTAGGCCTGCGTAATTCCAGCTCTTCACTCTATGGTGTTTCATTCGTGTGTGAACATGTGCGACTCAGAACGGTCACCGAGTTTAGAGTGAATTTAGCATCATTACTAAAAAAAAAAGTAGCAATTCTACTTCTGCCCCACTTCCAGCAGAACCACACACTGCTATATATACAAGTGAATAAAAAAAAGTTTATGCTCAATTAAAAAGTCAATGTAGGGATGACAAACTACAGTCTAAAAAAAGGTCCTAAACAAGATAGGGATGATGTTGGTTTAGACTTTAGAGAGTAGCTAACAGTATTGCCATCACACAACAATCCCTACATCACTCCTCCTCCAGACTATTGTCTAGGGCTAGGCCGAGCTAAAAGTATGAGAAGCTCCTATATTTCATTTCTGCATAAGTATAAGAAGCTCCTGTATAATTTCAGGGACTTCTTGCAGCTTCAGTTGTCTTTCCTACTTTTCTTTTTTATCAACTTGGAGTAATCAATCACAAATGGAGATGATTATAGAATGCTGTTATTGGAGATGTCCATGCAGTTTGTAAGAAGTTGATGATCATGTACTGATATTATAACATTGTACTTTTTTTCTTCTTTTTTTGTATACTGAATCGAGGCTCGTGAAAGAGCTAACATTTATTTCACAAACAAATCAACCAGACAAACAAAATATACAAAAAGAGGGAGCGGAAGACAAGATGGGGAGAGAAGGGGAAGCACACAACCACAACATTTGAGAGCAGGGAGAAGTGTGCGAGGGAGAGGGCTTGGGGGCAGGAGGTGTGGGAAGGGGCGGGGGGGGGGGGGGAGGTATAAAACACAAGGGGACCGAAATTAGCGGGGGTAGAAAAGATCAAGGTTTTGGATGGGGGAGGATAAGATATGGTGGTGAACAGCTGTTTTAAAGACCTGGAGGGTGGAGTGGGATTGAAGAGAGTGAGGGAGTTTGTTCCAGAGGCGGGAGAAAAGAGGAATGAAGGAGTGAAGGTGAGCAGAAAGTCTTGATTTTGGCAGTTTAACCATAAGAGGGTTGCAGGCAGATCTTGTGCGACCTGTAGGAATATTTGGGGGACAGAGCCCAGAGAGAGCTGGGGGGGCAAGGCCAGAGAGGAGTCGGTAGAAGACGGAAAGACCACCAACCTGCCTGCGGTGAGTGAGTGAAAGGCCCTTGGAGTTAGCTTCATCGCGGGAGATTCCAATGATTCTGAACGCTTTGGTTTCAACAGCGTGAAGACGAGCTAGGTGTGAGGCAGGAGCACCACACCAGAGGGGAGAGCAGTATTCCATAGAGCTGCGGATGAAAGCCTTGTATGTGGTGAGGAGCTCAGGTGTGCCAAGGAAGGACTTCGCACGACGGAGGATGCCCAGTCGGCGACTGGCTTTGGAGGCCAGATTTGAAATGTGGTTTTCCCAGGAAAGATCATGGCAAATAGTGAGACCCAAAAGCTTGAGTGACAGAACTTCTTGGAGAGGATTATTCAGAAAGTGGATGGGAGGGTTTTCCAGTCGGTCTTTTCGGAGAGACATCGTAAGAGTGTGAGATTTATCAGGATTGAAAGACATGTTCCATTTGTTTGCCCAGTCTGTGATTTTGTCCAGGTCTGCAGAGAGTGAGGAGGCTGCAGACTGCCGATCTGAGGGATGAGGAATGGAGCGACAGAGAGTAGAGTCGTCAGCAAAGAGATAGAGAGGATTTTCAAGAGAGTCAGAGAGATCATTGATGAAGACCAGAAAAAGCACAGGGCCCAGAACACTACCTTGGGGAACTCCAGCCTGAACAGGAAGAGGAGATGAGAGAAACCCATTCAGGGCCACACGTTGACTACGACCAGAGAGGAAGTCCGCCAGCCATGCGTGGAGATTTCCATGGATACCAAAGGAGGAGAGTTTGGTGAGCAGAGCGGGGTGCCAGACCGTATCGAAGGCACGTGAAATGTCAAGGGAGACAGCTCTAATTTCCTGTTTGGCGTTGAGGACCTCCATCCATTGTTGAGAAAGCAGAAGCAGCAAGTCCAGAGTAGAGTGACCAGGTCTGAAACCAAATTGATGATCAGAGATCAAGCCATTGGAGAAGAGGAAAGATTTCATATCTGAAGCAATGATGGATTCCATGACCTTGCTGATAATTGGGAGAAGGCTGATTGGTCTGTAGTTGCTAGGATCTGTTTTTGCACCTTTTTTGTGCAAAGCGGTGATGTTGGCTGATTTCCAAGCAGATGGCAGATGACCTTGAGCAAAAGAGAGGGTGAAGAGAACAGAAAGAGGGAGTGAAAGAGCGGAAGAACATGATTTTAGGACCCGTGGGCTGATGCCGTCAGGACCAGTTGCAGAATCAGAGTCGAGGGTTGACAGAAACTTTTCCACTTTGTCAGGAGGAAAGGACACAGAGTCCAGGAGCAGCTGGGTACGACTGGGTACGGTGGGTACAGAGAGGGATGGGTTTGGGACACAAGATTTAGAGGCAAACACAGAGTTGAGGCATTCAGCTTTTTCACGTGCGGAGTCAGCCGTTAAGCCGTTTGAGGTGAGGGAGGGGATGGAGGGGGAACAAACACCAGAAACAGATTTGACCAGATGCCACCAGGATTTGGAAGAGGGAGACAGATAAGAGAGTTCGGTCTTGAGAACGGTGAGATATTGTTTCCTGGCTCTCCTGAGGGTGGACACACACTTGTTTCGGGCTTTGTGAAAGGAAATGAGATTTCCTTCCGTTGGATTTGCTTTCCAGGAGACAAAAGCAAGTTGTTTCAGGGCAACAGCCTCACCACAAGATTCCGTGTACCATGGACGGGAGGAAGGATATGACAACCTTGGGCTGCTAATTTGTTCAGTCTCATTATGTGGCTACACTACAGGAGCAATCAAGTACTAGTGTAATACTTAGGCAGTTAAGACCGAAAAATATGGCGTATCGTTCATTTTTTCAGGAAAGCACCAAATTTGGCACAGATGTAGTATGGACCTATACAATTGTTTTCCTGAGGGGCGCCCAAAAATCCAGAACCCCTGGTGGCCGCCACATTGAATTTCAACATGACCACCCTCTGTGACCTATTTCCCTCAATAACTTCTATACTATGAGTGGTCTTGGTCTTGTATTGTGGTCTTGGCAATAGCACACTACTTTACCTACCAGTCACACAGTGTGGAGGAACTCTGGATTGCCATTGGCACTGGTAAAAGCTACCGCTACCCTGCCATCCATAAAATTGCCACCGGCCTTGGCTGCAGGAAGTCTGAGTCTTTGCCATTATTTCATGTCTTCACTGGCTGCGACAGTCATTTTTTGCCCAAATTGGGAAAAAGACAGCCTGGAAGGCTTGGGAGGCATACCCCAGCATCACGCAGACCTTTCATGCTCTCGCTTATAGGCCATCTGTGGACGCTATTACTATGGAACTACAGAGCATAGAAAGATATGTTGCCATCTTCTATGACCGGACTACCGAGATAAAGACAGTGAATGACATGCGCCGACACTTGTTCACGAAGAAGGCAAGAACAATTGATCACATTCCCCCAACAGCAGACGCCTTCGAACAACACCTAAAACGTGCATGTTTTCAGGCTGGACACGTATGGAGTCAGGCACTTGTGCCCTACCCAGAACTTCCATCACCAGCTGATTGGGGCTGGATGAAAACAGGGACTTCTTGGACACCAATTTGGACCACAGTACCACTGATACAGGAGGCATGTTCAGAGCTTACAAGCTGCCATTGTAAGTCGGCCTGTAAAGGCAACTGTAAATGCTCCAGGGCAAATCTGCCCTGCACATCACTGTGTGACTGCGATGGACAGTGCTTGTAGTACTACGCGTTTGTGCGAGAGCCTCCACCTTTCAAGTGCCCACAATATTTTAAGTTAAAACTGCAACTGTGTGTAACTTTGATTAATTAATACCATTCCATTGTTATCAGAGAACAATAAAACAATGTGTTTCACTTGGAATTGAAATTTTACCTAAAATACTATGAGAGATTCAAGGAAAATGGAAACACCATGGCGGCCATCTTGAAATTAAAGATGATGGATGCCAATCTTTATGCAATTGATCCCATTGGATTCAGGGACCATGAAAACATGGGGTAAGACACTGGAACTGTGGTGTTATCGCTCATAGTATAGAAGTTATTGAGGGAAATAGGTCACAGAGGGCGGTCATGTTGAAATTCAATATGGCGGCCACCAGGGGTTCTGGATTTTTGGGCGCCCCTCAGGAAAACAATTGTATAGGTCCATACTACATCTGTGCCAAATTTGGTGCTTTCCTGAAAAAATGAACGATACGCCCTATTTTTCGGTCTTAACTGCCTAAGTATTACACTAGTACTTGATTGCTCCTGTAGTGTAGCCACATAATGAGACTGAACAAATTAGCAGCCCAAGTACAATGTTATAATGTCAGTACATGATCATCAACTTCTTACAAACTGCATGGACATCTCCAATAACAGCATTCTATAATCATCTCCATTTGTGATTGATTACTCCAAGTTGATAAAAAAGAAAAGTAGGAAAGACAACTGAAGCTGCAAGAAGTCCCTGAAATTATACAGGAGCTTCTTATACTTATGCAGAAATGAAATATAGGAGCTTCTCATACTTTTAGCTCGGCCTAGCCCTAGACAATAGTCTGGAGGAGGAGTGATGTAGGGATTGTTGTGTGATGGCAATACTTTTAGCTACTCTCTAAAGTCTAAACCAACATCATCCCTATCTTGTTTAGGACCGTTTTTAGACTGTAGTTTGTCATCCCTACATTGCCTTTTTAATTGAGCACAAATTTTTTTATTCACTTGTTTCTGTATTTATTTATTTTACAATGTGGAATAACACAGTGGTACGGTACTCAGAGGATACCCAATCTTGGAGCAAAAGTGCCAAGATATCTTAGTCAGCAAAGTCAAACACTGCACAGTGCACATGTGTTCCGATATTGTCTTACGTAAACCTGACTGTATCTGTCTTATTACTCGTTTCTCAAAGAGTAATGTCTTCATCCAGCCTCATGCGACCCAAGGACCTGCACTTAGAAATGCCCCAAATAACTGGTGTGGTTTCCCTCTAACCAATAGGGTGGGGACAGAGGGGAGGGGCGGAGCCTCTCGAAGGAATTTATTTTTACACGGCCGGACGTGAAAGACACTCGTGGTTTTTACTGTTTTGTTTACTTGGTGTCAATAAAACTTATTATACACTCGAACTGCAAGTGCCCTCGATAAACTACGATGAGAGTACGAAGAGATCCTCCAACTTTGGTTTTGTATCAGTGGGTTGGACCGGCATTTTTTATCCGCGTCATCCCTACGTTAGTACGTAGAGTCGACAGTGCCAGCACACTCTCTGCTAATAGTTTTGTAAAATTAACTTCAATGAAGAACTTTATCAAGATAATATATAAGTATTTATCTGAAGTATCCAAATCCTGGTTCTGGGAAATCAGAAGAGCTCGGTAATACATGAGTAGATTCTCGCCAGACAAAAATAGTCACTATAAATCAAAGCTCGTAAAGCGGAGCAAGATGGCCACTCGTGTGCAACCGCGTTCAATTCGGTGAAGTACGCAATGGAGCAGAACGGCGGCCATTTTAGCAAGTAAGCGGGATTCGGGCTGCTTTCTTGGCTATATTTCGAAGATCTCCTCTATCGATCGCGGAGTAGGAGGTAGATGAGAGGGGCGGGGAAGAGAGTAAGGTGATGATATATTAGCCATGAAAAAGACTTTCTTTTTACCACAAGTGAAATTACACAAAATAATAAGAGAGATGAGATGGAAGAAAGGGAGAGAAAGAGAGAAAGTAGTGCAGGCTGTATCGTGATGCGGGGAGAGGTAGGACGGAGAAATAGAGAGGGAGAAGAGAAGCTAACGGATAAAAAAAGAAGAGGGAAATTGAGAGAGGAAAGGATAGAATTCAAAGCCCAGACACATGCAGAAAGTATATTTTACCTACCTATATATTGTTACGGACACGACTTAGATGTTATGATGGGCCGAGCGGAATGGCCGCCGTGTTCGCACAGTTTACCCGATTATACTCGAACGTTGGCCGAATCGCGCTACGCTAGATCAATGAAGGAAAGGACACAACGGCTGGGTTAAATGACACGACACCAGGGGTACAGTTCTCAAGACCTCCGGAGGAGGGTATAATATTGGGTATGCAGAACGTTTAGATTACACGGCACAAGAGGTACAGCACAGAAAGGTGGGCACTTATACACGGTCTTATCTTATTCCCGACAGACCACAGACAAACGGGACAAGACTGACTCACACGGGGATTGATGGCAGGGGAGGGCAGGCAGTCGATGGCTCAAGGTGCACCTTGGCTCAGGGGCAGAATCGACTCGGTCCGGTCCAGAGATGCGGGAGGTATCTCTCAGCGCTAGGAGGTGGCGTCCTTTCTTTATCGTAGCTGAGGCGCATCTGACGTCACCTCCGTCTTCCTGCGCATATCCAGCGGGGAGTGACACGCCCTCGGCTCGTTAGCTCCGCCCCAGATGGAATCGGTCCGCCGCTTCTTATTGGGTGCGGGGGGTTACCGGGCTCCGCCCTTGACGAGGAGCTGACAGTGAGCCCCTGCGTGGTAACCCCGTCGGAGCACATGGTCAATGGCGGCTAACCAAGCCGGAGTGAGGACGCGCACTCCCCGCGCCGCTGTTGTTGTTGTTGGTGTTGTTGTTTCATGAGGAAGAGATGCGGGGAGGTATTGGGAGGTCCTAAACTTACTACTGGTGCCATACAATCACATTCTGGTGCAACAAAGAGTCAGAATTAATGGAAACGAGTCCTTAACTGACATAGACTAAGAATAACTAGCAAGATGTCCTATAGTTGTCTACGTGAGATGCGGTGAACCTGGGTACGACATTTAATGGGGGAAAAAGGGGAAGGTCGGGGCTACAGAGTGTTGTTTACAGACAATGGGACTAGGGAATGGGGGATTGGGGATAGTTGGGGAGTATTGGGGAAATAGGGGAATATTTACAAGCGGATATGGATGGAGGCCAAATCCCATATCCGCAACAATATATATCATCCGCAAAAGAAATCATGCAACATAATCTGTATAATAAATATCACCTTCCAAGAAAGTACCCTTCTAAGCAACTATTTAGGCATGGGCAGAAATCCGGGGAGGTTAACACCCCCACCCCCCCAAACATTTTACTGGGTACGGCACAAAATATGAAATCCACCCCCCCCCCCCCACCCCCCCCAGAGACATTTGAACGTTAATGGTCTTGTTACAATTTATTGAATGTTCTCCAAAATGCCCCATCAATGGTTGGTGAAGACCTTTTTTTCTTGCTTCTCACCTCCGAGTGTCCACATCACCCCCCCCCCCCCCTCTTGTTTTTTTGTTGGTGCACCTCTTTATGCCTCCTTTTTATGCAATTTACGCCTATGCATTGAGACGTGGCAAAAATGGTTAAATGTATATGTATTATTTATTGTATGGATTTACTTCACGAGAAAAAAAGAAAAGTTACGTATCATTGGCAAATGTACTTTTAAACGATTGCCTGCAATGATTTTTCACACGTTTTACAGGTGGAAATTAAACTTCCAGTACCCATGCTGACCATTGCATCTCATGACAATTTACGAAAAGATATGAATAAATTATTTTCAATTATTTGCACTACATTAAGTCGGTATTAGATGCACAGATGTCCATGTATTGAAACATTTCAGTGTTCATAGACATTTCAATGTCTTGCACAATTTTAAATCCTATCCCAACAATGTACTTGTATCGTATGTAATGCATCATGACAGCAGAAATGAATGATATGTTTATTTTCCTTCGTTTTGCTACAGAGCCATGTGCTTGAATGAACATTAGATTCTATAAAGGTGTGCAATATATGTTATTACATGCAAATATCATGAAACCATTATTAAATCAGATTAATGATCTTTATTAAACAAGAACTTTAATATCCATTTATTTGCATGTAGATCAAATATAGATAGATGTAGGCTGTAGTTAAAATCATGCAGATCACAGAATATAAAAGAAGTTGTCCTAGCAAGCATTATGAGACATGAATCGCTCCTTCCAAGCATTTACACTGGATATATTAGTACATGTATATGAAGCTCAAAGGGTTAAAGGGATGCTGGTGGAGTGAAATCCATGTTTATGGATTTATGGGCTGCACTATACAAAATGATGATGGTCATAACTGAAATATGCAGTAAGCTTTGACTTTAAAAAGTACAAATTCATAAGAATGCATCTTAATGTACCCTGCCCCAGGCAAGAAATCAAGAACACCAGAAACAAACTAAAAATTATTATTACTCATATTCACAAGCCATTCTGGTGGTAACAATTTCTTGTAAGGTAAAGTTGAAAACATAAATTATGATGGGATATTTGTTTCAAGATAACAGAATGTTGACACCTGGAGAATTCGTAACAGAGACAATAATTGTCGTTCATTTTACTGTTGCCGATTTTACCAATGATAAGCATTTAAATTTGAAATTGAATCAATGCTCAGGACGCCTTACAAGTGAAGTAACCATACAAATGCATTCCAAAATATGCTTTTAGTTGATGTCATGACCATCCCAAAGTTTTACTTGTGCATTACTTTCTGTGCTTTCCTGTTTTTTCGCTGTTTGCTTAATTCCATCGAGTTTCTGTTCCTGAATTTCAGCTCATAGTGAATACGCAAACTCACAAAAGTACAAACAATTTTTGATTTCACTTGGTCCCTGCATAGTTCTAGTTCTCTGTACTCAAATAGATTGCTTATGGCACCGTTGATGAGAAATGCAATGTTGTTCCTTGACATGTTAGCATTTGAAAACTCTTCCCGGAAAACCTCTTCACAACGTTTGCAGAAAGACAAAAAATGATCAGATGGGACCATCAGCGAACCAAAGTCGGACTTGAGCGTATTGTAAGCCTTGTGGTGGATGTAAAGCAGAGACGCATCATCCACTTCATCACTCAAGGAGAGCAGTGCCTCCCTGCAGACCTGACACTTTGAGAACTCGGGTCCAGCAAGGCAACGGCGACAAACATAGCCAGCAATATACGCAAGTGTATTTTCTTCTGGTAGATTAAAAGGCACATGTGTGAACATACGAGCAGAACTCTTCTGTGGCTGTGTAGCAGGCTTGTTAGGAAGACTAGTCTTCCTTTTCTCTGTAGTTAATGTCTGCAGCGTCAGTATGAACTTGTTCGAGTCTGGTGAGCAGTTTGCTCCAACATTTGGTTTGATTAGTTCGGCCACCATTACCATTCTAAAGGCACATCTAAATTCCCTCGCTGATGGGTTATCTCTGCAACCACCCTTCGGACGAATCGTTGCAAAAAAAAATTCTACTATGTCCTGGTTAAGTCGTGATGTAAACAGCAACTTAATGTCTTCGTTTGTCTGAAGGTCATCCCATAACTGCGACAAACAAGATATCGCAAGGCGCCAGCTCTTGATGAAGAGGATGTTCTTTGCTCCAATCACCTTTAGTAGGGTCAGTATACGAAAAAAACTCACCTAACCCCCAAAAAATTGATACAAAAGGTTTTTCAATGGATTCTGGTACCATTGGGCATGCTAAATAACATACTAAAAATCTAGTAACATCTGACTTCCGGAAAGGGGTCATTTTCAAGATGGCGTCCAAGATGGCCGCCGGGAGCTTAAAATGGCCATATCTCAATTATTATTCAACCTAGAAAGGTGGTTTTGGTGTCTAACCCTAGGTTTTATGGCCCAAGGAATCCAATTGAATCAATAAAATTACCATCAGTTAATTATTTATTGACAAGTCCAAGATGGCATCCCAAGGTGACATCCTGATCCACTAAAATGGCTCTGTCGAATAGTAGTCAACCTAGAGAGATTTTTTTCAGTGTGTATACCTAGGTTTAAGGCACCCAGGAAATCATCAAAATTACTTAAATAAGCACAAAGTAATCAGGTAAGCCAGGTTTGCCAGCCCATTAGGCATTTGTTGTCTTCTACAGTTAGTCACTATTCATCGTCATCCTCCGACTCCTCTGGAAGAAACTTGTTATGTGGATTGTCACATTCTTCGTTTATCATGCCCAATGGTACCAGAATCCATTGAAAAACCTTTTGTATCAATTTTTTTGGGGTTCAACCATATATTGACCCCTCTATACTTTTCGGTATCCACGAGACTCCAGAAATTTGTGACAGATTGCCTTAAGTTTCAACTGAATGTCATTTTGAAGGCTGATAATATGGATTTTGTTTATGCATACATGTACCAAATAATATACATATTTGTTACATATTTAGGTGAATGTATGTAAATTACCATGCAGGTCTTTGCTTCCGTGTGTAGTATATTAAGTTGTTGTGTAGTTGTTGTGGTTGGAGGGTCAGGAGCCCTTCTGAAAGAGTGGCAGGAAACGGAAGTGGCCGGAAGCGGAAGTGACGAAAAGGGAGGAAAAGACACGAGGGAAAGGAAGGTTTTTCTTCTTCCTCGCCCCGCGACGACGAGAAGGTGGAATCGACCTTACGCTGCGCGGAAAACGCGCCGTGGCGAAACGTCTGGCGAGAGGAGTTACCTGGGCGGTAAATACCTTTTGACACGTCCAGTCACCGTGAGTTCGTGCACGAAACCAAGCGTCCGGGACAGTTTGCCCCGTCTACAAAGACGCGTACGGGTCCGCACGTTGGGCCTCGCTCGCGTCGAAAGCCGCGCTGGGTTTTGCCCCGTCTACAAAGACGCGTACGGGTCCGCACTTGGGGCCTCGCGCACGTTGGACGCCGCGCTGGGTTTGCCCCGTGGCTTGGCAAGGAGGTGCGCTGCAGCCGCGGCCCCAGTCCGAGACGGCACGTTTAGAGCACGTCCGCCCGGGGCTCGTTCAACCGCCCGTGTGCGGAGAGGAGAGACATTGACCACGGAGGGAGTCAGGAGTGGGGCTCACGTGAGGAAGGTATAAGATTAAGATGGCCATCTTAGAGTTTGTGTAGATGAGTTCACATGGTTGTAATATTGATTGTGCCTGGTTGTGTATTGTTGATTGCTCGGGGAAAATCTCCGTGGTTGTGTCTTTGAAAGTGTTTGGTATCATTACCATTGGAAATATATACTTGCACATCAGTTGTCGCCTGGGTGAAATTCCTATGGATTGCGTGGCGAATGCGCCTATATAATACTATTTGCTGGCGAAGGTCCTCTCACGGTCCGGGGGTCACCGAGACCTGGTATGCACTGAGGGGACCACGTAACAGAATTGGGGGCTCGTCCAAATTACGATTTGCGGTTTCGCAATTGGGTCTACGTCCGGGATCTAAAAGTGTATAAAATAATAAAATAATAATATTTTTGGTAATTAAAATTTATTAATTAATTATTAATTGGTAATATTTTTTTTTTGAGAAATTGGGGAAAGTCTTGGGGTGAAGGTTAACAGGTGTTAACGATAGGCACCATGGCGTTTGTGGCACAGAACTTTGGGGTAACCCCGAGTGAGGCACAGTTCCGAGCGTTGCTAAAGTCGGATCTCTTGAAATTGGCCAAACATTTTAACTTGGAGGTCCGAACTAATTTGAGGAAGGCAGAGTTGCAGGCCACGGTGATACAATCTATGGTGGGATTAGGAACATGGGACGAGTTAGCCTGGGAGTGGCTACCCGAAGAACCAGAAGACGTGGAGCTCCGGAAACTGGAGTTACAATTACGGAGCCAGGAACGGATCAAAGAAGAAGAAAGGAAAGCAGAAAAGGAAAGAGCAGAAGAAGAAAGGAAAGCAGAAAAGGAAAGAGCAGAAGAAGAAAGGAAAGCAGAAAAGGAAAGAGCAGAAGAAGAAAGGAAAGCAGAGGAGAGGAGAGAAGAGAAACAAGCAGAGGAAAGGAGAGTGGAACGAGAACTCCAGGAAAGGTTAGCAGAAGAAGAAAGGAAAGCAGAAAAGGAAAGAGCAGAAGAAGAAAGGAAAGCAGAAAAGGAAAGAGCAGAAGAGGAAAGGAAAGCAGAAGAGAGGAGAGAAGAGAAACAAGCAGAGGAAAGGAGAGTGGAAAGAGAACTCCAGGAAAGAAGAGAAAAGGAACAAGCAGAGGAAAGGAGAGCTGCAAGGGACCTCGAAGCAGAGGAGAGAAAAGCGGAAAGGGAATTAAAGGAACGTGACATGCAGCTTCAGCAAGAAATCAAATTCAAGGAGCTGGAGTTAATGAGAGAACGGGGAGAGGCACCACCCTTGCTGACGGGGTCGACACCTAACCAGAAAACCTGGGATGTGGGCAGACATGTGAGGCTGGTTCCACCGTTCAGTGAAAAAGAAGTCGCGAAATTTTTTCCACACTTTGAGAAAGTGGCTCGACAATTAAACTGGCCGGAGGAGGCATGGACCATACTCGTGCAAAGTGTGCTGGTGGGGAAAGCTCAGGAAATTTATTCGGCGCTACCAATGGACCAATGTGCAGATTATGAGGTACTGAAGAAGCACATCCTCAAAGCCTATGAGTTGGTTCCGGAAGCTTACAGGCAAAAATTCAGGAATGCCAGGAAGAGGGAGAGTGAGACCCATGTGGAGTTTGCCAGAGTGAAAGAAAACATGTTTGATCGGTGGTGTGAGTCAAAAGGAGTCGGGAAAGACTTCGAGACATTGCGGGACTTGATCCTGGTGGAGGAATTCCAGCAGTGTGTCCACGAGGACATCAAAGTGTACCTGCAGGAAAAGAAGGTACCAAAGTTGTGGGACGCAGCCACCATGGCAGATGATTATGCCTTAACCCACCGAATAGGGGTCCACGAACCTAACTCCTCGCCTAGATCTCCGCAGGGGAGGTGGGGAACAGCAGGTGCGGAGAACGACCATACATGGCGGCGGCCTCGAGATGATTATGGGGACAACTATGATACCCCACCGGTTCGAAATCAGAGGGATGCGGGCCCAAGACAAACTTATAGTTCGGGGGGCCCGAGGCAGACCCCGAGTTTTTCCTCCGGGCCTACTTGCGCGTTTTGCAAAAAACCTGGACACTTGATGTCCAGTTGTTACCTCATGAAAAGGGACAACCCAGAGCGGAGTCCGACTATTACAACTCCGAATGCGATGGCTAGCGTAAGAAATCGCCATCAAGAGGGTTACCAACCATTTATTTCCGAGGGGTTTGTGTCACTGGATGGAGCCTCGACTAACCGGAGACCGGTTAGGATATTGAGAGACACAGGGGCCCATCAATCTTTAATGCTTGAAGGCATTTTGCCATGGTCCGAGGAGACGGCAACGAGGGATAGTGTTCGTTTACAGGGGATCGGGGGCGGTGTTAGTGCTCCCCTTCAGGTCATCCAGTTGGAGTCCGATTTGGTGTCAGGACCGGTCACCGTCGGTTTACAAGCCACGTTTCCTGTAGAGGGTGTATCTGTGGTTCTCGGGAATGATTTGGCCGGGGGTCAAGTTTATGGTAACCTGAGGGTTGATAAAGAGCCCAGCAGGGAAAATAACACCACACCAGCTCGGGATGGTGACAAAAGTGCCAAGTTATTTGTAGGGGGACTGAACTTCAAAACAGAGGAAGAAGTTCTGACCTCTGTCTTCAACAGATATGGGCCGCTGGTGGAAGTGCGGTTGGTAAGAGACTGGGAAACGCAACAGTCAAGAGGGTTCGGCTTTGTCACGTTTGCCAGCACAAAAGACGCCAGAGAGGCAGAGAAGAATTGGAATGGCAAGGATTTGGAGGGTCGGACCATAACAGTAGGGAAGGCATGTCGTAGGCGTCGAGAGGTCTACAGGAGAGGACAACTGGGCGGTAGTTTTGGTGGTGGCCGCAGTCAATATTATTATGGAGGCTCCCTGAGTTACGGCCGCTCCCGAAGGAAGAATTGGCAAAGTAGTGGCCGAGAAGAAGACCGGTATTCAGGGGACTACAGGGACCAGTGGTCCCACCCTAATTATTAGGGACGTTCTGAGAAGTTGAAGCACTGAAGGCGGCGGAGCCGTCGAGCCAAGATTCCTACACGAATTAACCGTGAACGCCGTTCCTAAAGGCGTCCATGTAGTGAACTTTCCTGCACGGACTAACCGTGAACTCCACGTTCCTCAAGGCGCCCATGTAGAGAACTTTCCTGCACGGACTAACCGTGAACTCCACGTTCCTCAAGGCGCCCATGTAGAGAACTTTCCTGCACGGACTAACCGTGAACTCCGCGTTCCTAAAGGCATCCATGTAGTGAATACTCGGCTTGGCCTCCCGGAAAAGTGCTATCGAGTGGCTTAACTGGCTTTATTTTTAAGTGATAACTGTGCCCGGGGGGAACTGATAATGTGGGGGGGTTGAGTTATCTGGTTGTTTCTCCAAATTGGCCGGCAAAGAAAGTTTTCGCTGGGTTCAAACTTTCTTTCTTGAAGGGGGGGAGTGTTACATATTTAGGTGAATGTATGTAAATTACCATGCAGGTCTTTGCTTCCGTGTGTAGTATATTAAGTTGTTGTGTAGTTGTTGTGGTTGGAGGGTCAGGAGCCCTTCTGAAAGAGTGGCAGGAAACGGAAGTGGCCGGAAGCGGAAGTGACGAAAAGGGAGGAAAAGACACGAGGGAAAGGAAGGTTTTTCTTCTTCCTCGCCCCGCGACGACGAGAAGGTGGAATCGACCTTACGCTGCGCGGAAAACGCGCCGTGGCGAAACGTCTGGCGAGAGGAGTTACCTGGGCGGTAAATACCTTTTGACACGTCCAGTCACCGTGAGTTCGTGCACGAAACCAAGCGTCCGGGACAGTTTGCCCCGTCTACAAAGACGCGTACGGGTCCGCACGTTGGGCCTCGCTCGCGTCGAAAGCCGCGCTGGGTTTTGCCCCGTCTACAAAGACGCGTACGGGTCCGCACTTGGGGCCTCGCGCACGTTGGACGCCGCGCTGGGTTTGCCCCGTGGCTTGGCAAGGAGGTGCGCTGCAGCCGCGGCCCCAGTCCGAGACGGCACGTTTAGAGCACGTCCGCCCGGGGCTCGTTCAACCGCCCGTGTGCGGAGAGGAGAGACATTGACCACGGAGGGAGTCAGGAGTGGGGCTCACGTGAGGAAGGTATAAGATTAAGATGGCCATCTTAGAGTTTGTGTAGATGAGTTCACATGGTTGTAATATTGATTGTGCCTGGTTGTGTATTGTTGATTGCTCGGGGAAAATCTCCGTGGTTGTGTCTTTGAAAGTGTTTGGTATCATTACCATTGGAAATATATACTTGCACATCAGTTGTCGCCTGGGTGAAATTCCTATGGATTGCGTGGCGAATGCGCCTATATAATACTATTTGCTGGCGAAGGTCCTCTCACGGTCCGGGGGTCACCGAGACCTGGTATGCACTGAGGGGACCACGTAACAATATTCCTTTTGAAATGAAAATTAATTGTTTGTCAGATTTTTCAGTCCACTCCCCCCCCCCCCCCTCCCCAATATAAAATAGTCTGTCCCTTGCCATAACCTCTCAAGCTTTGTACAAACCTTTGTCTGTAATTATCACTGAATACTGTGGACTGGAGTCACAGGTGGCAGTGGTGTAGACACATTACACTCTTATCTCCAATCTGAAACACACACTTGGTTCATTAGCTGGTGAGTCGGAGGATGACGATGAATAGCGACTAAGTGTATTTTATTTTATTTTTATTTTTTTTGTATACAAGATCGAGGCTCGTGAAAGAGCGAACATTAATCACACAGAAAGACAAACCGACACATAAAACATATAACATCGGGAGCGGTAGACAAGATGGGGAGAGAGGGGGAAGGACACAAACACAACATTTGAGAGCAGGGACCGAGAGGCATGGAGACATCGAGAGATCTGAGAGAGGGCGAGGGCTTTGGGGGGGGGGGGGCATGGGAAGGGGGCGGTGGGAGAGGTATAAAACATATGGACACTGCCAGGACTTCCAGGAAAGAAGTTATAAGACAACAAATGCCTAATGGGCTGGTAAACCTGGCTTACTGGATTACCTGATTACTTTGTGCTTATTTAAGTAATTTTGATGATTTCCTGGGTGCCTTAAACCTAGGTATACACACTGAAAAAATCTCTCTAGGTTGACTACTATTCGACAGAGACATTTTAGTGGATCAGGATGTCACCTTGGGATGCCATCCTGGACTTGTCAATAAATAATTAACTGATGGTAATTTTATTGATTCAATTGGATTCCTTGGGCCCTAAAACCTAGGGTTAGACACCAAAACCACCTTTCTAGGTTGAATAATAATTGAGATATGGCCATTTAAAGCTCCTGGTGGCCATCTTGGACGCCATCTTGAAAATGACCCCTTTCCGGAAGTCAGATGTTACTAGATTTTTAGTATGTTATTTAGCATGTCCAATGGTACCAGAATCCATTGAAAACCTTTTGTATCAATTTTTTGGGGGTTCAACCATATATTGACCCCTCTACTTCAAACTGTTTAGGATGGGCATACATGTCTCTTAGTCAGGTTTGTTATGTAATTTCGTTCTTTTTTTGTGGAGATTAGCAAAACTATACATTTTTGGAAAGCTGATAGCACCTGGAATCCGAAAAACCATGTTTCCATTTGCGAAAATTTTTCTTTGGCGGCCATATTGGATTTTCAAAATGGCCACCATCGGAAACCTATTTTTCGCGATATCTCAACATCCGAACCACCTAGAGTGCTGATTCCAACACCTATACCCACATTTTTGGGGATGAGGAATCACATGAAGCCATCTAAAATAATCTACACCTACCCTGGGATACCAGGTGGCAGCCTACAGCGGATTTTCAAGATGGCCACTTTCAGGAAACATGTTTTTTTCTGAATATGTATACCACATTGAGTGATGTTTCGCTACATTGTGGCACACGGATCATAATTATGAAACCACATCCCTCATATATCCTAAACAGGTGATTTATGTATTCAAGAGGTAAGTATATAGAGATGAGGCTATACAATCCATAATTATACATGTAATAATTACTTTTATTTGAACATAGAATATTTCCCATAGATGAAATTTTATCTTTGTCAACATTCATCAACATTTTGTCCTCATAGGTTTTCAAATGTCCTCATCACTGTCGTCAGAGCAGAGAACAGGTTGACAGTCATCGTCGTTTTCACATTCGGAGCTGCACAAACACAAGTCTGTGCATGCCAAGTCATTGGCACGGCACGAACACCGTCTCGATGAGCAGTCTCCTTTGCACTGACATCTGACCATCTCAAGTATTGCTTTCGGTGCTGGTGGTACATCTGTCATTAGTGGTTTCAATTCCCCATCGTTGTCCTTGAAGTAGCCATGTTGCTGTGGATCCAGGAACACTTGATGTGCGATAGTAGCCTGAGCCCATACCCTTGCCTGAAGATGTACACGATCAACATGCTGATTTAGAGCCCCTAGCGTTGGAGGTAACTTGTGACTTTCAGTCATGTGTTTACAGAAGAGGTACCAGCGCAACTCCGGAATGCTGTTGATACATATTCCCTTTGGTACGTACACTGCACATACAAATCTTGCCAAGTTGGACATCTGATCTGCGGTCACATCTGCAGCATCACCGAGCATTCTCATGGCCTGTATCACGTCACTATCGGCTCAAACGAAAGCTTCAAACCATGTTGTTTTGCCTATTCGCGAAAACCATCCAGTATTTTCTGCTCCTGTGAATGTGTGGAATGCTGGCAATGCCTTGGCCTTTTCGACGCCAAGATTGTTCCAGATTGGTTGTACTTGCACAAGGCCCGACACAAGGGAGACAGCAGTGTTTTTGAGCAGAACATCATAGTTAGCTATGACCAAGACCAGGACATCCGTATCAGGAGAGAAGAAGGTAAGCTGTTCTGCGTTGGGATTGCGGCGAGTTGCCAGCACTGCTTGGTGAATCATCAGAGTGTCTGCCTCCTCATGATTATTGTCTTCAAAATGCACGCCTTTGTTACTCTTGGCCTTTCCTGCTGCACATATAATTATCAGCTTGGAGGCATCTCTGTTGTACTCCAACGTTTTCTCAGCCAGATATTCTGCCAAATCTGACTTTGTCTGAGCGTGTGACAAGAACCGCTTCATGGTGATGTGTTGGATCTTGGTATTGTCCTTCACTTGGTACTGGACTGGATTGTGCCCCCCTCATCTTTTTTGTCTTGTGCTTTGCTTCAACGAATCGGCCTTGTAAGTATCAAACATGAGGATAACTTCGTCAAAATGTCTTGTCAGTGACATCAATCTGGTATTAAAGCTGACACTGAGATCTTCAACGGTTACTGTTGCAGCTGGTTTTGTCGACAATTTCTGTACAAGAACCATGGCGTCGACTACTGCTATTTTCATAGCTGCAGAGTTATGGACTTGAGCTTGAGGACTTGAGGTCGGAGCTAAGTCACCCGGAGCTAAGTCTCCATGTTTCACAAGGAGATGGATTAACTTTGACTTGTCAAGGCAAGGAAGCAGGTCACCGTTTGGTGCGAACAAGGCGCGAGGTGTAAGGGTGAATTCGTAGTTGCCTATTGCGTCTTTCTGGTCAACATCACGGCTTGATTTTGTCAATATCATCAGCCTTCCATACAAGTCTTTTGTTTCCTTCAAGTCGACTGACTTGTCCCTGAGCATGATCTTGGTCTTCTTCACACCAGACAAGTACATCGTGTTGTTTTCTTTTTTCACGGGTGCAAATAAGCTGACTGTTCCGTTGATTCTTTCGTCAACATACTCTTCGTACAAGTGTTGACCAATGTTGTCGATATTCAGGATTTGTGACGTGTGCTCCTCTGGGACATAGGCATGTGTGATCAAGTTGTATATGCTATTTCCTTCTGTGGTAAATGGATTGCCATGACTTATGATAGCAGCCTTGATCTTTTCTGTTTTGGTGTCGAACTGATCTTTGAATTCTCTGGTCAGCCGTGACAATTCTGGAGAGGCCATAAAGAATCTCTGCCTTGCATTGGCATTATTGGAGATGCCTGGAAGTCCAGAATGAACCTTCATTGCTCTGTTTTCCTGTTCACAAGCGTGGTCTGCACCGATTGATACAAAGGGGATGCTAGATTTCGTTACTGAGATATTTCCATTCTCGAGTTCCCTGTATGTGGCCGGATGCGTCTTCCTCAGGTCATACATATCTGCTATGTATCGCGGCCAAAGACGTTTGTATTTGATACGATCCATGGAGAAAAATAGCTTGCTGAGTGCCTCACCAGATTCGAGGTGGAGTTTGAGATCTGCGTCCCGAGAAGCTTCCACAAAGAACAGAATTGTCTCCACTCGATGCAGGTAATTCATCAAGGACTTGAACATGGCTTTTTTGGATTGTTCTGTTTCCCAAGTCTTGAATATGTTCACAACATCAGCTGTAGTGATGACATTCAACAGTTTTGTGTTGGCTTCTTTCACACTTGTGGCTTTGGTGAACTTGTCCTTTTCTGAACATGCCTCGTCTATTTCTTCTGACATATCTGAGCAAACGGCTTTCAACTGTGGATAATCTTTGAAGAACAGGTCCAGCGCCATTTCATAAAGTGCTATATATGAATAAATATGAGCACGGAGAGTGCGTTTGTAATGCGAACATCTCAGGATCTGCCTTGTTGTTGAAGGTCCGTAGAGGTCGGCCTCTATCCACGCGTCATCAATACCTGAGTTCTCAATGGAAGTACCCAGGGCTCTCAAAGCAGCCATGACCACATGCAGCTCGCCAAGCCGAGGTACAACGGTACCTTTCAGGTCTGGCCTTGCATCCAGCAGCCTTATCACCTTTTCATAGAGGGCCATATCCCAGGAAATGACTGTAGGGTGGCTTGTACCAACAACTAAGTTCTTTAGCTGAGTTGTCTGAGAGATGACGGTCAGAAGAGTCGACCACTCATGTGCTACTTCAGGTAGAAGGGGTAAGACTCCGACTTGTGTCAAACTGTGACTACCCGACAGCAATGAGTGGTATCCTGCCCAACCAGGTATATATGTGCTGTTTGATTTCTGCATTCTGGTGATCATAGAAGCAACCAACCATCCTAGATGTGTAAGGTGATACGCTGGTGATATACCATCCTTGCTGATGTGGAATGTGTCTGTTCTCTTTATGGTTTTCGGCACCGGCTTGTCACAATGAAGCATAGGAACCTGGTACGGGGTCACTGACAAACTGGTAGTGTCAGCTATGCGCAGTTGTGGCGCCAATGTTTCTCCTTGAGTGTCACGTTTTTGATAAACAGCAATGATTGTTCCATGGGTTGTCCCTTTGCCATCCACGCTGTCTTCAGCAAAGTCTGTGTTATCAGCTGCAAAAAACACAAAAGTTCCCTTCTTCAAAAATGGAGGAACATAAAGTCCTTGGAACTTCAGGGTGTTTTCCACAATGGCATTTGCTAGGGCTGTTTCGAGGTGCATAACACGACTGTACGAGACACAGTAACCTTGAGAGCAGAGACTTTCCAGGAGTTTCTTGTTTCTTGTGTCATGGTGAACTGCCAAGGCTAATCCTAGAGACTGTGGAGTTTCTTGTGATTTGGTTGATCGGAAGGTCGCAGAATCAGTTTTGGGCCTATAGTTCACTTGCTTGTCAGATTTGAATCCACCCAATAGCATCTGACTAACAGTGAGTACTTCTCTGTTAACGTGAGTGGTTCGTTTTTCAGTTTCTAGTGTTTCTGTTGGCCCCACCATAACCCATCTGATCATTGCGTGGAGTGCTGCTGGAACATCATCTGTGCTGCTAGTGACCTGTATAGCATCGGATGAGTTTTCCTGTTGGTGGAAGTTCTTGATAATTCTGCGCAATGCCTTTGCTGCTTTATAGATAATATTCAGATCGTCTACTTCACTTTCTATCATGGCAGACTGAACCATATCGGATTCGCATGCATCTGGGGAGTAAAGAACAGAAGGTTTTCTCCTGTCCTTTTGCCTAACAGACGTTACGTGTGGTAGTTCTAGAAGAATTCTCTCCTTGAGCCAGTGTCTACTATATGCAGGGCAGTGGTGCGCCAATGCATCTGTGCCACCAAGCAAGTTGATGTATGTTGTTTCAATATGTGCCATGGATAAGTATTGTTTATTCTGAGTTTGACAGTCGACAAGGCTAATCAACTCAATCAAACATGATGTTTGAAACGGATGACCTCTCTCTGTTGTTCCCTTGTTATCCTTGGTACGTAACACATGGAATACATTTGTTGTCCAACATGACTTGTGGTATTGAACATCGATTGCATGTGCATCAGTGGGTGAGATGGATGTGTTTAACCTAGTTTGCAGGGTGAGATTTCCAGACAGCTCCACAGCATCGTGTAATGCTTTCCCACCGTTTTCTGTTCTCAATGTGTACAATTTTTGCTCGTTATCTTCCTGGCAGAAAAAGCAATGTTCCTTAATGAATGGAGCTGTTGCAGAACGTGTAAACGGACTGGTGGTGGAAGTTGATGGTTCGTCCAGTTCTGTGCTTTTTCGCTTTTGTCCACGTTTTTTCTCTGTGTAGGAGCCGGCTGAAATGTGATATTGATGGCGGTCTTTGGCACGTTGTACCTTCTCTTTGTTGGTTGCATTTGAATAACAGATACGATGCCAAACTGCATTATTGAATTGCAGACTTTCACTTGTTTCATCCTTTAAGCGACTGTGAATTTTAACATATTTTCCATCATGGTAGGCTGCTCTATCATTAAGGGTTTGTAGCAAGTGTTCAAACGAGTCCGGTTTGGGCTGCTGGACAAGCGTTCCATATTTTGCTGAAGCGGTTTGACAAATTATGCAGTGCTGCCACTGTGTGGGCTGAGTCGTAACTTCACTCATCTTCTCTCAAGACCTGCAAATATATAAAACGACAACAGGTAAGTAATTGTGAGCTTCATGAGGTTTATTTTAAATGAACTATTAGGTCTGATATAATGACTTTCCATGTACATGAACTGAACATGTTGAAATGATTATTTTCATGTACATGAATTATGAAATGAAATGAAATGAGTAGATTATTTTAGATGGCTTCATGTGATTCCTCATCCCCAAAAATGTGGGTATAGGTGTTGGAATCAGCACTCTAGGTGGTTCGGATGTTGAGATATCGCGAAAAATAGGTTTCCGATGGTGGCCATTTTGAAAATCCAATATGGCCGCAAAAGAACAATTTGCGCAAATGGAAACATGGTTTTTCGGATTCCTGGTGCTATAAGCTTTCCAAAAATGTATAGGTTTGCTAATCTCCACAAAAAAAGAACGAAATTATAAATCTGAACATAATGAACCTGACTATCTGTAAAAAATGTAATATGTTCAGAGTTCTTTGACAGAGGTCGCTTTAGCTTCTTCGGGTCTCTAAAAAAAATCTGCTATTGAGAGTCAAACATGCTGTCGATGGTCTCTATAAATTCTGCAGTGTAAACAGCTTCTCCTGCAAGTTTTCCCAGAGCTGCATATGTGTATACTCCGGCTGCCACAGTATGACTGAGTACCTGAGCAGCCTTGTTAACTCTCATTTTTGAAAAGCTATTCAGTTCAAAATGCGATTTTGTTAGTTTGCTTGCCTTTCTGATGGGTAACTGTGAGTCATGTTCATAAAATTGCCGTATGTATGACCACCTCACATGCCATTTTTACCATCTGGAACATGTGTGTTGTGAACAGCTTCCGGGTTGTCGGCGAGCGCAAGCTCACTCTGCCTGCCTGCTAAAATGGCCGCCGAGCGCGTCCATTGGATACTTCACTGTTTCGCACGTGTGGGCTATCTTTCTCCGCTTTACGATCTTTGCTATAAATCATCAGAAAGACGTTAGTCAAGCACACTGTACAAGTGACACGCTTTCTTATCTGCGCATGCGCATAGCAGGGTTCAGGGTTGATTGAGTAGGCGTGGGGAAGGGCGTGGCCTTGCCAAACTACGATGGCCTCGGTTGAGCACGAGAGCACACGTTCTCAGAGAGCATCTGTAAATATTTAAATGTATAAATGAACTGGATAAACAAATTATAACAAAGGATGCTGCACCAAGTAAAACTCCAGTCATTGCCATTGAGAGAGGCACTGCTGCGAAATACACACCGTCTGAATAATTATTGTAATATTTGAGTAGATGATGTTCTACTACTGATTTACAAATGTTGTAGTACAAACTTTATAGACGTGCTCACCTGTGGTGTACTGAGGGTGTCTGGCATAATTTTAATTTTTTTTTTGGAATAACAATTTTCCCTCTTCCCTCCTGCCCCCCCCCCCCCCCTCTCCTCTCCTCCCTTACCCCCTGCTTCCACATTCCTCTCCAAAATCCCCAATCCCAGTAGCCATAGGTAAGAGGGCATAGACATAAGGAAACTAGGATCTTTATATTTAAACATTAATTAATTGACCATTGACCACTCCAGGCGATGCAGTATGCCAAAACAAAGATGAAAGGATCACTAAATGTCAGTTCAAAACTTATTAAACTAGGGGGCCCGTTGGCCCATTGGACCAAATTTTAATTGGGGACTTTTGGATCTTCGGGAACTTTTGGGTCTTTGGTGACTTTTGGGTGTTCGGGGACTTTTGAGTCATCAGGGTCATCTGGGTCTTTTTGGTCCTCAGGGACTTTTGGATCATCCTGGTTTTTTTGGGTGCTTTTGGTTCATCGGGACTTTTTGGTTATCTGGGTCTTTTGGGGGCTTTTGGATCTTTGGGAACTTTTGGCTCTTTGGGGACTTTTGGGTCAACAGGGTATTTTGGGTCATCAATGACTTTTTGGGTCCTTGGGGACTTTTTGGTCCTCGTGGACTTTTGGGTGATCTGGGTCTTTTGGGTCATCAAGGACTTTTGGATCATCTGGGTGTTTTGGGTCCTCGAGAGTGTTTTGGGTCTTTGGGGACTTTTGTGGCATCTGGGTATTTTGGGTCATCAAGGACTTTTGGGACTTTTGTGTGTTTTGGGTCCTTGGGGACTTTTGAGTCATTTGGGTCTTAAAGGTCATCTGGGTCATCTGTGTTGGAGGGTCTTCCAAGGTCTAAGCCTAAGGGGTCTCAGCAGTCTAAAGGGTTAAAATGCACATTTGAATAGTACTTAATTAATTGACGTCAAAAAGTATGACACACACACACACACACACACACACACACACACACACACACACACACACACACACACACACACACACACACACACACACACACACACACACACCTCCATTTGTAGCAGATGTTCTTTTCGACGGCATCATCCTGCCTTGGATCATTCATAGAGGCTCCGGTCGTAAGTTTGTTTACTTACAAACAGGTCACTTCATTCCCGTACTCTGGTCGGCTCAGCGCACTCCCACTCATCGTCCCAGCGCACCTGGTCACAGCAACGCACACGATCGCACCTCCTGTGTGCAAACCCTGGCTAAATCACCTGAGTTCATCCCCACCGTACAAAGCAACATCAAGCTCACCCTGTTCAATACCCGGTCCCTCAACAACAAAAGCCTCATCCTGAACGATTACATTCTGGAAAATAAACTGGACTTTCTCTGTCTCACTGAAACCTGGCAACAACCACTGGACTACTTCTCACTCAACCTCACTACACCCAATGGATATTCCTACATCAATAAACCATGCTCGGAGGGCCGAGGTGGTGGAATTGCCGTAATTCACCGACAGGACATCAAGACCAGCCTCATCTCCATCTCATCTGCTCCATCATTTGAACACCTGGCTTTTAAACTCTCTGGTCACACACAGTCAGTCATGGCTGTCGTCTACCGCCCTCCCAAACCACACCCATCATTCCTGTCTGACTTCTCCTACTTTCTGACCCAGCTCTGTTCCCTCTCCCCCTCAATCCTCCTCCTCGGTGATTTCAATATCCACATGGACTCCACAGACTCCACAATAACCACCGACTTCACTGATTTACTCACCTGCTTTAACCTCACTCAACATGTCAACTTTCCTACCCATAACCGTGGGCACATTCTGGACCTTGTCTGCTCTACTGGATTAATTTGGCACCATCTCTCTGGCTCCGACCTCACCCTCTCTGACCACTTAGCCATCACTATGACCATCAACATCCCCACCCCAGCACCAAGGCATTATCGCACTATCAACTTCCGTAAGCTAAACGCTCTTTCACCTACCTCATTCTCTCCCACTCTCTCTGAAAAAATGTCCACTTCTCCCTTTGTTGACCTCCACACCCCTTCTGACCTCACTGACTACTACAACCACACTCTCTCCTGCTGCCTTGACCAGCTTGCACCTATAAAAACCAAAACAGTTTCTTTCACCCATTCTGCTCCCTGGTTTACCTCTGAACTCCGCCTGATGAAAACTCGTGCTCGCCAACTTGAAAGACTCCGCAATAAAACAGGTCTCACAATTCACTCCCAAGCCTACAAGGACCACCTACAACACTACAAAGATGCCCTCTCCCACGCCCGCTCCGCCTACTTCTCTCAAATTATCCACTCTGGCTCTGGAAACCCAAAAGCACTCTTCTCTACAATAAACAAACTCCTCAGCCCCCTGGACACCACCACCCAGTCATTCACAGTAGACAACTGCATCTCCTTCCTTTCATTCTTCCAAAGCAAAATTGACAACATCTACAGCAGCTTAACCACCACCGCACCTGCTCCCCCTCAAACCACCTGCCCCCCCCCTTATCCTGCCAACCCCTGTCTCAGTTCTCCCCAGTCTCCCCTACTGACCTCTCTGAACTCCTCATAGGAATGAAAACTGCCACCTGCACTCTTGACCCCATCCCCTCCAGCTTTGTCAAGGCCTCCCTTCCTGCTCTCTCTCCACTTATCAATGCAACAATAAACTCCTCCCTGTCTACAGGCATCGTCCCACCATCCCTCAAAATTGCTGCTGTTACCCCCATTCTGAAAAAACCTGGACTCAACCCTGACACCCTAAACAACTTCAGACCCATCTCCAACCTACCCTTTCTGTCAAAAGTTTTGGAACGCGCTGTAGCCACTCAACTCAAACATCACCTCTCTGCCAATAACCTGTATGAAACATTCCAATCCAGATTCCACTCCAACCACAGTACTGAAACTGCTCTCCTCAAAATCACCAACGACCTTCTCCTCTCCTCTGACGCTGGCAACCTCAACATTCTCATCCTCCTCGACCTCAGCGCTGCCTTTGACACCATCAATCACACCATCATACTCACCCGACTTGAAACCACCTTTAACATTACCGGCACTGCCCTCTCTTGGATCAAATTATACCTCTGACAGACGCCAGTTCATCTCCATCAATAACTGCAAATCCCCCACTGCTCCCCTCCCCCAAGGTGTCCCCCAAGGTTCAGTTCTTGGTCCCCTCCTCTTCATCCTGTACCTGTCCCCCCTTGGTCACTTAATCCACCGTCATGGTCTCCAATTCCACTGCTTTGCCGATGACATCCAGCTTTTCATCTCCACAAAGTCCATCTCCACCGCCACCCACTCTATCCTGACAAACTGCATCACTGAAATAAAATCCTGGCTTCAAATCAACTTCCTCAAACGTAACTATGATAAATCTGAAATAATCATCATTGGCCCAAAAACGCTCACCAAATCCACCCATAACTTTGCCCTCCACATCGACGGTTTCCCAGTATCCACCTCTACTCACATCCGGAATCTTGGCATCATCTTTGACCAAACCCTCTCCTTCAACAAATACACTAAACAGATCACAAAGACAGCCTTCTTTCACCTGAAAAACATCGCCCGTCTCCGTCCATCCCTCTCCTCCACGGCTGCAGAAACCCTCATCCACGCCTTCATCACCTCCCGTCTGGACGACTGCAACAGCCTCCTCTTTGGTTCACCCTCAATAATCACCAATAAACTCCAATACATTCAGAACTCCGCTGCCCGTCTACTCACCCATTCCCGGACCCGTGACCACATCACCCCCGTCCTTTACAAGCTTCACTGGCTCCCCATCCCCCAGAGAATCCAGTACAAAATCCTCCTCTTGACCTACAAAGCCCTCCATAACCTGGCCCCATCCTACCTGACTGACCTCCTCTCCAGACACACTACCACCTGCAACCTCCGCTCTGCTGGTACCAACCTCTTGACCCCCCCATGTGGACCAAATTCAGATCCTGGGGGGACAGGGCCTTCTCCATCGCTGCTCCCACCCTCTGGAACTCACTACCTCACACCATCAGAGACTCCTCCTCACTCACCACATTCAAAACATCACTCAAGACCCACCAGTTCAACACTGCATTCAACATTTAACCCACAGCATTTAACCCCTGACTATCTCTTCTCCTTCTCCTTCTCCTTCCTTTTGCTTTGATTATTTACCTTTTGATTTTTGTCTTTTTGCACTTGTTTTTTGTACTCTGTCAAAGTGCCTTTGGGCTTCTTGAAAAGCGCTATATTAAATAAATGTATTATTATTATTATTATTACTAGGGCATGCCCGTACTATATCTATATCTAAAATTATATCCCCCCCTCTATTTACATGAAATGGTTTGGTGCATGAAATGTTTTGGTCCATTCGCAACGCCAAAGCGAACGGCGAACGCTTTACATGAAATGGTTTGGTGCATGAAATGTTTTGGTCCATTCGCAACGCCAAAGCGAACGGCGAACGGCTTGCGAGTACAGTGACAATCCCCCCGGGGTTTTAATTAGTTTTAAAACATCGTTTAACGCCAACATAGTGCCAACATAGTTTGCAAACGTGAAATAAATGAATACGCTCTCAAATGTGCCATCCGAGGCAGAGTGTGTCCGCCACGTTCGGCACACGCGATAGTTCGCTGCTCTCTGATTGGTTGAATCGTTTTTTGGACATAGCTCGGTAAGTAATTGTCCGATTAATATGAAACCTTGAAAAGGCACATCCTCGGGTCCCCAGCAATATACCTGGCAAGTTAAAAGTATATCGGACCCGTGGTTGTCGAGAAACAGCGGTCACAGACAAACGTACAAACAGAGATTACTGGAATTATAGATAGATTATCAGTGATACTCCGCCGTAGCGAATCTGCCGCCGAGAAACCGTGACTTGAGATGGTTATTGATCACGTGGTTTGCTTTTGCCTTGACCCGCGATGAGAGGGTTTGTGATCACGTGTCCCGTGTGCGGTGTATAACACTGGTACCTTGCTATTATTTTATTTTCATAAATGTAACTGAAAAACAAGGCATTTCCCGAGACATGGGATTTCTGCCATGTAACATTATCACGCATAACGCCGACACTGCGGCAAATGTGTCTAGCGGCTCCGCCCCCATCAAGCTGATTGACAGACATAGCCACGCCTAGCCCAGTCCGATTATTTTACATAGGAATGTCGTTTTCCAGACTTTTCATGGAATCCTTTCAAGCTACCAGAATTATAATACCAAAGGATGTTGCAGGAGGTAAAACTCTATCGAATGGTAGCAGAATCATTGCCATTGATAGAGGGCAGCTCGGAAATATGCCATCTGAAGAAGATTATTATTATGAACAACAACAACAACAACATGCATTTTAAAAGGCCATTTTCCCTGCTAGAGCTGGGGTTAGCCTTGCGGTCCCCATGACAATCTTCTCCATTTTGCCCTATTTTCTGCATCTCTCCTTGTTAACCCCCTTGCCCGCATTTCTTCTTCCACCATCTTTAGCCAAGACTTTCTCGGTCTTCCCCGTCTTCTACTTCCTTCTACATTCATTTCCATCACTCTTCTCAACCAGTCACTTTCATCCTTCCTCAACACATGACCAAACCATCTCAACCTGTTCCTCTTCACAGCATCAATCACAGGCTCTATTCCCATCATCTTTCGCAATTCATCATTTGTCTTCCTCTCTCTCAACGATACTCCGCACATCCGTCGAACCATTCGCATTTCCACCCTTTCCAACCTTCGTTGCTGCTCTACGTTCATTACCCATGTCTCGCTCCCATAAATCATAACACTTCTCACACATGCAGCATACACCTTTCCCTTCAGCTTCAACGACACTCCCCTCATCATCAGCACGCCACTCAATTCCCGAAACTTCTTCCATGCACATCTCACTCGAGCAACCGTTGCCGAGTCTGATCCACCTTCTCCATTCAGCATGTCTCCGAGGTAGCAAAATGTTTTCACACCTTCCAGCTTCACACCGTCTCCAAGATCCAACTCAACATTTCCTCCATCTGCAGCTCCCTCTGTGCACACCTTACATTTGAATGTAGCTGCCACACTGGTTAATGACCCTCTCAGACCACTACATTTTTGATGAACCCACTCAGCGCACATTGTACACTGAATGGAGTTCACTCCGACACCCTTCCTACACACAGCACAGGGCCACTTCCCAGTTCTTTCCACCTCACCACATGCTTTACCACTTGCCATCACCTTCGTCTTTCCGATATTCACCTTCAGACCTTTTGTCTCCATACATTCCTTCGACGTGTTCATCTTTTCCTTCAGTCCATCCATACTTTCCGCAATCAACACCAGATCATCTGCATACAACAACTCCCATGGTAAACCCTCCTTTACGTTCTGAGCCAGCACCTCCATCACAGCTACAAATAGTAGTGGACTTAGTGGACCCTGATGCACTCCCACCTTCACCTCAAACTCACCACTGTTCCCGTCCTTCGTCCTTACAGCTGTGCGCGCTCTTTTGTACATTGCCATGACTACTCTGATCAACCATTCCTCCACTCCTAACTTCCTCAATGCCCATGTCAATACTTTGCGTGGAACCCGATCGAATGCTTTCTCCAGATCAACAAACCCAAGAAACAACTTCTTCCTCTTCTCCATGTACTTCTCCTGCAACTGCCTCACAATGAAAAGCGCGTCTGTCGTTCCTCTTCCTGGCATAAATCCAAATTGCATTTCGTCGATCTTCACTTTCTTCCTTATCCTCCTCTCCAACACCCTTTCCAATAGTAGTGTATATATGTTGCTTCTGGGACACTCTCATTTTCCCATTGACTTACATGTTAATTTTTCCCCTCCCTCATTGCCCCTAAACACCTCTATTTCTCTCACCCTGTTCTTTACGAACCTTCTAACCTTTTGACATGTTATCCTTATTCATTAGACCACTTAAACAATGGTCCTTCTGTGTGAACCTGTGATCCTTCTGACCTTATGGACCTTTTAACCTTTTACTCTTAATATCATCTGGTGAATCATCTTTGGCCCACTCAAACAACGACCCTACAAATATTTGTTTATGCGTGGGAAATAATTTAATTCTCTTGCCACTCTCTTCACCATCTAATATATTAACAAAAAATATGTTTGAGTTTGGTTCTTTATTAAGATATTTTAACTGAGCTAAGATAAAATGGTAAACCTCCCTCAATGTTCTTGTTTGAGCACCTCCAGTGCCACACACTTTTTGGTAGGCTCTGTCCACCTTTTGTTAAGCTCCGTCCACTTTTTGATAAGCCACGCCCACTTTTGCTATGCCCCGCCCACTTTTGCTAGGCTCCTCCCACTTTTGCTAAGTCCCACCCACTTTATAAACTCTTCAGCATTGTATCATTTCCAGGTAATACATTACATCATTTTCAGGGAATTTCCATCACATCATTTCCAGTTAAGACACGCCCAGGGAATTTCCACAGGAAATGACACACACCCAGCCCTTCTTATAAAAGGCACCGACCACACAGGCTTTTTCAAACACGCTTTCTGCTTAACTTGAGAATGGACTACTATGCCGAAATGGAATGGGATAACTTTGCTATTCCTTGGAGTCCTACTACCTGTGTAGAACTCAACCTTCAGATTGATGAACTGGACTCGAACCTCTTATCAATGGAGGTAAGTTTGTTTATTTATTTATTTATTTAATTTTTTTTTTTTTTTTTTTTTTTTTTAGATGAGACTCGTGTAAGAGTTAACAAAGTTTATTTTAATATTCATAGAGCTTGGTTTATACAAATAAAAATATTGTATTAAATTAATACATTGTTATTTTCTTTCACAGGAAATTGTATCTGAGATACGAAATGAAAATTCTGCTTTTAACACAACTTGGGATGAAGTTATTTTTTTGTTTGAAGACATTTTGAACAACCAAGACCCCCAGAACGAGTTCTACCTTGATGACCCAGCCAAAGAGTTATACCTTGGAGATCCACAAAATCCTGAAAAAGAGTTTTACCATGATGATACTTGTTGTGAGTTATCAAAACAAAACCCACTGAACAAGTTCTACCTTGATGAGCCAGAATACAAGTCATACATTGGAGACCCACAAATTTCTGAAAATTGGGAAAGGGGAGTTCTCCCTGATGGTCCGCAGTTATACTATGTGAGACACATCATAGAAACCCTAAAAAATTGGGCAAGGAGAGTTTTCCCTGATGGTTCGCAGTTATACTATGTGAGACACATCATAGAAACCCTAAAAAATTGGGCAAGGAGAGTTCTCCCTGATGGTCTGCAGTTATACTACGTGAGACACATCATAGAAACCCTAAAAAATTGGGAAAGGGAAGTTTTCCCTGATGGTCCGCAGTTATACTATGTGAGACTTATCACGGAAACCCCCAATATTTCTGAAAATTGTGGTTCTACCTTGGGGACTTGGAAAGATGGTTATATTTTTGGAGACTCGGAATGGGGGTTTTGTTTTGATGACTCGGAATGTGATACCTATCTTGGAGGCTCAACAGGAATGTGGTTATACCTTGGGAACTTGGAAAGTTGGTTTTATTTTGGAGACTCTACCTGTGGGGTCCATCTTGGAGACTCTTTGGATTCTAAAGCAATGAACAATGTTCTTTGTTTAATGACGCTTGATTTAAGCAATATCAAGAAAGTTCGAGGAAGAAAATGCTGGAAAATTCTTTCTTCCCATTTGTACTTCTTCAAACTTGAAAGCCTTGAAAGACAGAATTGGCAGAAGAGGAAAAAAAAAAAATGAAATACATATTTTTTTAAAAGAAGAAAAAAAAGATTATGTTAGGGTTTGGGTGGGATTTTGAATGTGAGGGTTAGGGATGGGGTTGGGTTAGGGATGGGGTTGGGTTAGGGTTGGGATTTTGAATGTGAGGGTTAGGGTTGGGGTTGGGTTAGGGATGGGGTTGGGTTAGGGTTGGGATTTTGAATGTGAGGGTTAGGGTTGGGGTTGGGTTAGGGATGGGATTGGGTTAGGGTTGGGATTTTGAATGTGAGGGTTAGGGATGGGTTGGGGTTGGGTTAGGGATGGGGTTGGGTTAGGGATGGGGTTGGGTTAGGGATGGGGTTGGGTTAGGGATGGGGTTGGGTTAGGGATGGGGTTGGGTTAGGGATGGGGTTGGGTTAGGGATGGGGTTGGGTTAGGGATGGGTTGGGTTAGGGATGGGGTTGGGTTAGGGATGGGGTTGGGTTAGGGATGGGGTTGGGTTAGGGATGGGTTTGGGTTAGGGATGGGGTTGGGTTAGGGATGGGGTTGGGTTAGGGTTTGTATATTATTATGACTCACTCACACATACACAAAAGTTAAGCCCCAACTGGAAAGTTGAGGGATTCTGTGTTTGGGGTTCACAGATTTAAAAATGTATCCCCATTATACACACACAAAAGTTAAGCCCCAACTGAAAAGTTGTGGGATTCTGTGTTTGGGGTTCACAGATTTAAAAACGTATCCCCATTATACACACACAAAAGTTAAGCCCCAACTGAAAAGTTGTGGGATTCTGTGTTTGGGGTTCACAGATTTAAAAACGTATCCCCATTATACACACACAAAAGTTAAGCCCCAACTAAAAAGTTGTGGGATTCTGTGTTTGGGGTTCACAGATTTAAAAACGTATCCCCATTATGCACACACAAAAGTTAAGCCCCAACTAAAAAGTTGTGTGATTCTGTGTTTGGGGTTCACAGATTTAAAAACGTATCCCCATTATACACACACAAAAGTTAAGCCCCAACTAAAAAGTTGTGGGATTCTGCGTTTGGGGTTCACAGATTTAAAAACGTATCCCCATTATACACACACAAAAGTTAAGCCCCAACTAAAAAGTTGTGGGATTCTGTGTTTGGGGTTCACAGATTTAAAAACGTATCCCCATTACATTTTATTTATTTATTTATTATTTTCAAGGGTATTAGCTGCTTACTTGTGTTTTTTGTAATTCTTGCGAGTAAAATGAACCCAAGATTTCTTCTCCATTTAAATCATATAATTTGTAGGTCCAAGGGACTGTATCCATTACATCAATGATTTTAAATAATTCACGAGTCCATTTTTGTGTTTCACCTTTCTCAAAATGACTTTTCCATTTGTATATTCTTACAATATCACCAACTTTAAACTTGGGCTTTCTCAAATTAATCTCCTTTTCATATTCTAATTTTGTAAATGTTTCCAATGGTTTTGATTTTGTTGATGAATGAACTGTATTATTGTAATTAGCTACAATATCCTGAATTAAATACACCCATTTTTGAGAACCGAGTTGTGTGAATTTTTTATATAATTTCTCTTTTAAAGTACGATTAAAACGCTCAATAACAACTGCCTTTCCTTCATTAAAGGTGCTGTATAATTTAATACCCTTCCCCTTAAGAAATTTCATGAATATTTTGTTATAGAACTCTGTTCCCTCATCAGTCCATAACTTCTTTGGTTTCCTTTTATCCCGATCAAATATTAGCTTAAAGGCTAACATTAAAGTATCACCCCTTTTGTTTTTTAAAGGGACAACCCAGGCAAATCTACTCCTCAAATCAATAACGGTTAAAGCATACCTGTATCCCCTGTCATTATTCAATTCAATTAAATCAGCGGACCATATGTGGTCGGTGTATTTAGAATAAACCTTCCTTCTTTTAAACTTTGTGATTATAGGTTTGTGTAATTCTTCAGCCAAAAGCTCCTCAGTCTTGATAACATCATTAGAGCCTAATAGTTTTTTGAGGAATAACCAAGACCAAGTTTCAATTTAGTATTTATCAAATTTCTCACAATAAACCTATCAACTTTCTCTCTCAACGTTGGATTTTGTATCAAAGACAAATTATACAACATTTCGCTGTCGGCTTTATGTTTTTCAGTCAACGTAGTGGTTTTCCCATAAGCAATATCATGCTTCATACACACTTCGTCAACCCTATTTGTAGGTTTAGACCAAGGTTTAGGATTGTCAGCCTCATCTAATCTTTTATCCAGGTTTGTTCCTGGACCATAGAAAGAATACCCTGGAAGGTGTAATTCCCCTGGAATTCCAGTTGTTGTAAATTTACTTCCTGACAGAAACTTTTGTATATCTCCTCCTCTTTTAGGTGAGATGAATTGGCACTTTTTAGAGCCACACACTTGACATATTCCTTTTTGATAAACTCTATTATTTTTAGCTTTAACATAAGAGATATTTTTAGATTTAGTTTTCTTTTTACATTTGAGACAATAACTCATATTTATTTATCAGAAAAATTCCGACAGAGTATCAAAACCTTTTTGGTTTTTAACATATACCTTTCTATCTTAATTTTTAAAACATAAAGAATCCTAAGGAATGCCTTCACTCTCTCCTCCATTTATTTACAAATAAAAACTAACTAAAGTCAATGACACCAACATCATCAATCACATAATCTTTTCCCTCTTCTTCTTCTTCTTCACCACTTTCTCGTTTAAATCTCCTCCCTGAAATTGAAGACATTGACGTTGTTATTTTTGAAACCATTATCTTCATAAGAGTTGTTAATTCTTTAATTTCCTCTTCGGTGCGTTGAGATTGATTTATTTGCTGTAATACACTCAATCTTTTACGAATCTCACTGATTTCCATATTTTTATATTTTTCCTCCCTCTCTCTTTGCTCCCTTTCCTCCCTCTCCTCCTTCTCCTTTTTCTCCCTCTCTTCCTTCTCTCTTTTCTCCCTTTCCTCCCTCTCCTTTTTCTCCCTTTCCTCCTTCTCCTTTTTCTCCCTTTCCTCCTTCTTCTTTTTCTCCCTTTCCTCCTTCTCCTCCTTCTCTCTTTCCTCCTTCTCTTCTTTAACTCCTTCCTCATTTATCTTAGCAATTTTTGATATCAATATTTTCACAGCATTCATTCTTTCTTTATTTTCCTCTTCGGTGAGTTGAGATTGATCTTCTTGCTGTAATAGTCACTCTTTTTTGAATCGCTCTGATTTCCATCTCCCTCTCCTCCCTCTCTCTTTGTTCCCTCTCCTCCTTCTCTCTTTTCTCTCTTTTCTCCTTCTCTTCTTCAACTCCTTCCTCATCCCTTGCTACCCTTGAGCTTGAGCCCCAAAGAATATTGTACATATACTCATCTGGATTTTGAGATATTCTTGTATCTATAATTATTTTTCTCATAATAGGATACCAATAAGATTTGTTGACGATTTCTAAAAGAGTTTTATATTTCATAACTTTGAGAAGTTCATTTTTATTTAATATTTTAAACAAGTCTCTATTTGTGGGTTTAACAATATCAGTATAAGGCCAGTTTTTAATGACAAAATTCCCATGTATATGCTCCAAATCATAAGGTATGTAATACCGAGCACCCTTTTCTTGTAGGTATCCTTGAATACAAAAATTATAATTCTCTTGTAGTCTTCTTCCTGCCATTTATGTATCAGAAATATATGTGAGATTAATATTATGACAGGTAATACCACCCCATCTTCCCACTACCAAATTGGTTTGTATTCCTTGGCTTTCTATCCTTATCTCATGACCTTCCTTCTTTGTCATGCTAACCATCGCTATACTATCATATATTTTTCTTTTCTTAAAACCATGTATTTGTTGTTTATTAATTGTACTTCCACATAAATCCTTATCCTCACCAAGTGGATAATATTCTTCTTTACGAGACTGATTAAAATCATGTAGGTCTTCTATGTTTATTGAAAAAGACCAATTATACCCTAAATCAGGCATATCGTACCCCCATTTATTAATTCGCATATTAACTATATGTCCTTCTTTATAAAATTCAATTGTAAGCAGGTAGTTAAATTCAATGAGGAAAGGTGTATGGGCAGTATAACCAGGTGTTGTGGTTGTAAATTTTACTTGTTGAACAAAACGTGCTGTTTTCTTTAAAAATACTAGGGCATGCCCGTACTATATATATATCTAAAATTATATCCCCCCCCTCTATTTACATGAAATGGTTTGGTCCATTCGCAAAGCCAAAGCGAACGGCTTGCGAGTACAGTGACAATCCCCCCCCTCTATTTACATGAAATGGTTTGGTCCAAAGCGAACGGCTTGCGAGTACGGTGACAATCCCCCCCCCTCTATTTACATGAAATGGTTTGGTCCAAAGCGAACGGCTTGCGGAGTTTGGTAAAGAAATCGCCATAGCTCGGTAACTACTTCTCCGATTAATATGAAACCTTGAAAAGGCACATCCTCGGGTCCCCAGCAATATACCTGGCAAGTTTCAAGTATATCGGACCCGTGGTTGTCGAGAAACAGCGGTCACAGACAAACACACACACACACACACACACACACACACACACACACACACACAGAGATTACTGGAATTATAGATAGATATATTGTGATAAATCACTAAATCTAATTAAGTCATTTGCATCTGTAGGGTTTGGATAATTGATTAATTTATAAGTATTCTTCATATTAATATTTTTACTTACACTATATTTTTGTCGTTCAGCCTGTGCCTTTGTATAATAATTTGATAAATCAATATCCTGAGAGGATTTTCCAAAGATAGAACCATCTTTTCCAACATAAGTCATTTATATTAGATTAAAAATGATATCATAAAAATTTTCATTATTGTTGAGTTGAAATAATACATATAAACATAATTGACCACAACATTTAGAATTAATTTCTTGAACTTGAAATGTTTGATAAACACCATTCTGTAAGAATTGTATTACTTCAACAGGTGGTGGCATACCATAACTATCAAAATAATATTTATCCTGACTATTATGAATACAAACCCAATGAGAACCATTCTGTGTGTCTAAATTCATAATAATATTCTTTGTATTCTTATTTATATGTATTAATTCATCTCTCATACAAATAACCACATTATCAATTTTTAGTGTTTTACAATACTTAGTAAGTTCTATATTTGACGTTGTATTCTTTCCAAATTGTTTAAACCATTTATCCATTTATTTATGAGAAAGATACAATCCATTACCCCGTTTAGTTAGTTTAACACCCGCTTGAGCGATAGAGGAAAGCATATCTCTAACCAACAATCTAGCTTTATCAGGTAGACTTTCAAGTTTTTGAGCAAAATCTACAATTACACCACTTCCACTAATTTGTTTCTCCAACTCCTTGTTATGTCTTTCCAATTCTTTTTGAGCTTTTAGTTGTGCCTTCCTTTCGTTAGCAGTTTTTACCGCTGCTGAAATACCACCAGTCAATGCTCCCGCCACACTTAAACCAGCAAATAAAGGAATTAGAAACGGGAGAAATCCTCCTCTTGACTCGTCTATTGAATATTTCTTTAACATAGGTTTCGTCATTTTAATTTTAAGTGATCCAACATCATTTAGTGTTTTTACTTGTGTGTGTGTGAGTAAAACATCAATTCTTACAGCTCCTTTTCTTTGAATTGTATTAACATTAATAATACAAGGCTTTTGATTTTGAATACAAGATGTTAATTTATTAAGATTGATTTGATTAACATATACCCCTACCATTTATTTATGAGAAAAAACCTATGTGATATTAATCATAACACCATTATCTGTATTAATCTGTAATTCTGTTTCCTCCAAAAGCAAACAATATGCATTAACCTCTTCACTCTCCCCTCTTTCAATGTATAGAGAGGTATCCACTCGATTAGACTTTATAGTTTCCTTTTGAGAACTCAGGTCAATTGCATAGATTGTATAAAGTTTTTGAAACACAACCATATCCAAAATAGGATCATTATTACCGTTGCTTTCACACACCTTTTGGTAAGACTTGTAGGCTTCCGCATAATCATTTTTTTCCCAATCAATTTCCAATCTATCTCGCGGATAAAATGTGCCATCAAGAGAAACCCGAAGTTGTTTCACCTTAGCATTATCACTCAGCGCATTATTCTTATCAGTGCCTTCATCTCCATCTGGTTTCTTAAAAATGAGCCATAGGTATCGTGGCTTTCCTTGAAGAACACCTAAATTCCAAGTGTAGGTAGTGTGTTCCAGTTTAACGTGTTGACATCTTCTTTTAAGGTATGATACATTTAGCGGTTTCTTTGAGTTAAGTCTTCTATTTAACATCTCTTCCGTTTTAAGATTAGGAGTATATTCACTAATATACCAACACAAATCATTAATAACAAATTTATTATTATCACCAAAAGCATTTTGAGCCCCAAAAACCAATCTATTTACATTATCATTCCTTTGTAGTTGAAATCTAATTTTAAGACCATACAAAACTTTGTCATAATCACAAAATCCAAATATACCTTTCAGAGGTACTGCTACGGTAAAACTATTCTCTGGTTTTGTGTCATCATTATACATTGCCTTCCTTTGACTATAACCAGGGTCTGTGTTTGTACCCGTTGACATATCAGGAATAAAACCTTCAACAGCTCCCTTACCCATTCTATCACCAAACGAATATAGTGTAAATTTCATCATTTCAGATGTAGCAGAGACATAATCAACTGCTTCAACCTCTTGTGTTCCAATATACAGGCGAACACTATCAAACATTTTCCAGAAGAAATCATTTACGAGTGTAGCATTAGTATTATTCGCAGCCTTAGTGAATTTAAATTTACACAGCAAGAAACTATCAGCTATATTCAAGTAAGTTTGTTGATTATTTATTTCAAAACTTTTTGTTCCGTTTGAATTCCAGTCTGTTCCTGTTATAGCATTTACCTTAAAATAGTCTACCTTTTTTGTGGAGTTTGAAATGATAATTGTATCATCCAAATCATAGATACTATCAATCGCTTCCATACTTGTATTTATATAGTATTAAAATCGTTGAAACCCTGACCCAAGTATTTTAATGATTTTTTGTCGTTCTTGTGAAGATAGTTGAGTTTTACCTTTTTTTATTTCTTTGATTGCTTGTAATTTATGAGACTCCTTTTGAGCATCTTTTATACTCTTTATAGCACCGGCAACGGAGCCCACGGCAGAAGCAGTTGAACCAATTAGGTCTTTATGTTATGGATGGTTGAACCAATACCCATTAGAGTATCAATTATCCCATCTCCTTTATTTCGAAATTGATGACCTACACCTCGTTGTCTCTTAGGTTTATAGTATCCTTTACCCACATACCTTGTATAGTATGGTGAAAGGTACATGCCCTCCCCTGTAATTATTTTATATTTTCCCAACTCATGTTTTCTCACAATAACCATTATTTATTTATTGAAAAACTTCACGTAGGTGAATTCTGATGGATATAATTTCATCATTAAAGGATATCATACGATTATCTTGGTCGGTTATCCTAAAATTTACTCTGTATATGGTTTTTCCTGACACAGGTAAATAGACAAGATTTTTTGGTTCCATATTAAATTTATAACCAATCGGGGTTGAGTATGCACTGAATGAAAATATTGTATTTGTTCTTATTCCATCGTTATAAGCACCATCAATCAAATCACAATGAATTAATACTGAATTTATACCGGAGGATATTTGGATAACATTATCACTGTAAAACGTCCCGTTATTTTCAATCTTTTTTGAAGAGAAACCCAATAGCTCTCTAAACGAATTTTCAATCGTGAAATCAACTTTATAATTATTTTTAAGTTTAATAGTTGATTTTGAAGTGTGTTTTTGAATATCTATTACAATATTTTTTGGTTCATCACCTTTTTCTTTCATAAGGCGAGAGACTTCTGAAGATATTTGAGAAATCTCGTAAGCTCCAGGTGAAACGGTTATAGTTTTATATCCACTTCCTGGATTATAACTAAACTTGTTGTTTTTCTCTGTGATATTAAAAAGGGTATTGTAAGTTTCCATTGACAACAAAGATGCCTCATATGAGGTAAGGGGGTCAAGTTGTAGTGGGTAAGGGAATGAAGCTGTGTAATCGCTCGTTGTGAAATTAAAACTAAGAATTGTGCTTCTCATCTTATTTAATATCTAATAAAATATCTTTGTATTGACATTTATTAATTATTTTCATGTTCATCAACTGATCTAAAATGGCTGAGGATTCATTAAAACAATTGTTGTTTCCAGCCTTCTTACTACCTAACAACAATAATAGCCTATTAACTAATTGTGATGGGTCATTTGGAAGAAAACTAACACCCGAACCAAGCTTACTTAAAGCATCAATAATATGTTTCTCCTTCTCATTCTTCTTACTTTTACCAGCAACAGAAACTCCATAATCAAGTGCATTTCGCAACTCAATATATACCCTATCTTCCTCTCTTCCCATATCAAGTGGTTCCTCAAAATATTTTGAACCGCTGAATCCGGGGTTTGTTAGAAGAAACATTAATCTTGGAGTTAATTTAACATTTGGTTGAGTAGAACTCAAGAACATCAATTCATCATTAAATATCAATACTTTTTCTTTCACAAGATGGAACACTGCTGGTTCTTCTGTTGGAATGAGACCTGCTCTGGTTTTTGAATCTGCCAAATATTCATTGTTTTGAAGAGCTTCCACTACATAATTAGGGGGTTGATTTACCTCCTCAAGTTTCTGAAATAATTCTTCATCATTATATTCTAATTTTCCAAGTTCTTGTTTTGTAATCTGACTAAAATCTTTGAGCATTTGAAGTTTTTTCGGAGTAAATTCTACCGTGTGAACTGTAGGGTGTTGAGTTTTTAAAAGCGGTTTAAAAAATTTCTCTTGTTTTCTTTCAAAGGCTTCTTCACCAGTTAGTTTCTGTCTCCGTTTCTTCTTTATCTCTTCCTGTTGCTTTACAACTTTTGAAACCAACTCTTGATGTTCTTTAAACTTTCTTGCTCTTTCTTCGGTATTCATTTTCTGTATTTATTTATTGAAAAATATCATTTAATGAATTGTAAAGGTCAATGGGAAAATTTTCCTTTTCTTTGTCATTATAGTAAATGTGTTGAAATAAAACCTTTTCTTTAAATATTTCATCAAATTCTTTATTGGTATTAATACGTTGTTATTTCTTCTTCACTAATACTTGTATCTCTGCTTTTCATACGTTTGCGTTGAGTCTCCTCATCGATATCAAAACCGAATGATAAAATCTTAACTCCATCACCACACAATTGTTTAATAATTTGGCTCATTCCTTCAGGATTAGTTTCTAAAATCCCAAGACCATTAGATTTTACTTTATTTAACTCACTCTTACAATGTGAATATTTTGTAGAACCAAGAGAGACCTCCTCAAATATTTGACCTTCGTTCCTCAATCGCATATGTTCCTCCATTGAAATGTAGTAATAATCTTTCCCTTCTACTTCTCCTGGTCGCTTTGCTCTGGTTGTAGTACTCACAAAACGAATCATAGGGTGTTTTAAAAAAAAACTTACAATCTTTTCATTTTTACTATTCAAGAGTTTAGATTTATGAAAGTTCTTTCCTGAAGCAGATTTACCCACAAGATTAATAATAATAGTTATCATTTATATATGTAATTATGTTTAAAATAAAAATACATCCTTTAATATCTCATCTTGTTTCACAACAATATATTTATATTTTTCAATCATGTGTTTCATATAATTTTCAAATTCTTTTTTACTACATAACGTAGAGCAATTATCTCTCCAAAAATTATTTACATCTATTGAATTTAACTTTAATAAAATAAAAGTATTAGCATTGTTTCTTATTGAGCGTCGAGGGAGTTGAAAATATGACTGACTAAGATATATACAATTACAAGAAGAATGTCTCCCTCTTGTATAGTAGCTATCAATTACTGTTTGGTTTCTCTCATTAACACAATCATCAAAGATGACGAGGTTCTTTTTTGATTTATCTAAATCTTGAGGTGAAGGTATATCATCCGTATTATCACTGAGAATACAAGTTATGGGTTTTGGTTTCGATTTTGATTTCTGTGTATCACAAAATAGTTGTATTATATCTTCAATGTTATAATCATTTAGTTTGTTTTGAAGTTTAAATAAACCGATAATGTCTTCCTTTTTAAGACCTGCATTAAACCCCTGTGAGAGTAGTTGATACTCGGGTTGAAAACTTGACTTTGTAAAAATTATTAAATTATCATAATCTAAAAAGTTGGGGGTAAGGAGCATCTTTAAAAGCAAACAGGTTTTTCCACATCCGCTTGAACCAACTATTAGACATCTCAATGAATTTGGAATGTTTTTATGGTTATTAAATTTTATCTTATTTTCCAAAACGGGTAAAAAATCATTCATTTATATATTTGGAAAACAAGTCATCTAACTTTTTTTGAGCTATTTTAGAAACTCTATATTTTATCCTGAGTTCGGGTTTAATTTCAAAATAATTCATTATTTTATTTATGTAGTATCTTGTATTAACATTTCCATTAAAATTATTTTGAATAATAAATATCATTAAACCCTTATACATTTCCTCAATACAAAGAGTCTCTTTCCTTGTAAGAAATGGTGTAATCACCATAATGCTTAACATTCATCTCTCTTATTGATCTTGTAAAGTAATTCATTTTTGGTTCTAATTTAAAAGAGTAATATGTTTTTTTATATTTCTTATTATCATTAATTAGAATATAATCACAGAATAAACATTGTTTATATGAATCCTCATTATTAAGCCCCACTCTATCACAAGCCGGACAATTCTCTAATTTATCATATGGAGAGTCTGGAAATTCTAAATATCCTTCAGAACTTATCATATTTATGTGGTAAATTTTTACTTAAACTAAATGCAAGTTTATTCATTAATAAATACAATGTTTCAAAGCACAAAAGACAAATTTCAATCAATCTCTACTTCGGTGAAAGATATAGAAAAATATGTCAAAGATGTTAAATTGAACAAAGATAAATATGGAAATTTTTGGGTAAAACCAGTTATGGAAAATAACATGAGCCCCTCTATTTCATTTAAAGGAAGAGCTCTAACTATACCTGGAAAGACATCCATTAAAGTAAATCTAACAAAAGTTTCTCCTCTACTCCTGGCAATTTATTCAAAGCTTGAAAAAGTGATTGACCACGATACTTTGAAAAAGAATGATAAGACCATCAACAATACTCGTGGAGAAATTTGTATTTACTTTAATAATCCAAAGGGTGTAGATCTAAGTAAAATGAATGATGTTAATATTTCTGGTGAAATGTCATTTCGTTCTATGATAGTTAGAGATTATTTAAAGATAACTTTTGATATTAAAAATGTAGAGATTGAATCCGTTAATGAAAGAAAGTATATTGGTATAGATGGAAAAGTTTTTTCTGCTAATTAAATATGAGTCATTACAGCAGTGAAGATTTTACTATTTCATTGAACTCGGACGATAGTGATGATAGTATTTCATTGAACTCGGACGATGGTGATGATAGTATTCCATTGAACACAGATGATAGTTATGATACGAATAGTTTGTGCTCAAATAATAGTTATGAGAGTAGCTTTATTGATGACTCTGAGTATGATTCTGAGTATTCATGTGATAGTTATGACTTGGATGATTCTGAGTGAAAAAGTGTTTTATTTTAAGCACAGCGATATATATAAAACGGAGCTGTAAAGCTCAAAAGTGTTTTATTTTAAGCACAGTGATATATATAAAACACCACGTTTTCTCACGCTATAAATATGGTTTATTGTGATACTTGCGAGAAGGAAGTAAAATATTATAAACAACATATTCTCACCGCAAAACATACATACAACATTCTTAACAAACTTTCCCCTCTTCCACCTAAAACAAAACATTGTACGGTCTGTAAAACAACCATCCTCAAGAAGGGGTTTAAAGCCCATCTTAAAACTAACAAACACTTGTCAAAATTGTTTACTATTAAAAATACTGATGGTGCTTTCAAAAGACATATCAGGATTCGAATCTTTAACTTCAAACCTCCCGAACCAAAGTCTATAGTTGATGCTGTAGAAATAGTCAAACCTGCTGTTCAAACATTGATTGAAAAAACACTAAAAGAAATGAAACCACTTAAATTTTATATGGGGGTAAAATTAGAAATGACAAAGGATAAAGGAGTTATAGATACACCATACATGAGAACTGAGCCACACTTTATATCTTCATATCAAGATTTTAAAACATCAGGAGTCTATGATGAACTTATTAAACAAGAGCAAGATGTGGATAATTCAATCGTAGGAAGTGGATTCAATATAGGAAAAATTATTTACATAGACATTCATATTCTTAAATCAGATCCTCTAAAAGCTTCTTCTTACATTGATTAACCCAGTGTTATCAAAAATAGAAAAGCAGTTATCAATATCAAAAATAAAGACAATAAATGTTTTCTCTGGTCTATTTTAGCACACTTACATCCTCCACATTTTCATGATGAAAGAGTATCTCATTATAAAAAATATGAGAATACATTAAATACGAAAGATCTAAAGTTTCCAATGACTTTAAATGATATTCCTAAATTTGAAAAGATGAATAATTTATCAGTTAATGTTTATGGTCGAACAGAAACAAACAACATTCAGGTTTTAAAGCTTTCTGACAATTGTAAACAAACTCATATTAATCTTCTATATTTTAATTCAGAGGAAAATTCACATTATACATACATCAAAGATATTGCTAAATTAATAAAACCACAAGTCTGTAAGAGAACAAATAAAATATATATTTGTTTGCGTTGTCTTAACTTCTTCAATTCACAAGAAAGATTAGATAAACATTCAAATTATTGTGGCGAACATAAATCAACGGTAATCAATATGCCTAAAGAAGGCTCAAAGATCACATTCAAAGATGAAAATAAAAAGATCAAACATCCATTTGTTATATATGCTGATTTTGAAAGTATTCTAGAAAAAATAGATACTGCTTCTCCAGATCCAAAAGAATCATACACAAATAAATATCAAAAACATACTCCTTGTGGTTTTTGTTATTACATCAAATCATCCGTTGGTGATAAATATAACAAGTTAGAGATGTATAGAGGCTCAAATACCCCAGAGGAGTTTGTGAAACGACTAGAAAAAGACTGTGTTCGATTAACCAAGATAATGAGAGAAACCAATAAACCAATGTCCTTAACAAGTAAAGAAAAAAGAGAATTTAGATAGCCAAAGGTTGACTGTCATATTTGTGAGGAGAAAATTGGTAAAGGTCTAAAGGTTAGAGACCATTGTCATCTCACTGGTAAATATAGAGGTCCGGCTCATCAAAGTTGTAATATTAATTATCAACTCCCCTCTTTCATTCCTGTCTTTCTTCATAACAACGCTCATTATGATACACATCTATTTATCAAGGAACTCTCAAAGACTTCTGGAAGTATCTCAGCAATTCCAAACACGGATCAGAAATACATTTCATTCACAAAAACAATTCACACATCTCCTATTACTCATATCATATTTCTTGATACATTTAAATTCATGGCAAGTCCATTGGCTAACTTGGTTCAAAATCTAAAAGAGTTTCCATGTCTTTCAGAGTATTTTTTAGATAAAGATTTTCGAACACAAAAGGGAATTTACCCCTATGACTATATGGACTCATTTGAGAGATTCAATGAAACACAACTTCCTTTAAAAGAAAATTTCTATAACAAATTAAATAATAGTCATATATCTGATAAAGATTATGTACACACACAAAATGTTTGGAAAAAATATAACATTAAGAATCTTGGTGAGTATCATGATTTGTACCTCAAAATTGATGTGCTTTTGTTGGCTGATGTGTTTGAGGCTTTCAGAACAATCTGTCATTCTGGATATGGATTGGATCCTGCTCACTATTACACTGCTCCTGGATTGGCTTGGAGCGCGATGTTAAAAATGACAAAACAAGGTTTGGATTTGATAACCGATGTTGATATGCTTTTGATGATTGAAAAGGCAAAGAGAGGAGGAATTTCACAAGTCTGTTCAAAGAGATATGCTAAAGCAAATAACAAGTACATTCCAAATTATGATCCATCGGTAGAGAGCTCCTACTTGATGTATTATGATGCGAACAACCTGTCTGGCTGGGCAATGTCTCAGGCTCTTCCTTATGGAAAACTTAGATGGGTAAAGGAAAAAGATTACAAAAAGGTTTTACAAGATGTATGTATCTCTACACAAAAAGAATTGGATGATTCAAAGGTTGGTTATTATTTTGAGGTCGATTTGAAATATCCAGAGGAACTTCATAACCTACACAAAGATCTCCCATTTGCTTGTGAAAAGGAAAGTCCAAAGAAGGAGTGGTTAAGTGATTATCAACAATCATTTAATATAGGTGAATCAACAGAAAAATTACTTACTACATTATATAACAAGAAAAATTATGTTCTACACCAAAGAAATTTGCGACAATATTTATCAAAAGGTCTAAGAGTAGAGAAGATCCATAGGGTTCTAAAGTTCAATCAAAGTCATTGGTTGAAGGGGTACATTGATTTTAATACACAAAGAAGAACAGAGTCAAAAACAGATTTTGAGAAAGACTTTTATAAATTGATGAATAATGCGGTCTTTGGTAAGACCATGGAAAATGTGAGAAAAAGACAAAATATCAGACTATCAACATCTTGGAAACAAGCATCAAAATTAATTAATAGACCGAGTTTTACTAGAGCTGAGGTCTTTACTGAGAACTTTTGTACGATCCATTTGATTAAAGAGAGTATTGAAATGGACAAACCTATTTATATTGGAACATCAATTCTTGATTTATCAAAGTCATTAATGTATGATTACTTTTATAATAACTTGAGGAAGAAATATCAAAATGATGTTCATCTACTTTATATGGATACAGATAGTTTTATTTTGCAAATTAATACTGATGATGTTTATTCAGACATGAAAAAGGACATTAATATCTATGACACTAGTAATTACAGTCCAGAGAGTGAGTTGTTCTCTCCTAAAAATAAAAAGGTGATTGGAAAGTTTAAGGATGAATTAGGAGGAAATGTCATGAGTGAATTTGTGGGATTGAGGTCTAAGGCTTATGCTTATAAATACATTGTGAATAACGTTGAAAAAACTGATAAGAAGTTAAAAGGCATAAAGAAAAATGTCATTAAAGAAACAATAAACTTTAAGGATTATTATAACTGTTTAACAACAAAGAAAGAAGAGTTTAGAAAGATTAATGGAATAAGAAGTTATAAACATAAATTATATTCAGAAGAGGTGAATAAGAAACATTGGGGGCTTTTGATGATAAGAGGTTTATTTTAGAAAATGGAATTGATAGTCTCCCTTATGGTTATCTATCTATAATTCCAGTAATCTCTGTACGTTTGTACGTTTGTACGTTTGTCTGTCTGTGACCGCTGTTTCTCGACAACCACGGGTCCGATATACTTTTAACTTGCCAGGTATATTGCTGGGGACCCGAGGATGTGCCTTTTCAAGGTTTCATATTAATCGGACAATTACTTACCGAGCTATGTCCAAAAAACGATTCAACCAATCAGAGAGCAGCGAACGATCGCGTGTGCCGAACGTGGCGGGCACACTCTGCCTCGGATGGCACATTTGAGAGCGTATTCATTTATTTCACGTTTGCAAACTATGTTGGCGTTAAACTATGTTTTACAACTAATAAAAACGAATTTGCGATTCATTCGCTTTCCTGCGCGTTTGTGTACGCGATGGCGATTTCTTTACCAAACTCCGGAAGCCGTTCGCTTTGGACCGAACCATTGCATGTAAATAGAGGGGGGGGATTGTCACCACTCGCAAGCCGTTCGCTTTGGACCAAACCATTTCATGTAAATAGAGGGGGGGGATATAATTTTAGATATATATATATAGTACGGGCATGCCCTAGTATAAGTATATAAGTGATAAGTTAAAAAGGGGGGTTAGGGATTTTAACGGGCTACCGCCGCCTTTTTACTATTATATAAATGATAGAACCAAGTACCAACCAGACTAAAGAGTGGAGGTGTAATCAACCTTGGTATATAAATGGTAAACATAACGAATGTGAAAAATATCAAATAGGTATAATTGAAAAGACAACTGGTAAAAAAATTTACAAAACAAATAAGAGAATTAATTTAAATACCGGTGAATTGGGTAAAAAAGATGGAAATATTTTTGAGTGGACGGAAAACTTTGATGGTTGCCAGGAAAATATATACTTTAATTTAAAAATGGTATGTGGCACTGGAGGCGCTCAAACAAGAACATTGAGGGAGGTTTACCATTTTATCTTAGCTCAGTTAAAATATCTTAATAAAGAACCAAACTCAAACATCTTTTTTGTTAATATATTAGATGGTGAAGGGAGTGGCAAGAGAATTAAATTATTTCCCACGCATAAACAAATATTTGTAGGGTCGTTGTTTGAGTGGGTCAAAGATGATTCACCAGATGATATTAAGAGTAAAAGGTTAAAAGGTCCATAAGGTCAGAAGGATCACAGGTTCACACAGAAGGACCATTGTTTAAGTGGTCTAATGAATAAGGATAACATGTCAAAAGGTTAGAAGGTTCGTAAAGAACAGGGTGAGAGAAATAGAGGTGTTTAGGGGCAATGAGGGAGGGGAAAAATTAACATGTAAGTCAATGGGAAAATGAGAGTGTCCCAGAAGCAACATATATACACTACTTCCAATACCTTCATTCCATGCTCCAATAACTTTATCGCTCAGTACGAGCCACACTCCAGAGGGTCACCTTTCCCCTTGTATAGAGGGACGAGGGTACTCAGTTCCCAATCCACTGGAATGCGGCCTTCTTTCACCACCAGATTACAGATCTCTGTCATTCTCTTCACACCCCCAACTTCCTGCTGCCTTCAACATATCTCCCACAACTCCCGTCGGCCCTCCCGCTTTTCTACCCTTCATTGCTTTTATCGCTTCCTCAACTTCCTTCTCAGTTATCTTCTCTGCCGGTCCTAAAACTGGGTTACTCTCTATGTTGCCATCCCATTCATTCTCTGTATTCAACAGCATTTCCATATATCTTTTCCATCTTCCTTTAATTCCATCTGGGTCGACAACGATTTGTCCCACTTCATCCTTCAAGCAGCTCACCCCCATCACATCACACCTCTCTTTCGCTATCTGCTTTGCAATCCTGAATACCGCTCTCTGACCCTCTTCCGAATCCAAGCGTTCTCTGAACATTTTCCTACATGCCTCCTGCGCCTTTGCTACCTCTTTCTTTGCAGCCTTCCTGGCTGCCTTATAACTTTCATGCTCTGCTGTTTCTGCTCCCGTATCCTTCGCCTTCTGCCACTCCTTGAACTTCTTCCTCTTCTCGTCAATCCTCTTTCCAACTTCATCATCCCACCACCATGTTTCCGAGTGCCTCGGTGGTCCTTTTGTCCATCCACATACCTCACCAACGGCTCCCAACAGACTAGCTTTCATTGACATCCAACCACTTTCAAGCTCAACCACATCATCCTCGACCCTACTCAGCCTCTCTTTTAATGCCTCCCTTACTGTCCCCTCTTTCAACCTCCACACCTTCATTCTCGGTTGGTACTTCACCCGCCGAGCTCTCCTCGCACCTTTCACCCTTACGTCGCAGACAACCAAGTGGTGCTGTGAAACAGCCTCCTCCCCCGGGATCACCTTTGTGTCTCGGAGGTGCCCCCTATCTCGCCTACGCACCATCAGGTAGTCAACGGTTGTCGTCGACCCACCTGACGTGTATGTAACAAGCTTATTATCCTCTTTCTGGAACTGAGTATTACAAATCAACAAATCAGCTCCATCAGCAAACTCCAAAATCCTTTCACCTTCTCCATTTCTCACACCATATCCGTAACCCCCATGAACTCCGTCAAAACCATCCATACTCCTTCCCACATGTCCATTTAGGTCTCCTCCTACCACAACAACTTCCTCATCCTTCACGTTTTCCATCAGCTTCTCTATCGCACACCAGAACTTATCCTTCTCTTCATCGCTCCGACCAACCTGCGGAGCATATCCCGAGATGACGTTCACCAAGAGCTTTCCAATCATCATTTTCACCATCATCAACCTATCACTCACTCTAGTCACACTCACCACACTGTCTACAAACTCCTCAGAAAACAGAACACCAACACCATTCACGCCCTCCAGGCACCCTTGCCACACAAACTTGTATTTCTGTCCCTGCCTACCCTTCACCATTCTCACACCACTTCCCTTCCATCTCGTCTCTTGCACACAACATATGTCCACTCTTCTTCTGACCAATACTTCCACCACTTCTCCTGATCTCCCTGTCATTGTTCCTACATTCCATGTCCCAAACCTCAGAAACCGATCTCCACTTCGGGCTGTACCCTGCCCACATGTGGTTGTAATTGTCATGGTTCTCTTTTTGAGGCAATGTTTTTTTTATAGCCGGATGCCCTTCCTGACGCCAACCCTCTTAGTCGCCTCCTACGACACGCAGGGATACGGCGTACCTATTCTTATCCAGGATACACACTGGGAAACGTTTAAAACATGGAAATCCTGGGGGGGGGGGGGGGGGGGGGATCACCGCTGCGGTTTAAACATATTTAAATAAATATTTAAACAAAATATTGTTTTAATATTATGAACTATTATTTTTTAAATAAATATTTATTAAATATTATTAAATAAATATTTAATATTAAAAATATTATTTTAATATTATGAAATATTATTTAATATTATGAATAATAAGAAGATTATTATTATGAACAAGAAGATTAATTCCCGGGTTTGACCGATTTCGTTTTTTCGCTTTATTTTGCTTTTCCTGTGGTGTGGAGAACTGAAAAGGGATCCCTGCCTCGACAATCAGCTGAGCAGACCAGGTAGGCTCTCATATGTAGCCGAAGTGAGTTTTTAAAGAAGATAATCCAACTTTAGTTTTGTATGTAGCAGATGGGAGTGACATTTTTTTCCGTGCCATCCCTACACAGAGAGTACTAGTGTACTCTCTTATATAGATATATTATTTTGGCATCACAATTACCAGCTGAGAATGAAGAAGATAATAGAGACCATAAAGAGCAATTTACACTAATTAAATATATTTTAATCTCCCAGATGAGCACAGTATGAAACGAGATGGTATTCATGGAATACTTACCCTGCACAGTCAACTTGGTGTGAGCCAACTCTTCTGTTTTTGAACGTTTCTATTTTTTTTGGATCCAATATAGCTGCCAGACCACATGAGCGATGACATCATAAATTTATATTCTCTAATGTAATTGTTGCATTGATCATGCTCAATAAATTTCAAACTGATCAGACTTAGCGTTGTCCCTGTCGAATTATGACGTCATAATTATGGCACCAATGACGTCATCGTTAACAACACATATTTCCCATATGGAGTTCTTTACAATGAGCCACATTTTAATTTTTTCCATAGAGCGATTTTGAAGATGTAGAGGCTACAACGTTTTTCGGTTTTTCCAAGATGGCGCCTGTAACACATGACCTATGACGTCATAATTATCATTAAAATATTATAAAGGAGGAGGCGCTCCTATGGTGAAAATGTTGTGTCCATCAGACCAACAGTTGCTGAAAATTTTAAATTAATGATCGGATGGATAAGTGTTGTATTTGTCGAATAATGACGTCATAACAAAGGCACCGATGACATCATCATTAAGATATCTTATTCCCCATGGGGAGTATTTGACAATGAGCCAGGTCTCAATTTTTTCCATGCAGTGGTTTCAGAGATATAGAGGTGTGAAATTTTTCCATGATGGCACCTGTACCACGTGACCTATGGCGTCATAGTAATCATTAAAATATTGTACAGGAGGAGGCCCTCCTATGGTGAAAATTTCGTGTCAATCGGACCAAGAATTGCAGAGAAAAAAAATTCATACTGATCGAATCAAGCATCATAATTAAGGTGCCGATGACATCATCATTAACGTATCTTATTCCCCAAGCGGAGTACTTGACAATGAGCAGTTTCATTTTTTTTCCTTGGAGCGGTTTCGGAGATATAGAGGTGCAACCTTTTTCGATTTTTCCAAGATGGTGCCTGTACCACGTGACCTTTGACGTCATAATCATAATTTTTTTAAATCCACAGGAGGATCCGCTCATATTCTGAAAATTTCGGCCAATCAGACTAACAGTTGCAGAGAAAATGATTTTTAAAAAATGCAGTCATGGCACACGTATGGCACACATATGGCACACGTACACAACCGATTGCTTAACCCTGCTTTTAGCTTCGCGAGCGCAGGGTAACAACTCCCTTATTATATACTGTCTTCTACCGACTCCTCTCCGGCCTTGCTCTCCCAGCTCTCTCTGGGCTCTGTCCCCCAAATATTCCTACAGGTCGCACAAGATCTGCCTGCAACCCTCCTATGGTTAAACTGCCAAAATCAAGACTCTCTATTCACCTTCCCTCTTTCATTCCTCTTTTCTTCCGCCTCTGGAACAAACTCCCTCACTTTCTTCAATCCCACTCCTACCTCCAGGTCTTTAAAACAGCTGTTCACCACCATCTCTTCTCCCATCCAAAACCTTGATATTTTATACTCCCGCTAATTTCACCCCAGGTCCACTTTTTTGAAATACCAACTTCTTTCCTGGAAGTCCTTGCAGTGTTCATGTGTTTTATACTTCTCCCACCCCCCCCCCCCCTTCCCACGCCTCCTCCCCCCAAGCCTTCTCCTTCCCACAGATCTCCCGATGTCCCTGCTCTCAAATGTTGTGTTTGTGTGATTCCCCTTTTCTCCCCATCTTCTCTACCGCTCCCCTTATTATATACTTTGTGTGTCTGCTTTGATTTTTTGTATGATAAATGTTTGCGCTTCACTAGCCTCGATCCTGTATACAAAAAAAAAAAAAAAAAATTTCACACTGACCATCAATGAGTGTGGGGTATTTCTGACTTGCTGTTGAGGCAATAAACATTGGATGAGGTTTATTCGGCACAAAGTTAACATTCAGGATTTTCCCTTGATTAGCATAGTGGGTACAATCAGTTTACATCCTGACGTCTTGTTTGAACTAAATGGAAAAACACGCTCATGCATTATTTAGAATCTTTGATTTCAATTTTAAAGTGCCTTTGCGATAATCTTCTGTATTCTAAATAGCATTAGTTCATATTTCGTCACATCAAGTTACTTTTACTGGCCTACAAACAGGAACACATGTATTTTATTACCGCATTGTGGCCAATTTTTGGGTTTAGATTTAGGGGTCCAGAGTTCAAAAATTTGATTGGTAGGCATTTCTTATGAATTCAGCACCACCAAATTATGGCAACAACATTGCCTGCCCAACTTGGATACGGAGCGCCTCCAGGTAGCGTCCTGAGCACATTTTTCAAACCTGCCCTTGCCATACGCACGGTGTCTATCAGGAGTGGATCTTCGAGTTCACGTGCAATTTTTAATGAAAATGACAACTCTTAAAAAGAACTTGTTCAACTTTACAATATAGTTAGTCGTTTTCCCTCTCATCTAGATTTAAGAAGAGCCTCATTATTTCCCTGGGATAAAAATGGATTTCTGGCCTAAACAGCTCGGCAAGATTAATTACGTGACCCTCAGCTTTCAGACCGGGGCTGTTTGCAAGACGTACGACCTTGCTAGCCCTTGGCTCTTAATCTTGGAAGGAAATTTCCATGCAAGGGAATAGACAGCAGGTGAATGTTTTAGCGTCAGAGTGAATGGTGAAAACAAACCAAAATGTTAAAATATTGCACTGATCAAAAGCATTATCATGAGGTTAATGATCTTAAAAAGAACACCTTGACCCATGTAAAAGGTTTCATTTTCATCGGATATGCACCGATATCGATCTTCATTCTGGGACATGCTCCACATGATTACGGAAGCATTTATTGAAGTGAATGAAATCTGGAATATCCTGAATTCGCCACGGTCATCAAATGCCATTATAGAGTGATGATGGAAGATCGAAGAAAGTGTTGAAGATACAATTATAGCACTTATTCTATTCTTAAGCTCTTCTGACGAAATTACCAAACCATAATTCAAAGCTCAAATAAAAAACCTCATCACAAATGATCCTCCAGGTTTCTTACTTTACAAAAAGACTGGCCAGGTCACTCTGACAACACCACACAGTGCACAAAGCCGAGGGAGTGCTGTGGAGAAAAGTGGAGCTTCTCTGCATACAACAAAGTACAGAAGAAAGAGAATGATTTATTTGTCATTAATTATTTATCTGCAAGTCGATCGGACCCTGTACCACCACATTCTTCTGTGGTCGCTGTGACCAGAGAGCCCTTTGTGCATAGTCGATCACAAGGCCCACAAGGCACTGCTTTCTATATGAACATTTTCTGTTTTACTGTCGTTCAACCTTTTATTCAAACAATTATACAGTATTGCAAGAAAAAAAGCTAAATAGCAGAGAAAGATGGAAAATGTTGTGGCCTGATTAGGCCCACAGGGTATCGGAGGAGATGAATGAGGCCATGTAACATTCAAGTTATGCTTAAAAACTGAAATAAATAAATAAATATAAAAGATTTCCCACTAGAAAATTCTTCAAAATCGTGTCAAGAGGTGTGCATGAGTGTTCACAGCACAACACAAATGTGCGCACACACACACACACACACACACACACGCACACACACACACACGTAACAAGTGGAGCCACAGAATGCCGCAAAACGGGTGTTTCCAACACTTCATGATTTATACATCAAGATTCTTGTGGAACTTCTCACAATGGGTCTGGATTACTCAAAATAACTAAATATCATGCTCTATACATCGTCCTCGGCCCGATCACTCAATGGTGAAGAAACGCTTTAAAAAAAAAAAATTCTCGCATCTGGATCCGGATTCGGATCTTCACCAAAATCGAATTGATTAGCCCTTGTCACACAACCAACCTCTCCATCAGGTTTCGTTCGAATCCGTCCACAACTTTTTGAGATATCCTGCTATATATCATTTTTGGCCGATCTCCAAATGGTGAAGAATCACTTAAAAATTAAATAATTATCATATCCGAATCCATATTCAGATCTTCACTAAAATGGAATCTCTTTGTCCTTGTCAGACACCCAACCGGTCCACCAAGTTTTGTCCAAATCCGTCCACAACTTTTTGAGATATCCTGCTATGTATCGTTTTTGGTCCCATCTCTCAATGATGAAGAATCACTTTAAAAATTCTACGAGCCAGATCTGGATCCAGATCTTCACCAAAATCTAAGAATTCTGTCCTTGTCACAACACAACCTCTCCATCCAATTTTCGTGCACAACTTTTTGAGATATCCTGTTCACAAACAGACAACCAAAAAGAGCGGGGTGAAAACATAACCTCCATCCACCTTCGGTGGCGGAAGTATCAAACAAATCAATGGATTAACAAATAAAGTTATATGATGAAGCACTGAAGTGCACTAGAATTTCGGTATGGCGTAGTACTCACTCTATCCTCTAGGTCTAGGGTGATGTCGCTATTTTATGTCTCTCCATCTCAGATGTTGTATTATCCAATGCTCTCCACCTTATTGGCATCGCTCACAATGAAGCAACACACGGCCTCGTGATCACTTATTACAGATAGACTGGTGCCATTTCCTTTAGTCTTGCTTTCCATGGTCTTTGTATCCCTCCATGGTCCACCCCTCCACAGCCCCTTCAGGATGCATGTATTCCATTAAGCCCTTCCTAATTAACCTTACAAAATACAGGCTGATTGCTCACCTTTACTCCTTTTTTTGCTCCTCTCTTTTCTAGCTTGTGGAATCTCTTTCCTCAATCTATTCAATCACTCTTTTTTTTTTTACAGAACTTCAAGTAGGCAGGCAGTTGACCACCATCTCATGTCATCTTCCATCCCCACTTGTAATATTTTATACCAACATTAACCCTCCTGAAAGCCACCCCTCTTCCTGGCATGTTACTATCTGTGTCTCTCCTTATTTTATGTTCATTCATTCCTTTGCTTGCTTTTGTTTGCCGGTTTCCCCACCATGTCATATGTAGCCCTTCAAGTCGGTGAATACTTACATCCTTAGTAAGCTACCTCCGAGGGCCTTTCACTTACTCACCGCAGGCAGGTTGGTGGTCTTTCTGTCTTCTACCGACTCCTCTCCGGCTTTGCTCCCCCAGCTCTCTCTGGGCTCTGTCCCCCAAATATTCCTACAGGTCCCACAAGATCTGCCAGCAACCCAATTATGGTTAAACTGCCAAAATCAAGACTCTCTGCTCACCTTCACTCCTTCATTCCTCTTTTCTCCCGCCTCTGGAACAAACTCCCCCACTCTCTTCAATCCCACTCCTCCCTCCAGGTCTTTAAAACAGCTATTCACCACCATCTCTTGTCTTCCCCCATCCAAAACCTTGATCTTTTCTACCCCCGCTAATTTCACCCCAAATCCACTTTTTTGAAATACCAACTTCTTTCCTGAAAGTTCTTGGTGTCCTTGTGTTTATACTTCTCCCCCCCCCCCCCCCTTCCCACGCCTCCTCCCCCCAAGCCCTCTCCCTCCCACACATCTCTCTGCTCTCAAATGTTGTGTTTGTGTGCTTCCCCTTCTCTCCCCATCTTGTCTCCCGCTCCCCTTTTTTATATATACTTTGTTTGTTTGTCTGTTTGATTTGTTTGTGTGATAAATGTTAGCTCTTTCACGAGCCTCGATTATGTATACAAAAAAAAAGAAAAGAAAAAAAAAAGTGGTATAATAAATCCACAAGTCCCACCTTAATTTTGATAAGTACTACCATAGTAATGTGAGATGCTGTTAAAACTGAAATTGCAAATGAACGTAGCACACTCAAATCTCATCTGAAATGTCCAATTCATTACTAATTCTTATTATGGCTATTAATTTGGAACAATTATTTATTTTGAAGTTAAAAAACAACCTTTGCAACTTTTTCCTGAAAACATTTTTTTTTTAGCACTTTCGAGGACATTAAATTCCCTAAAAAAGGCAAGCAGTGTTAAAAGCATTTCTGATTTTTCTTGTTGGATTCTTATAACAAAAATGAAACCAGAACTAAACAAACCATTGATCAGATGCTCAGGAGCTTATTCCCACATATTCTAAAAAAACATGCATATTCAATGTTCCCGCTTGTTACCGACTACCTGGAGGGGAATGGTTTGATGCCTATTATCACAAAGAAAAATGTGCCTCAACTTTCATTTTGTATGCATTTGCAAAAATGAGGCTACGTTTAGCAAGGGAAAAAACTCTCTCTCTCTCACTCGCTCGCTCACTCACTCACTCACTCACTCACTCACACACACACTCACACACACACACACACACACACACACGAAGGTGGATACTTTGAGACTTGGGAGGGCTCTGTTCCACCTTCTGAAACCCGCATTTGGAGAAAACAACCAACGACACACGTACATTTGCATCGAGTTCTCAGTTTGATTGTTTTTTTTTTTTTATATATCTAAGCTGCTTCCATTGGTTAAAAAAAATTCCAGCATCCATAGTAAGTACTACTTATGACACCACTTTCTCAGAATGAAGGTGTCATGACAGAAGTGGTGAAATTTCACGAAAATGTCATCATTTCCACAGGACCTTAGTCAAGTTGAGTTCAAAGAAGAGAGACCCACAAAAAGTAAGCTAAATAGTCTGATGTATTCATCCACATGGTGTGCTCCCTCACCAATGCATACATCAGTAGATATAACCAAATGAATTACAAAACGAACAAAGCAACAAAACATTGAGAAATGATGCCTCAACTAAGATATCAGTACACACAAACTGTAATATCAATAGGCTAAAACCAATGCATGAAAGTATCATCTTACTATAATTCACCAAATGTCTGTCCGTCTGTCTGTCCATCCGTCCGTCCGTCCGTTCGAAGGTACCGCAAAAACGACTGAACCGATCACAACGATATTTTGGGTGGGTAATCCTGGGATCATGGAGTAAAATAGGGTATATTGTTTTTCCAATTTCAGTTTTGGCCTCCAGCATTTTCAGGTTTGGACTCCCGCATAACGCTGTTTTCCCGGGTGCCGCACAAATGGCTGCACCGATTGCTGCACAGCTGCACTGCACTCCTGCACTGATTGGCTGCACCGATTGGACTCGGTGACCTAAGACCTTTTATAAGGACATGGGCTGAATCCCTGCTTGAGAGAATGCCAACCCCCTCCCCACCATCACGGTCGTCTCTCCAACTCACAATCCCACGAGATATGTGGAAAGGACGACCCAAAACCAATTATCTTCTTTTTGATTCGTATATAAACATCGTTAAAAGTAAATAATGACCTCGGCCAAAGTTCAAACGATGTGGGTTTAATCTCTACATGAGAGAATTCCACATAGCTATTTGGGCGGTGTATACACTAACAGATCGCTGTCTCCATCGATCTTGCTGAGGCAGTAACACCTATCGGCTCAAACTCCTTTAAACTGTTGACTTGGTAGTTTTTACAATGAAGGAAACATTAACAATGTTGTTAAAAGTTTATTTTGTGATTGGAGTTATGTTGTTTGGAATGAAAAAAAGAGATATCGAGTTCAAGTGAATGACGACATGCCATGATGGTTCTACTTTCTAAACGTGAACTTCGCGGATCGCCATATGCAGATTCGCCACGGACCCACGATCGATGTTTCTATACTGAACATACCCGTTTGTTTGCGAACGGGTACGTTTTTGATTGAAGTCCTACACGAACTTGCTGTCCATGTCTGATGTGCAACTGAGGGTGCTATAGGAATGTGGAATTTATTGGTTTCATGCTTTAGCATTCGCCGTATCTGCATTGAGCTGTTTGCCTCTGGCCTCCCACCCATGCATAGCATGGGTATCTCACTAGTATAACAAATACAGCTTTAGCAAATTACTTCCCGATGGCAATAAAAGACATTAATAAGCATAGCCAATAAGCCTGGTGTGGGCTTAACAGTTAAGGTGGCAGGATTAAGATTTCAGGGTCCTGAGTTTGAGCCCCTGTCGTTCCGTTAAATAACACCAGGTGTGTTGATTCAGCCTGTCATCCTTCCGAAGTCGGCAAAATGAGTATCAGCTTACTGGTACCAGGGGGCACTGCATCAGCCGAACATCCGTGCTCACAGCAATGATGCAACTAGCAGACACAGGCTGCATACAAAAGGATAATATCATGACTACTAAAACTGTCACAAGTCCGTCCTGTGCTGCATGTGTACAAACGTAAATTTTCTTGTTTTATGCTTTGATTTTGCTTTGTTGCTGTTGAATGCACGTACCATCGGAGCACAAATGAATTGCATTTTAAAACATTGCAGAACATCAATGCCTTCCATACCTTTCCTCGGTATTCTCCATATGGTTAAGAAATGCTCCATAATCCAACAGAAGCTTGACCGCATCCAAATATCCATTGTTGCAACTCCAATGTAAAGCTGTCATTCCCTGGTTACGATGAGGATTAGAAAAAGTCATTTCATTACTGAGAGTTCAGCAAAAAAAGAGATATTTATGTCGAAAATTAAATATTTTGGTTACCATAATATGGTATGGCCTATATCATACAGAATGCTTGATCAAAACAATATTATATTGTAGTTAGAAGGAGATTGGTAGGAAAATAAGGTTTTTTAATCGACAAGGGCGAGGCTTATGGAAGAGCAAGCTTAAATTGACAGTGGGGTAATCGGGGCAACAATTAGGTACAACCAGCAAGAGATTTTTTTTTTTTTTTTTTTTTTTTTTTTTTTTGTATACAAGATCGAGGCTCGTGAAAGAGCGAACATTAATCACACAGAAAGACAAACAGACACATAAAACAAATAACATCGGGAGCGGTAGACAAGATGGGGAGAGAGGGGGAAGGACACAAACACAACATTTGAGAGCAGGGACCGAGAGACATGGAGACATCGAGAGATCTGTGGGAGGGAGAGGGCTTTGGGGGGGAGGCATGTGAAGGGGGGGGAGGCATGTGAAGGGGGGGAGGCATGTGAAGGGGGGGGGGTGGGAGAGGTATAAACATATGGACACTGCCAGGATTTCCAGGAAATAAGTTGGAATTTCAAACAAGGTGGATCTGGGGTGAATTAGTGGGGGTAGAAAAGATCAAGGTTATGGATGGGGGAAGATAAGAGATGGTGGTGAACAGCTGTTTTAAAGACCTGGAGGGAGGAGAGGGATTGAAGGGAGTGTGGGAGTTTGTTCCACAGGCGGGAGAAAAGAGGAATGAAAGAGTGAAGGTGAGCAGAGAGCCGAGATTTCGGCAGTTTAACCATCAGAGGGTTGCTGGCAGATCTTGTGCGACCTGTAGGAATATTTGGGGGACAGAACACAGAGAGAGCTGGGGGAGCAAGGCCGGAGAGGAGTCGGTAGAAGACAGAAAGACCACCTACCTGCCTGCGGTGAGTGAGTGAAAGGCCCTCAGAGATAGCTTCATCGCGGGAGATTCCAATGATTTTGAAAGCTTTGGATTCAACAGCGTGAAGCCGAGCCAGGTGTGAGGCAGGAGCACCAGCCCATAGGGGAGAACAGTATTCCATTGAGCTGCGGATGAAAGCCTTGTAAGTGGTGAGGAGCTCAGGTGTGCCGAGGAAGGACTTCGCACGACGGAGGATGCCCAGTCGGCGACTGGCTTTGGAGGCCAGCTTGGAAATGTGGTTTTCCCAAGAAAGATCATGGCAGATAGTGAGACCCAAAAGCTTGAGTGACAGAACTTCTTGGAGAGGATTGTTGAGAAAGTAGATGGGAGGGTTGTCCAGTCGATCTTTTCGGAGAGACATAGTAAGAGAGTGAGATTTGGCAGGATTGAAAGACATGTTCCACTTGTTTGACCAGTCTGTGATTTTGTCCAGGTCTTCAGAGAGTGAGGAGGCTGCAGACTGCCGATCTGAGGGAAGAGGAATGGAGCGGCAGAGAGTGGAGTCATCAGCAAAGAGATAGAGAGGATTTTCCAGAGAGTCAGAGAGATCATTGATAAAGACCAGAAAAAGCACAGGGCCCAGCACACTTCCTTGGGGAACTCCAGCCTGAACAGGAAGGGGAGATGAGAGAAATCCATTCAGGGCCACACGTTGACTACGACCAGAGAGGAAGTCCGCAAGCCATGCATGGAGATTTCCATGGATACCATAGGAGGAGAGTTTGGTGAGCAGAGCTGGGTGCCAGACCGTATCAAAGGCCCTTGATATGTCAAGGGAGACAGCTCTGATTTCCTGTTTGGCATTGAGGACCTCCATCCATTGTTGAGACAGCAGAAGCAGCATGTCCAGAGTAGAGTGACCTGGTCTGAAACCAAATTGATGATCAGAGATCAAGCCATTGGAGAAGAGGAAAGATTTCATATCCGAAGCAATGATGGATTCCATGACTTTGCTGATAATTGGGAGCAGGCTGATTGGTCTGTAGTTGCAAGGATCTGTTTTTGCACCTTTTTTGTGTAAAGCGGTAATGTTAGCTGATTTCCAGGATGCTGGCAGATGACCTTGAGCAAAAGATAGGGTGAAAAGAACAGAGAGAGGGTGAGATAGAGCGGCAGAGCAGGATTTTAAGACCCGTGGGCTGATGCCGTCTGGTCCAGTTGCAGAATCAGAGTCGAGGTTTGACAAAAACTCCTCCACCTTGTCAGGAGAGAAGGACACAGAGTCCAGGAGCAGTTGGGTTCGACTGGGAAAGGTGGGAACAGAGAGAGATGGGTTTGGGACTAAGGATTTCGAGGCGAACACAGAGTTGAGGCATTCGGCTTTGTCACGTGCGATGTCAACTGTGTGGCCATTTGAGGTAAGGGAGGGGATGGAGGGGGAACAAACACCAGAAACGGATTTGACCAGACGCCACCAGGATTTGGAGGAAGGAGACAGGTTTGAGAGTTCATTCTTGAGTGAGGAGAGATAGTGCTTCCTGGCACTCCTGAGGGTAGACACACACTTGTTCCGAGCTTGGTGGAAGGAACTGAGATTTCCTTCAGTTGGATTAGCCTTCCAAGAGGCAAAGGCAAGTTGTTTCAGGGCAACTGCCTCACCACAAGATTCAGTGTACCATGGACGGGAGGAAGGGTAAGACAATTGAAGGCGAGATGGGATAAATCTGTGCATGAGAGAGATCAGTTTGCTTTGGAAGAATTCCCAGGAAGAATTGATGTCAGAGGCAGTGGAGATGGGAGACCAATCCAGACGATTGATGGCTGCTTGAAGACCGTCCCAGTCGGCCTGAGTGAAATGCCAGACTCGTCGACGCTGAGGAGGCTCTCTGAGAATGGCCAGAGAGATGTCCACTTTGACAAGCACATGATCAGAAGAACCGATTGGAGCAGAAGAAGAGCAGCAGACATTAGCAGGGAAGTTTGTCATAACCAAGTCTAGAAGAGAAGATACTCCATTGGCTGAGATCCGGGTCGGGAAATTGACAGATTGTGTCAATCCCAGTGAGTCACAGAAGTCCTTTGCTGAGGTGCCATGACTAGTGAGAGAGGAACCCACACCCAACCAGGTGGCATGATGACAGTTGAAGTCACCACATATGAGGAAGAGAGAGTTGGGATGAGTGGATAGAAGTTGGTCCATGTTGTCAGACATTGAAATGTAGATGGAGTCATCACTGTTTGGGGGACGGTACAGAACACATATGAACAAAAGGTGGGAGCGGAGAGGAAGCCGTAACCAGAGGTACTCCTGCGGGTGAGGAGGAAAGAGAGCAGTGCAAGGAGAGTGAGGAAGAGAGTTTTTGACAAAGATAGCCACCCCACCACCAGGCCGAGGCTCAGGTCTATCATACCGGAGGAGGGAGTAACCAGGAAGAGATATTAAGGAATCAGAGACATCTTGAAGGAGGAAAGTCTCTGTTAAGCAGATCAAGTCTGGATTGTCAGAAGCAACCTGTATGGAGAGATCAGTCAGGTTTGAGCGAAGGCCCCGGATGTTTGAGGTCCATACCGTTAATGAAGAGAGAGGGGGAGCATCGGGTACAGGACAGGGGAGGGGAGGAGTAGGGTAAGATGAAGGATGAGAGGGGGAGGTAGGGAGAGCAGTTGATAGTGTTTCAGATGTTGCAGAAGAGTTCCAAGAAAGGGAAGGATGAGGAGGATGAAAGGTTAAAGATGAAAGGATGAAAGATAATAAAAATCATGCGTCATGTCATGACGGGAGAATTAAAAATATATAAATCAGGCAATTAAATGTGACCTGGAGTTACTGGAGTTATCTGGAGTTACATTTAATTTCCTGATTTATATATATATATATATATATATATTATTTTATTTTTAATAAATATTAAATTTCAACACATTTTGATTACCTCATTTTAATTTTAGTTCCTTTAATTAAAATGGTGGCAAAACACTCTACGTATTTCCTTTTTTTTTTTTTTTGCAAAGTGACTAAAACTGTTTCACAGAACGTTACAGATAGTTTCATCGTGAGACATTTCATAATTATCTGGATTCTTCTTCTTCTTCTTCTTTCATATTGTCGCGCAACCGCCGAAATTAATATCTGGCAGTCGCGGATTGCCGATTACGGAGGCTTTAACTCCGAGGAGGAAGCTCAATAGTGGATTCCAAAATCTAATCTAAAACCCTTAAGCGCGCGGTATGGAGGGAAGCAGCGCAAGTCCCCGCAGCCTTATCTATCAAATCAATCAGGTGGTAAACTGCGTTCAAGTATGTACAGAAAATAATGCAAGGGTTTATTCAGGAAAAGGGCAAGGACAGGAAAAAGCACGCCGATAATAAAATAAGGTAGCTAAATTGGGATCCCACACACAACAGATATCAAACACGATACGAGGGAGATGAATTAAGGAAAAGAACACGTCACGTTGTGTACAGTGTACACGGAGCTTGGGCTTATCAGGCTCGTCGTCTTCTTCCCGGCCTGGACGAATCCTCCGTCCGCCTCGCACGCCCCGCTAGGCCCGAGCCAACGCCCTCGCCGCTGCACCCGAGGTCCCGCTCCAAGCTCCGATCCTCTCGCCGCCAACGAGGTCCGTGCACCAAGCTCCAAAGCACCACGAGGTCCCACAGCAGGACAACGAGCTCCACTCAGGCTACACCTCAGCCCAACTCGGGTCGGGGTCTCTGAACTGCGCTGCCAGGAATCCAACTGCTTGGGATCAACTACTGAACTGCGCAGTGGCGTTCGGCAACTGCTCAGGCTCAACTCTCGAACTGCGAACTGCCAACTCCGCTTGGGCTCTCTGCGCTCAACTCGGGATCAGATCTGCTCTCTGCGCTCAACTCGAACTCCCGTCTCATCTCTCGATCCAACTCTCCAGACTGCCTCTCTCAACTGCCGAACCGAAATGGCGTCCGGCCCCCGTTAATATCACTGGCCGATGACGTCACATTGGCGCACTACTCTGCCAATCAGAGCCTCCACCGACTCGCCGGCTCGCTCAGGTCACGCCCACTGCGTCACTCCCACTCTCCCGCTCCTGCTCCTTGGTCACAGCACCTGCTATGCGAGGTGGGTAGGCCTCTCGGAGGTGTAAATGGTGGCGGCCAATTGTGGCGGTGTTCTAGTCTGATTTCTTCCTAAGTCATGTCAGGGGAGAAGGCGTCATTTAGTGTTGTCCTAAAGGTCCTAACTAATGTTTATGTGGTCTGCAGTGCCATAATGGACAAAGGTTTGACTACCAGGTGAGACATACAAGGGCTCTACTGATTATTCCCTACACTAACTAACACACGAATCTCCTGGTAGATTCACAATCATACATCTTAATCCGACAACCGCCTACACATGACTTATTACAGGAAGTGTTCCTTATCGCGACATCTCGAAGCATGTTACCTACTCAGATCTACTCTGCTCTACATATTGCTCTACCAAATTCGTAACAATATGCAGTGCAGTACATGGTTGCAAGTGGCATCATTTGCTGGGGGCACAGTTGTGCAACTGATGCAGTGCCCCCTGTAGGTTGGAGCATAAATTTGTATTTTTTTCAAGTTGCCAGCGAAAGCTCATCTACTCTTCATGAAAGACACCATGGGTTCTTCAACATACACCAACGAATGCTGACAGATGGAATGCCACTTTAATGTCTGTCTGATGGACGAAACACACATTAATGAATAAACCTGTTTGTGAATCACCAGGAAGGCAGTTTAAAGCTGGGCGGACATTCAAACCCAGGCTAGATAGCTCAGAGGCGAGTGTGTATACGTCTGGGTTATCCTGCCAGACAATAATCTGGATACATTAACACTCTCGACATAGAATACTGATCAGCCATGATCATGCCATACTCTGTGATGATGAGAAAGGTTTAAAGTACATCAGCTGAACTTCCATTGAGTATTCAAACTTTCGTGGCCAAAACTGTGGGCTTGTGTCATTTGAGGGCGAACCTTACAGGAGATTTATGTCATATGCCAAGAGACTGTTATCTGTTAAAAAGTGAGTTTACTTTTTTTTTTCTTGAATAAAAAACTGCTTTCGTTGGTGAAAGTGAACTCTCATTGGTCAAATAATCAGTACACATGGTGTATTCAGTTGTCATATGTTGATGAGGGCTTGCAATGAGTAGAAGACTACCAGCATAGATTGAATGCAGTACATAGCTTTTTGTTGATATGTGTTATCTTTGTCCACTGTTAATAAATTTACATGTTTGCTTGTGTATTTCCCTTTGTAATTCTACCTTTGTATGTGCGATCACATGCTTCCAAGAGAGGTGCTCGTTTTGCAACCAAAGTTCTGCTTGCGAAACTTAAGAGGCTTGATGGACATCTTTAGCTTTGCCCCTTCCTTGAGTGACATCAGAGCTGAATGACTTCCCCAATCAGGTATATTTAGAAGTCAGCTTGATCTTTATGCTCAATTGCCAATCGATGACGCCTTCACATTCATTATTTTTTTTACTTTAAGTATATTTCTCAAGATATCACGTACAATATACACAAATATACAGTGCATTCAGAAAGTATTCAGACCCCTTCACTTTTTTCACATTTTGTTATGTTGCAGCCTTATGCCGAAATCGTTTAAATTCATTTTTTCCCTCATCAATCTGCACTCAATACTCCAAAATGAAAAAGAGAAAAGAGGATTTTAGAAAGTTTTGCAGATTTATTAAAAAGAAAAAACTGAAATGTCACATTGACATAAGTATTCATACCCTTTGCTGTGACACTTGAAATTTAGCTCAGGTGCCTCTCATTTCTTTTGATCATCTATGAGATGTTTCTACACCTTGATTGGAGTCCACCTGTGGTAAATTCAATTGATTGGACATGATTTGGAAAGGCACACACCTGTCTACATAAGGTCTCACAGCTGACAATGCATATCAGAGCAAAAACCAAGCCATGAGGTCGAAGGAACTGCCTGCAGAGCTCAGAGACAGGATTGTGTCGAGGCACAGATCTGGGGAAGCCTACAAAAAGATTTCTGCTGCATTGAAGGTTCCCAAGAGCACAGTGGCCTCCATAATTCTTAAGTGGAAGATGTTTAGAACAACCAGGACTCTTCCTAGAGCTGGCCGCCTGGCCAAACTGAGCAATCGGGGGAGAAGGGCCTTGGTAAGAGAGGTGAACAAGAACCCGATGGTCACTCTGGCTGAGCTCCAGAGATCCTGTGTGGAGATGGGAGAAACTTCCAGAAGGACAACCATCACTGCAACACTCCACCGATCTGGGCTTTATGGCAGAGTGGCCAGACGGAAGCCTCTCCTCAGTGAAAGACACATGAAAGCCCGCTTTGAGTTTGCAAAAAAGCACCTAAAGGACTCTCAGACTGTGAGAAACAAGATTCTGTGGTCTGATGAAACCAAGATTGAACTGTTTGGCCTCGATTCTAAGCGTCATGTTTGGAGGAAACCAGGCACTGCTCATCACCTGCCCAATACCAATCCAACGGTGAAGCATGGTGGTGGCAGCATCATGCTGAGGGGGTGTTTTTCAGCAGCAGGAACTGGGGGACTGGTCAGGGTTGAGGGAACAATGAATGGAGCAAAGTACAGAGATATCCTTAATGAAAACCTGAAACAGAGCGCCCAGGACCTCAGACTGGGCCGAAGGTTCACCTTCCAACAGGACAATGACCCTAAGCACACTAAGCACACAGCCAAGACAACGCAGGAGTGGCTTTGGGACAACTCTGTGAAGGTCCTTGAGTGGCCCAGCCAGAGCCCTGACTTGAACCCAATCGAACATCTCTGGAGAGACCTGAAAATGGCTGTCCACCGACAGTCCCCATCCAACCTGACAGAGCTTGAGAGGATCTGCAGAGAAGAATGGCAGAAAATCCCCAAATCCAGGTGTGTAAAGCTTGTCGCGTCATACCCAAGAAGACTCGAGGCTGTAATCGCTGCCAAAGGTGCTTAAACTGAGTACTGAGCTATGGGTCTGAATACTTATGTCAATGTGATATTTCAGTTTTTTATTTTTAATAAATTTGCAACACTTTCTAAAATCCTGTTTTCTCTTTGTCATTAATGGGGTATTGAGTGTAGATTGATGAGGGGAAAAATGAATTTAGACGATTTCGGCATACGGCTGCAACATAACAAAATGTGAAAAAGTGAAGGGGTCTGAATACTTTCTGAATGCACTGTATGTATATGTATAAGTATACATGTATACATACACATGCATTTGTATATATGTATGTATATGTATGTATGTATATGTGTATGCATTTACGCATGTACACCATATGGCCAAAAGTATGCGGACACTCCTTCTAATTCGTGGATTTGGCTGTTTCAGCCACACCCATTGCTGACAGGTATATCTAATCAAGCACACAGCCATGGAATCTCCATAGACAAACATTGGCTGTAGAATGGGCCATACTGAAGAGCTCAGTGACTTTCAATGTGGCATCGTCATAGGATGCCATCTTTCAAACAAGTCTTAGTTTGTCAAATTTCTGCCCTGCTCAAGCTGCCCCAATCAACTGTAAGTGCTGTTATTGTGAAGTGGAAATGTCTAGGAGCAACAACAGCTCAGCCACAAAGTGGTAGGCCACACAAGCTCACAGAAAGGGACCGCTGAGTGCTGAAGCGCGTATCGCATAAAAATCGTCTGTCCTCAGTTGCAACACTCACTACTGAGTTCTAAACTTCCTCTGGAAAGAACGTCAGCACAAAAACTGTTCGTCAGGATCTTCATGAAGTGGGTTTCCATGGCTGAGCAGCCGCACACAAGCTGAAGATCACCATACGCAATGCCAAGCATCGGCTGGAGGCATGTAAAGCTCGCCGCCATTGGCAGTCCTCAGTTGCAACACTCACTACTGAGAAACCCAGACAAATCTGGGTTTTGCAGATGTCAGGAGAACGCTACCTGCCTGAATGCATAGTGCCAACTGTAAAGTTTGGTGGAGAAGGAATAATGCTCTCGGGCTGTTTTTCATGTTTCAGGCTAGGACCCTAAGTTCCAATGAAGGCCCTTTCCTGTTTCAGCATGACAATGCCCCCATGCACAAAGCGAAGTCCATACAGAAATGGTTTGTCGAGATCAGTGTCAAAGAACTTTACTGGCCTGCACAGAGCCCTGACCTCAACCCCATCGAACACCTTTGGGATGAATCGGAATGCCGACTGCGAGCCAGGCCTAATCACCCAACATCAGTGCCCGACCTCACTAATGCTCTTGTGGCTTGGCTGAATAGAAGGAAATCCACACAGCAATATTCCAACATCGAGTGGAAAGCCTTCCCAGAAGAGTGGAGGCTGTTATAGCAGCAAAGGCGGGGGGGGGGGGGGGGGGGGGGGAGGACCAAGTCCACATTAATGCCCATGATATTGGAATGAGATGTTCGACAAGCACATATGGGTGTGATGTTCGGGTCTCCACATACTTTGGCCATGTAGTCTATGTATATATGTGTATATATATATATTGTTGCGGTTTTGTGTTTTTGCAATAACGGTTAATTTCCCCCCTCATAGTTAGTCACACTACAACACGTAGCCTCGCAATAGTTCAGTTATTTCTTAGTAAATGTAAGTATAGTCCTTTTCCTGTGTTAGTTTTGCGTTGAGTAGAATAATGAGAGTTAGGTTTCCCTCCAATGCTTTATGCCGCCTCAATACTTTGGCTTTGGTGCGAAATGCCACGAGGCAGGCTTGGACATGTCAATCAAGGGCGAAGGAAGGCGGGGAAGGAGTGACGGTAAGCATGAGCCGCCAATCAGGGCTCGAAGGGAGTGGCTTAGCACTGCGTCAAAAGGCGTGGTGTGGAACATTCGATGCGGGCTAAGGGCGTGGCAATATAACCCTTTGCGCAAAGCCCCCACCTCAGTTATGAGAAGGGAGAGGCACTCCTCAGAGTTTTGAGGGGAGAGGCGCTTGAACAAGTTATGAGGCAAGCCCATGTGAGAAGGACATGCGCTGAGTGATGAGCTTGAGTTATCGGTTCATAGCGCTGAACCAAGTTATGAGCTGGGGTCCTCTGTTGAACAGTTCTGAGAGTGTGCGGTGTTGAATCAAGTTACAAGTTAAATGCTTAGTTGAGCTTGAGGCAGATCCTCTATTGAGTTACGAGGGTGAAAGTGCGCCGTTGATTAATCGCGCTATGAGGAACCGACAAGCCAGGTGAGAGACGCGCATATTTGCCTGCCTGCCTTTGTTCGAGATACGTGCCGCAAGGATCCCTCCCGCCTGCCTGCCTTCGTCGAGGGACGTGCTGTGACCGCGGAGGGCCACGCCAGATGAGCTGTTCCTGAACAATGGAGCCGGCGCGTTCAGCGCATAAACCTTCCTTCTTTCATTCACCCTGTGAGTGTGAACGGGCCCGTGTCTGGGGAATAAGCTAAGACTGTATAAGATCTGCCCTGTGTCTCTGCTTCTACCAATCATTGTAAATAATAATTATTAAATGTGTTATATCTTTGATTCGACCGTTTCGTCCTTTCCATCTATTGACTAAGCGTGGTACGAACTATCGCTCTAATCGGGTTCCAATACTAAGGTAATTGCACGGACCACGTGGTACGCCAACCGCTCGGACATACTCAAATTACGCGTGGTTCGTGCGAGACTTGATCCCCGCTTCTGCGGCGGCGTAGATATTTAGGTACGTGTGAGAATTGTCCCGAAACCCTGTCCTGCATCTGCCCGGGAGTGGCAATTCAAATCTCGCGGTTGCGACGACCCAAAAAGAACAAGGGGCTTAATCTCCCCTTGGTAAGGGCACGGAGGGTCGCGCGAAACCGTAACAATATATATATTTTTTATTTTTTTATTTTTTTTTGATGCCTCCATTGACGAAGTCGCCGGAGGCATTATGTTTTCAGGTTGTCCATCCGGCTGTCCATTCATCCGTCCATCTGCGATAGGTTTTCGTTACCACCATAACTTGAGAAAGGCTGAATGGATCTTTTTCAAACTTGCTACAGATATGTATAATAATGTAGAGATTAACTGCTTAAATTTTGAGGTCCCGAGGTCAAAGGTCAGAGGTCATGTCAGGTTCCGCGAGGTTCTCCCGCCTCTGGAACAAACTCCCTCACTCTCTTCAATCCCACTCCACCCTCCAGGTCTTTAAAACAGCTGTTCACCACCATCTCTTATCCTCCCCCATCCAAAACATTGATCTTTTCTATCCCCGCTAATTTCGGTCCCCTTGTGTTTTATACCTCTCCCCCCCCCCCCCCCCCACCCCTTCCCACGCCTCCCCCCCCCAAGCCCTCTCCCTCCCACACTTCTCCCTGCTCTCAAATGTTGTGGTTGTGTGCTTCCCCTTCTCTCCCCATCTTGTCTTCCGCTCCCTCTTTTTGTATATTTTGTTTGTCTGGTTGATTTGTTTGTGAAATAAATGTTAGCTCTTTCACGAGCCTCGATTCAGTATACAAAAAAAAAAAAAAAAAAAAGCTGAAGGGATTTAAAGCATAATTGGTACAAGTATTATAATGATGTAATAATGTGGGCGGAGGCATATCGGCCGACGTCATGATGTCGAAGAGTGTTGTTCTAGTTTTTTCTTTACTCGGAAATGTGAAATTTTTATCCATCTAAAGAAATCCAACTCATATTTAGCTAAATATAATCCAACTTGACCTCCCGTCTTACCTCATGATCTTGAACATTTGGATCAGCAAGGTTTTCCATCAGCACAGCCATGCAGTTGATGTAACCACCATGCGCAGCATAATGCAGAGGGGTGCAACCTGCTGAGTCCCGCACATCAGGTGGAACGCTCGAGTGGAGTAGGTAGAGACATATATCAGCATTTCCTCCAAGAGCTGCCCAGTGCAATGGAGAGTGGCCGTCATGATCCCTTACAGCTACAGAAGCACTACCTGGACACCAGACAAGCACTCTCAGAAAGATCCTAACAATGTCCGTTGTTTGCAAACGTGAATATGTAACTTTTTAGTGAGCTTGAGCCAATTCAATATTTGCTAAAACTTCTGTTATTGGCCATCCACTTATTACCTAAGCATTGTCAAGGAATTTGAATCTACCCTCTTCCCAACCCATAATGTATATTCCATACATGTTCCTTCCCTCGATTCTCCTTCACGCCTTTATCCTTCCAACAACCATCCTTCCAGCTAATTATACAATTAATCTGAAGCAGGGATTTGCCTATGGAACGACACAGAATTGCAAACTCTTTCAAAAAATACTGTGGGACCACTAATATTCATACTGTACATGCTGATTCTGTTTGCAGTGTTCTCTTAAATAAATAGATCAATAAAGAAACGGAGAACAACATCTTATGAAGAGCTACACCATTAAGGGTAACAGTATAGAAGAAGAAGACCACTCCTTTTACATCTTCAGATACATACATAGGGCTGCCAAAGCAGTTTACTCGGCTAGTGGGCACAATCCTGGACAACGACATAAAATGCTGCCTGTGGCAGCTTGCAACGCCGGGCATCATATGAAGCCTATAACTGTGAAAGGGTTAATAAGAAAGTTCAAAATTTCGATAAATGTAGCTTCAAAGATCTGCATATTTAGGAAACACAGGCAATGCCAATGGATTGTTTTGATAAATGTGAGCTGGGTACCCAAATAAAGAGACGTATGCACTGCTCACAATATGAAATCAAATTGATAATATAAAATATAAACGTGTTTATATAACTTTAGGTAGGGAGGATCATTCAATGCAGAAACCAAAATAACAGTCTAAAAATCAATAAGCAATATCACCATCACAGATCAATGACAATAAACTAAAATCAATACAGCAAATCTACTGTTCACAATGAAATGGAAACAAGATACGACTGGAGAAAGTATTTTCCTCCATATATATTCCATCAAGCTAGCCACATTAACCCCACGCTAATCACCTCTTGCATTAGCACGTTACATGTATTTATGCACCCCAGCACCTTGCATTTATTTATGTTAAACTGCATCTGCCAATCTTTTGCCTGAACTAGGAAAATATCTGGACTTTCCTTCTGGTGTTTAATATTTATCAAGTTGGGATCTGAATGGATAAATACCAGAGGCCATTAACACATAATTAGGGGCAGATAGAATAGAAGAACATTAGAGGGGATTAACTCAGGAATCATTTAGCAGGCAAATTACTGTAGCAGCATGTGATCAATCCATTGATTTCAGATTAGGAATAGCTACGATATCTGGAATGATGATACCTTTGGTACCATTGTGGACCGCGGTCCACCTTTTGAGGGCCCTTGGCATGAATCGCCCTGCAATCAATATAGTACCCCTATGCTGAACCCTATACATTCTACATGGCAGCTATGTCATTCCTCAAATGTGGTGACCAGAACTGAATACAAAATTCTAGATGAAGCCTCACTAAATTCCTATAGCATTAGCACTACCTCTTTTGATTTATAATTTACCCACCCCTTCCCTGTCCCCCTACAAATACAACTTAAAGTCCTGGAAGCTTTACATGTAGCTGCCTGGCAGTGTGCCGTCTGCAACTTCCCTCCCCCACGCCCCCTCCCCCCGACCCCCACACCTTATCTATTACCATCATCCCAAGATCCTTGGCCCAGTTGTATAAAACCCCCTTAAACTTAAAGAAAGATTTCACTTAAGGTACGCTGTAATTCCTTAGCTAAGGATTTCCTTAAGTGCTGATGCATAAACAACCCTTAAGGACAACGATTCTCTTAAAGTTAAGGAAATCCTTCGGAGCCATTGCTATGCCAGGCAACCAATCAGATTAGGGATAGGAATAGGCGCCCAAAAGCAAGAACACGTAATTTTAAATGACACTTGTTATATGTTGCATGGGAAATACGTGCGGATGAAGGAGGAATAAAATGATTCTTGTCTAAAATTCATTAAATTCTCATTGGGCATCTTATTACTTCTGCCACCGAAGGTGGGCGGAGTTTATGGCCCAGTTGCCTAAATCATCCTTGAGCAAAAATTTGAGGATTCCCTCAACTATTCCCTTTAGGACATCCTTAAGTTGATGGTTGCACATATGAATAATCCTTAACTTTTTCCTTAAACCCTTTTTAAAGTTTTCCTTAACCCCCCCTCCCATTTCCTTAACCACGAACCTTTGGGTTTCCAAAAGACGCTCTTCAAGGGTGATTTGCTTCTAATGAAAACTTGCTTCTAATTGGTGGAGAAAAGCCAATGACAGGGGGCGTGGCTCTCTTCACTTTGAGAAAGGATTTATGGAAAAACTTAAGGATATTCATATATGCAACCATCCTCAAATTAAGAATGTCCTTAAGGGAAAAGTTAAGGAAATCATAAAATTTGTCCTTAAGGATGCTTTATGCAACCAGGCCCTTCTCCTTTGTGACAAGCTCTAAGACTACCCCTTGCATTATGTAACCAACTTTTCATTGTTCTTACCCATGGCCAGCACCTTACATTTATTTATGAGAAACTGCATCTGCCAATTATTTGCCTAAAATAGGAAAGTATCTAGACTTTCCTGAATCTCATCACCCCCCTCTCTGCTATCTACCTTAACTCCAAGCTTTGTATAATCTGCTGCAAGTTTATAAAGCCGACTAGTATCCCCACTATCCAAATCATTGATGTAAACTATAAATAACTAGCAACGGTACCCGCCTTACAGGTGGGGCTTCAAATGGGAGGCCAAAATGAAAAGGCAAAATATCGGAAATTGAAGGCTTTTATTTTATTTTAAACGGTTTATATAAACATCCGTTAAATCATATCACACGCAAATCATCAAAATCTAAATAGTATTTGTAGAATTTCAATAAAAGCCACATCACTGTTCATATCGGTAAATATTATTCCATAGTGTTTGGAAAAACTGGAAAATTGGAAAAATTGAAAATTGGAAAAATTGGAAAATTGGGAAAACAATATAGCCTATTTACTCCAGGGGGTCCCAGGCCTACCCACCCAAAATTTCGTTGCGATCAGTTCAGCCGTTTTTGCGGTACCTGGGAACAGACGGACAGACAGACAGACAGACAGACAGATGGACAGACATTTGGTGAATTATAGTAAGATAATGGTCCCAGTACTTTTACTTACTGTACATCCTCCTAGCCAGACATCTTTCTACTCACAGCCACTCGTTGCTTACTATCCCTCATCCAGTTTTCAATCCAGTTAGCTACTCCTCCAGCCTTTACCTTAGCTAACTATCTCTGATGTTGTACCTTATCAAATTCCTTCTGAAAGTCTACAAATACGATATCCACTGCACTTCCCTAATCGACACATTCAGAAATTGCTTATGGAACTCCATTACATTTGTTAAACACAACCTCCCTTTGGTGAATCAGTACTGACCACCTTTAATTAGTTCGAAATTATTGAATGGTTCCCTATCCGTTCCTTAATTAACCTATCCAACACCTTCCCTCCAACTGAAGTCAAGCTAACAAGTGTATAAGCTCCCCAAATCTGCTGTGGATCATTTCTTAAATAGTTGTGCGACATTTGCCACTCTCCAATATTCTGGTACCTGTCTTTACTCCGAGGAGTTATCTATTAAAGATTCAACACTTATCTGCTCTGAGACCTTCTCAATACTCTTGGATGTATATTGGTCGACCTGAGCTCTATCATCTCTTGATTTTTCTAGCCGTTTCTTCACTTCTTCCACTCTTACTTGGATCTCTTCTTAAAGTCCTTGCTTACCCATGAGATAGATACCCTCAGCTAATGGAAGTTCCCCTGACTGTTCCTATGTAAATGTGGAAGCAAAAAAAAACTATTTAATAATCCTGCGATCTCACCCTCGTCTTCCACCAATTCTCCAGCGCTATTCCTCAATATGCCCATCCTCCTCTTAACCCTGTTCTTAAATAAGATACTTTAAAATGTCTTGCTGTTGTGTTCAATATTCAAAATAACAGGCTGGCCAAACACTTGGAATAGGTCTTTGAATACTGACAAATCACACACTCTCAGTCCCTCTTTCTGAAAGGACTGTCTTGAACCTTCTCTCCCCCCCACCCCCCCCCCCCCCCTCGTCTAATCTACTTTCTCAACAACTCTCTTAAAGAAGTTCAGTTATTGAAACTCCTGGGTCTAACTATCAGCCATGATCTTTCTTGGGCAAACCACATTTCAAAGTGGGACTCCAAAAAGCAGCCGCTGACTGGGCGTCCTCTGTGGTACTAAGTCCTTCCTTGGCACCCCCGATTTCCTATCCACCTACAATGCCTTCATCCATAGCTTGATGGAGTACTGCTCTCCCTTCTGGGCTGGCTCCTCTACCTCACATATTGCTTACCTTGACGCCATGGAAACCAAGACCTTAAATAATATTGGAATCTCCCACGATGAAGCTGAGTCTATGGGCCTATCTATCACTTTTCCATCGCAGACAGGTCAATGGTCTCTCTATCTTATACCGCTGCCCTTCTGGTCTTGCACCCTCTGTTCTTTCCATTCTTTGTCCCCCCTACCCCTGCTCTAGGTTATTGCAGGGCACAAATGGTTCACCAACAATCCCCTTCTGGGGAAACTCCCAAAATCCAGGTTCACTGCTCACCTCCACTCATTCACTCATCATTTTTACTTGCTTGTGGAACAAACTTCCACATCTTTTTCAATCTAATTCTTCCTTCCAGGTCTAGACAGCTGTTCTCCCACCATCTCAGATCATCCCCAGTCCAAAACCATGATATTTTCCACCCTCATTAACCTCCATCTCACCTGCTATACTCCCACCTTCCAAATTTCCATTTTCTTTTTCCTGAGTGTCTTCTGCATCCATCTTCTCCACTACATTTGTCCTCCCCTCCACCACCCCTCAATCCTCCCCAGACCCATTATTTTGTCAAAATCTCCCTCTGTGATGTCTGCTGATGACGTCATTGCAGAGCCAACGTTAGTTGGTAGCTAACAGAGTTGAATGTTACAGTTTAATGAGTTTAATGCTCAAACACACCCATACACCCACAGGTTAATGAGTTTTTTATGCACGCACAGGTAAACGAGTAATTGTTCTGCTCGTGTGAAGAGCAGAATAGTGTAGCAGCATAGCAAACCTGTTGTGCATTTTGTGATACAAGCACCAAATTTGGCACAAATGTACATTAATATGTTGCGAACATTTTCAGATATTGGGCCACTTGAAATTCCGTAATTTTTTTTTTCAAATTTTTTCAAATTTCGTAATTTCAAATTTTTCGGGTGACACCGTCACAATTTCGGTCTTCGAGGCCGGCCGATATAGTGGGGCGGCTTAGCCCAAATATTCAAAAGAATTGTGCATTTTGTGATACAAGCACCAAATTTGGCACAAATGTACATTAATATGTTGCGAACATTGTGTGGTCAGCAATGAAGACGAGAGTCTGAATTACATGTATGCAAAAGACCTTGTGAACCAGTGAAGCAAATACACGGGTAAGCATGAATTAAATCTAGGGCATGATATAATTTCCATGATGTTTACCTCTACACTCAATGGTGGAAGGAGGTAATGTTTTGATCCCAGCTTGTCTGTATGTCTGTTTGTCTGTTAGTCCACAAAATTCCAGACAAAGCTTGTAGTAGTGGTAGTTGTAGTGGTAGTGGTGATAACAGAAATTGATATATAGAACTGAACTTATATTATTATTATATGCAGAAAATAACTTCATTTCTATATGCCCTGCAGTGGACAGGTTAATTGGTTTATGCACTGAAGGGGTCACCCTGGTGTGCACTGTTGTGTTCTGCCTCACTGAGTTGTTCAGGTATGATGTACTCAGCACAAGCTTCCGGTCGGCCCGGAGGTGGGGGTGCGGGGCCTGTCACGGAACGTCAAAACAAACGGCCTGCCGGGGCCGCCCAAAAGTCGGGCGTGAGGGGCGCGTCCACTAATGGAACGCCTCTCGCTTCCCAGATCGAGGGCCACGTGGTCAGGAGAACCTCGTCCCTTCCGGTCACACTTTGCCTATCGGCCGGCCTCGAAGACCGAAATTGTGACGGTGTCACCCGAAAAATTTGAAATTACGAAATTTGAAAAAATTAGAAAAAAAAAATTACGGAATTTCAAGTGGCCCAATATGTGAAAATGTTCGCAACATATTAATGTACATTTGTGCCAAATTTGGTGCTTGTTTCACAAAATGCACAATTCTTTTGAATATTTGGGCTAAGCCGCCCCACTAGAATGAGTATATAAAAGCGGAAGTGGACACTGCTGAAGCGTGGTGCATGCGATTGTTCTCAACTCCCTTCAGTTGCAATTTACAGAACCTTCCTGGTCCTGCATTTACAACATTTACAGGAGAGCCTTCGGATTGGTGTCATCCACTTGTGGTTACTCCAAAACCTAATGGTCGCATTCGCATGTGCGTGGATTTCCGTATGTTGAACCGCCACATCAAACGCCCTGTATATACCCTCTCATCACACCTGCTGAGGCAGTCTCGCGTGTGAAGAACACTTGCTTCTATACTGTATATGATGCGACCAAGGGATACTGGCAAATTCCTCTGGACGAGGCCAGCCAATCCCTTACCGTATTCATGACACCGTGGGGTCGGTTCAAATACTTGCGATCTCCAATGGGCCTCAACGCAAGTGGAGATGAATAATGTTACAGAGGTGACATCGCTCTTGAGGGAATCCAAAATACGGTCAGGGTCGTCGATGATATGCTAACCTATGGACCGACACTCCATGAGCATGTTCAACAGGTGCGGAATGTACTTCTCTGATGTCGGGAACATGGCATCACATTGAACCCACAAAAAATTTTACTTTGCTCAGGACAGTGTCAAATTTTGCGGCTACATCATTAATCGCGAGGCGTCGCATCGGATCCGGGCAAACTAAGTGCTATTGTGGACTTTCCCACACCTACCAACATCACCGACTTACGGTCATTCCTTGGTTTGGTTAATCAGTTGGATAGCTTTTCCACTGCAATTTCGACAGCTTCGGGTCCTCTCCGGAGTTTATTGAAGAAGGGATCAGTCTTTGATTGGACTGCCGATCATGACAGCGCATTTCTTGCTACCAAGCATGTTCTGACATCACCACCTGTCCTTGCGCACTTGACCCTTCATTACCTATGATGATACAGACCGATGCGTCTCGTCTCAATGGACTAGGGTTTGCATTGCTCCAGCAACACGGCGATCTGTGGAAACTTGTTCAGTGTGGGTCTCGTTATCTCAGTGATGTCGAGGCTCGTTATGCGATGATCGAGCTCGAAGCTCTGGCTGTAGTTTGGGGCATGAAGAAATGCCGACATTGCCTACTGGGCCTACCCATATTTCAGCTTGTCATCGACCACAAACCGCTTGAACCCATATTGAACACCTACACTTTGGACGCTATCGAAAACCCACGTCTGCAACGACTCATGGAGAAATTGTCTCTCCACACATTTACAGCAACGTGGACGAAGGGATGTGAGCATGCCATCCCAGACGCTCTATCACGCCACCCAGTGGATAGCCCATTGCCAGATGATGAGGAGGCGGAGATACACGTTCAACATCACATACACCAAGTCATCTTGGCGGCAGTAGCGAACAGCGATGATGGAAGCTCTCCGAAAAGACCGACTGGACAACCCTCCCATCCCCTTTCTGAATAATCCTCTCCAGGAAGTTCTGTCACTCAAGCTTTTGGGTCTCACTATCTGCCATGATCTTTCCTGGGAAAACCACATTTCAAATCTGGCCTCCAAAGCCAGTCGCCGACTGGGCATCCTCCGTCGTGCGAAGTCCTTCCTTGGCACACCTGAGCTCCTCACCACATACAAGGCTTTCATCCGCAGCTCAATGGAATACTACTCGCCCCTCTGGGCTGGTGCTCCTGCCTCACACCTAGCTCGTCTTCACGCTGTTGAAACCAAAGCGTTCAGAATCATTGGAATCTCCCGCGATGAAGCTAAGTCCAAGGGCCTCTCACTCACTCACCGCAGGCAGGTTGGTGGTCTTTCCGTCTTCTACCGACTCCTCTCTGGCCTTGCCCCCCCAGCTCTCTCTGGGCTCTGTCCCGCAAATATTCCTGCAGGTCGCACAAGATCTGCCTGCAACCCTCTTATGGTTAAACTGCCAAAATCAAGACTCTCTGCTCACCTTCACTCCTTCATTCCTCTTTTCTCCCACCTCTGGAACAAACTCCCTCACTCTTTTCAATCCCACTCCACCCTCCAGGTCTTTAAAACAGCTGTTCACCACCATCTCTTATCTTCCCCCATCCAAAACCTTGATCTTTTCTACCCCCGCTAATTTCACCACAATTCCACTTTTTTGAAATACCAATTTCTGTCCTGGAAGTCCTTGGTGCCCTTGTGCTTTATACTTCTCCCACCACCCCCCTCCCCCTTCCCACGCCTCCTCCCCCCAAGCCCTCTCCCTCCCACACTTCTCCCTGCTCTCAAATGTTGTGTTTGTGTGCTTCCCCTTCTCTCCCCATCTTGTCTTCCGCTCCCTCTTTTTATATATTTTGTTTGTCTGGTTGATTTGTTTGTGAAGTAAATGTCAGCTCTTTCATGAGCCTCGATTCAGTATACAAAGAAAAGAAAAAAAAAGAAGTCAAGATCATCTATGTGATCCTATGCTCGATAAACTCCGTGTGGAAGCACGACGCGATGAGGAATACTGCTTACTAGCTCAGGCAGTAAATACTGGCTTTTCAGCAAACTGTAGCGCATGGGACCATCGCCTCAAGGCTTACTTTGGGATACGTGATCAGCTATCAAGTGCCGATGACATCGTACTCTACGGTCAGCGCATTGTCATACCTCGTGCAGCACGTACGGAGGTATTGAATCGACTACACGACTCACATCAGGGCATGGAACGTACAAAACGCCGAACTCGACAGACTGTGTATTGGCCAAATATCAACAACGATATTGCCAACGTGACTCACTCATGTACTGTGTGTCAGGAGCGAATGGCCAGCCTTCAGAAGGAACCATTAATGAGCGATACACTACCACGGCGTGTGTTTGAGGAGGTATCTGCCGATTTTTTCCCCACGCAGGAAAATCGTATATGGTCTACGTCGACCGCCTCTGTGGGTGGCCATGCATCTATTTTTTCACGCGTGACCCCACGTCACGTGACCTCATCCGAACTCCACGGTTATTCTTTGTGGATCTGGGTGTCCCAGTTCGTCTTCGAACCGATGGCGGCCCACAATTTGCATTCTATGAATTCCGAAAATTAATGGACCGCTGGGGAGTTAACCATGGCTTCTCCACACCATACCTTTCACGCTCGAATGGACATGCAGAAGCAGCGGTCAAAGCCATTAAGACACTGGTTGCTAAGACTACACACAACGGCAATCTCGACGATGATACATTTTTCCGCGGCTTGCTCGAATGGCGAAACACGCCACACACATCTGGAAGTTCACCAGCTCAAATTCTCTTCAGGCATCCAACACGTACTGCTCTTCCTGGACATCAGCGCACTTTCACACCCGAGTGGCAGATGGCTGCTGCCGAGTGTGATGCCAAAGCCGCCAAGATACGGGGGAAAACCAGCATGCATTACGACCAATCGTCCAAACCTCTCACGCAATTTCGTGTCAGCACGGACGTGTTGGTACAAGATCCACAGACGAGGCATTGGGATAATACCGGTGTGGTCGTCGGTGTTGGACATTGTTGTGATTGGTACTACGTACTGCGTAGTGACGTCTGGGGCGTGGCTTCAGTGGTTAATGGCGGCTCGTCATGATGGCCGTGTGATCTGTGAGAGCTTGGTATCGTCTTTAATAAACCACTTTATTAAAGGAGATTCCTGAACTTACTACATGGTGGCAGCGCAGGATCGTGAAGATCAACAAGCAGTTTGACGTTTGGTCTTGTTTTCTTTGCGGATTACCACGGCGGCACGTTCCATGTTGTTTCAACATGGCGAAGTTCCCGACAATGGACTGGTCCAGCTCGGAGCTGGTGGAGACCTTCAAGTTATTCAAGCAACGAATGAACTTGGTGCTGTCGGACGAGGGCATCGATACTAAAGCCAGACAGGCCATCAAGATTCAGATTGTTGTGGGAGACGAAGGACTGAGGCGGATCAATGCATCGACTCTGAGTGAGGATGATAAAAAGGATCCGGATGAATTATATAAATTATTCGAGGATCAGTTGGACATTCATGTAAACTTTCGGATTCACCGGCTGGAAATGCTGAGATTTCGGCAGCAAGAAGGAGAGTCCATTGATGATTTCGTCAACCGATGCCGACGGAAGGGAAGGTTGTGCAATTTCTCCGAAGCAGAACTCTCGGAACGGATTATCGAGTTGATTGTTGCGAGCACCCCACATGTTGATTTTCAAAAGCATCTGCTCGACCAGGAGATCGGGTACGACGTGGACCTGCTAGGATTACAGAGCTGCCTGTGGACCTTCGTCTGTACTGGCCATACCGTGATGAAATTGGTATTTGTGACGGTGTTCTCTTCAAAGGTCGACAGGTACTAATTCCAGAGCAGCTACGGAAGGATATCCTCGACCAGCTCCATGAGGTGCACATGGGGATCGAAAAGACAAAACGTCTAGCACGCGAATGTGTTTACTGGCCAAGTATATATCTGGACATTGAGAGGGTTGTCAGAACATGTAAGGCATGTCAAGAGAACCAACCAGAACAAAGGCGTGAGGCTATGATAGCTCATGAGATACCAGCGGTACCATGGACAAAGGTAGCCAGTGATATGTGTGAGCTACACGGGCAGACCTACCTCTTGGTGACGGATTATTACACCAAGTACCCAGTTGTGAAGAGAATGGAATACACGACGAGCAGTGCAGTAGCCAAGGCCACATCTGAATGTTTCAGTATGTTCGGCCCACCTCTGGAGATCATATCGGACAATGGACCTCAATATGTGGGTAAGCCGTACCGTGATATGTGTACCAAATGGAATGTAAAACACACGACAACATCGCCAAGGTATTCACGCAGTAATGGATGGTTGAGAGACAAGTTCAAACAGTGAAGAACATGATCAAAAAGTGTATTAGATCAGGGAGTGACATAGATATTGCACGACAACACCTGAGGTGCACACCTGTAGATTCCCACCTCCCAAGTCCAAGCGAAATGCTGTTCAACCGGCCCATACGCACCAACCTACCAAGTCGTTTGTTGGTTCCTGCACAACAAAGGCATCAGGAAATTCAGGAACGATTGAAGGAATGTGGAGACCGGATGGTGAAGCAATACAACAGAACGGCTGGGCCGCAATTACCTGAATTGGCTATTGGACATCGGGTTCGGATTCTGAAGAAGGACACGCACCAATGGTACCCCAGGAAAGTTGTGGCTCGCTGTAATGAACCCCGCTCGTATATAATACAGACGCCTAACGGGACGCATCTTCGAAGAACCAGGGCACACTTGCGTGAACTTCATCCACCCGATTGTGGAGCCAAGTGGAAGGACGAACCGACCCAACCAACACATCAAAGTCTACCAACTGCTCGACACGTACCTTTCAACAACGACGCTTCAGCAATGGAAACTAATGGCTGCTCCAGCTCCAAGGATGACGAGAGTGCTGAGACAACAAGGCCGGACAACTCACCGTACTCGACCAGATCAGGCCGTGTGATTCAAAAACCATTGAGATATTGTGATAGTGAATAACGACCACCAGAAATCAGCCCTTGTAATGTTAGTGCAGAGACAATGCGTTGATTGGAATGATTCTGTGTTTTCTCTGTTTTAGCTAATCATACTGAGCAGTAATTACATTTTGGTTAAGAGTTATAACAGTAACCCCAGTTCCCATCTATGTGTGGTTCAAGTTGTGTCTGATTGTGTTTATTGTTTTGATCTAGTTTAGTAGTGTTTTGTTGCATACAAACATAATAATTTCAATGAAAGGGAGATGTTGTGATTGGTACTACGTACTGCGTAGTGACGTCTAGGGGCGTGGCTTCAGTGGTTAATGGCGGCTCGTCATGATGGCCGTGTGCTCTGTGAGAGCTTGGTATCGTCTTTAATAAACCACTTGATTGAAGGAGATTCCTGAACTTACTACAGACATCGCCGGGACTATCATGTGAAACTGCTGTCGGGCAGAGTTTATTGGAGGAACCCGTGTTTCCTTCGTCAGTATGCCCCTCAATGCTCTGCTATGGATGGTGAGGGTCAAAAGCCATCTACTGTTGGGAGCAAGGACAGACCAGCTTCCTACCCACCGAAGCGAGTGAGATTTGACTTACCACTCCGTCGCAGCCCACGCGATCGCGGGGCACCTACGCGACTCGATTTGTAAATTGTTATGCATGAACTGTTGCTCTATATTGCTTTGTGTTCTTGTTACCACACGTATGGTTATGGGCAGGGATGGTAGTATGTAGCTACTCATGCTGATTGTGATTGATTTTATTGATGGTCGTATGTACTCATACATGTTGATCGATTTGGGGGACTGTCACTTCTTGGAAACCTCCTCCATATGTCGTCGGTTTGAAGGGAAGGGGAGATGTTGGATACTGTAAAACCCTTTGGTATTACACATGACGTATTATGTAAACCTGTTTCCGTTTCCGGGTAGGCGGAGTCAGTTGCTCGATGATGCCCTGCAGCTGAAGGCTTTCGTGTTCGGTCACTGTGTTGTTTGAATAAACTCCGATGTTCATCTCTGCCTCCTTGAACTTTTAACACCATGGTGGTATGTAACCATTCTTGTTGTCATGTGATTTACGTTGAAACATATCCGTGGTAAATCTGTGAGTATGGCGTTACTCAGCGAACAAGAGTTGCTCAATGTTTGTCAACAAGGATACGCCAAGATGGCGCCGTTCATATTCGTACTATCTGCTTGTTAACCCAACCCGTATCTGACAGTGTTATTCATGTCTTATTCTAGTTTCATGGAGCTTTAATGAATGAAGTGTTATTGGAGCTGTAACGAAGTCTGTCCGTTTTTGTTTTTTTTGTCATTAATGTTAGCTCTTACACGAGCCTCGATCTTGTATACAAAAAAAGAAGAAATGTTTCTTATCTGCTCTGGAAATAAAAGCTTCTGTATTCCACCCATGATCCTTCATCCTCATTCGTCGAAACCTGCGAAAATCCCCACAGTAGCATACACCTAGCTGCTGTCACACCCTCCATTTTGTCTTTCAACTCAGCTGGTCGTGTTTCGACACCCTCTCTGTACTGTTCCTTTTGTCCTGTTGTGTCTTGATCGAGTCAGTGTTCCAGCTCTTCCATGAACCTCGACTCTGCATACAATACCAATCCTAAAGAAGTTTAACACAGGACAGACCTTCAATGAGTGCTTGAACAACATCCTTGTGGCCCATCTCACAGGCTCGTACCAGTGCTGTGTGATGCATCCCATCTACAGCGTCAATTTGTGCGCCGAGGTTTAGCAGTAGTCTCACTGTACCCACATGGCCGGAGAAAGCAGCTGCGTGCAGAGCTGGAGCAAGAACACATTGGGTTAGAAAATAAACGTGTTTTATTCAAATATTGAGATGCCTGATGTCGAAAATACACGCCCCTAAAATGGTCAACTCGTACAATGTCGTCTACATAGCCCATTGTTCAATCAAGCATTCAAGCAGGTTGTTACTCCAAATGTATTTTTATTTTTAACCTATTGCAAGTTGATGCTACAACACTTGTACACGTGTTCTCTCTTGTCACAGTTCAACCTCTCCTTAGTTTGTTCATCATATTGATGGGGAAAAAGTTATTTTCCGAATTCAATATGGATATTTTAAGTGGTGCAGATATTCTGAATCTATCCACAAAATCGTTGATGAATGGCCATCATTGTTGTTTGGGTGTGGTTTGTCGCATGGTGGAGGCTTGAAATCTGGATTTTAAGCCAACAACTTTAACCATTAAGCCACTACTAGGGATATATGTTAAATATATCCCTAAACCCTAAACCTATATGACCCTAAACATACCAGTAAATCCACCAAGGAATGGCTGAAAAGAAAGAAATGGAGGGTTCTGGAATGGCCAAGTCAAAGCCTGGATCTAAATCCCATCGAGATGTTGTGGGGGGATTTGAAACGAGCTGTGCATGCAAGAAACCCCTCAAACATCGCACAGCTGAAAGAATTCTGCATGGAGGAGTGGGCAAAAATTTCTCCCAGTCAATGCCAGAGACTGGTAGACAGTTATAAGAAATGCCTACTTGAGGTTGTTTCTGCGAAAGTGGGCAATACCACCGATTAGAGCCAAGGGTGTACTTACTTTTTCCACATGCGAAATTTGCATTTATGTTTATTTTAATTGTACAATGGACTACAAAATGTAAATGTTTCATGATATTTGTTATATTATATCACCTTTATCTCTCCATATTGTTGAAATGAAGATCAAATAGCTGTATGTTGAAATATGTTGAAAAAGTCAAAACTTTACATGGGGTGTACTTACTTTTTCACATGACTGTATATATATATATATATATATATATATATATATATATATATATATATATATATATATATATATATATATATATATATATATATACGTATGCAGTTGTTTGGAAGTGCATTGGAGATTAACTCATCGACAATTTAAAAAAAACAGGAATTACAGTGCATTCAGAAAGTATTCAGACCCCTTCACTTTTTTCACATTTTGTTATGTTGCAGCCTTGTGCTGAAATCGTTTAAATTCATTTTTCCCTCATCAATCTACACTCAATACCCCATAAGGACAAATAGAAAACAGGATTTTAGAAAGTTTTGCAAATTTATTAAAAAGAAAAAACTGAAATATCACATTGACATAAATATTCATACCCTTTGCTATGACACTTGAAATTTAACTCAGGTGCCTCCCATTTCTCTTGATCATCTTTGAGATGTTTCTACACCTTGATGGGAGTCCACCTGTGGTAAATTGAATTGATTGGACATGATTTGGAAAGGCACACACCTGTCTCTTTTTGGTCTCACAGCTGACAATGCACATCAGAGCAAAAACCAAGCCATGATGAGGTCGAAGGAACTGCCTGCAGAGCTCAGACAGGATTGTGTCGAGGCACAGATCTGGGGAAGCCCACAAAAAAAAATATCTCTGCTGCATTGAAGGAGGGGAGGGGAGGGGGGAAGGGAAGGGAAGGGGGGGAAGGGAAGGGGAGGGGAGGGGGGAAGGGGAGCAGTCAGAAGTGGAGCTCTTTTATGGAGAATTTACATCTTAAAGGGGAGGGGAGGGGGGATAGGGAGAGGGAGGGGAGGGGGGCGGGAAGGGGAGGGGAGGGGGGAAGGGGAGCAGTCAGAAGTGGAGCTCTTTTATGGAGAATTTACATCTTAAAGGGGAGGGGAGGGGGGATAGGGAGAGGGAGGGGAGGGGGGCAGGAAGGGGGAGGGGGCAGGAAGGGGGAAGGGGACGGGAGGGAAGGGAGGGGAGGGGAGAAGGAGGGGGGAAGGGTGGGGAGGGGGGGTAAGGGGGAAGGGTGGGGAGGGGGGGTAAGGGGGAAGGGGAGGGCAGGGGGGAGGCAGGAGAGGAAGGGGAGTGGCTCACGTTTCTGAGTGAATGTGGCTCACGTTTCTGAGTTAAGTGTGATGCCGATCAGGAAGAAGAAGAAGCCATACTACCAAATTTGTACACTTCCGGAATTGTTCGATTTATTTGCATTCAAATGTCTAGTAATTGTTTTGTATTTATTTATGCGAATGTGTACTTGTATATGACTGTCATTCATTTAAAAAGGCTTCGGTACTATCGAGCGATTTTTATTTTTTATTTTTGGTTCACGAGTTATCAAACAGAGTGACCACTATATTCGCCATGGGTGTGTGTCTGTCTGTCTGTCCGCAGCATAACTACCCGATGATATCATCTGATCTTGATGAAACTTGGGGGGGAGGTTGATATCATGATCTAGTTGTGTCCTGCCTAGAGTGGGCATATTGCGCCCATTGTGGGTGGAGCGACGCCTGAAAAAGATGTCTTTTTAGGGGGTAATCGAGTTCAAGCTACATCTTCTACGAGGGAGTGGTGGAATCTGACAGGGGTTTCGGTATTTGGTTTGGCCAATGTCATGTGTCTAGCCCCACGGAGCTCGATTTTTCATTTTCGCCCCAACGTCAAGGTCACAAGGTCACAAAATTTATCAAAGTCGATTTTTGATGGTTTTATTACATTGTTCGCTTCCTGATGGGGTGAAATGTCGTACATGATCTGATATTATCACATACATCATGAAATACAAGTTTTCCAACAAATTTCAGAATCTTCGACCTTTGACCTTTGAAGGTCACAAAGGTCAAAGCTTCAAAGTTGTTGGAATCGAACCAAATTTTCAGTATTGTGTTGCTAACTAACCTCATAACTGATTATACATTATTTTCTATCTCATTTCAAGGTCAGTAACCTTAGTTTTGACATTTCCGGGCCTGACCTGTCCAGGCCTGTTTCGGTTATAGTCCGTCCTTTGTCATTGAATACTGCTCGCTCGTGAACCATCGTCGTCTCCTGACTTGTATTTTTTTTAAACTCCGAAAAAACGAACCTTTTTTTTCAAATTTTTTTTTTTGGGCCTAAAACACTCCCAGGCACTCACTGATGAACCTCTGACAGTTTGATGAAGATCCGTTCAGCCATCTATGAATAAAACGCAGACACACACACACACAGACAACTCGTGTTTATATACAGACTTGGCATTTAATATGGAATATTTTTTTTGTGGGGGTGAACTTACTTTTCAAGATGACTTAGAACCAAAAGTTCATTGGAATTATGTTGAAATTATTCTAGCTTTTGTTAATGTGACCTTTAAAAGAAACAAAAACCACATTTGACATTTCGAAGCAAATAAATTGATCCTTGAAAGTGATGTAAACTGATATCGAACTCAATTCACGGACAGTACTGTGTTAAACTTCTGTACGTTTTCCAGAAGTATCTCTTTATTTTGCACATTAGCCAAAAAAAATTTCAACAAATACAAAAGCTAAATTATGACTGGGATTACAGACAGTAAAATTACAGTTCAGTACTTCGTGTAACCCCCACGAGCATTCAGGAGAGCACATACACGTCGAGGCATGCTGTTCACAAGATTTGCCAAGGTTTGGACAGGAATCGCTTGCCATGCAGTGACAATAGTCTGCTGCAATTCACGCACAGAGGTCGACTGCTCGTCCAAGTTGTCGATTTGATGCGTTAATTCTGCCCACAAGTTCTCTATCGGATTCATATCTGGGGACATGGCAGGCCACTCCATATGCTCTACACCACGGTCAGCAAGAAAGTGTTGGATCATGCGAGCACGATGAGGCCGTGCATTGTCATCTTGGAAGACAAAGTTTCCTCGAAAGGCTGCACGAGCAAATGGAAGCAATGATTCTTCCAGAATGACCCTGTACTTGAACTGGTTCAGGTTTCCATTCAGAACAACCAGGTCAATTTTGCCCCGTGCATGAAAAGCAGCCCAAACGGTCACCCCACCACCTCCAGCTTGGACTCTTGGCACTATACAATCTTCGTTGTGGGCTTCATGCACTTGTCTGTGCACTCGGACGTGGCCATCTTGACGATAGACCAGAAATCTAGACTCGTCACTGAAGATCACGTGATTCCAGTGTCCTGGCTGCCATTGACGGTGCTCTCTGGCCCACTGCAATCGGCGCTGGCTGTGTTGTCTGGTCAGGCGTGGCTTTCTCAGGGGACGCTTGGCACGATAGCCTGCTTGAACCAGTCGTTGGTTGACTAGCCTTCTGGATACAGGCACATTTGTCAGTTGCTGCCACTCAGCCCTAAGCCGATTAGCTGACTTGGTACGGCCATCGGCCATTGCAGACTAACCAGTGCAGCTGGCGATCATCTCTCCTTGTGGTTCTGCGTGGACGTCCTGGCCTCGGTATTGGAGTAGGGACACCCCTCTGAGCATTTCGTTTCAGGATCTTTGACACCTGACCTTGAGTGATGCCATACTGCCGAGCAGTAGCACGCTGTTTCATGCCAGAATTTCGTAAAGCCAACACTCCATGACAAACAGCATTGTCAAGTTGACGGACCATCTCCAGAGGAAGCGGCAACAACTTTTGTAGACGTGCAGCAGTTGTTTTCCACCAATACAGAACGCAACAACCCTTATATACCCGATTGTGAAGCCAATCGTCAAATGTACCTGTCCTTACATTTTGTCACGCCACCTGTGATATAATCCTGTTATTGACTTCTTGCTGCGACAGACAATCAGTGACATGGTTCTTTCAACAAAGACATCACTGAAGGGTAAAAGAAACTCACCAGATTGATATACTGAGTTGAGAAAGTAAACCCAAGTCAAGAAAAAAAAAAATTCCATATTAAATGCCAAGTCTGTATATATAAATCAGGATTTAAATTTAATTCAAAAATTGATCCAGACGTCTATTCTCTTTCAAACATTCAAACCGACAGAGGTAGTTATTTATCACAGCATGTGTAGAATTTTCACCCTTTTACTCAACTCCGTTTCGCTGTTATTTGGTGGAGCAAAAGGTCAACTGAGCTTTATAGATATTTAGATTAGCACAATGCCACGCCCCTTATGGGCACATGCAAACACTCTTACCCAACCAGACGGCCTACTTATGTACATCGAGATGGCTTTGTCGCGGCATACGGAGCATACCATACCAGAGGTAATATGACTCCATGTAGTGGGTGGATACCAGAGGTAATGTACCGTGTAGCAGGCGGTGCTTATCTGTGTTTGTATTAAAGAAAGAAACACATCCTGAAATTTTCCATCATTATCTGGATCCCAAAACACTGATGTATTGAATTCTTTTGAAACTTACATTGTGTTGAAACATTGGCATGGCTTGGATTGTCGTGTGTGTGTGTGTGTGTGTGTGTGTGTGTGTGTGTGTGTGTGTGTGTGTGTGTGTGTGTGTGTGTGTGTGTCACTATCTTGCACATATGTTTGTAAATCTAGCACTGAAATAGCTCGTGTGCCTAAAATATAGATTTTTTTTTTTATCACTCCATATGATATGTTGGTTAGACTACATCGTGAACGTGCCAGTCATCGACTGCTTGGGTCCAGCTTTTACTCGTGGCCTTTTCACTGCAGTCAGGAACATCACCTGAGTCTGGCGGATACACTGTGTGCGGAGAGAATCGAGTTACTTTGTGTCAATGCTGCAGCCACAATCCCATATCTGTTGGCAGTTGATCAGCTGCAGCCAGTAGGTGGCATTTTTTGGCTGTCAGCCAGCTATAAATGTGACACCTCGACCCAACCTTGAGAGTTGTGTCACAAACAATCATTTAGCACCTTTCCTTTGCGTTATTGCTCTTCCTTCTCCCAAAGTCATCTCACCGCCCCCTCCCCATTCCCCTCCACCACTGCAATGACTCCCCCTGGGAATACATGCATTCCTTTCAATGACTGTTCAGTTGTGCCCTGCTTGTTATTATACTCTGTTGCTTGTCAAAGTTTTGATAAACTCTGTCCCCTCTCTCTCTCTGCTTTCCAGAGGTGTGTCATGTCATCTGTCATATCCGAATTCTGACAGTGAGCTGATTGTTGATTCCCGTGTTGCAGATTGTAATTTCATATCAATTGAGAATGAAAATGATTTTGAAGGTGATTGGTTACACCTGAGCTAATTTACAATTGCTATTATAAGGGGAGGGGGGGGGGGGGGGGACACTTATCCAACCAATATATTCTAGTTTTATATTTTAAATTAATTTTCTGAAATTTGTAGAATTTGTTTTTCACTTGGAAGTTGTGGGTTAAGATGTGCAAATAAAGGTGGAAAAAGTCTGATTTAATGCATTTTAATTTCAGGTTATAAGGCAACAGAAGGTGAAAATTTTGAAAGGGGGTGCAGACTTTCCATAGGCACTGTGCATCAATCAGGCGAAGCAAATAAATTTGTTTATAACCTTGTATCATTTCATATTCGAATTGCTTTGTTTGATATTAGTCAGTCATATAGTACATATGCATACGTAGTTCCACCATGATGGTGAAAAATGTACCCGTTTTAGCTGCAAGCAAAATTAGCAGGCAGAGAGGTGATGGCACAGCAATGGATGTTCTCATTCCAAGATTTCTTTGCTCACCTCTCAGAAGCCACAAATTAAGACCTGGATGAGGAGTGACAATGGCAGAAGCCACTTCACTTCTAATCAGTGCTGATCCAAGTGGTGATTCAACTAAAGTATGGTAAGCCTTGAGAATACGTTAATGAGCAAGACCACTTGTACAAACTACGTTCTGATTATTGAATAACTTTTGCATGTTAACTTTAAGAGTGCCTTTTTGTCACGGAGTTGCGAATATCATAAAATGCAAAATGTACAGGGAGGAGTGATGCCATACTGGCTTTTGCAATAGATGTTATTTCATCTGGAGTGATTACAGAAAAGTATTCAAAAAGTATTTATTTTATTTTTCGTTTCTTATTTGAAAGAAGAAATGATACCAGAATTGTAGATGTGCATAGTGTTTTATGGCCTTGTATCACTTCATAGTGTTTGCAATTCAATGGTGATCATGAAGAATTGCCAAGGGTCTTCCTGTGGTTGTGCTGTAACATTTGTGCCTTGTGGTGAATACACTCATAGGTATCATCATTCATGATGTTATCTACCATGCCGACCAGCACATTGTGGATATATATATACAAAAATATTGGCACCCTTATACCTTACACCTTCTTCAAATAACTCAGAATTTTCTATAAAAATAAGTTGAAATTGAAAAAAGTATTTGGTCTCCACAATTCTTTATTTCACTGTTAATATTACAGAATCTTTGTTTTTTATTCAGAGTTTAATATATCCTTTTAAATCAGAAAATAAAAAGAAATGACATTGACAAAATTATTGACACCCGAGACTTAATATTTGGTATCACAGCCTTTGGACAAAATAACTGCAGTCAAGCGCTTCCTATAGCCATGAATGAGCTTCCTACACCTCTCTACTGGCAGTTTTGCCCACTCTTCTTGTGCAAACTGCCCCAGTTCTCCCTTGAAGGGTGCCTTCTCCCAACTGCTGTTTTCAGATCTCCCCACAGGTGTTCAACGGGATTTAGATCTGGACTCATTTCTGGCCACTTAAGAACTGTGCAGAATTTTGTCTTGAACCATTCCTGGGTGCTTTTTGAAGTGTGTTTGGGGGTCATTGTCCTGCTGGAAAACCCATGACCTTCGACGGAGACCCAGCTTTCTGACACTGGGTTTAACATTGCGCTCCAAAATGCCTTGGGAATCTCCTGATTTCATGATGCCATGCACACATTCAAGGCACCCAGTGTCAGAGGCAGCACAGCAACCCCAAAACATCACTGAACCTCCTCCCTATTTGACTGTAGGGAAGGTGTGTTCTTTTCTTTCAAGGCTTCATTATGGTTTCTGTAAACATAGAGATGATGTGCTTTACCAAAAAGCTCTAATTTGTTCTCATCTCTCCACAGGACATTCTTCCACAAGGATTTTGGCTTGTTGAGGTATGCTTTGCCAAACTCCAGTCATGCTTTCTTTTGTCTCTCTCTCAGCAGTGGGGTCCTCCTGGGTCTACCCATTTCATTGAGTTGGTGACGGATGGTGCGAGTTGAAACTGTCGTACCTTGTGTCTGAAGGTCAGCTTGAATCTGTTTGGCAGTTGATCGAGGTGCTTTCTCCACCATTCGAACTATCCTTCGTTGCAATCTTTGATCAGGTTTTCTATTACGGCGAGATCCAGGGAGGTTGGCTACAGTGCCATGGGCCTTAAACTTCCTGATAACATTGCATACAGTGGACACAGGAACATCAAGGTCTCTGGAGATGGACTTGTAGCCTTGAGATTGACCTGCTAGAAATGTAATTATTTCTAACAAATTCTAAAGGTGCCAATAATATTGTCCGGGTCATTTTAGGATTTCTGTGTTGAATAAGCTAAGACTTAGTATTTTTTTCAGCTTTTTCTGTTTTGTTCCACCACAAACCAAAGAAATACAAATGTGGATACCAAAATATTTTTTAATTTCAACATTTATCTGGAAGAAATGGTGCATTATTTGAAAAAAGTGCAAGGGTGCCAGTATTTTTAGCCATGACTGTATGTGTATATATATATATACAGTGGAACCTTGACTTACGAGTTTAATTCGTTCTGTGACCGAGCTTGTAACTCAAATTGCTCGTTTCTCAAATCAAATTTCCCCATTAAAATGCATTGAAATGCTATTAATCCGTTCCAGCCCGCCAAAAACCACACCAATTTTTTTTTTAATATACAGTATATATAAAAATATCTCGCGCTTTATATTTCACCTGTATGCAGCATACAAGTTGGCAGGATGGCCTGGACTGGAGGTACGCACACTTGACTCTAAAGTCTAAACTGTCCAGCCTGGGTTTGAATCCCGACCCAGCTATAACCTGTCATGTCGGTGTTTCACAGGCAGGGTGATTCATCAATGTGTGTACCGCTAAACTGGGCGCCCCGTTTGCGTCCCATTAGTTGTTGGATGTTAAGGATCTCACCGTGTTTTCCACAAAGAGAAGGCGAGCTATCGCCGGCACTCTGAACAAGTTGTGGCCTGGCATGGCATGAACATGAAAACATGAACATGAACATGAAATGTTCGACATGAACATGAAATTTTCCAAAATAACCAAAATGCGAAAACAAAAATGCAGCGCTATACGACAGAGATACTGTACTTGCACGGCAAGATAACCACGTGACCAGAACCCACCTGGTGGCGTAAACTCAAAATAACCAACATGCGAAAACAAAAATGCAGCGCTATACGACAGAGATACTGTACTTGCACGGCAAGATAACCACGTGACCGGAACCCACCTGGCGGCGTAAACTCAAAATAACCAACATGCGAAAACAAAAATGCAGCGCTATACGACAGAGATACTGTACTTGCACGGCAAGATAACCACGTGACCGGAACCCACCTGGTGGCGTAAACTCAAAATAACCAACATGCGAAAACAAAAATGCAGCGCTATACGACAGAGATACTGTACTTGCACGGCAAGATAACCACGTGACCAGAACCCACCTGGTGGCGTAAACTCAAAATAACCAACATGCGAAAACAAAAATGCAGCGCTATATGACAGAGATACTGTACTTGCACGGCAAGATAACCACGTGACCAGAACCCACCTGGTGGCGTAAACTCAAAATAACCAACATGCGAAAACAAAAATGCAGCGCTGTATGACAGAGATACTGTACTTGCACGGCAAGATAACCACGTGACCAGAACCCACCTGGTGGCGTAAACTCAAAATAACCAACATGCGAAACAAAAATGCAGCGCTATACAACAGAGATACTGTACTTGCACGGCAAGATAACCACGTGACCAGAACCCACCTGGTGGCGTAAACTCAAAATAACCAACATGCGAAAACAAAAATGCAGCGCTATACGACAGAGATACTGTACTTGCACGGCAAGATAACCACGTGACCGGAACCCACCTGGCGGCGTAAACTCAAAATAACCAACATGCGAAAACAAAAATGCAGCGCTATACGACAGAGATACTGTACTTGCACGGCAAGATAACCACGTGACCGGGTGGCGAAAGCTCGTAACTCAGATCTCGGCTCGCATCTCAAAGCAATAAACCGCCCGAGCGACGGCTCGTATCTCGAAAAACTCGTAAGTTGGGGCACTCGTAAGTCAAGGTTCCACTGTATATATATATATATATATATATATATATATATATATATATATATATATATATATATATGTTATTGTCGGTTCTGCCACATTACTTCAATTCATTCCTTACCAGTGGTACCATACTTGTCGACAAGATCAACGTCGAGCTCAGGGTTCAAACGAAGCAAGGTCTGCAAGATGGCATCGTTTCCCTTCCCGGCTGCCCACATGAACGCCGTGCGACCTTCCAAGTCTGCTTCATCATGAACCGAGGGATGCTGCAGGAAAGCCTGCACAGTTTCCTACCTCACACGCCATGTCACAGGCAGGCAAAGCAAAAGTGAAAGGTTCAAGTCAAGTACTGTTCAAACTTCAATGCCCGCCATGTTAAATGCCATTAGTCAGGACTGCATTCATGCTGGGCCTTGGTATGAGAGGAAGTACAGGATCGTTAATGCCACACTTTCCTGCAATGGTTACTATACACTCCTCAGCTCCCTCGGGTCTCTCAAGCAATCCTAGGACTTTCCTTTCTCTGTGACGGATGTTTTCAAATATGACTTCAAATATGACGGACCTTTCTCTGTGAGCTAATCTCAGCATATAGCAAGACATATCAGAGTTCAATATTACACTAATGACGAGGTTAATGCTACGTGAAATGAAAATGTAAAATTGCACGGCAATGTCAAAACCTTTGCTTCACTGATGAAAACCGGAAAGAGTCGTCTCCACTTGAGCTTCAGTTGGTGGCTTTTAGTGCAGCTTTGATGCCAACAGATAATAGGAAGACTTTACGAGGTTATTCTTTTCTTGGTTTATTACTCACGCCATCGTACAATATCATAAAGATGAAATATTTATATCCAGTGGATTAAATAAATCTCAAAGCTGTACAAACCACATTCATGTGAAAGTTCGGTGCATAAATAAGGTGGTGTCATTGTCACACACCAATAACAGTTATATCTTGTGTCACACCGATTTTAAAATAAAACATCCATCACAATTTATGGAAAATAATGTTTTTTCATTTTGTTTTGGCCTAATAGCTTCATCAGCACTACCAGCTTCCATATAAATGCAGCTCGACACCGTGCTGTGTATCGTACGACAAGATTTCAAATCTTATTCCGGCAATTACAGCATGACCAGTGAACAAACATCACCTGCCAAGTGAACACGTTGTCTTCTGAATTACTATAACACCTACAATTTGCACTCAGGTATAAATGGAAAAAAAAAACCCCGTTAGTTCTCTAGCCTTAAGCGTAATCATGACGTCACTATTACAATGAGCCCACTGTGACCCCCAATGGGGCCCTTGCAGCATTTTAACAGCCTAGAAATTGGTGATGTCGTTATGTTACACATGGAGTTTGCATCTGAATTTACAAATGCTCATATATGAATATATTTATTTATCTGGTTCCGTCGAGTCGTGGCCAAGTTGTAGTGACGTTCATGATAAGATTTATTCAAACATCCCGATCCTGCACTGCTTCCAGAAGGTCTGGCATAGAAATCCTGGTTGCAGCCATTACCCCATCCACCTGACACATGCAGGGTCTGCGTCTTCCTCTTCTTCCCTCAACCATACACAGCATGGTTAACTTATCCAGACCTTCGTTTTCTGCATGCAAAAATCAACATGTGTCCAAAGTATGACAGTTTCTGTCTTATCATCAGCCCTTCTAATGTACATGGTGGTCTCATTTCTTCAAGCACTGATTTGTTTGTTCTTCTTGCAATTCCATGGACTTTTAAACATTCGTCTCGAACTCCAGATTTCAAAACTAAATATCGTTCACTGTCCATGAATCACGTCCATACATTGCTACTGGAAATACCAGCGCATTCACCATCCTCCTCTTGGTTTGCTTCGCCCAGTCTTTGTTTATCCAGATCTATGTCAATCCTGACATTGCTGTTCTCCGCAATGTCAACCGTATATTAATTTCTACTTTTAATATCGACAGGTGTGTTTCTTTCCACATCATGTCCAATGAATTGAGTTGGCCTCAGGTGGACTCCAATCAAGTTGTAGCGACATCTCAATGATGATCAAAGGAAATTGGATGCACCTGAGCTCAATTTGGTGTCATAGCAAAGAGGTTGAATACTTGTTGCCTCAAAACATTTTAGCTTTTCATTTTAAATTAATTTGTAAAAGTTTCTAAAAAAAAATCCACTTTGACATTTTGGGGTATTATGTGTAGAGCAGTGACAAAAAATGTCAATTTAATCCTTTTAAAATTCAGGCTGTAACACAAAAAAGTGTGAAAAAAGATCAAGGGGTGTGATTACTTTCTGAAGGCTCTGTAGACAGACTACTTCCATCTTTTAACCAACAATCCTGCTGCATATCTGTGTACAGATAGCTGTTAACATTTTGATTGCCTCTTCCCAAACTACCTTGAAGAGTTATATTGGAATTTCATCAGCACCTGGTCCTTTTCCACTTGCTAGCTCTTTCAAGGCCCTACATACCTCACATTTTATCAGTGTTCGTTCTTCCTCATATTCTCTTTCTTCAAAGGTCGTCACCATTTTACTTTCTTGCTTGTAGGGTTTCAATCGAGCACTTTCCTCTTCAATCCACCTGTGTTTTTTTTTTATGTTGAAGGCTCCAGACACACACACACACACAGTCCTCATCGAGGCCAGGCCTTAAAACACCCCATAACATGATCTTATGTCAGATCTTTTCCTGTTATGCTCTTAAGGACCCCCATCCTAGAACTAAACTTTTCTGTGATCTCTCTGATCTTTAAAAAAAGATCTCGTTTTTCCTGCTCTGTTCTCACTTTCTATCTTCATGCATGTCTCGGAAATATTTGTCTTTGTACGTCATAACTTTTCGTTGGAAGTCAGCATTTACTGCTTAATGTCCTCTCTGGATGCGCTTTTGGTTTTCATTCTTCTTTCTGCAATATGTATTGCCTCTTGTGACAGCCATTTAGCCATCTTTCTGCTTGCTTTTGGGAGGATGTTTTAGCCTCTTATTTTACAATGTCTTCAACGTCTTGCCACAATTTGTCAATATCCCCCCCGATGCCTCACTTGCACCTTCAGCCACTTTGATGGTACTTTTGGATGAGTTTTGCAGCCTATTATCGATACATGCAACGGTAATACTGATGATATCGATATAATCGCCTGTCCATAAAGATGGCGGCTACGAGTGAAAAAAAAATTTGGACATCACTGAAAAATGTAGTGACGTCACTGAAAAGCATCAATTGATCACCATAGAACGTAGTGTCAATCGGCATCTTCTTCTCCCAGACCATCTCACATGCTATGCCCTGTCGCACTATATATTGATATATAGCATGGTTCTTAGAAGTATTATGAAGGCGTTTTGTGTTCTACAGTGTCCAAGTATATGAATGAATTTAAATAAAGGTGAAAGAGGTTTAAAGGTGTAAAAATAAATTTATTTGGGTTTTACCATCGTTTTACCCAATGTCTATTACATCACCCTATCTAACACATTACATTAGTTCTTCATTCCTGTTGTTTGTGTCCTTTATAACATCCTTAAAAACAGTAAGTTTCCTGTTTGGAATGATTTTCAATTTTGTTTGACTGCCAGGCAGCCAGAGTAAAAATGTTGTCTCACTCCTCTCTGCGCATGTGTGGTCGGGACAAATTCTGAGCCAAAGTACTGTAAAACGGCAGACTTGTCTTCCTCTTCATGTTTTGATTTGTGTTAAAAATATAACATGAAATTTAAATAAGTTGTTCGTCGATCATAAACTGATGAGACTGACAGACGGACATGGACCAATTGTTTAACCCCGTTTTTCGCTTTGCAATGTAATAATATGCTTATTCTGTTTGTTTGTTGTTTTTTTGTCTGTCTATCTGACCAATTTCTTTTAAATTACTCGACCAGGGACGTTAAAACTCATATTGTTATAATGGTCTTTGTCTGTGGAATTCCGATTGTATACATATATATTTTTCCCATAAATGAATGACCATTTTATGTTTTTTTATCATTCAGTTTACTTAACCGCTACAATTCAACAACATGACGGTGAAGGGGGGAATAAATCAAAACAAGGAAATGAGGCCATTTGGCCAAACATTGATGTGGTGCATTCCTGGGCTAAATTTTGTACAGCTTTAAACATCAATCTTCTTGATTTACTAAAATCTAAATAACCTGATCTTGATTGGGTGACCAAACTTGTTAGATGTAAGAGCTAATCTGTTTATTTGTTTGTTTTTATTAGTCCCCTACCGGTGTACACCGGAGGGGACGATAGGTTTGCACGCCGTCCCTCCGTCCGTCAGTCCGTCAGTCCGTCAGTCCGTCAGTCCGTCAGTCCGTCAGTCCGTCAGTCCGTCAGTCCGTCAGTCCAAGCAAAGAACAGCTTTCCGGACTTTTTTTTCTAAACGCTTAAGGCTAATGCTTTCAAACTTGGCACATGGTTTCCTCATGATAGGTTACAGGTGAAGTTCGAACTTCACGACGTTTCGATCATTTTTGACAAAGTTATGGCACTTTGAACTTTGGAAATTCTGATAATTCCGATGATCCTTAACTTTGTGCCATTTTAAGTTTTAATTTCCTTTAGAAAAGATTTTCTCTGCAATAATAGGACCGATTGAGATCAAATTTTCACCGTAGGGGGGACTCGGTCTGTAGAATATTTTAATGGTAATTATGACGTCACAGGTTACGTGGTTCGGCCGCCATATTGTTTTTCGTGAAAACACGAAAACCCCTTTTTCTCTGCAACGGCTGAATAGATCGAGGCCAAACTTTGCAGGCAGAATCGCATACCCATGACGAACAAAAAAGTCAACGAGCATGACGTCATGCGTCACATGGTTTCAGAGTTATGACGTTTTTAAGCATGAACCTTTAAAACCGAGCTCCTCCCTCATTTTTGATCCAATAGAGGGGAAACTTCACAAATCTGTTCAGCATGTCAGTCTACTAAAATGTCCTTTTGGAATTTGCGATAGGGCACGTGGTTTGGCAGATATCGTTAATTAAACGAAAATATTTTTTAAAAATGGATATCTCTTGAATCGCTAGTACCTCAGACCGAGAGTTGGTAATTATATTTATCACACACATTGCAATACGTGCAGGCTGCTCCACGGAGCGACCTTGCGGGCTTATCAACGAGGTGAGGTGTGACACACATGTGTCTCAGCATACCTAAGATCAAGTTTGAAAACCAGCGTCAACCGTGCATAAAATTGCATATTCGATCATTTTTGACAAAGTTATGGCACTTTGAACTTTGGTAGGGGACATGTATTGCAGCGCAATACTCAGAATGCTTGTTTTTAATAAAATTGCTGTAATAACATGAAAAAGTGGCGCTTTGGGTGATCGAGCGTCGTATCCTCAATGAGGAGAGGGGCAAAGCTTGGCTTGCACCTGCACATTCGAAGATCCGATCCCAGCTAGCAAAACATTTATCTTGTACAACATTTGAAAAAGGTTGTGGTGAAATGTTATGAAAACATTACTTTGTAGGGTTTTGAAAAGCTCAACAATGTCAGAATTATCAGAAAATATTTTCAGAAAACATCACGTGCATAAACATCGTATAAACATTTTCTTCACAATAGTGTTTTTAAAATGTTATTAAAATGTTAATCGATAACATTTAATGATGTTTTTAAAACCTCACCAAATAATGCTTCAACAATGTTTGTCATTATGTTTTTTATGACGTAACAACATTATTATGTCAGCTAAGATGCTCTGTCGGGAATGAAACCCTTTGCATTTAAACATTATTTTATATTCCATATGCAGAATCGAAATCAATATGCAAATCGACCACCGTCTCCACAGGACAACACCGAGTATAATGAGTGGTCACATGATCCTGTATGACTAATAGACAAGGAAATGTGAGGCCATTTGGCCCATAATAGACCATTTTTTAAATTTTAATTCTTTTAAAAGCAATGAATAGAATTTTTGCAACTGCTGTTAATTTTTGCAATGGCTGTAAACAACAGTCTTTTTGATGTTTTACTAAAGTACAAATAACTATATCTTGATTCTGTTACCCAACATATTATATATATACTGTATATACAGACTTGGCATTTAATATGGAATTTTTTTTTTTTCTTGACTTGGGTGTACTTTCTTGACTCAGTATATCAATCTGGTGAGTTTCTTTTACACTTTGGTGATTTATTTGTTAAAAGAACCATGTCACTGATTGTCTGTCGCAGCAAGAAGTCAACAACAGGATTATATCACAGGTGGCGTGGCAAAATGTACGGACAGGTGCATTTGATGATTGGCTTCACAGTCGGGTATACAAGGGTTGTTGCGTTCTGTATTAGTGGAAAACTGCTGCACGTCTCCAAAAGTTATTGCCGCTTCCTCTGGAGATGGTCCGTCAACTCAACAATGCTGTTTGTCATGGAGTGGTGGCTTTACGAAATTACGGCATGAAACAGCGTGCTATTGCTCGGCAGTATGGCATCACTCAAGGTCAGGTGTCAAAGATCCTGAAACGAAATGCTCAGAGGGGTGTCCCTACTCCAATACCGAGGCCAGGACGTCCCCGCAGAACCACAAGGAGGGATGATCACCAGCTGCACCGGTTAGTCCGCAATGGCCGTACCAAGTCAGCTAATCGGCTTAGGGCTGAGTGGCAGCAACTGACAAATGTGCCTGTATCCAGAAGGCTAGTCAACCAACGACTGGTTCAAGCAGGCTATCGTGCCAGGCGTCCCCTGAGAAAGCCACGCCTGACCAGACAACACCGCCAGCGCCGATTGCAGTGGGCCAGAGAGCACCGTCAATGGCAGCCAGGACACTGGACTCATGTGATCTTCAGTGGCGAGTCTAGATTTCTGGTCTATCGTCAAGATGGCCGCGTCCGAGTGCGCAGACAAGTGCATGAAGCCCACAACGAAGATTGTATAGTGCCAAGAGTCCAAGCTGGAGGTGGTGGGGTGACCGTTTGGGCTGCTTTTCATGCAGGGGGCAAAACTGACCTGGTTGTTCTGAATGGAAACCTGAACCAGTTCAGGTACAGGGCCATTCTGGAAGAAACATTGCTTCCATTTGCTCGTGCAGCCTTTCGAGGAAACTTTGTCTTCCAAGATGACAATGCACGGCCTCATCGTGCTCGCATGATCCAACACTTTCTTGCTGACCGTGGTGTAGAGCATATGGAGTGGCCTGCCATGTCCCCGGATATGAATCCGATAGAGAACCTGTGGGCAGAATTAACGCGTCCAATCGACCACTTGGACCAGCAGCCGACCTCTGTGCGTGAATTGCGGCAGGCTATTGTCACTGCATGGCAAGCGATTCCTGTCCAAACCTTGGCAAATCTCGTGAACAGCATGCCTCAACATGTACGTGCTCTCCTGAATGCTCCTGGGGGTTACACGAAGTACTGAACTGTAATTTTACTGTCCGTAATCCCATTCGTAATTTAACTTTTGTTTTTGTTAAAAAATATTTTGGCTAATGTGCAAAATAAAGATATACTTCTGGAAAACGTACAGAAGTTTAACACAGTACTGTCCATGAATTGAGTTCGATATCAGTTTACATCACTTTCAAGGATCAATTTATTTGTTTCGAAATGTCAAATGTGGTTTTTGTTTCTTTTAAAGGTCACATTAACAAAATCTAGAATAATTTCAACATAATTCCAATGAACTTTTGGTTCTAAGACATCATGAAAAGTAAGTTCACCCCCACAAAAAAAATATTCCATATTATATGCCAAGTCTGTATATATATTAGTCAGAGTCCTCTAACACAGACATTCAGAAAAATACTGAACAAATGACCAGAGTCCAGGTTGTTATACAAAGTTGGGGAGTGAGGGGGACATCTTGCCCCACTTTGCATGCCAGGAACATCTATCCCCAAATTACTCATGCTTTTAACCTTATGCAAGGCAAAACATATTGACATCTAGAATCCATAACAGGTGTTATTGCACTTTCAGTAAAGTGCGAGACATTTTTACACAGTTAGAAGTTTCTTCATACAGAGCCTTCAGCTGTAAATCGTTCATTCAATGAGGTCGAAGTAGACAGAATAAGAGCCAAGTTTGCTCGCTATAATGGCAATCCTGACGATGACCGCTGCACTTCCCATTGCTGGTGAGTAACTCAATATTTCCATTCTGCCTCTTAAAACAATTTTGATAATGGAGGGAAAGAACATGAACATTTTGAGATCAAACTCGACCCGGATTTCTTTCCATTTTCTTACGACATGACACTTGCATGAAGGGGACTTTTAACGTCTTAGCAACATGGTATAAAACTCACGTTACCAACTATAATTGCCTGAAAGCAAGAAAATTTCCATTTCGCCAATAAATGCAAAAAATAATAATTCTGTAGTGAAAAAAAATATATTAAAAAAAATTCAGCAACAAATAATTCAGGGAGTTGAAGATTCATGGAATTAGGCCAGCAGATTGGGAGAACACTCACATAGATCTCTATGCCGATGCTTACCGTGAAGTTGTTTTGTGCCGCGTAGTGCAATGGCGTGGCACCCTGATTGTCTGAAGGTATGATGCCTGATGTATTTTTCTCAAGAAGCAATGGTACTACTGTTGTACGGCCTGTTCACACAAATAATTGTCACATAAAAACTTTGTACTGAAATTCACACATTTGTAAATGTATAGTGTAACAGTTTTGCCATATAAATCTGTAGGCTTATCATTATATGCACTTGCTTGAGAATGTCAAAATATCCTTTGGGGTATTTTAAAGAGAATAAATTTGCCTGCATAGCTGGTCTTTTTTCTGGTGCTCTGCCCAAAGGAAGGGTCAGCCAGTGCTGCAAAAGCAGCTCAAGGTGAGGATTACAGTGGGTGGTTTGCCTTTCCCTTTCCAATAGTGGTCAGGGTAGGAATTTGTAACTTGTTCGCGGTGTTGGTGGTACGTCGTCTTCTTGAGGGATACCATGGGAACTTTAATGTTCAGTAACTAATGCAAGTTGACGGGCCACAAAGTTTAACGGGACAGCACACACATTGATGCCCTTCCCTGCCTGTGAAACACCAAGGTGATAGCTTACAGCTAGGCCGAGATTCAAACCAAAGCTGGACAACTCAGAGACGAGTGGGCATCAGCATCCAGCTGATACAATAACCAAATTCTACAAGTCTTTTCTTGCACAGCTGTGATGTAATATCCACTATACCTGGGAGACACAGATGCACATATTCTGGTAACCCTCTCCATTATATGCAAGCGGCCAAGTGCCACTTGGGTTTTTTTTGACCCTCTTCGACAACTCAACTTCAATGATCCGAGCTCAATCAGTCACCGGCATTGGGGATTGAATGACAGCTGGAATCGAATTCTATCTACTAAAATAAATATGCATATTTTTCAGAATTAACCTACAGTCTGTAGTTTGTCAAGAGAACATTATACCACATTTTTCAAATCGCTGTGAAGTTATTCCCCCCACCCCAATACACCCACATCCCACAATCTGCCAAAATGTTGTTGTCTTTTTTTCTTCGATTTGATTAGAAGATAGTTTGAATGCTCCATGATTTTCTCACCCTGTGCAAGTGCGTGGTCCATTAGATTGAGTTGTGGTACAGCTGTTAGATTCATGTGAACACTTGTGCTATATTTAAATGCCTCTGCTCAAATACAAATCCAAGACTAACGTCATATCGCCTATCTTCTTTTCATGACATGACATAAGGAAGTTTGGAGCAGTAGAGAAACAGGGCGCTTCTGCAACATTTCAAACTATGGTGGTAACAAGTGACATGTAAGGTAAAGCAATGGAAATCGTACAATATGGCATCAGGACAACTGCAATAAATTCCTAAATTCTAGGCAGTGTGCAACAGGCAGATTAAAAACGCTATGCTGCTCATTGGAGAGCCCAAGGAAAGCAATCTAACCTTACCCCCTCCCCCTCGTTAACCAGTATTGACCTTGACGCAACACAGAGGATCAGCCTGGTATTTACAGCTGCCTGCTGCCTCTGCCATTAACCTCCCGATTGGGGGTCTGGGAGTTTTTATTCCCTTCGAATAAGGTTCTTACAAAGGCCTCTGCCTGGCGTCAATTGCTGTTAATGGCTGTGCAGGGCTTTCTTGCCAATCCTGGATGTCTGCCAACAGTACTCAAAGACTATGACGGCCGGTAATTCTCATCAAGGCACTACCATGTCTTCAAGTATCAAGCAACATATGTTGAACACTAACCACACATAACGAATAAATGGACCGTTTGCAAAAAAAAAATTGAGTTAAACGAATAATACATTTTACCAATGGAATCCTCCTGAGATTACACAATTAGGATGGACCCACATCTATGTTTAAATGCAAGAGGAACAAGAAAGAGAAATTGTGTCAACTTTAATTGTGGCGACAAACTATACACAAACTCTAAAATTGGAGAATTGATTTAAAAAGTAAAATTCTCAATTACTGGTGGTTTCAGAAGGCAGAATATTATTTAGGCTAAAATGAGTGGCAGACAGGACAACCTCGAGACTGAAGACCCACAATATAAACATCATAATCATTGGGAGGAGGAACATCACAGGGCACAAGAGCAATTGCGTGCGCACGTGTGTGCTCACACACACACACACACACACACACACACACACACGCACGCACACACACACACACACAGTCACACACACACACACACACACACACACACACACACACACCTGCTTTATTTCAGCTAAAGCCAGCAAACGTGGCTTTCACAGCCCTTTCATATCATTAGCATAATGAATGAATGGTTTTACCTCTCACATGGAAGAACGAAATCAAATGGGAGAAAGAATGAAGAACTCTTTTTGCTGTGGAACGCCAGTGTCGATCGGCATCAGCGGACATGTAGAACGACGGATAAAATCAACAGGACATTGATTGAGCTATGTTAACCGTCATGGGAAACAAGGAAAAGCTGATGTTTAAGGTTCTCTCCTTTCGTCGGAGCAAAAGAGCAAACTACAGTTTTTTTTTGGGAGCCATCCTATGGGCACCCAAACCTGGATACAAGCTTTCGGAACCATCATTGAATTTCATGTGGTGCAGTTCAGATGTCTATTTGGAAAATGATCATGAGATTCTGAAGATCAGGATGAAGTGGGCGAGCGAGCCTTCATGATAATACAAAGCCGTTGAACTTTGGGTCTCATTGACTTAAGTGGGTGGCATCTGTCCCATCTGTGCAGAGACATCTGTGCTCCTCTCAATGCAAGAGGGACATTCTTTTCCCTTTTTCTTCCAATAAAGGAATTCACTGTTTATGCTAGTTACAGTTTGCTGAGTGTATTCAGAGAGGTCTTCATCCTTCCTTCTACTGTTTGGCGACTGGAATATGCTTTATTCAAGAATCAGGAGGGTTTCTATGTCGACGATGTCTTTATTGACCAGATGTTCACACTTTAAGTGATTATCAATGGCAATCGAGAGTTTAATTCCCTGTGCATTTTTTTGGAGTGCCTCCCCCCACCCATACAATCTGCCCCATGTGTTCATCTAATTCAAAGCATTCAGTATGGAGGGTACATGTGTACTAACGGTGTGGTACATGTGGAAGCACAAGAAGAAAAAGCATAACTTGACCTATTACATCACAGAGTAGTCCACTCAGTTCCACATCACACCTCCTTTTCACCAGAATACGCAAGATGTAATTGGTAATAGGAATGTGGACGACGACTTCAGAAAATCTTATCTGCATGTCCTTTTTCTTGACCTACCACTCTGTCTCAGTGGTGGGGTAACATCTCCATTTACTTTAGTAGGTGGACCATTTTATTTTCTTTGTCAACATAAGTAGGGGGTAAATAGAACACTCAAAATAACAAATCTTTCTGCCGTGTTCCCGCTGCAGACTCTGAGGTGCACAATAACCGGGGTTTGGGGAGGTAATACGTAACATTTGTGACGCACCACGGTCTGCCAAACATCACTCTGACAGTTTATAGTCGGACTGGTAATATAACCCATATTAGACAACTCTATAGACAAGTGTGCTACCTCTTTACAACCATGTCAAACATGTTTTCTTGAAAGTGATTCTTACAATTGGAAATTTACAGGTATTTGGACTGCTCAAGCATGATGAAAGAAGTGGGAAAAGGTGAAGGTTTTGGTAAGGTTTCTGGGAGGGCTGCTGCTAAAAAATCTGACAAATCTGAGGATATGGAACTAAGTTCATGAAGCAGCATTTCAAGTTCTAACTGCATTATTTTAGTTCTAACTACATGAAAATACTGGGAGAGGCCTAGATGATTACACGTATGAAGCATTCGCATTGAGATTATTTTATGAGGCATTTTCCAGGGGGCCATTAGCTACCCCCAACTCCCATGCCCACGTCACTGGCTCATGTCACAAGTGTGAGAGCCACATTGTCAGCACACCATCTGATGTGATTGACATTGCTATTTCCACCACCGAAAGTGGACCGAGGTTATGTTTTCACCCCTGTCTGTTTGTTTGTCTTTTTTATCAGGATATTCCAAAAAATTATGGACGGATTCAGTCGAAAGTTGGTGGACAGGTTGGGAGTTAACAAGAACAAGCCGATTAGATTTTGGTTCAGGTCTGAATCCAGATCCGGCCTATCAATGGGATACAAAACGTAAACTGTTCATTCTGGCAGAGGTATGTGCTCTACCGAGTGCCGTTCTAGTTGATGATGCGGCAATATTTATCATTCAGACACCGCAAATCTCCCAAGTATATTTAGAGGCCTTGATCCTCACAAAATGTGCAGCTTTGCTCCACAGATAGACTTTGTGTGCGATACAGACATCAACTCATCAATAATGGATGTTGAGAGATCGAGTCCACCGACTCAGAATTTGTGATTCTGGGAGCAGAGCAACAGTGCTCTCAAAAACTTTAGACAAGGACTGACATCGAGTAAATTCAAAACGACTCTGTTGAATAGTTTGGTAAAAGAACAACAGAGTGACAGTTATGTGAAAGTGCTACAGAAGAAGCAGCTTTTCATGTGGTTGGAACAACAATGCGATCGTTTTGAAGTGAAATAAGGATCTGTGGAGAGGTGTGCCGTTCCTGACCTAGCATGTCAACATGAAGAGACTGACACATGCATTGTCTGGCATATTAGACATACGTGTGAGTCACAAGATAATTAAAATAAAGTGCTAGCATTATTGAAAGATAATCTGACACTGACGTCATAATCATATTGCTGTATCATTTGAATAACATTGCTTCAAACATTTGGATCAGGGATCCAGGACAAACCATCGTACTCAGGTATGTCCACATTTATTTTGTTGCTCAGTCTCTGGATCCTAAACAATGTTCTGCCCTTCCCACCATACGTGCTTTAAGGGTGTGATTACACTGCATATTTTACCTGAAAAAGAAAAGTACGAGCCTGGAATTGATGAAGAATAAGTAATCCACATTGCATATAACCAGATTTTATCTCCAGTCGAGAAGCATTTATTTGTGCCCTCTATGGAAAACCATAGTTGAGAAGTTGATATGTAGAGGAAACTCAGTTTGTGTTGTTCTGTCAAGCCGCTTCACATAGAATTGAGGAGCATCCCTTTTACAGGATTAGGCAAAGTTACCTGGGCTTAATTCCACCTCGAAGGTCAATTGTGGAAAGATCAAGGACAAAAACTTTGTTTCTGCAATTTGTAAAAGTCCCCACAGTTGCTCCAGTCATGTATTATCCTGCAGAGAATGGCTCAAAGCTCCAGGAAGGCCATTAACAGAGTTCATGGTTTGAAGGGGATTTGATCCCACACGACATTTCTCAACACATGGATGACGATCTCATGGCCGTTGATGATGCAGAAGCAGGAACAATGTAGAGCTCTTCATCTGACTATTCAGAGTGGCATTCTTGATTAAACGAATATTGTGTTATGAAGAAGAAGAACCACCTTAAGAGGCCATTTTCCCCCCACAGAGCAGGTGTTGGCCTTTTTCGGGCACGGTGTCCCCTTTTTTGAAACAATGTTTTATGGCCGGATGCCCTTCCTGCCACCGAAACCCTGTTAGTCGCCTCTTGCGACACACATGGAATTACCAGTGAACTGGTACTCAATTTGCCGACCTCGGAAGGATGACAGGCTGAATTAACCCCCCTGGCGTTAATTCAGCGATCAACCGGGATTCAAACACAGGATCCGAGGACCCCAAGCCGGAACCCAAACCGCTAAGCCAACACCAGGTTATGGAACGATCGATATAAATTTCATTGAACTGATAATATTGGCTAAATGAGAAATATGGAAAATGACAATAAGTACATGGAATAAGCATTTTGAATACGTTCCGTTGCCATAACTTCTGTGTATGAACACATTTAAAATATTAAAATGATTACCTATTAGATAAAGGGAAAGACACTGATTTTGATCCCTTCGGTGTGTTCCGGTTTTCACCCAAAACGTGAGACAGACATGAACTTTGACCCCTAGCTATGGGTCTCTGGCCGAGATGGTGCCTATAAGAAATCATCTTTTGTAAACACCACTGATTGTCCTATTAGAAATATCATCAAACCTTATAAGCTCAGACACAATATTAAAACCCACCTTAGCTCTTGCTCTCCTCCTTTGGACACTGTTCTTTATGTGATTTTCTTTTCTTCTATTTACAAATTATATGGCTTAGTGATTCAAAATGGCCTTAAAACGATCATTCATGGCTTAGTGATTCAGCCTGGGCATTGCATCAGCAGCACAGCCGTGCCCCAAGAAAATGATGCAGTTTTTTTTTTTACATCCTGAAAGGAGGTGACCTGTGCTTTCAGTTTCTACTCGCAGAACCTACGCTTGTCAGATTGACGCAGTTCCACCATTTTCTTAAAGCCATTGGTGTGGTGTCCTTGGTCTTGGGCATTTATGGTTCATTCTCCATCCATTTAAGCTGACCTCTTCTTAGCCATTCCAAAGAGCCTTCTTTGTCTACTTCCATTCTGCACAACTCTTTTCATACCTTCCTGCTCTATTATCGTTTTCCCAGTTGTCAGTGTATATCTGTTGACATTTCGTTATATATATATATATATATATATATATATATATATATATATATATATATATATATATATATATATATATATATATATATATATATATATATATATATATATATATATATATATATATATATATATTTGGAATTGTTGGGTTGTCCCATTCCCGGAATCAAACCCAGGCATCATGGGTGAAAACCAGGAATCTCAAACACAAGACCATATGACATTAAATTAATTAAATGAAGTAAATCTGTGAAAGATTAATTAAAATATATTAGGAATCAAATATGAATAAATTTTGCATATTCTAATTTGTTTAACATTATACTTAGGGAACAAAATTACAAGAGATTTAATGATATTATGGAATGATATCCAACAAACACGTATGTGACAGTCCTTCACATGTTTGTCGAATGGTTTTACATGATAAGATTACACTGACCAAGCAATGCAGCCCAGTGCAGGGAAGTACGGAAGAGGTTGTCATGGACTGTTACATTGCAGCCTGGTGAAGCAATCAGCGCTTCCACCACAGTCACATTGCCACAGGCAATGGCAAAATGCAATGGTGTGCGACCCTCGTAGTCTTGCCAGTTCAAGATCGAGTCCGTGGGTGCAGCTTGCTGTCAGACAGAGCATTCCCAGCGTTAGCTTGACAGCATTGTAAAACTCCTTGGACAGATAAAGGTTTACAAACACATTAACTATTCTGCAGAAACAAACTGTCAGATAAACCGAAACAATACATGTCAGGAAAATAAATGTTTGCCGTTATTGAGGGAAAGCAACTGTACAAAGGGAATATGGAGTGACAAGACTTAAGCCAAAATATGTATATATCCAGGATCTGTGCTTAGGCTTACACACATTTATATAACTAGGGCATGCCCGTACTATATATAAGCTAGGACGTGCCCGTACGTGGGTGCCCGTTCCTTGCCAAAAAAAAAAAAAAAAAAAAATTTGTGTAGGGGTGTGTGTGTGTAAACATCCTAGGGCGTGCCCGTACGTGGGTGCAAAAAAACATGCGTGCAAACAACAACAACAAAAAAAAAACTTTGAAACCACGTGGTAGTAACGACCACAGAACCCCCCCCTCTATTTACATGAATGGTTTGGTCCATTCGCAACGACCACAGAACCCCCCCCCTCTATTTACATGAAATGGTTTGGTCCAAAGCAAACGGCTTGCGGTGTTTGGTAAAGAAATCGCCATAGCTCGGTAACTACTTGTCCGATTAATTTCAAACCTTGAAAAGGCACATCCTCGGGTCCCCAGCAATATACCTGGCAAGTTTCAAGTATATCGGACCGGTAGTTGTCGAGAAACAGCGGTCACAGACAAACATACACACATACACACATACACACATACAAACACACATACACACATACACACAGAGATTAATGGAATTATAGATAGATGTTCTGATGGGAATTGGGACTTTTGGGTATTTGGGGTTTTTCGGGTTTTTAGGGTTTTTAGGGTATTTTGGGTCTTTTGAGTCTTTAAGTGTATCCTTATCGTATCATAAGTCTTTTGGGTCTTTGTGGTCTTTGGGGTATTGGTGGTCTAAAGCAGCATTTCCCAACCTGGGGGAGATTTTCCCCTGGGGGGGAATTTTAGGATTCCAGGGGGGAAACTTATTCCAAAGGAATTACAATATTAGCATTCGTGTAATAGTGTGCTTTAGTGAATAAATCTCAAATCTTTAATTCTTTTGTTCTTCGACTTTTTACTTAACATAAACATTTATAACATCGTCGGTAAATAAAAATTTATATGCAATAAGTTTTTAAAATAAAATTTATATGTGTGAGTGTGTATGTGTCTCTCTGTGTGTGTAGGTTTGTATGTATGTGTAGGAGTGTGTGGGTGTGTGTGTGTTGCTATATTTTTATGTTATTTATTATGTTATTTATTATGTTATTAAGCGAATACATTTTGTATTTTGGCTACTTTTTTCATTATTCATATATATATATATATATATATATATATATATATATATATATATATATATATATATATATATATATATATATATATATATATATATAATCGTTAGATTAAATAAGACGCGGACGTAGCTTCAGGACGTCGATCTTTAATTGTCGACAATTAAAGTACGTTATATTGATGACATCCAGTTCATCTGGTCAAAATCCCCCCGTAGTCTCACCCAATTCCAAAATGAATTAAATTTGATTCATCCGACCATCAAGTTCACATTCGACAGCTCACAGTCCGAAGTTTACTTTCAAGACACATCACTCACGCTTCAAAATAACAGACTCGAAACAGAACTATACACCAAACCAACAGACACTCACTCTTACCTTCTCCCTTCTTCATCTCATCCTAAACATACAATTGCAAGCATACCATACAGTCAAGCACTCAGAGTAAGACGCATTTGCTCAACAAAAATGGCAGAAGAAACTTCTCTCTGCCAATTAGAAACACACTTCATTGCAAGAAACCATGACCCTCACTCTGTGCAAGAAGCAATAAACCGAGCAAAACGCATACCGAGAGCAGACCTTCTGACTTACAAACCCAAACCTGCAACTAACCGTGTCCCACTGGTAACCACCTACTCTGCTACCTCATCCCAATTGCCAAGTATTCTGAATAAGGCCCTTCCTCTCCTCCATCAATCAGAAACACTCGGCACCACATTTCCTCAACCTCCACTAACATCATTTCGACGTGGTCGGACACTCAGGGACCTCTTGGTAAAAGCAAAGCACCCACAGCCCCACAACAAAACAAACTAGGATCCCTGGCTTCTATGAATGCACAGCAAAAAAATGCATTATTCACAAACATTTACTAGAAGGAAACAAATTCTGTAGTTCTAGCACTGGACAAAAATTCCCCATCACCTCCTATATGAACTGCAAATCTACATGGGTCATATACCTAATCACTTGCCAAAAGTGCACCAAACAATATGTTGGAAAAACTGAAAATACACTCTACACACGATTTAATAACACCCGGTCAGAAATCAATAACTTCCACACCAGTCAGGGCAAATCTCTACCTTACACGATACACTTTAATCAACCGGATCACTCTATAAATGACATTCAGATCTCTGCCATTGAATCAATCACAAATCGATCACACACCACGATTCTGAAACGTGAGTCCTTTTGGATACACAAACTTCGGACAAAAGTCCCTCATGGCATAAATTTTGATGACTAAAGCATGTTCCCACATCAACCCAATCAAATTGTTAACCGTAACCCATTCATTCATTCATTCATCATTCATTCATTCATTCATTCTACCTTTATATGTCATTTATATAAATATATAAATATATTATATGAATATAAATGGGATATGAATATATGCTTGTGTGTTTATGTATGTATATCTCTATATTTGTATATGCACGTGCACCCTAACTGTAACGCAAACGGTCACTTCCGTTGAACTTGGGGCTGGTGAGTGAACTTTGGCGTGGCTCTTCCTTCTGTATGCATTTTATACACACATCACACATCTCACACACATCTCACACACATATCACCATACATACTTGACTGATATACATGCCTGATGTTTTTGTAGACTCAGAGAAGACCTTTGTTGGTCGAAAGCTTGTCGACAATTAAAGATCGACGTCCTGAAGCTACGTCCGCGTCTTATTTAATCTAACGATTATTTATTCAATACAAATGAGACGCCCTGCTCGTACTTTGGAGTTTCTACTATTTCTTACAGTTATATATATATATATATATATATATATATATATATATATATATATATATATATATATATATATATATATATATATATATATGTATATATACTGTTGCGGATTCGGGAGTCGGCGCTCCCCTTATCAAGGGGGGGGGGGGGGTTAATCCCCTTGTCTTTTAAGCTGGCCGTCCCCCAATCCTGGAAATTATGACGTCACTTCCGGTCGGTGGTAAGTAGGGTTGTAAGCCTAATTAGTCTTAGTACCTAAGTACTACCACCGGCCGTGAAGCGAGGAGATAACTCCCTCCCGAGCCGCAGCGTTAATGGACACGCCGAGTGAAGCGAGCCGCGACTCAGGCCGTTAACAAATACTACACCCGATTATAGCGGTTTCCAAATCGTGCCACAGGTACTCAATCGAGAAAAGACGAAAGCGATCGAATAAGAGGAAACCAGAGTAAGGGAAGAACAAAGAGTGGATTTATTAATTATGTACAACACCAAAAGAAGAGGAAACGAAAGCATATACAAGAAGAAGAAGAAACAACAGGAAACAGGGCAAGCTTATCTAAACAGTCTTACTTGCAACCCCGGACAAACAGACAAACTTACACGGGATGGTAGCTGGTAGGGGAGGAAGGTCCAGGCAGATGGGTCCAGGCAGGTAGGCTCTGTCCAGGCTCCGGGTCCGCGGGCGAAGAACGGCAGGCAGGTTCATGTGTCGTTGGCGCGTGACCGGACCTTACATATGTGAGGGGCTGGAATGCTGCGTACATATAGTGTGCCAAACGCTCTCTCTCTCTCTCTCTCTCTCTCTCTCTCTCTCTCTCTCTCTCTCTCTCTCTCTCTCTCTCCTGATCAATCAAGGTCCGTATCAAACGGCAGTTCGTATCAAACGATGGTTCCCTGCGCAGTTCGTTGAAACAAGCGCGCCTCCGCGCTGTCCTCTGGATAACATTACAATCAGATGTCTCCGCGCAGTTCCTTCGATAGCAACGGTCCCCTGCGCAGTTCGTGATATTCGAGCTCTCCCCGCGCAGTCCGTGATATTCGAGCTCTCCCCGCGCAGTCTTAAAAGCAGTCCTCGCGCTTGCGCTTATATAACGCGCTTTGAAATCAATGCGCGCTTCATAGAGACACGCCCGCCAGTGAGCTCACCTCAGCCCTGGTTGGATAGCGAGGGATCACCGGCTCCGCCCTTGACGGCTCGTTGACAGGGCCACGCCTCGTTCTTGGTGCTTCGCCCCCTTCTTCTCCAAGCTTGACCGCGTGCGTAATGGCGTTTGGAGCGAGGCAGCAAACGCTGCTGGGCGAGCAGAGGCGCGTAACACAATTTGGAGAGAGAGACTGGCAAAATGGACGGAATGGGGCCTATCTTATTTAATTAATGCAACGCAGATTCAACTATTGGGAACACAGCCTTATCTGAAACACACATTAAGGAAATAACTGTAAGTCCTATGGTGTCCTACGTGTTGCTGTGGCCTAAATATGGGTGTGACCTTTGACCTTATTAAATGATGGGATATTTACAGGGGGTTATTATTTATTTACAAAAGTGAGGGTTCTAAAAACCGCAACACTGCACCCTCCTTTCCTCCAGCCCCATCCCGGGCCGAAACAACTTTAACTTAGTGTGACACTTAGGTGTGGTTACCCTCTACTTTTAACCTCACCCTGAGTGCGACAGTTTTAACACTAAATATGTCCCGCCTGCTGCATTGCATTCTACCTATCAGACTCATGCCCACAGACTAACCGAATTGCGGAATCATCTTCAAACTAAACATTTAAGCCGGTGGGGAGCATTATTTACAAAAACACTAATTATTTACAACTGTCACCCAGGACCTGTCTTTTGTGGGAAGAGAAAAATATCTTTTGAGAAAGGGAAAATCATTGCCATGCACTGCACCGATGCACCATACCATATGCACCCATAAAATAAAATGCACCAAAAGCACCATAAATGAAAATGCACAGAAAAGCACCAAAAAGCACCATCAAGAAAAGGCACAAAACACATTTTAAAATAATAAAATGGTGTATTCTTTCTTCTCTGCTTGTCTGCTGGGCCGCTGGTTCTGGTTGTCGATGGATCTTCTTCATCTTGATGTTATTTATAAATAAAAGGGCACACACCGCATCCGCTTTTTATTACTCATGGCCAGCAGGGCCAGCGTAGGTGGTCCACCTGCATGGCATGACGGCCACTCTGAAAACAGTGGTCCACAACCAGATACCGCTGGCAACAATGGTCGGTCCCAGCAGACGTGCCAGGCCACAGTACGTGTGGTCCATAAGGTGGTGCTATGCCACAGAACGTGTGGTCCATATGGTGCATCAGTGCAGGCTGGAGGCAGCAAGGGTGCGGGCGCACAACTGTGGTCCCCTGCACACCCCCCCCCCCCCCCCCCCCGGGGCACAAAAGAACAATGGTCCGTGAGTGGGGAAGGAAGACAAAGCAGATCAGCGGGCAGGGGCGCAAGGGTACACACCAATACAAAGCAATGCAACATGAAGGGCGCGGAAGAGCGAGCTGAGAAAGCTCGTCCCTAGCGTTCGTCACCCCCCATGTCACCTACCCTACCCTTGCCCTTACCCGTATTTACACAATTTACACATTTACAGATTCGTCGCTACGTCTTGTCTTTCCCATCCCCTCTAAACCAAATCCATCATCAATACCTCCTAAGGAGGAAGAGATGGAATACAAACAATGTCAACCCCACGTCATGATGCGTCTTTCATTCCAAAATATTTGCAAACCATGGTGTGGAGTTTTATCACCCAGGTGAGTGGATGCGGATGGTGCGAAGAGACTTTCATCCTAGCTATACTTCAAAATGGCATTAACACTCTTAAACTACCCGGGGTCTTACCCCGCAAAACCATTGGCCATCATTAAACTATGTGGTTCTAAAAACCAATTCCCATTGAACATACTGTGGCACTCTCCAATTTGGGGTCTCACACCCCCGATTCTTCTCCCTGTGCCCTCGCACAATTTCAGGGCTGGGTCGTGTGGCTCACCAGCAGGTCCGCTCACCTGCACACCTCCGCCACTGAACATCGCCACCCGAGCTTACCTGCTCCTCATCCTAACCTGGGGAAGGCCCTCTGGCTCCCTTACCCCACTAATGCCCCCTCTGGCATCGGGCTACCCGGGTCCGTCTCCGGATCCTCGGGCTCCATTGAACTCTAACTGGCTCCCAGAGCCTACCTGCGGCCTCACCTGGCCGACAGACTACCAGTGGCAGAGTGCCCATTTAACCATACTCACTAACAGGCCACACGCCCAGCCATTTCACTCCACTAATGCACCCATCAAGCAGTACTCTGCTACTTTCGCACCACAGATGTCAATATCCAACCACAATTTACCTACTCCCTCTACCTACTCTTAAACTACCCTCCCCGCGTGTTCGTGAAGGGGTCCATCCTTCCCCCATCCACTCCTTCGCACCATACACTCCACTCCACGTATTCCACACTCCTCACTCCACACCATTCATTCCATACTCCATTCACTCCATACCATCTATTCCAGACAACCATTCTCCATACACCTGCATTTCACTTGCACACCTTGCAAGTCAATCACTCAATGCACAATCACACACATCCACAATACTTTGCTCAATACACTTTCACTTCTCCAAACCATTGCCTCAGGCACTCAGATTCTCCCACGCTCACACACACATCCCTCATGAGCATTGCCTCTCAATTCCTCATTTAAATATGCTCACCAGCAAGACTCTCATACTAATTCCTCATTCAATCAACCACACCACAAACACACTGCATCATTTAACTATCTCCTTCCCTCTAACTTAGTGCTTCCCTGTCATCCCTTATACTACGCACATCCCTCGTCATTATAATCCATCTGCTCTACTCTACGTCCCCACTACAGGTACAAAAGTCACTACTTAAATCTTGGTCACCTATGGTCATCTTTCTAAATTCCTATACATTATCCTAACCCTCCCGGGCTAGTATGGTACTGCCAATCCCCATAATCTATTGCTTCTCCGCCCAAAGGTACGATGTGAGGGATCGTAGATCTACCATCCCTCTACACCGTATACCATTTGCCATCATTACTGCTACCATTAATCGTCCACTATGCTTGAGCCTCTCGGTGCGGGAAATACATTATCAAAGCTCGGCTTCGCAAAGCCGAGCAATGAATTCGGGTGGTTTGTCTCCTACAGTTTGGGTCCGTCCGGCATTCGGATTCAGGGGAGGAGGTTTTGTCGGGCCAAGACTCCAGGCACCATCTCGGCGCAAGGCCTTGCGCTCCCAAGCGTGATTGCCCAGCCTTGCCCGGCCAGAGCGCCACCACCACAAGGGGGCGATGCTCCGACCCCTCCTACCTCCCCTCAAACCGGGCCGGTCGCCTTGCCTGGCAAAGCGTGGAATCGACCGTGCAGGGCGGAGGCCGGCCCGAATCGTGCACGGTGCTCCATACAGGAGCGAAGCGGCACCGATCCCAGCCGGCCCCCACAGCACACAAAGAACAGTGCACCCCGAGCGCTCGCGTCGGCTATCCGTCGGCCTGAACGCTGTCCCGGTCAACGTCGATGCTCGGATTGCATTCTCACACCATGCGTTCTGTTCTTCACTCATACATCGAGGCATCTCTGCGCCTCTCATACACTCCACGCACTCTTTTACCGCATTCTCTCTCCGTGCACTCTCTTCTTTTGCACACCCCATTATCACACACACCTCAGTTCCACACCTTTCTCGCGCACACCCGGGTGCACTCTCTCCCGGTACATACTCTGTACCACTCGTGGGTATGCACTCTTGCACATACCCACTCGGCGCACACCTACCCACGGGTGTGCAATCCCCTATCGCACACCCAATCACGTGCTCTAATGTGCATTCCCGCACACGCTCCTCAACCAACCCAGGTGTGCATTCTCGCACACTCGCCACAACCAACTCACTCTCTGTATCACATTCATCACACCTACACTCCGATGTGCATTCATCCTCACTTTCACACTCTGTAACACACTCACTCTTCAACGCACACTTTTTTCTTACACGCACGCCATTTCCACTCACACAGCGCACAAAGGACCTTCCAGGAATGCCCGGATGCCATCTGGATCCCAAGCGCACGAACAATCCTCCTTTCGCGCCAAACACCTTCCCGCAAAACCTTTTAGCACCATATACAGCCAGACTCACCTTGGCGCTTCCTCCTCTTCGCTCCACCACCACCTGCAAACTTTCATTGGCGTTAAGCACGGCATCACGATGCGAATACAGACTTTGCATGCATTCCATCTTTTCCTCCCGCGAGTGCTGTTCTAAGTCCGTCTCTTCCGCCCCAATTTCCACTATTGGTTCGATTTGATTTTCTTTTTTCTCGACGACCGCTGGCGCTAATTAAATTTTCTCTACTTCGGCGGTTGCCGGCTTCCCCATACCCCGGGTCGCGATCTCTATACCCGTCCACATATCTTCGCTTTGCTCCAACTCGCTTCTCCCGCGCTCCTCTAGCCGCGTTACCTCGTCGTGTACCCATGTGCTCTTCCCGCTCAACTCGCGGTCTCTCTACCTCTCAAATTCCTTTGCTTCATACCTGCCCTGCCCCCTCGCTAGCCCCTAATTACTTTCTCGGGCATGGCCATTTACGTACTCCAACTGGCCCCTAATCTGCTTCCGAATCCCCCCAATTTGCTTCCTAGCCCCCCAATTTGACCTCCCAATTCATTCCTCAACCCCCCAATTTGGTTCTCTAATCCCCCAAATTTGATTTCTAACCCCCACATTTGGTTCTCTAATCCCCCAAATTTGCTTTCTAACCCCCCAATTAGGTTCTTGAATCCCCCAAATTTGCTTTCTAACCCCCCAATTTGGCTTCCCATCTCTTTCCTTTCCCGCATGGCTCTGTTCCCCTCCAGTTTGATGGACACCTGTATTTGCATCATAAATTGCGCCATGAGGGCTTGCATGTCGCCTACCCCCATTAGCGCAGTGGGCACGGCCCCCGCCACCATGTGCGAGGCGCCGGCATTTTGTGCGCCTGCAACCCCCACTACCGCACCTTCTTCAATCTCCTCTTCGATCTCTCCCACTTCCTCCCTGGGGTCCTGGGTTAATTCTACCCCTTCCTCTACCTCTTCATTTTCCCCCACCGGCATCCGATTGCCTTGATTATCCATGGCACGATTCAAAATATAGAACGTTTAATAAAATTTCGGCCGCTCGAAATTTTAACCAAATTTTTTAAAGATGGTAGAAATTTGGTTCGGGCTTCAAATCCCACTCCCAGACACCAATTGTTGCGGATTCAGGGGTCGGCGCTCCCCTTATCAAGGGGGGGTTAATCCCCTTGTCTTTTAAGCTGGCTGTCCCCCAATCCTGGAAATGATGACGTCACTTCCGGTCGGTGGTAAGTAGGGTTGTAAGCCTAATTAGTCTTAGTACCTAAGTACTACCACCGGCCGCGAAGCGAGGAGATAACTCCCTCCCGAGCCGCAGCATTAATGGACACGCCGAGCGAAGCGAGCCACGACTCGGGCCGTTAACAAATACTACACCCGATTATAGCGGTTTCCAAATCATGCCACAGGTGCTCAATCGAGAAAAGACTAAAGCGATCGAATAAGAGGAAACCAGAGTAAGGGAAGAACAAAGAGTGGATTTATTAATTATGTACAAAACCAAAAGAAGAGGAAACGAAAGCATATACAAGAAGAAGAAGAAACAAAAGGACACAGGGCAAGCTTATCTAAACAGTCTTACTTACAACCCTGGACAAACACACAGACTTACACAGGATGGTAGCTGGTAGGGGAGGAAGCTCCAGGCAGATGGGTCCAGGCAGGTAGGCTCCGTCCAGGCTCCGGGTCCGCGGGCGAAGAACGGCAGGCAGCTTCACGTGTCGTTGGCGCGTGACCGGACCTTACATATGCGAGGGGTTGGAATGCCACGTACGTATAGCGTGCCAAACGCTCTCTCTCTCTCTCCCGATCAATCAAGGTCCGTATCAAACGGCAGTTCGTATCAAACGATGGTTCCCTGCGCAGTTCGTTGAAACAAGCGCGCCTCCGCGCTGTCCTCTAGATAACGTTACAATCAGATGTCTCTGTGCAGTTCCTTCGATAGCAACGGTCCCCTGCGCAGTTCGTGATATTCGAGCTCTCCCCGCGCAGTCCTGAAAGCAGTCCTCGCGCTTGCGCTTATATAACGCACTTTGAAATCAATGCGTGCTTCATAGAGACATGCCCGCCAGTGAGCTCACCTCAGCCCTGGTTGGATAGCGAGGGCTCACCGGCTCCGCCCTTGACGGCTCGTTGACAGGGCCACGCCTCGTTCTTGGCGCTCCGCCCCCTTCTTCTCCAAGCTTGACCGCGTGCGTAATGGCGTTTGGAGCGAGGCAGCGAACGCTGCTGGGCGAGCAGAGGCGCGTAACACAATTTGGAGAGAGAGACTGGCAAAATGGACGGAATGGGGCCTATCTTATTTAATTAATGCAACGCAGATTCAACTATTGGGAACACAGCCTTATCTGAAACACATATTAAGGAAATAACTGAAAGTCCTATGGTGTCCTACGTGTTGCTGTGGCCTAACTATGGGTGTGACCTTTGACCTTATTAAATGATGGGATATTTACAAGAGTTATTATTTATTTACAAAAGTGAGGGTTCTAAAAACCGCAACAATATATAGGGGGGTGGGGGGGGGGGAATCCGGACGGTTGAACTGGTTGAAGGGGGAAACGACAGAAAAATGGTTTGGAACCACTGGTCTAAAGGGTCTGGGGGACTTAAAGGTCTTCAAAGGTCGAAGGGATCTCAGCATTCTAAAGGGTCAAAAGATATTGTTATATCTGGGGGGTAGAGGAATATCTAGAGCCAGATAGATCTGTATAGGTAGGTATCCAGCTGTTGTGATAGGGAATCTACCTGTAATTTCTATGCTAGCCCGGGTTGTCGGGATAATCTGTAATGATGTCCCCGCTACGAGGGAGCAGGGCGTGCTAAATAGTACAGGGATTATGGATAAGATTCCTTTGTTCGTCATCCCCTCTGTCGTCAAACCTTTGTCCCTTATGGCAACGCACTCATTTAAACACTTAGATAGGTCCTTAGTGTGCAACAGCAATTAAATTCGCTTCTCTTACAAAGACTGTGGAGGACAAACAGGCAACGGCCGTGTACAACACCGGCGTGGGCGTCAGACACCGGGCAGGCTGGGAACCACGCCCAGGAGGACTGTGATTGGTTGGCGCAGAAGGCGCGAACCTTGAGCGAATCAGCGCGGAATGCGCGAGGAGGTTCAGAAGATGGCGGGAAGCTATGAGGCTCTGGTTGGTGGCACGCCAAAACTGACGTCACATGCCAAGTTACAAAAGGACTCGCTGGCGGGATTCTGGACGCTTCGCTCTGGGGGATTGAGTCGTGCTGACGGTTCGCGCTTGGTATTGCGTCGGGCTGAGACTTGGTGCTTGGTAGTGAGTTTGTGCTGGCCCTTCGCTTGTCGTTGTTCGTCCTTGGCTCTTGGCTCTTCATCTTGAGAGGTCCTGGAGGTCGTGGGTTCGCCATATTCTCGGTGCTCGGTGCTTTTGGTGCTCTGAGTGAACGGACCTCGTGGGCGGTCGATGAGGAGCCTGGAGTGGGGCATTGGCTCGGGGCCGAGCAGAGCGTGGGCGAAGCGGACGGAGGGCTGCCTCGCGCCAGAGCTTGGAGCCGCGTTGGACGGTGGACAAGACTGCAGAGAGATAAGCTCGCACCCACGAACCATTACACGACGGACAGTTATTTTTGTAATTAATTTTCCTTTGTCTTGTCTCTGAGGTGAGGGGTGCGGGATCCCGATTTAGGACATTTTATTACCGGCGCGTATTTTCCTGTCCCGCGATTCCTTGTAAATAAACCCTTGTATTATTTTCCATTTCCTTCTAAACCCGGATTCCCGTTTGAGTTCGTTCCCTCTCCAGATAAGCATTTCCGCTTCTTCTTCTTCATTCTTTCTCACCTGCTGTGATAGCAAAATCCGTATTTGGCCGTCGCCTCAATTAAAGCCGTTTGGTCATTCGCGAGCCCTGGTATTAACCAGAGGGTATTCGCACGACAATATATTCCAGCAATGCGTAATTAATAGACGTACATAATTAATAGACAGGAAGCAACCAGCGTTCAAACAGTGCGTTATTAATAGACACATAATCACAGCTTGATGGCTTCCTGGGCGGACGTATGGCTGGCTTCACGGAGTGTGTTTTTCGGTTATATATATACGGTCGGACCCTGCTACTTGTCGGGGATACGTTCCTGGAAAGTGCTGCAAATTTGAAGCCGCGAACAGTAGGGCATTGTTTCAATGGAAAACGGGGGGATTGGTTCCCGAATCACGAAAATCCACAAATGTCGAGGCAAAATCCTCCAATGTTAAGGCAAAATCCACGAATGGAGGCAAAATCCACGAATGGCGAGGCAATATCCACAAATGCATGCTGTGCCATTGTTTCAATGGATAAAACGGAGAGCTAATTGTACTAATAGTTACGATGGAGTGTTTTCATTCTGTGCAGTAACTCATGGGATTGATGTGTTATGCAGCTGGTTAAATATCCCGCAAAGCTGCTCACATGTGAATGATGGGATATCCCGCAAAGCTATTCACTGTGAATAGCGCGATATCCCACGAAGCTCGCTTGGCTGTGAAAGCCATGAAAACGTGAAGCACAGCACCACAAATGTAGAAGCAGGTCATGATCATGGCTCGTGGAAGATGTTTTTTTGCGTATGTCCAGCTGCTTTGTGCGTGGCTGGTGAAAGATGGGTTTTCTAACTGTCATGTTCGCGGCTCGTGATTTATTTTTGATTTGCGCCCATGAGAAACCACGAATACACAGGACATAGGGGGTCTTTTGAGGCTTTGGGGGAACCCTTATCAGGCCTTACCTTATCAGGCAACAGATGGCAAATAGAAAAGCAGGTCGCAATTTATCAACTGTGAATATGCGGAACCCATGAATAGTGGAACTGCGAATAGCGGAACTGCGAATAGCGGAACTGCAAATAGCGGAACTGCAAATAGCAGAACTGAAAATAGCGGACTGCAAATAGCGGAACTGCAAATAGCGGAACTGCAAATAGCGGAACTGCAAATAGCGGAACTGCAAATAGCGGAACTGCAAATAGCGGAACTGCAAATAGCGGAACTGCAAATAGCGGAACTGCAAATAGCGGAACTGCGAATGAACTGCGAATAGCGGTACCCGCGAATAGCAGAACCCGCGAATAGCGGAACCCGCGAATAGAGGAACCCGCGAATAGCGGAACAGCGAATAGCGGAACTGCGAATAGCGGAAATGCAAATAGCCGAAATGCGAATAGCGGAAATGCGAATAGCAGAATTGTGAATAGCGGAACTGCGAATAGCGAGGTCCGATTCTATATGTATATATGCCATCAATCATGCAAATGAGCAGCCAAGTGCTGCTCATGGAATGATGATTGCATACTGTCATCGAAAACAGCACCTATCGTTGTGAATTGCAAGTGTGCTCGCCTTCTACCCATGACAATAACTTTAAATAAATGAAAAATAAAAAATAAACTCAGTCAACTAAAAGGAAAAGTCAGGGCATGAATTTGTAATATATTCAGGGTGCCGGCCATAGTTGGCCTACTTTTTGGCCAAGGACATCATGGGATCATTAACATCCACCAACTAATGCTGGCAGATGGGGCACTCAGCAGTTTAACGTTCAGCTGAGGGCTGGCACATGCATTGATGAATCACCCTCCATGTGAAACATCAGCGTGACAATTTATAGATGGGTTGTGATTCAAACGCAGGCAGGATAGCTCAGAGTTGAGTGCATATACCTATAGGCCAGGGGTTCCCAAACCCAGTGTTGCGACCCCAACTTGAATACCCCCCTTCAAAATCCTGGATTTTAGGACTTATTTTCATGTCAAAAGCATTTTCTCCAACAATTTTTATCGTAGGTACCGGTAACAAGAATGTTCTGGTACCATTTGGGTTGTGAGGCAAATGCGATTTCAAATTTTGGGCCATGGACAAAAAACTTTGGGAAACACTGCTCTAGGTTATGCTGCCAAACCACATATAGTTGTGCAAGCAAAGTATGATGTGCAAGTATCACACATAGTATCCCACAAAATGAAGACATTTGTAATAACTAGGAAAAAAAAAATCTTCATTGGCTGAGCCACCCTGTACAGACAGAAGTGAATTCATAATGGTTCCTCCAGACCAATAAAGGAATGATCCTGTGCCAGTAAAATGTAGCACAGTTGTTAGTCCATTTGTATGTACTTTTCCAGCTCATCTTAAATATTTTTTTTACCAAAAGTGGGTGAGTTTCATGCTGGCAATGGAACCAGCTTTAGAGGCCATTTTTCCCCGCAGAGCAGGGGTTGGCCTTTTTCGGGCACCATGGTCCCCTTTTTGAAGCGATGTTTTATGGCCGGATGCCCTTCCTGCCGCCAATCCTGTTAGTCGCCTTTTGCGACACACAGGGAATTACCAGTGAACTAGTACTCAATTTGCCGACCTCGGAAGGATGACAGGCTGAGTCAACCCCCCTGGCGTTCAGCATTTGAGAACCTGGCAACACCTGCTCGATAACCTACTATCATTTGTCAGAGAGCATGGTAGCATATGCTAGAGTACAAAATACGAGAGCACGTGCTCAAGGAAATAAGCAAATAATTACTTTACATGCACTCACACTTATGTTGTGCAAATCTATAACTGCAAATAGACTAACATTCAACAGAGGAAACATAATCACAGTGATCATGAACTTAAAAACTACAACAGCAGCATACTCAAAGCACATCTGTGCCCTGTGTAGAGATTATCAGGCAACAGATGGCAATAACGGTTTTAATGGCTTCGTGCTCACCAACAGACAGTCGACTGTTAGAACGGCCAATGGCTGGGTACTGTTGGCAGCCCAGTGCAGCGGTGTTTTTCCGTCGGCATCAGGAATACCGATGTTGGAGTTATACTTGATGAGAAGACAAGTATGTTGTAGATGGCTGTAAAAGGCGCTCCAGTGCAATGCTGTGCGCTAAGGATAAAAACACCGCACAAAATGGAAAACAATTAAATCATTTACTGTTTGGAGCATTTACAAAAGACCAAAGTTGCCTCTGAATTAGTGATAACCATGAATTACGGAATCTTACTATAATTCACCAAATGTCTGTCTGTCTGTCTGTCTGTTCCCAGGTACCGAAAAAACGGCTGAACCGATCGCAACGAAAGTTTGGGTGGGTAATCCTGGGACTCCCTGGAGTAAAATAGGCTATATTGTTTTTCCAATTTTTTTTTCCAATTTTCCAATTCTTCAAATTTCCAATTTTCCAAATTTCCAGTTTTTCCAAACACGATGGAATAATATTTACCGATATGAACAGTGATGTGGCTTTTATTGAAATTCTTCAAATACTGTTTAGATTTTGATGATTTGTGTGTGATATGATTTAACGGATGTTTATATAAATCGTTTAAAATAAAAAAAGCCTTCAATTTCTGATATTTTGCCTTTTAATTTGGGCCTCCAAATTGAAGCCCCGCCCATAGGGTGGGTACCGTTGCAGGTAAATATAATCTGTAGCAATGGGTAAGAAAAGATTGAAGACTATTTTATGAAAAGTCATGTGCAAAAAAACGATACCATGAAAATAAACAAAAAATATAATGTTAAAGAACTTACAAATTGTTTGGGTTATCAATATTGAGAATTGCAGAATATTATATACACTGAAGGCCACATGATTGGCCTCGCCCGTCCCCGAAGGGACGGGACCTATTGTAATCTGTCTGTGCGTGAGTGTGCGAATCTGCATAATTTTAATTCCAACTGCCAAATACTGGTTCGTTATGGATTTCTGTCATAATCATATTTCAATATAATTTAAGAAGTAAAACTATTAATAATATCTGTGCATCAATATTGAATTCCATTAGAGCAATTCATATCATTAGAAATTACAAGATAAGGTAATATGATCAGATCAATCATCGTCAAGGAAGGATAACGTTATTCCGCAATATATCAAAATGTGGAGACTACCCTGGCTATTTTTATGCACTGACTGAAGTTTATACCTCTTTGCACTTTATGTATGGAACATAAATGATGATTGCATACCACAATGGCACCACAGCTGACTCGACTAGTGAGATGGCCCAATACCTCAATTCTGTGTTTGCTTCCAAATCTCGTGTCCCCAAACTCTCTCTCTGTCTCTTTCTCTCTCTGTCTCTTTCTCTCTCTCTGTACCCACCCTTCCCTGTCCTACCCCTGGATTCTGTACCTTTTGCAGCTGAGAAGTTGGAGAAGTTTCTGGCAACCCTCGACTCTGATTCTGCAACTGGGCCGGATAGCATCAGCTCACTGGTCATAGAAACCTGCTCGACGGCTCTTGCACATCCTCTCGCATTTTCACGCTATCATTTGCATCAGGTCATATTCTATCTGCTTGGAAGTCGGCCAACATCAATGCATTACATGGAAAGGTGCACAAACCGATCTTCTTAACTACAGACCTATCAGCTTACTTCCAATCATCAGCAAGGTCACATGGAATCCATCTTCGCAGTTGATATAAAATCATTCCTTTTCTCCAATGACCTCATCTCAGATCATCAATTTGGATTCAAATCAGGTCACTGCATTGGACATGATGATTCTCATCTCCCAACATTAGATGGAGGCTATCAATGTCAGACATGAGATTAGTGCCGTCTCTCTAGCCAAAATCTCGTGCTTTCTATACAGTCTGCCATCTCGCCTTGCTTCCCAAACTCCAAGGACAACTTGGAGTTTGGGAAGCAACCAACCTATGGCATCCAAGGACAACTCCACACTTGGCTTACTGACTTCCTCCGACCTCCACCATCGTAGTCAATATGTGGTTCTCAACTGAATTCTTTCATCTCCTCTCCCTGTTAAGGCTGGAGTGCCCCAAGGCAGTGTTCTCGGCCCAGCCCTATTCATCATCTTCATCAATGATATCTGACTCTCGAAAATCATCTTTATCTCTTTGCTGATGACTCCACTCTGCCGTGACATCCCTCATCCTTCAGACAGGCAGCAGCTTCTTCCCTCTTATCAGACCTTAACAAAATCACAAGCTGGTCAAACACTGGAATATGTCTTTTAATCCTGAGAATTCCCACATACTCAATCTCTCTTTCCAAAAGGACCATACGGCAAACCCTCCCATATACTTTCTTCAACAACCCTCTCAAAGAAGTTATTTCATTCAAAGTCTTGGGTCTCATTCCCAACCATGGTCTTTCTTAGGCAAACCACATTTCAAACCTCCAAAGCCAGTCGCTAGAAAAACAAGAAGATTAAGACATATACTGCTTAACCCCCCTCATCCCCTCCCTCCCCCATGGTTTTAGTAATTTTGCTGTACTGAGTTAAAGGATGTCAGTCGGCCATCTTTGGTCGGATGACAAAACAAAATATTCTGCATATGTATACTCATGTACTGTCTTTGTGCCAAGTTTGAAGAAAATTGATCCATGCATGCCCGAGAAATGGATGGGGATGCGTTTAAGTAACAAAATGGCTGCCAGTCGGCCATCTTGGATATACAACTCGAAAAAGAAAATGCCATACATATGAAACCCATCATTTCTTATTTGTGTGCCAAATTTGAACAAGATCGGTAAATGCATGTCCGAGAAATGGTTGAGGACGTGGTCAATATCGGGTTTTTCACAACTAAAATGGCCGCTAGACTACCAGTCGGCCATCTTTGATCAGATCGTAAAATAAAGTGAGGTGCACGTGTCATGCCATCGTGTAGTTTTTTTTTGCCAAGTTTGAACAAAACCGGACCGTGCATATCTGAGAAATTGTTGGAGACACAACTAAAATGGCTGCCTGTCGGCTAACTTGATCGCATTGCGAAACAAAATGATGTGCATATGTATACCAATCATGTATTGTCTTTTTGCCAAGTATGACCAACATCAGTCCATACATCTCTGAGATATGGTTGTGGATGCACAGATGCACGGACGGACAAGACCAAATCCATAAGCCCCCATTTCGGACTAACTCCAACGGGCTAAAAATAATAAGGCAAGGCCTAAAAACAAAATTAACAAGGCCTAAAAATACAAGATAACAAGGCCTAAAAATTTTGTGCACCCAGCGGCAAATTTTACCAGTTGTGGTTTGAGCATGTTTTCTTGTGTTCATTTCTGAACGATGGTGGAGACCATGAAAGGGGTGAGATCTGGGGACGTGCTTTCCAGGGGATTCTTTTCATTGCATTTTTACCATTTAAATTTCTCTTTCCTTTTAATGTTTTCAACAGGTTTTTAAGTGATAAGGTCAGACAGGTAGATACCTAACTCGACCAAAACACATTACACACACGCCTTACAGCTGACTGTTGCAACCCACATCATGATAATTAATTAATATGACTATTCATATACGAATACTCATCGAATTTTTAAACATACCACATGAACTTTCTCTGCCACGCCTCAGTTTATCGCATTTAATCTGAACTCTGAATGGGCCGAACATTATCACTTAGTTTTTCAGCAAAAGTAAACTCTGAAAAAGGTCGCACAGTCAATTCCTACAGTTCATGTAAAATATCCACAAGGCGAATTGTAAGATTGAGAATGGGAAGAAGAAAGAGTGATTGTGTATTTCTATTTGTAAACAAACATATTCATATTGAGAATTAAAAGAATACTTATATGTGGGTCTGAGTTCTGTAGGTATAAAAATATTTGCCTTGATATGAAAACATTTTGAGGGATTAATGAAAAGTAAGAGTGGGCAAGTTTGTAAAGTCTCAAAGATAATGGGGTTAAGAAGATAGGGGGGATTCAAAAAGTTATACAAATGTGATACATACAACAGTCCAAAATAAACCATCATTCATTCATTCATTCAATGGAGTGAAAAGAACATGGCTCCAACTGTTCACCCTTCAGTTGTAATGTCAAGAGACCCAGTGCATGTGCTGCTGTCGATGGAACCATGATGTTAAAATGGATGTTGAAGAGTGGTCTTGGGACTTTGCACCACTGGCACTCTGAACTCTAAGCTGACTCTGAACTCTCTGGATTGAAATTTGATGATTGATTGCCCTTTTTCAGGTCATTCTGGCAATGGTGGCAAGTTAACGATCCTCACGAGAGGTTGTAACTCATGGATGGGAAGAAAGGCCTCAACTGATCTGCCCATTCTGACGGTACCTTGTCAGTACCCCCAACAAGTGACTATGGAATGAACATTATACTTGAAGGCAACAGCATTCCGAGTCATCCACACTTGACCCAACCCGAGAGTGGGAGCCATTGCATTTGGTGTCCAATTAGGCCTACCCATTACTAAACTGACTTGGACCACATGACTATCCAATTTATACATGGTATTGACAAGGGTCATGGATGTACAGACATGTAAACAATTTCTGGGGAATACTTGATTTTTTGCGATGCCTGGTGTTAGCTTAGCGGTTAGGGTACCGGCTTGGGATCCTAGGATCCTGGGTTCGAATCCCGGTCGATCACTGAATTAACGCCAGGGGGGTTGACTCAGCCTGTCATCCTTCCGAGGTCGGGCAAATTGAGTACCAGTTCACTGGTAATTCCCTGTGTGTCACAAGAGGGGACTAACATGGTTGGCGGCAGGAAGGGCATCTGGCCATAAAACATTGCTTAAAAAAGGGGACCACAGTGCCCGAAAAAGGCCAACCCCTGCTCTGCAGGGAAAAATGGCCTCTAAAGGTGGTTCATACTTGATTTGCGAGTACTTACTCAAGAAAGCTCTGCCAAATAGTTCTAATAAACGAGCAACCAAAAAAAAAGTTCTAATCCAGTCCACAATGGAATATACATGTTCTGCATAGTTAGATCAGTGCCACTTTGACATTACTGGCATCTTTGGATTGCATCCAGCACAGAGAACTACAAATTATTAGTATTTAAAAATATGAAACTCCAAATCACAGTTCCTCCATCACTGCCGCATAGTTAGAAGAGGCACCCAATCTCACAGAATTTTCCACAGTGATTCTTGGGTCTTTCCTAAAAGTATTACGTCAGCCTTAAGAACCAATACAAGACGGCTGCGCTCTACCAAGCATCGGGCGACAGTTGAAATGCCAACTTTTACAACTGCATCCAATCAAGGGTCCTTTCTTCCTACTGTCCGCAGATTGAGGAATTTGTTGTCAGTGGACATTGTGGAAGATGGAAACAGAAAAAGGGCTTCCAGACGAAGTTAAATGCTTGTTTTGTAATGTCAATGCCATTTGCGAAATTTACAATCAACTTCAAAAGCTTAAAATAAACAAGCTGCCAGCTGGATCTAAACTTTTTATTTGAATTTTGAAAGTCATCATCATTTTTCAATTAGAAAATTAACTACAGAATCTTGAAAAACAACCTGCTCCTGGGACGCAGTGTTTCCAGCATACTTTCCCGATGATTTATCTAATTAACCTGAAAATCAGAACATACCTCCATTGTGCATCATCTAAAATAAGCGATTATTCCTCGCAGCCAGTCATGAATGAGGTATTCAATGAGGTGACATCCCAAGTTAATCTATTTAATATATCTGAGGAATGTAAAGCAGTTTAAAGCCATTTTATATTTTCAGTCCATTTGCTTAATTAATTAATTAATACATTAATTAATTAATTAATTAATACATTAATTAATTATTTAATTAATACATTAATTAATTAATTAATTATTTCATTCATTCATTCATTAAATATATTCATTTCGATTTGCATTAAATAAATTCGATTTGCTTAATTTTGCTGTTGTCAAGGACAACGTAATAAGCAATGAGTTAATCATAACGGAACACCTTACATAAAATCATCAACCAAGTCACCACCAAATCATCATGATCAATATTCCACCTCTCAGGAATCCACTCATAAAAAAGCTGGAAAATTTCCAAACTTCTTCACAAGGACATTTGAAATCAGGCTTATTAAACCATTTTCATTGTGCAATGATTTTATAAAATCCTTCGTGAAACACCTGCACATGGTTTGAGCCAGTGCAACCCAGTTTGTCCCCACATTGCTTATTCCAATGAAGGTGAAGTTTGATTGAGCTTAATAAGTAGGAAAATTCAATGTTGGTGGAATGAAGGCCCCAGTTCGGAGTACACAATATAATGCTCACTTGCCACGAGTTTATTATTGACGCAATCCAAAAGCCCCAAAAGACCCTGAAGACCCTTAAAGACCCCAATAACCCCTAAAGACTCTGAAGACCCAAAATATCCCAAAGACCTCAAAGATCCTGAACACCCAAAAGACCCGGAGACCCTTAAGACCTCAAAGACCCATAATAACCCAAAGTCCAATGAGACCCCCAAAGACCTGTAAGACCCTTTAGACTCCAAGATCGTTAAGACCCCCAATACCCTTAATAAAATTTTTACCTTTAAGATCCTTTCAATACTTCAGACGCCTTTCGACCTTTTATACCCTTTATACCCCAGAACCTCTGGACCTTTACAACCGTTAAGAACTCGTTCTACCCATTAGACCTTAACACCATTTATAACCCTTACACCCTTCAGACAGATAATGCAGCTTCAGCCCTTGACCATTTAGGGCCTTAGACCACTTTGACCTTTTTAGATTACAAATAAATTACAAAAAAAATAAAATCACCAATATTACAAATACATTTGTATAAAGTAAACGTTTGTATTATGATTGGTGTAAATCATGACAACACAGCAACTCAGGTAGTCATTATCCTCAATTAAAACAAGCCCGCTCCTCTGATGAAACGTGGGTGAGGCGAGCGTAGCGAGCCAATCCACCATGCTAGTACATATATAAATGCAAGTTGTATGATTGTGTCTAAATGGGTTAAACGTCATAACCACAGCACATATGATGCTAAATGATAGCTCATTTAAGATCTGTTGGATCCAGACAGGATCAATTTGGAGATATGCACATTTTTCATGCCAACGTTGCGCACACGGGCAGTGTAGAGGCTCAGAATCGTTGAAATTGACATTGAGTCACAAGTACTTTGAGGAATGAGAGTGGTTGGAGAGTTCATCCTTTAGATCAGTGGTTCTCAACTCGTTTCAGTCCAAGGACCACCAGGCCAATCAAAAACATTTTGTGGACCACCTTTTTTTTGAGACGTGATAAAAAAAAGAGAAGACAACAAACATGTTGGTCACCAAAGGTGGACGAAGGTTACGTTTTCACCAATGTGTTTGTCTGTCTGTGAACAGGATATCTCAAAGTTATGGACAGATTCAGCCAAAACTTGGTGGACAGGTTGGGTCTGTGACAAAGATGAATCTATTTGATTCTTAGTCAGGTTCACTATGTTTTTTCGTTCAAAATTTTGGTAGATTAGCAAAACTATACATTTTTGGAATATTCAGAGCATGAGGAATCCAAAAATTAATGTTTACGTTTGCGTAGACACCTTTGCGAAAATGACACTCAGGACAGTGATGAAGATCTGTAAAAGCATATTCCTGAACGGTATAGACCTCGTAGATCCTGTGTATAGGACTTATAGTTCAATCTGATACTACCTATAACTTCCTATAACAACCTATAACTTCAAAGGACTTGCAATATCATGTATTATGTAATACAGTTATATCACAAATATAAAGACAATGGTTTTCAATTACCTTTGTTTGTTGCTTTTCTATAATCCTGAGCACTATTTTGAGGCCTTTATTGGATTCTTTGTCCCAGAAAACATAGGATTAGCATATTTAATTAAGTCTCTAGGTTGACTAGAAGCCGAGATCGCGCAAAATATGTATTTTATGGCGGCCATTTTCAAAATCCAAAATGGCGGCCATGCAGGTGTCTGTGCAAATGCCAACATTGATTTTCAGATTCTCCATGCTCTGAAGATTCCAAAAATGTACAGGTTTGCTAATCCCAAAATTTTGAAAGAAATTATATTTGTTAACATAGTGAACCTGACTATCTTCATCACTGTCCTGAGTGTCATTTTCGCAAAGGTGTCTACGCAAATGTAAACATTAATTTTTGGATTCCTCATGCTCTGAATATTCCAAAAATGTATAGTTTTGCTAATCTACCAAAATTTTGAACGAAATTATATTTGTTAACATAGTGAACCTGACTATCTGGTTAAGATCAGAATCCGGATCTGGATAGTAGAACTTTTTTATTTTCTTCAAGTGGTGGTTCGTGTGCAGCCACCCAGCTGCTGGTTGCATCATGTTCAGTGGGTTCATCTGCTGCTGATGCAATACCTCTCTATAACCAGTTACCTGGTACTCATTTTGCCGACCTCGGAAGGATGACAGGCTGAGTCAACCCCACCCGGCACTAATTCAACGGGATTTCGAACTCAGGACCTTAGGATCCAAAGCCCACCACCCTAACCATTAAGCCAACACCAGGTATATTTTCTTCAAGTCATTCTTCACCATTGAGAGATGGGGCTAAAAACTATATATAGCATATGGTATTTCAAAAAATTGTGAATGAGTTGGTTAGGTGACAAGAACAAGGCGATTAGATTTTGGTTCATGTCCGATCTAGATCCGGCCTATCAGTGGGATAGAAAACGTAAACTGTTCACCGTGACGGAGGTATTCTCTCTACCGAGTGCCGTTCTAGTTACCCTCACCAGAGGAGAGGGTATTGCATTTGAGTCCGTTTGTTTGTTTGTCTGTTTGTTTGTCCGCACAGAATAAATATGATTTTCTCTGCAACCGTTGGTCCGATTGACAGTAAATTTTCACTCTAGGTGCACCTCCACCTGCAGAATGTTTTAATGATAATTATGACGTCATCGGTCATGTGGTTCGGCCGCCATATTTGTTTTAACACAAAGGCCTTAAAAACCACTGAAAATACATCCTGGCGAGGGTTTGCAATCTCTGATTGCTCTTTTTCTTGTTGTACTTGCATTTGTTTAAGAGACAAAATGTGAAAATAACTGTCAATTGAAATTCATTTTGTTTTTCCTAAAGTAATCATGTGAGCATGAAGCCTGATATTTCTAGGATACATATTTCATTCAGCAGTTCTCAACATGTCTGCTCCTTATAGATGAAATACATTCTCCATTGTTGTTTAAGACATCCTTTATTTTCATCGAAAAACAATTAATAAGCCCTGCAACAAAATGTAATAGTGTGTATAATTATTCTATTAACATGACTGCATTACAAACGCGTCCATTTAGCGTGCAAATTCGCAAGAATAAGTAAAAGCTATTATGAAAATAAAACATATAAAAAATGTAAAAGGCAATATGACAGAAAAAATGCCAGACAGAAAAACCCATCACAAATAATTACAAGTCACTAGGTTCCCGCCTACCTTATGATATCTGCACTTTATTGTAAAGAAAGTACACCATGCATGGAGTATTATCTCGCTGCAGTAATTATGCATTTACATCTGTGCACATCTAGACTCTCTTTGTCCCATTATGTTTCCCAAAATGAAAGAGTGTGTGTGCGCAGCACCACTGCTGCGCATTAATTAGGCATAGTGCAATTGCGGCATGGTGGCATGCACCCCGCAGCAGCACCCAGGCAATGAGGGCTGCACCACCAGCGACTACCATTACTCACCAGGCTCCCAGGCAATGTCGGTGCAGGACGACAATGGAACGGCGATGGAGACTGGCTAATGGAGCACCAGGCTGTGTTCGCTATACCAGGATTAGCCATCTAACTGATTGAGAACTTCCCACCCTCCATGCAATATGGTGCTGCGATCCAAAGCAGCTGCTTTTAATGACTGTCCTTAGAGGCAAGAGGTGAATTGCCATCTTTATAGAAGCATTTGTGCTTCAGAGCAGCCAAATTGTTTAATTTTTAATCCACCACTTTTTTTATTGCAATCCTAATTTCTCCATAAAGCTCAACCAACTATAGTGAACTAAAAGTGTGCAAAGTACACTAGAAGTGACACAGTTGTAACAACTGTGTCAGCCAGCAGTTTGGGCAAGACAACTTCAGCAGGTTGGCACTGGGTGACATTGCCAGTCTGCCAGAGATGTGTCTGGATAATGTAACATTTATGTATGATGCAGCATAATATAGACAGATTTTTGGCATGGCTACGTGCTTTCTGGTGTCTGCAGTGCCCACCATCAGAGACAACGTTCTAAAATATTGCTCTGACATTTTTGCTACCGCTTCGTCTGCCATATTCACTCTGTCATTCTCCTTTGACCACCTCCCCTCTGCATGGAAGTCAGTAAACATCACTCCCATACACAATAAGGATGCAAAAATTTATCATACGCACTATAGGCCAATGAGCTTGCTTTCAATTATAAGCAAAGTCAAGGAATCCATCATTGCTTCCAATTTCAAATCTTCCCTGTTTTCCAACAGCCTGATCTCTGACCAACAGTTTGGATTACATCCTAGTCATTCAATTCTGGACAAGCTTCTGTTCCAATCGAAGCAATGGTTGGAGGCCTTCAATCTCAAACAAGAGGGCAGGACCGTCTCCCTGGACATATCTCGGGCATTTGACACAGTCTGGTATCCTGCTTTGTTTGCCAAGTTCTCTGCCTGTGGCATAAGAGGCTGCTTTAATTCCTGATTTTCTGTCTTTCTCCACTCATTATCCTTTTGGGACCTTTTCCGGAAAGTCTGATGGTGGGCGGTGCCATCAGTGCTTATTGCACGATTTAGAATTGTGACCTGTAGGCGAGTGACAAACAGACAGACAAACAAACAGACAGACAGACAGAATAACAACTACAACCGACCAATATACTTGAAAAATCTTCGATTTAGCAAGTAACAAACAAACACACAGGGGTGAAAACATAACCTCCATCCACCTTTTGTGGCGGAGGTAATTAGTTAATTTTTTCCGAAAGTAGTTTTCTCCTTTAATACTTTAAAAGCCTTTCTCGGAACATTTTGAGAAAAACCCTCAGCTGATATATAATGTGATCCATTGATGATGCTGTTGTGTAATTGCATATAAAAGAGGAGGGATTTCATCAAGCTCTGTATTAAAAATAAACGATGGGAGAGGGAGAAGTGAGGTTGATGAATACGAACATGAACAAATTTTTTGGTGGGGAAAGGGGGGGGGGGGCAAGAATGGTCCATTCCTCTGATATAGTCATCAATTTGAGATAATGTCCATCAAATTTTTTTAACATATTTGAAGTCAGGACAACGTAACGGATGAAACCACCATTATATGATTTGATGCAAACGTGAACAAATTATATCAGGCAGTATGTTGTGCATCATTAAATGTAAGCCTTGATTAGCTCTTCACTTGAAGAGGAACTCATGCTAGACTGATTAATACCTGATTTGCTCTTTCATAAGCATTCACAATGTGCATTTATTTTTATCCAACCATTCCTGTGCAAAATGAATCTAAATGTGTTCAAGGCATAATAAAAGAAGAAAAGTGGCATTTGCAACAGAGGCCTAGAGGAAGCATAAAGGAAGCTGTAGTACAATTATGCAAAAGATTATTAAAGTGTTATTTATGATTGGTTGTGTTATAATGTTTCATTTGTATATAGTTTGCTATACATGCATCACTAAAGGAATGTATATTATGGAATAAAAAGAATACTAGATATATAGGATCTGTCGATTTGAGTGTTTTAAAATGGTTCTGTTTTGGAAGCTGGCATGCACTCTTATTGCTGGAGACGACTGGCTGCGTTTCGTTTTAGCAGTCACTAGGAGGGGCAGGCCCACTCTCTTAGCTCATTTTCTTATGCCTCGTTATAGGATGATAAAAATTTCCTTTGATGAAAAAAAAAAAATCACAACTACGTTCACTCATATATTATATCAAAACTGAAGAGTGGCCAAGATCAGGATTTCCGTTGTTCTCACCTCAAGCTACGAGGTAAGTTGGCAAGCGCAGAAAGCTTTGCCCCACCCGGCTGTGTGCTGCAAACTTTTCTGACTCTCTATTCCTGAAAATTCAGTGTGGCTTGAAATCCTTGCTATTGGAAGGTTCTTATTGGGGAAAAAGCTCTTTCACATATGCAGCTGCACGATTTGAGACTCTGATTGTGAACAGTGGACAGCCACACAGAGTTGAGTCCCAGCATACCGTGTGTTAGTAGAAGCGCAACTACTGGACACTGATTCTGGTTCAGACACTTGTTTTTGTGACTGTCAGTTGGAGAGCAATGCATGCAAGGGCTGTACAGCTACATTGGTTGACCTTCGAGAGTGGCACCACTAAACTGCATTGCAAGTGTGAAAACAGGTTTATGCAGTTATTTCTGAGGGTCTCACAATATCACTCCATAAGGATCATCAAACTAACCCAACTATCTATTGCCTTGGTCATACACTGGAAGAGGTTCAGTCTCTTGAACTTCTAGGCCTCACCATTAGCCACCTTTTCTGGGCTGACCACATTGCAAAGCTGGCATGCAAAGCCCGCTGCAGACTGGGGAACTGTAGCATCAGCAAGAGGGAACTGTAGCATCTTGCTGTCATCAGCAAGACAAGTCAAGTCTTTCCTTGGGAAATCAGATCTACTCAAGTCGACAAGGCCATTGCCAATAGCTCAATTGAAGACCCAGCAACACATCTGTGTCTCCTGGATTATGTGGGGAATCTAAAGGTGTTCTGTGGAATCTAAAGTTGTACAGTACACAGTTATAATATGCTAAAATATCGACCGTCCACAGACAAGTCGAGCAAAGTCCTGAAAACAAAACCAATATCTGCCGAACTCCAAATGAATATTTCACTATGTTTGGGAAAACTGTTTTGAAGAATGGCATATGAGACTGATGTAACAATCCCTAAAATGGATGAGGGAACAGTAAGTCCATGGCTTGACAGAGCATACCAAAAAAAATGACACCACGCTACTGCACTTCACGAGTGTATTGTTTGGATTTTCAGAATCCCGAAAAAATGCTCTGCTCACAGACCCATTTACGCTGAATAGGTCAGGATGCAACAGGACAAAAGGGACAGTTTAGAGAGGGGGGGATACCAAAAGCAGGGTTGAAGGCCAAAATAAAGGGAAACCTGAACAAACAATGGGTGTGCGGAGGAATGGAGAGCAGAAAAGGACAAGATGGATGCAGAAGGAACTCTCAGGAGGGAAAAACTGGAAATTTGGAAGGGGGGATTAGGGTAAATTGGGGGCAGAAGAGGGGGATAGCGAGGGTGGAAAAGATCATGGTTTGGGATTGGGGATGATCTGAGATGGTGGTGAACAGCTGCCTTGAAGACCTGGAGGAAAGAATGAAATTAAAGAGAAGAGAGTTAAGGGTATGCGAGCCTCATTTAATAACCAGGCATGCTATACTTCAGGATATTCATTAAAATCTTGCAGTCCATCATCAGCAAGTTCACACTAATGTTCAAGTTCAAACATCAGCAAGTTACCTTTCGTCAACTCTTGTAAAACGTGGATTTGGTAGGGGTGAAAGTGTCTGTTTATTTCAACATCTACTGGTCATCCTGAAAACTGTCAAATGCTGTTTGGCTTTCTGGATGATTTGCCAGGAATGCAATTCATTTTCAATTTGAAGAATTTTCACCCCTTGTGGCATACGTACTGATGGTTGCCGAGCCCTGTTCAGGTAAAGCACAGTGCCTTTCTCTTCAAAATGTATGTGAAGTTGAAGAATCATGTTTCTAAAAGATGGCCATCTTGTACCAAATAAAGCTCTGAAGGACCGTTCCAGCTGTGTCACGCTCTTTGTCTTGGCAAAATGCAATAGTACCCTACTTTTGATTCTGTTGATCAACTATGTTGCGTTCAAAAAGTGTACAACATTTTATACAAAATAATATATTTGTATATGATGTGACATCTGGCAAACAATCACTGCTTACCAACCTGCAAATAAAATAAATCCATTTTCGTTTTGTGGACTACCTTGTAGGCGCGTTACGCCGAGTTCTCCATTTTATTGCTTCGAGTCTACAGGCCAATGGAAACTGACACATCTGACGGTATTTCTGGTTTTCAAAATCAAGATATTGTCGAAGTGGCTTTATACACAAAACAATAGTGGCCTTGCTTTTATTGAGCCCATACTTTGGGCTCAATAAAATAGTGATGTCACTGTGGTAAACAACAATATTTTCTTCAATGCAATTAATAAGAATCCACCACAAAAAGATCAAATCACAAACAAAAGAAAAACATTTAAGAAAATTGTGAAGAGGCACCACATACTTTCCACTTGGAAAAACAAGGAGAAAAATACATGAAAGGTCAATGGCCCTGTGGTTTTAGTAACTTTGCTGTATGGAGTTAAAGGGCTAGCCCATATTTACAAGATTATACTTCATATTACTTTGCTCAGATTACAAAACAAATTTTTTTTTGCACATGTACACTCTCATGTATTGTCTTTGTGCCAAGTTTGAACAAAATCGGTCAATACATGTCCGAGAAATCGTTGGGGACACATTTAAGTATGAAATGGCCACCAGTCAGCCATCTTGGATATGATCTCGAAAAAGAATTGCGTGCAAATGTTAGCCATCATTCTTTGTCTGTGTGACAAGTTTGAACAAGATTGGTAAATGCATGTCGGAGAAATGGTCGAGGACGTGTTCAACATCGGGTTATTAGAACTAAAATGGCCGCCAGTCGGCCATCTTTGATTGCATCGCGAAACAAAATGATGTGCATATGTATACTATCATGCATTGTCTTTGTGCCCAGTTTGAAAAAAAAAAAACGGTTCATACATGTCCGAGATATGGCTGACGCATGGACGGACGGACGAGACCCAATCCATAAGCCCCCGTTTCGGACTAAGTCCAACGGGAGCTAATACACCCCAATGTCTCTTTATTTAGAACAAACTGTACATCAGTGATTAGGTCAAGTTAGTCATGAATTTTGTTAATTATGTGAAGAATGTTATATGAACAAAAAAAATCAATAAGGGTCAAATTGCTATTTTATTTATTTAACTTCCCATATCAATGTATATCTCATATCAATGTAAAAAGTCCTATGACATCATAGTTTAAATGTATCTGCATCAGTGATTTTTTTTTTTTTTTTTTTTTTTTTTTTTTGTATACAAGATCGAGGCTCGTGAAAGAGCGAACATTAATCACACAGAAAGACAAACCGACACATAAAACATATAACATAGGGAGCGGTAGACAAGATGGGGAGAGAGGGGGAAGGACACAAACACAACATTTGAGAGCAGGGACCGAGAGACATGGAGACATCGAGAGATCTGAGAGAGGGCGAGGGCTTTGGGGGGGGGGGGCGTGGGAAGGGGGCAGTGGGAGAGGTATAAAACATATGGACACTGCCAGGACTTCCAGGAAAGAAGTTGGAATTTCAAACAAGGTGGATCTGGGGTGAATTAGCGGGGGTAGAAAAGATCAAGGTTTTGGATGGGGGAAGATAAGAGATGGTGGTGAACAGCTGTTTTAAAGACCTGGAGGGAGGAGTGGGATTGAAGGGAGTGAGGGAGTTTGTTCCAGAGGCGGGAGAAAAGAGGAATGAAAGAGTGAAGGTGAGCGGAGAGCCGAGATTTCGGCAGTTTAACCAACAGAGGGTTGCTGGCAGATCTTGTGCGACCTGCAGGAATATTTGGGGGACAGAGCACAGAGAGAGCTGGGGGTGCAAGGCCGGAGAGGAGTCGGTAGAAGACAGAAAGACCACCTACCTGCCTGCGGTGAGTGAGTGAAAGGCCCTCAGAGATAGCTTCATCGCGGGAGATTCCAATAATTCTGAAAGCTTTGGTTTCAACAGCGTGAAGCCGAGCTAGGTGTGAGGCAGGAGCACCGGCCCATAGGGGAGAACAGTATTCCATTGAGCTGCGGATGAAAGCCTTGTATGTGGTGAGGAGCTCAGGTGTGCCGAGGAAGGACTTCGCACGACGGAGGATGCCCAGTCGGCGACTGGCTTTGGAGGCCAGCTTGGAAATGTGGTTTTCCCAAGAAAGATCATGGCAGATAGTGAGACCCAAAATCTTGAGCGACAGAACTTCTTGGAGAGGATTGTTGAGAAAGTAGATGGGAGGGTTGTCCAGTCGATCTTTTCGGAGAGACATAGTAAGAGTGTGAGATTTGTCAGGATTGAAAGACATGTTCCACTTGTTTGACCAGTCTGTGATTTTGTCCAGGTCTTCAGAGAGTGAGGAGGCAGCAGACTGCCGATCTGAGGGAAGAGGAATGGAGCGGCAGAGAGTGGAGTCATCAGCAAAGAGATAGAGAGGATTTTCGAGAGAGTCAGAGAGTGATACTTGCCTTGTGATTATCCTGAGCATCCACTTGGCCTGGCTCCAAATGCCTCAACAGTAGCACCAGGCAACGGACACTGGCACAACATGTGGCCAAGTGCAAAGGAGTGATGCCTTCGACATCTCTTTGCAAGGGGCTGGCACGCTTTGCCAGCAACAATTTTAGTATACGCCAGTTTCCCTTCGAAAAAATGGGGAAACAATAAAAAATAGTCAATAAGCACTGTGCAGAGCAAAAGTATTGGCTTGTGAATGCAACATATTTTTTAAGTGTCGAAACTGTTTTTATACTCGCCATTGAGTAGGTATAAAATATGCATTTCAATGATGAATCGATTACTTTTGTCAATTTGGTTTCACAATCATAAAAAGTTTACATTAGTCCAAACAAACACAATGTAATTCAGGTTAGTTAATCAATTCACAATGATTTTATTTCAATTATGCAAGATTTCATAAAACCATGACTTCAAACAAGCGGTACATCAACATCTCATGCCACCCCATCCCTACACCTGCTATCCTTTCTTCTCCCATTAACTCTGCCTCACACAATTCTACTGACTCAGCAGTGGGTGCATGACCTGATCCACAAGCAACAGGTTAAGGCAATCTTTCTCGATATCTCCTGAGCCTTTGATACTGTCTGGCATCCAGCATTGATTTCTACATTGTCGTCCTTTGGCATTCAGGGCCCCAATCTCAAGTGACTTGCTCTCACACTGCATCTACACAACGACCGGCAACAAATGATCCAATCCACTTCTTTGGGCAGTCACTGGAAGAAGGGCATTTGCTGGAATAAATTGAACTCATTATCTGCCATAACCTTCAGAAGATCATATCACCAAACTAGCATCAAAATCTAGTCACCAATTGTGTATTATCCGTAAAGCTGCAGCGTTCCTGAGCCGTAGCAAACTCATCTGAGTGTACAAAGGTTTCATCCAGAGATCCACGGAGTATGGCTTCTGACTCTAGGCTGGAACTTGTGCTTCTTACCTTGTTCTTCTTGAGGGAGTTGAAAGTTATGGCATCCATTGGAATCTCAAAACAGGAGGCAGATTCAGTCCCAAAATCTGTCAATTCTCACTGGCGGTAAGTTGGTGGGCTATCTATTTTATACAAGCTTACATCTATACTAGCACCTCTCTTGCCCTATCCTACCATTGACCTCCCCAGGCCTCATGTTCCTTAATAAATCCAGACCTGCTCACCCTAATAAAGTCCAGGCTGGTTGTCCACTTGCATTTATTTAACCTCTTATATCCACTCAATTGTGGATTCATCTTCCTGTGTCCGTTGTTTTGTTCTCCTCACTTCATTATTTAAAATGTACTGCCCACCACTACGTCATGCACTCGCCCTTACTTCCACGTATGCTGCTTCTTTCTTATTCTGTTAATATTATCTTCATGTTTTTTTCTCCTTTCATATTTGTCAATGTCCACTCCCACACCCTCTCATATACCCTTCACTAGCTTGTGAACTTGCGTCTCATTTAGTGCCTTTCATGAACCTAGTTCCTTGTATTTAAAAACCCCTCTTACGAGCAGGTTACTGTTTCCCCCCCCTTCCCTCTCTCCTTTTTTGTTGTTATTTAATTCCCTTCATTCTAATTAACTATCAATTGCCCCACTGTCATTGCAATACCTCTTTAGCCTTTATCTACTTGCTCTTCAATGAGCCTCAATTTTGAGTAAAAACCAAACAAAAAAAGAACAATTCTTACTTATAGTCGCAATGTAATCAAGTTAATGTGAGATCGCTCTATGGTAATTTCTTGCACATAATGTCATCACTGATGACATCATCTGCAAAGAATATAGAGGCATTTTTCTGACCTGACCAAAGTTGTTGTTGTTATCCTCCACAGGAGTGACCCAGATATCCTCCACATCCAGGATGGTGTTCCCCCACCTTCATGAGGTCAGGGCCACGGCAGAGTTAGAGAGAGAGAGAGAAGAGACAGAGACAAGAGGAAAAGGGGGCAGTCCCTGGGGTCCGATCGGCTCTCTGACCATGACTGTGCTGCCCTGACGAATATGGGCAGAATGGGGAAGATTTGGCCCCTGACTTGCGTTTGGGGGGTACAATCACCACAAAGAGGTGTCCCTGATAGTTGTCCTGACCAAAGTTGAGGGATTTTCAGACATAACAATAATGAGGCGTTTTCTGACATGACCATAATAAGCTGTTTTTCTGAAGGCCTGACCATATTGAGGAGTTTTTCTGAGTGACGTATTCTATAGTTGGTTATATCTTAGCACTCAGCCTCATCCCTGCAACATTATCTTGCCCTGCTTAATCAAACTGTCCATCCTCATTGACCATTTATTTTTTCTTGATGTCTGATTTTTTCCTCATGTTCTTCTTTTTCCAGGTTCTATCTCAGATTTTATTTTGGTCCATATTCTTCATACCTATAAGGTTTTCTGTACTCCAGTTGCATGTCTGTTTTTCTTGCTTTTGAGAGTTGTTTATATTGCTTTTAATGCACATTATTTTGCAGGAATATGAACACGCTCAAACAAAATAATTCACCATATTTTGTACTGGACACACTCAAAATAAATGTGCTTCTTTGAACTGCAAAATAAATGCGGTTTAATAATGCAAACATTTTTTTGGTAAGTGTGAATAGGGATGAAGGTTCACGGGTTTTGATAGTGTTACGTACTACCTCCGCAAACACTGGTTATGGTGTACCTCAGAGTCTCGAGAGGGAATGCGGCAGAATGATTTGTTATTTTGAGTGTTCTAATAAACCATGGTAAAACCGCACCAATGCAATGTAGAACAAAACAGGTAATTGTATTAAGAACTCTCACATACACAATAATAACACTCTTAAGAAAGTACAATGAAAATGTCACTTGCATCAAACGAACAATACATGTGATGGTACCATCATTCCCCCAATGCTCTCAAAGCAATAAACTCACGATATTAAAAGCGTGAGTGGAATGTAGCATTCGCCAAAGTCCGTGTACTAATCCCCACGCTGTGTGAATGGTGAAGTCGTGCAGAATGACAAGAACAGGCAGTTATCAGCATGGCTGCAAACAAGGAGTTATGAGGTGAAAGGTCGATAGGGGAATTGAGCCGATATGAAACCAACGGCAATCCACACGATGATGTCGATATGGGAATCCCAATGACAAAACAAGATGCATCAAGCGGACAGCCTCTTCGAGGACAAAATGGCGAATCAGTCTGTAATGGAGACACTTGCTTTCCCTCCAACAATAACCTGAGATGCAGGTTTAATTGCAATCACAATATAGAACGATGCTGCGGGCAATCCCTTTCCCGGGAAGCCTCAACTCATGCGCGACCAATATCAAAAAAGTCCGCTCGCAGCATTGATGCAATTCTACGGCTGTATCTCTTCTCTCATGGCCGTCTCCTCCTCTCTCTGTCGACTTTTTCTCCTCTTCCGGCCTCTTTGCCATGTCTTCCTTTTTCCTTCACAAACATTTATTTTCACCTTTTACTAAAGTCATCTCCATTTCACACAAAAATCTTAACAACAATATTACCTGAAACTAAAAATCCCAACAGTATATAATAACAACAAAGGCGGAAGTGACGGATCCATAAGAATGGAATAACACGGAGATAGTGTAAATGCTACCTCAGCTTGATCCCTTCAAGAAAGCACTACAGTAGAAAGTATGTCTTGTGCCCTACAAGCAACAGACAACAACCCCCTATTTGTTCCCCTTCAACCTCACCTATTTACTCCCCAAATCCATTATTTGTCTAGGTCTTCCTCTATTTTATCCTCCAAACCTGCTGTTGGTGTTTCTGCCCTCTTTCTACTATTCATTTTGTTCTGTTGTATCCTCACCCGTTCAGTGTTCTAGCTCTTCCACGAGCCTCGACTTTATATCCAATAAATAGGGTCATGGTGTTGTTTGTGCATATATTACACAAGTTACATGATGAGAACATTACAAGAAAATGTACAAATCAACACATTCAAAATCAATAAGTACATGGGAATTAAATCCTGAAATCACAGCATAATGAATCGTGATCTAAAGGATTGTTAAACAGGCCATCCTATATCAGAAAAGCAAACCATGTGGAAATAATGTCTTCTGCAGCTAGATTATTTCATTCTTATTCTTATTCTTCTTTATATAAAGTGCAGAGACCTCTAAGGAATATTACTGCATATGAATTATGCTTGGAAACTAAAATTCGGAAAACATTGGAAAGGTGGCAATTTCTGGGAAAGTGCTAAGGGTTTTCCAAAGGATTGCTTGGGTCAATCGTTCAATGATCAATTGAAAGTGCAAGATCATGCAAACACATTGACGAGCAACATTTCGGCAGCAACAGAGAAAATATATATATGGATAAACGATGCCCATGAGATGGGTGCACAGAAGCATTAATTGTACTGTTATTCAGTTAACCATGTAAGCACTGTCAATCAGCTCTTTGATCAGCCTCGGCACTGTACAATAAAAAATGGAATGAGGATGTTTGTTAATGATTTAACGAGGAGGTAAGATGAGACTAACAGCGGAAGGAGAAACTGATATAAACTTCAAATTAATAAGGACTGCTGTCCACCACTTTAAAACAGCTGTCCACCACCATCTCTTATCTTCCCCCATCCAAAACCTTAATCTTTTCTACCCCCGTTAATTCACCCCACATCCACTTTTTTGAAATACCGACTTCTTTCCTGGAAGTCCTAACAGTGTCCACGTCTTTTTTCTTTTCTTTTTTTTACCTCTCCCACCCCCCACCCCCCTCCCCCTACCCATACCTCCTCTCCCAAAGCCATCTCCCTCCCACAGATCTCCCCGATGTGCCTACTCTCCATCTTGTTCTCCCGCTCCCGTTATCATATGTTTTATGTCTTATGTGTCAGTTTGTCTTTTTTGTGATCAATGTTAGCTCTTACACGAGCCTCGACCTTGTAGTCAGGTTCACTCTGTCAATAAATTATATTTCGTTCAAAATCATGGTAGATTAGCAAACCTATACATTTTTGGAAAGGTTATAGCATAAGGAAACTAAAAATCAATGTTTACATTTGGAGAGATACCTGTATGGCGGCCATTTTGGATTTTCAAAATGGCCACTGTAAAATACATATTTTGTTCTATTTCTGCCTCTAATTACCCTAAAAACTTTTTAAAATATACTAAACCTATATTTTCAGGGACAAGGAATCCAATGAAAGTATCAAATTAGTGCTATGGGGAATGGTAAGACACGAATCAAAGGTTTTGAATTGCAAAATACTATCTTTATATTCGCGATAAGTTGCATAATCAAATACATGTTATCATTTTGTACAGGCAGTTAATAACATGAAAATGTGTCACAATAATTCATATCACCAAACATACACAGGCAGTCAGCAAAATCATATATACACATGCAGTCAGTATAACTTCACATCTACACAGGCAGTCAATGACAAAATATACACAGGCAGTCAATGGCATCAAACATACACGATTACAGAATATGCCATTTAGAGTTCGTCATCACTGTCCTGTGTGTCGTATCCGACAATATAGTCCGCATCGTTTTCACAGTCCGTTCCACACAAGCAAAGGTCGGTCAAATTGATTGGCAAATCGAATTGGTCGAATGGTCGATCGAATCGAATTCGATGAATCGAATCGAATCGAATCGATCGAATTGGTCGAATGGTCGATCGAAGCGATTGGTCGAATGGTCGAATTGGTCGAATCAAATTGGTCGGAATTGGCAAATGTAAACATTGATTTTCAGATTTTCCATGTAATAACGTTTCCAAAAATGTATAGTAGGTTTGCTAATGCTAAAAATTGCTTTAAAAAAAAGTTTGCTAAAAAAAAAAATGTAGGTTTGCTAATCTACCATGATTTTGAACGAAAAAACATCGTGAACCTGACTATTGTATACTAAAAGAGAGAAAAAAAAATAAAAAAATGACACAATTGTGAAACTAATTTTTTTCTCCAATCCATTCACCGAAACACAGAGACAACTCTCAAATAACACGAAGTTTAGGTACATAAGAACATTGTACACGTGTTAAGGTAGGTCAGCTGTATTAATGTGCAACGCACATGTGAAAATTACATCATTAAAGAGACAACACACATTCATTTAGAGAGCTTCTTTCACTCCTTATACAAAAGCAGCCTTTTAATTCACATTCATATAAAACCCATTAAGATCTTCAAACAAGGAAGCTTTTTCATTACAAAAATGCAATTTTCACATTTAACTCTTGAAAACTTGTGAACCTGTTTATTATCCCATCTAGAATGCACAAAGCAGCACGTTTGTCGAAACATTTAATTGACTGTGTCTATGTCGTTACATCACCACGTTGGGTGGACAAGGAGCAAAAATGCACTTGAAAAGGGTGTTGACAAAACAGCCAAGCCGTATAAAGTAAAAGCAGGAAGGCCTTCTGGCCTAGTGGTGCATGAAAGCATGCATGCATCGCCGTATTGTTATTCCCACCATTAAGAAACACTTCAGCCTTCTCGCTACTGATGACCAGATGTTTTGCCTCTGCATTGTGACAGCTGTACACACAACACCGGTTCCACGTCCCCCTGCTCGGCCAAGCCATGCCCTGGCAGCCCGAGGCCCTGTCTGCGCGTGCACAGGCCTGGAAATTTTTCTCATCTGGGCAGGGGCCAAAGGTCAAAAGCCTGAAGTACTGTTAATTTCACGCCGCTCTAGTAAAGTAAATGTAGTCGAGCCGCACTTCATTTGGCATAACGGCCAAAGCATTCAAGTGTGTCTTAAATAACTTTATTAACAACATACTCCACTGCAGTGCTTAATGGAGAAGCTTTACAACCGATATCAATCTAGACCGTGGCACGGATGTGACCGGTGCACACACACGCACCCACCGGGGTTTGAAAGATGGCCCTGACACCTCTCAACCTCACTTTGCAGGTCGTAACATATGGGAACTGAACACATGGAGATAACCCTCTGCAAGCAGTTTGCAATAACGTCAAAATTCAAACAAGCCACTCAAGAAGCTCGCATTACAATCGAATCCCAGTTTTTCCTTTCCTCGTGCTAATAATACATCCTGGTGCAGCATTATTTACAGCTGTGTCGAATATAGAAAACGTTTTATTCGCACAGACATTAGAAACGTGACAAATGAATATTTATACCTTCTGCCTTCTCTCCTGTATTAGCCTGGTGTCGGCTTAGCGGTTCGGGTGCCGGCTTGGGATCCTAGGATCCTGGGTTCATAATCCCGGTTTATCGCTGAATTAACACCAGGTTGACTCAGCCTGTCATCCTTCCGAGGTCGGCAAATTGAGTACCAGTTCACTAGTAATTCCCTGTGTGTCGCAAGAGGTGACTAACAGGGTTGGCAGCAGGAAGGGCATCCGACCATAAAATATTGCTTCAAAAAGGGGACCATGGGATCTGAAAAAGGCCAACCCCTGCTCTGCAAGGAAAAAAATGGCATCTAAAGGTGGTTCTTCTCTCCTATATTACCTTGGTGTTGGCTTAGCGGTTCGGGTGCCGTCTTGGGATCCTAGGATCCTGGGTTCATAATCCCGGTTTATCGCTGAATTAACACCAGGTTGACTCAGCCTGTCATCCTTCCGAGGTCGGCAAATTGAGTACCAGTTCACTAGTAATTCCCTGTGTGTCGCAAGAGGCGACTAACAGGGTTGGTGGCAGGAAGGGCATCCGACCATAAAATATTGCTTCAAAAAGGGGACCATGGGATCCGAAAAAGGCCAACCCCTGCTCTGCAAGGAAAACAATGGCATCTAAAGGTGGTTCTTCTTTCCTGTATTAGCCTGGTGTTGGCTTAGCGGTTAGGGTGCTGGCTTGGGATCCTAGTAATCCCGGGTTCGAATCGCGGTTTATCACTGAATTAACACCAGGGGGGTTGACTTAGTCTGTCATTCTTCCGAGGTCGGCAAATTGAGTACCAGTTCACTGGTAATTCCCTGTGTGTCGCAAGAAGGCGACTAACAGGGTTGGCGGCAGGAAGGGCATCCAGCCATAAAACATCGCTTCAAAAAGGGGACCAAGGTGCCCGAAAAAGGCCAACCCCTGCTCTGCAAGGAAAAAAAATGGCATCTGAAGGTGGTTCTTCTCCTATATTAGCCTGGTGTTGGCTTAGCAGTTAGGGTGCTGGCTTGGGATCTGAGGATCCTGTGTGCAAATCCTGGTCGATCGTTGAATTAACACCAGGGGGGTTGACTCAGTCTGATACCATCCTTCCGAGGTCGGCAAATTGAGTACCAGTTCACTGGTAATTCCCTGTGTGTCGCAAGAGGCGACTAACAGGGTTGGCGGCAGGAAGGGCATCCGGCCATAAAACATCGCTTCAAAAAGGGGGTCACGGGATCCGAAAAAGGCCAACCCCTGCTCTGCGGGGAAAAATGGCCTCTAAAGGTGGTTCTTCTCTCCTATATTGTCCGTCAGTTTTCTTTTAGGTTTATATTGAAATACATCGCAAATCGTATCCCATTCCCTTCTTCTCACCAACCGATGAGTGTTAAAAAAAAAAAGATTATGAAACGATCAACTCCTCCCCCACCTCTTCCATCTCCTACTGCACAGTAAAGCATTTAGATGAATACCAGGGCATGGTCTTTGTAAAATGGTTTTGCTCTTTTACCACCGTCTCAATCTTAAAAGGAAGAATTACATTTTGCACCCCTGGTGCTGGCACTATATCAGTGTATGTAAAATTAAACAAGCATGAAATTTCAGCCCGCACATTGGTATTTATATTCTTGGTCCCATCCACCCTCGCTCCCAAGCTTAGCCTTTTTACGGGCGGCAGATCAACGAGACGGCATTCATCTCCAGCTTCAACAGCAGCCTCAGCCATCCTAACTCGATTACTGCACAGTGCAGGACAGATGTAATAAATCTGTTTCATGGATGATATCACGGGAACAGAGTTTCTAATTACCACGGTAAATTTACATATTCCTCGTGTTTTGATGTGTGGTCAAGCATGACGAGGCTTTTCCCTTCCCCGATCCAACACTCAGCTGCTTTAATGCTTGCCAGTCACGTGTTCCATGCCCGGGGCAGCACACCTTGAACTCGAGGATCAACCAGCAGGGTATGATTACTACACCTTTTGGGTGGGCGCCTCTGCTTATAAAAAATCGCAAACAAAGCTCATGATGCTGGGATTCCAGGTTTAAATATTGCAAACTATATAGTGATACGTCCATTGTCAATTGTCCTATAATTCATCGAAAAGTACACCGATGCCTTCTGATGTATTTGTCCGAGCAATAAGTGATATGTGCATAATCTCATATGTGAGCGTTTGTTCCCAAAGGAAGCCAAAAGGACACTAAAAAGTGTTTAAAATCATGGACGTCACTCAAAATGAAAACTCCATGAAATTCATCCCTTTTACCTGTTATTAATCACCCAGTAAAAAGGGTTTTCTACGTTGTATAACAAAACAAATTGAAACACACAATCTAACAGGATATAGATTACAATTTTATTTTGATTACCGGTACAATGTAAAGTCACGGAACAAAAAATCTTCAAAATTGCTATATCAGACTTTAAGGAAGAGAGAGTTTATATATTGGTGAGTACAGGCACGTGGAGAGCCAGCCCGGGCCCCACCCCCACCCTTTCTCTCTTTTATAACTTTTTAAGGAACTTTATTTAATGAAAAACAAAAAACTTTTTAAAAACAAATGGTCACTTTTATTAAGCCGTATGATCGAAAATAAAGGTGATTGAAACACACAGGACGTTTGGACCGATCGAGTCATTTCACACCCTTGACATTATTTCTCCCAAAGATTGGCAAAAAATACATGAGAAGATGGTTAATTTTTATTTTTTTTGGACAAAGAGGATACAAACCTATTTCTTTGTAATGCACATTTCTGGTTAATAACCATTTTCTCTAAAGTTTGAAACTGTACCATTAACAGTAGTAAATGTTGTTTTGTTTCCGGCAAGAAAGCCGGCAAGGAAAGCAAAATCAGCTTCTGGGTTTTAATGTAACGATGAGGAAATGATGATGATCCGATGAGGGGTTTCACTGTACTGTTTAAAAAAAATTGCAGGACAAGCTCGGGCCCCAAGGATGCGACCCCCCTGACCGCCCCCCTCTCTCTACACCTCTGGATGAGTATATAATATGCATATTATATTTATATATACATATTTAAATATATCTATCTATAATTCCAGTAATCTCTGTACGTTTGTACGTTTGTCTGTGACCGCTGTTTCTCGACAACCACGGGTCCGATATACTTTTAACTTGCCAGGTATATTGCTGGGGACCCGAGGATATGCCTTTTCAAGGTTTCATATTAATCGGACAATTACTTACCGAGCTATGTCCAAAAAACGATTCAACCAATCAGAGAGCAGCGAACTATCGCGTGTGCCGAACGTGGCGGACACACTCTGCCTCGGATGGCACATTTGAGAGCGTATTCATTTATTTCACGTTTGCAAACTATGTTGGCGTTAAACTATGTTTTAAAACTAATAAAAACGAATTTGCGATTCATTCGCTTTCCTGCGCGTTTGTGCACGCGATGGCGATTTCTTTACCAAACTCCGGAAGCCGTTCGCTTTGGACCAAACCATTTCATGTAAATAGAGGGGGGGGGATTGTCACCGTACTCGCAAGCCGTTCGCTTTGGACCAAACCATTGCATGTAAATAGAGGGGGGGGATTGTCACCGTACTCGCAAGCCGTTCGCTTTGGACCAAACCATTTCATGTAAATAGAGGGGGGGGATATAATTTTAGATATAGATATAGTACGGGCAATGCCCTAGTATATATAATAATAATAATAATAATACATACATATATATACATATATATATATATATATATATATATATACATATATATATATATATATATATTGTTACGGATCCGGGGGACAGCACTCCCCTTACCGAGGGGGGGGTGTTTAATCCCCTCGTCTTTTTAAGCTGGCCGTCCGACCGGTCCTGGTACTTGCAACGCTCTTTTGCGGGGTGGGATTGATCAGGGTTATTGGTCCAGGTATTAGCCCGAATACCTTTATCAATCCCCCCGCAAAACAGGGAGACAAGTACCGCTCAAATCCCGGACAAGATGGTATTTGCCGAGCGGTTTAGCACCGGAATCCGAGCCGTTAGCAATTGACTAAACCCGATTGTAAGCGGTTCTGCCAAAATCGTGCCACAGATATTCAATAGGGAAAACACGAAGACGATCGGACGAGAATGAAAACCAAAGAATAAGGAGGAACAGGTATTTATTATTAATTATGTACAAAACCAAAGAAACCAAAGGAAGAAACGAAAGTAATTTACAGAAGAAGAAGAAGACACAGCGCAAATCCTTATACAAGCTTAATTATGGAATCCCAGACAACACAGACAGCACAAACTCACGTACACAAATGGGGAATTGCAGGCAGGAAAGAATGGCTGGAAGGAGAAGGTTCAGGTGGGACAACAGGGCTGGAAGGTTTGGCAGGGCACAGCAAGCAGGTCCGCTCCGGGCTGGAAGCGAGGAGCCGGCAACTCCACGTATTCGGCTTTACACCGGCAGGGCTTCCTGCAGCAGCTCCGTGTCTCAACAGCCGGCGACAATAGGGCCCCAAGGGTCTCGGTCTATTGCTGCAATACGAGCACCCCCTCTCACCTCTCTTCTCTGGTTCGGCTGAATCACTCAACTGCTTCTCGTACCTCCTCCTCGTGGGGGGCCTCGCGCCAAGGGTTTTATAATCACCCCTTGGAACCCTCTCGAACTTGCCAGATCTTTCCTGCCACGCCCTCTCAAGCCATGCCCACCGAGCTCTGGTTGGTTGGTAAGGCTGGCTGACTCCACCTTTGATGACGAGGGCTCCCTGGCTCCATCTTTTATGACGAGGTGGGGCCACGCCCTTCTTCTCCGATCCTGGCCTCGTGGGCAATGGACTTTTTGGCACAATGTGATGCCAACGAAACAGCCCAACTGTCACTGGCACTTGGCAGAGGCGATTGGGGGAAACTTGGAAAGGGAACTATCTTATTTGTTTGATGCAACGCAGATTCAACTATTGGGAACAGCTCCTTAACTGAAACAAAGAATAAAGACATAACTACGAAAAGGGCCTATGATTTGCTATGTGTTGTACATGGACTAACTAAAGTGCAATTATTTCAATTAACAGCCAATTAAGGGGAAATTTACACAGGGGTTATTTATAAGGGAATTTACTACTAAATTTACATGTCAAGGTTCTAAAAACCGTAACAATATATATATATATATATATATATATATATATATATATATATATATATATGTGTGTGTGTGTGTGTGTTACACAGTGCCTATTGAAAGTGTACACCCCCTTTAAAATTTTTCACCTTTTGCTGCCTTGTAGCCTGGAATTAAATTGCATCAATCAGACATTTCTCCTTTATTTACACATCGTAACCCACAACTTTCAAGTGAAAAACAAATTCTACAAGTTTCAGAACATTAATTAACAATATGTAAAACTAGAATATCTTGGTTGGATAAGAGTCAGACCACAAACCTTTTTGCCACATGGCTTCAGAATCTCCAGAGTGGGTTTTTGCATACCGTACCCCAAACGGGGCTCATGCTGGGCTTTTTGAGTAATGGCTTCCTTCTTGCCACCCTACCATATAGGCTAGACTTGTGACATGCTTGGGATATTGTTTTCACATGCACAGAGTGACCAGTCTTTGCCATAAATGCCGATAGCTCTTTCAAAGTTGCCATTGGCATCTTTGTGGCCTCTCTGATGGTCATACTCCTTGCTTGGTCATCCAGTTTGGAGGCACGGCCTGATCTAGGCAGGGTCTTGGTGGTACCATACGCCTTCCACTTCTTAATGAGTATCTAGACTGTGCTCCAAGGTCTGTCCAAGGTCCTGATCCGTTCCTTTCCGCAACTTCATCCTGGATACATTTGAAAGCTCCTTGGTGCTCATGGTTGAGTCTTTGCTGTGAAATGCGCTACCCAGCAAGAAAACCGAACGAGAACAGCTGATTTGATTCTGAAATAATGAGAATCACTACAATGTAAAACAGGTAGAGGGCCAATTAACTTGGTGTGTGATTTTGAAGGTGTTTGGTTACACCTGAGCTAATTTACAATTGTAATTACAAGGGAACTGGACACTTATCCAACCAACATATTATAGTTTTGTATTTTTTAAATAAATTTTCTAAAATTCTTAGAATTTTTTTTCACTGGAAGTTGTGGGTTACAGTGTGTAAATAAAGGCGGAAAACCCTGAGTTAATGCATTTTAATACCAGGCCAAAAGGCAACAAAAGGTGAAAAATTTGAAAGGGGGTGTATACTTTCTATAGGCATTGTGTGATATATATATATATATATATATATATATATATATATATATATATATATATATATATATATACACACACACACTATACAGTCACGTGAAAAAGTAAGTACACCCCGTGTAAAGATTTGACTTTTTCAACATATTTCAACATACAGCTATTTGATCTTCATTTCAACAATATTGATAGATAACGGTGATATAATACAACAAATATCATGAAACGTTTACATTTTGTAGTCCATTGTATAACTTAAATAAACATAAATGCAAATTTCGCATGTGGAAAAAGTAAGTACACCCTTGGCTCTAATAGGAGTCTTTGGCTTTGCCCCCTTTGGCAGAAACAACCTGAAGTAGGCGTTTCTTATAACTGTCTACCAGTCTCTGACATCGACTGGGAGAAATTTTTGCCCACTCCTCCATGCAGAATTCTTTCAGCTGTGCGATGTTTGAGGGGTTTCTTGCATGCACAGCTCATTTCAAATCCCCCCACAACATCTCAATGGGATTTAGATCCAGGCTTTGACTTGGCCATTCCAGAACCCTCCATTTCTTTCTTTTCAGCCATTCCTTAGTGGATTTACTGGTATGTTTAGGGTCATTGTCATGTTGCAAGGTCCACTTTTGGTTGAGCTTCAACTTTCTGACAGATGGCCTCACATTATCCTCAAGCACCCTCTGGTACAATGAAGAATTCATAGTGGATTATATGATGGAGAGCTGCCCAGGCCCTGATGCAGCAAAGCTGCCCCAAACTATAATATTTCCACCACCATGCTTTACAGTTGGTATCAGGTTCTTGTGGTCAAATGCTGTCTTTGGTTTTCGCCAAACATGTCTTCTGGTACTGTGGCCAAATAGCTCTACCTTTGACTCATCTGTCCAGAGCACATTGTTCCAGAAGTGCTGGTCTTTGCCGAGGTGTTCATTGGCAAACTTTAGTCTTGCCCTGATGTTCTTTCTGGACAGCAAAGTTTTCCTCCTGGCACACCTCCCATGTAGATCAAATTTGTGCAGCCTCTTTCTAATGGTAGACTCGTGCACTTTGACATCAACAGTGGTAAGAGTTACCTGTAGGTCCCGTGATGACATTCTGGGGTTCTTAAAGACTTCTTTCAGCATCTTGCGGTCTGCACTCGGGCTGAACTTGCTGGGGCGGCCTGGCCTGAACAAGTTGGCAGTTGTTTGGTATCTTCTCCACTTGTAGATGATCTTCCGGAGAGTCGAATGATTGATTCAAAATTGTTTGGAGATCTTTTTAAATCCCTTCCCAGACACGTAGGCATCTATAACCTTCTATCTGAAGGCCTCAGAGAGCTCTTTTGATCTAGGCATGGTGACGCCGCACACTTCAACAACAATGAGCAAACCAAACAAAATATCTGATGTTTCAATAAGACAGGTTCCTCCAAGATCCTCTCTAACGATGTTTTAATCATTTGCACCTGAGCTGGTGCACCTAATTCTAATTTTAGGTATTTGAAGTAGTGATAAATGTCGGGGTGTACTTACTTTTTCCACATGCGAAATTTGCATTTATGTTTATTTAAATGATACAATGGACTACAAAATGTAAATGCTTCATGATATTTGTTATATTGTTTCACCTTTATCTATCAATATTGTTGAAATGAACATCAAATAGCCTAATGTTGAAATATGTTGAAAAAGTCAAAACTTTACATGGGGTGTACTTACTTTTTCACATGACTGTATACATACAGTTTTGGGAAACTGCTAAGAAATAATGGCAACCACCATACCGGTCCCTTAGAATAGTTATTTCGTAGCAGAACATTATCTTAGTCCATTTCCCTTATTTTGGGTTAGTATGTCCTTATGCGTTGGGGAGGGACAGACAGGCCCTCCACTCATAAGGGGAAGCCAGGCAGATGCACAAAGATTGCATCTTCAGATATTGATTCAAAGTCTTGAAGGACAACAGACAGGCCAAAGAGATGCACCAGGTAAAAGTCCCTTTGAGAAGGGCTTGTGGGGGCAGGATGACAAACTCCACCAAACAGGGCCTGAGGAACTTCGAAAGGGCTTGTGGGGGCAGAGTGACAAACTCCACCAATTGGGAGCCTGGACACCCTTGAACAGCAGCCCCACCTTCACGAGGGCATGACAAAAAGGCCTTGCACACTCAATATATTTATTTGGGCCAGTCTCTCTCTGCCCCCTCTGCACGTATGCATGCCTCTCTTGGCCAGACCCTCTGTCTTCTCTTCACGTGCCTGCATGTCGCTCTCTGCTGGACAGAAAGGCCCTGGACTTTGTTCTCCCTGCATGTACCTGTATGACTCTCTCTACAGGATAGAAAGGCCTTGGTTCTCTCTGCCTGCCGGTTGCACTCTGCACGTGGTCATCGGACACTCTGCAAGTGTTCATCGGAATCTCTGCACTCTGCACGTGTGCATGATTCGACTATTTTTCTGCACAAGATCACGACATGCTTACTCTCCACGTGTCTATGGCACTCTTTCCTGCACGGATCCCGACGCACTCACTCTGCCGAGTTCCCGACGCTTTTTGCCTGCTCATGTTCGTGCTGGGGATCACCTTTGCCTCTTCGTGTTTGTGCTGGGGATCACCTTTGCCTCTTCTTGCTTGTGCTGGGGGTGGCCATCTTGCCGGCGTGGTGCTCTTGGTGACGACAAAACGAGGTCGTTGCAATGGACACAACAAGGTCGTGGTAACATCGTAACCATTTTGGGAACAGGATCCCAACGTTGGTTTCCCCTCCTCTCCCCCACGAATGTGTGCTGGGCACCGATGTTGTGTTTATTTGTTGTAATCATCATCAGGCATATAATAAGCTACGTTTCTGCCTCTTGTCCCTTTTTCTTTCCTCTCGATAAGTTGCACCGTAAATAATTGTAAATAAATCGAATCGTTAAACGTTTCCTTTCCCTCTGTCCGTGAATGTCCTTTCTTTGGAAGGGTAGCGATCGGCTGTAACAAAATTAGCATCAGCACGGTGTGTACCAACGATGGCTTGGCAGTCTAAATTTACATCTAGGAACAAAAGAAAGTGGTACACCGCCGGAGGGTACATTCCCCGATTGAAACCGTCACGTGGTACAGGTAAGCGGTGTCAGACGATTGGACCCTGCTAACGCGTGATGGACCAATTGGTAGTTGCTGTTCGTAGTTGCTGATTCGCAACCTGCCAAAGTATGAAGTTATTCGTGCGCGGCAGCCTCGGGTCCGGTAAGTTCCAGATGGAGCGGAGGCTAACCCCTCGTAGTACACCACAAACCCCAGGCCGTAACAATATGTATATATATGTGTATGTACAGTATATATATACACTACATGGCCAAAAGTATGCGGACACCCCTTCTAATTTGTGGATTCGGCTGTTTCAGCTACACCCATTGCTGACAGGTATATACAGTCACGTGAAAAAGTAAGTACACCCCATGTAAAGTTTTGACTTTTTCAACATATTTCAACATACAGCTATTTGATCTTCATTTCAGCAATATTGATAGATAAAGGTGATATAATATAACAAATATCATGAAACATTTACATTTTGTAGTCCATTCTATTATTTAAATAAACATAAATGCAAATTTCGCATGTGGAAAAAGTAAGCACACCTTTGGATCTAATAGGTGGTATTGCCCCCTTTGGCAGAAACAACCTCAAGTAGGTGTTTCTTATTACTGTCTGCCAGTCTCTGACATCGACTGTGAGAAATTTTTGCCCACTCCTCCATGCAGAATTCTTTCAGCTGTGCGATGTTTGAGGGGTTTCTTGCATGCACAGCTCGTTTCAAATCCTCCCACAACATCTCGATGGGATTTAGATCCGGGCTTTGACTTGGCCATTCCAGAACCCTCCATTTCTTTCTTTTCAGCCATTCCTTGGTGGATTTACTGGTATGTTTAGGGTCATTGTCATGTTGCAAGGTCCACCTTCGGTTGAGCTTCAACTTTCTGACAGATGGCCTCATATTATCCTCAAGCACCCTCTGGTACAATGAAGAATTCATAGTGGATTATATGATGGAGAGCTGCCCAGGCCCTGATGCAGCAAAGCTGCCCCAAACCATAATATTTCCACCACCATGCCTTACAATTGGTATCAGGTTCTTGTGGTCAAATGCTGTCTTTGGTTTTCGCCAAACATGTCTTCTGGTACTGTGGCCAAATAGCTCTACCGTTGACTCATCTGTCCAGAGAACATTGCTCCAGAAGTGCTGGTCTTTGCCTCTGTGTTCATTGGCAAACTTTAGTCTTGCCCTGATGTTCTTTCTAGACAGCAAAGGTTTCCACCTGGCACACCTCCCATGTAGATCAAATTTGAGCAGCCTCTTTCTAATGGTAGACTCGTGCACTTTGGCATCAACAGTGGCAAGAGCTACCTGGAGGTCCCGTGATGACATTCTGTGGTTCTTAGAGACTTCTTTCAGCATCTTGCAGTCTGCTCTCGGCTGAACTTGCTGGGGCGGCCTGGCCTGAACAAGTTGGCAGCTGTTTGGAATCTTCTCCACTTATAGATGATCTTCCGGACAGTCGAATGATTGATTTCAAATTGTTTGGAGGTCTTTTTAAATCCCTTCCCAGACTCGGAGGCATCTATAACCTTCTTTCTGAAGGCCTCAGAGAGCTCTTTTGATCTAGGCATGGTGACGCCGCACACTTCAACAACAAAGAGCAAACCAAACTGAATGTCTGAGATTTAAATAAGACAGGTTCCTCCAAGATCCTCTCTAACGATATTCTAATCATTTGCACCTGAGCTGGTGCACCTGATTCTAATTTTAGGTATTTGAAGTAGTGATAAATGTTGGGGTGTACTTACTTTTTCCACATGCGAAATTTGCATTTATGTTTATTTAAATTATACAATGGACTACAAAATGTAAATGTTTCATGATATTTGTTATATTATATCACCTTTATCTATCAATATTGTTGAAATGAAAATCAAATTGCTGTATGTTGAAATATGTTGAAAAAGTCAAAACTTTACATGGGGTGTACTTACTTTTTCACCTGACTGTATATACATATATATACACACTGTATGTACTTTTTAAGCACATTATTATAAATAAAAAACATAATTTGGTCATTCTTATGCTTGGGTATTTTTTGTAGCCATGTTAATGCAGAACACTCCAACAATTACCAGAAAGTAATCTTTGTGTATTCAGTGTGCAATTATCGGCAATTAAATGTCCAGGCCCAGTGGTTTCTATTCACAGTGTATCCGATCAACCGAGGTTCTCTTTATCATACTGAGAAATGCCAGAGGTTACTTCTCAATTCCACAGGTGCAAGTGGTCTTTTGTTTTGATAACTGCCCAGATATATTTTTCACTCTCTGCATATATTACTGAGTGGGAGGAAAAAAAAGACCACTGCATTGTTCTCTTGTGCAGCCTTTGCCCAAGATGTTCGTCTATGACAAAGACATCTTTCAAATCCATCTGCACCGTATTCTGCCTCAAACAAAAGAGATTTCATATCTCCTTACAAAACTGATCCTCCTTAAAAGTAATGAACAGGAAGTTGTAATGCAGAAAGTGTGTGTGTGTGTGTGTGTGTGTGTGTGTGTGTGTGTGTGTGTGTGTGTGTGTGTGTGTATGTGTGTGTGTGTGTGTGTGTGTGTGTGTGTGTTCACTGCAAGGCAAGTATGCATTAATTCACTGGTCGTGTGAGATAGTATATGTGTTGTTATATAATGGAATTTCTGATGAGGATTGTGAATATATTATAATAGATGAAAGCAAAGAAGACTTTTGGTAAAGCTCTATGATACCGTGGTGAGAAAAGGAGGTGTGAGCCCTTTTGAATTTTCTGTATATCTGCATAAATTTGACCTATCATGTGATCAGATCTTCATCTGATTAAAGAACCTGATTAAACAAATATTACACGCAAAAAAAAAAAATCGACTTATTTATTTATTTATTGAGCAAAATGATCTAACATTCAATTTCTTTGCCAGAAAAAGGATGTGAACTTCTCGGTTAATCAGCTCAATTAAAGCGGTAATTATAGTCAAGTGTTTCAATCAATGGGATGACAATCAGGAGTGAGTTTGGGTGGCCCTGCCCTATATAAAAAAAACCATGAACTTTCCTCGTCACCATTAGTCTGGGCTTCACCACACACATTTATGGAAGCGTGTCATGCCCTGATCAAAAGAGATTTCTGAGGACCTCAGAAAAAGAGTTGTTGATGATCATTGGTCTGTAAAGGGTTGCAAAACCAATTTTAAAGATGTTTGGCACCACCAATCCACTGTCAGGCAGATAGTGTACAAATGTAGGAACTTCAAACCAAATTGTTACTCTTTCCAGGAGCGGTCGTCCAACGAAAATCACTCTAAGAGGAAGGTGTAAAATAATCCAGGAGGTCACAAAGAACCGCAGGCTAACGTCTAAGGATCTGCAGACCTCTCTTGCATTGGTTAATGTCAGTGTTCATGAATCCACCAGAAGGAAAACACTGAACAAGAATGGTGTGCATGGGGGGATAGCATGGAGGAAGCCACTGTTCTCCAAGAAGAACATTGCCACCCATCTCAAGTTTACCAAAGCCCACCTGGGTGATCCTGAAGGTTATTGGAAGAATGAGTTATTTGGACAGATGAGTCGAAAGTGGAAAGGAAGCATGGTGGTGGGAGTATCATGGTTTGGGGCTGATTTGCCACCTCAGGACCCAGATGGCTTGCCATTATTGACAGAACCATGAATTCTAGATTGTACCAGCAAATTCTTCAGGAGAATGTCAGGGCATCCATCAGTGAGCTGAAGCTTAACAGAAAGTGGGTCATGCAGCAAGACAACGATCCTAAACACACAAGTAAATCTACAACAGAATGGCTGAAGCAGAAGAGATTTTGCATTCTGGAATGGCCCAGTCAAAGTCCAGACCTAAACCCAATTTAAATGTTGTGGCAGAACCTTAAGCGAGCAGTTCATGCAAGAAAGTCCCCAAATATCCGAGTTGAAGCAGTTCTGTAATGAGGAATAGGCCAAAATTCTTCCAAGCTCATGTGCAGGACTGATCAAGAGTTACAGTTAGTGTTCGGTCGTAGTTGCGGAAAGTATGGATGGACTGAAGGAAAAGATGAACACGTGGAAGGAATGTATGGAGACAAAAGGTCTGAAGGTGAATATCGGAAAGACGAAGGTGATGGCAAGTGGTAAAGCATGTGGTGAGGTGGAAAGAACTAGGAAGTGGCCCTGTGCTGTGTGTAGGAAGGGTGGCGGAGTGAACTCCATTCAGTGTACAATGTGCACTGAGTGGGTTCATCAAAAATGTAGTGGTCTGAGAGGGTCATTAACCAGTGTGGCAGCTACATTCAAATGTAAGGTGTGCACAGAGGGAGCTGCAGATGGAGGAAATGTTGAGTTGGATCTTGGAGACGGTGTGAAGCTGGAAAGTGTGAAAACATTTTGCTACCTCAGAGACATGCTGAATGGAGAAGGTGGATCAGACTCGGCAACGGTTGCTCGAGTGAGATGTGCGTGGAAGAAGTTTCGGGAATTGAGTGGCGTGCTGATGATGAGGGGAGTGTCGTTGAAGCTGAAGGGAAAGGTGTATGCTGCATGTGTGAGAAGTGTTATGATTTATGGGAGCGAGACATGGGTAATGAACGTAGAGCAGCAACGAAGGTTGGAAAGGGTGGAAATGCGAATGGTTCGACGGATGTGCGGAGTATCGTTGAGAGAGAGGAAGACAAATGATGAATTGCGAAAGATGATGGGAATAGAGCCTGTGATTGATGCTGTGAAGAGGAACAGGTTGAGATGGTTTGGTCATGTGTTGAGGAAGGATGAAAGTGACTGGTTGAGAAGAGTGATGGAAATGAATGTAGAAGGAAGTAGAAGACGGGGAAGACCGAGAAAGACTTGGCTAAAGATGGTGGAAGAAGAAATGCGGGCAAGGGGGTTAACAAGGAGAGATGCAGAAAATAGGGCAAAATGGAGAAGATTGTCATGGGGACCGCAAGGCTAACCCCCACTCTAGCAGGGAAAATGGCCTTTTAAAATGCATGTTGTGTTGTTGTTGTTCGGTCGTAGTTATTGCTGCTGAAGGGGGTGCCAATAGTTACTGAATGTAAAGGTTCACAAACGTTTTCCGACAAATAAATTGAACGTTAGATCATTTTGCTCAATAAACAAATGAAAAAGTAGATTTTTTGTGTGTGCTATTTGTTTAATCAGGCTCTCTTTATCTATTATTATAACTTGCATGAAGATCTGATCACATTTGGAAAGATCACATTTAAATCGGCAGCGCCGTAAAGACGGGTAATGTGGAAAGCGGCTGAAGTGGTTCCGGTGTTGTACAATTTGAGGAGGCGACCACGGGCTTATGCCTATGTCGATTGATGATGATGATGATGATGATAACATTTAGGTATAGCCTCTCAATTTGATAATTCAACATGAACAAACAGGGTTTACTATGTAAAAGTTTATTAACATTATACTTGGAAAAGGAATGAGATGGAAAAAGGTAGATGTACCATCAAGTTTACCTGTCCTTTATTTCACATTCCCAAGCAATATGGCAAAGGAGATCGACCATGTGCTTGTTGATGGTCGCTGGAGGATGCTCCAGTACTGCAGGGTCTACCAGAATGCTCAGTTCCTCAATACTGACCACAGGCTTGTTGCAGCAACTCTAAAGTTGCAGCTTAAATCCAAGAGCTATCATCTATCATCCCAGCTATCATCCCAGCCTAGGCCAGATGTTGGCAAGCTCAAGGATGAGAGGGTAGCTCTAGCGAGTCTGGGTTTTTCAGGAGATCCTGAAGAGTTGTGGAGCACCTTCAAGACTACCATTCTTGATGTTGCTGGTGGTTGTCTTGGGATCCACCATCAGGCGAAAAATAACTTTGTTTCACAAGGGACTCTGGAAACCATTGACCAGAGTCGCAGAGACAGGCTTAATGGCAGATTTGAGCTGTTCAAGAAGCTGAGGAGTAAAACTGTACGTTCACTGATGGCAGACAAGGAGGCCGATCTGCCAAGAATCTGTGAGAGGGTAGAGCATCACCTGTGGTCAAGTGATTCTCATTCTGCTTATCGAGGAATACATGCATTGCATTACTCCAAGCTTGTCCCTCGGTGTACTGCAGTTAGAGTTGAGGGTGTTGAGATCTTGATAAAGAAGTCTGTAATGAAGGGTCACTGGGCCGGTTAATTTCGGTGGCTGTATCTGGCTGACCCACCAGTTATTGAGTTGGATGTCAGGGATGTTACTATCCCTATTTCTGACCCTCCAATCAACTGTGAACCACCTTCGTATGTGGAAACAGGCTGTGGTGAACCAGTTCAAAGGGGCAAATCTCCTGAGATTTGTGGCATCAATGCTGAGCTTCTTAAAGCTGGTGGAAATGCTGTGCTCCTGTCATTGGATGCAGGTGCTCTGTTTGGAGCACAGACATCATCCCAACTGATTAAAAGATGGGCCTTGTTGTCCCTATCTGGAAAAGGAAGGGGTGATCGACAGGATTGCAACAACTACTGAGGGGTGTCGGTGTTCTCAGTGCTGGGAAAGGTCTTTGCTCGGATAATTATTGATAGGGTTGGCCACCATCTGCTTGAGTATCAGCACCCAGAGCAGTCTTGTTTTACACTAAAGAGGTCAATGATTGATCATATCCTTGTTCTTTGGGTCCTCACCAAAAGCAGGTGAAAGTTCCAGCAGGGATAGACTTGCAGCCTATGTTGATCTCCGCAAAGTGTTTGATTCAGTTAATTGGGATTTCCTCTGGAGGATTCAAGGTCTACGCGAGGTACCATAAAAATGGATCAATCCGATTTCTGAACTATACTCTGGTACTGAAAGTGCTTGAAGTGTGGTGATTCCATCTTTGACTTATTTACAGTTGCTAATGGAGAGTTCTTGATGGGCGTGTACTGGCCCTCAGACGTTTCAGGGCTTCTTTGCCTGAATTATACGATGATGTCGGAGTCATCCAGCTGCAATGCATCGTTTGGGAATGCTAAGATCTCTGATCTTGATTACGCAGATGATGCAGTCATCTTTGCGGAGACTGATTATCCTTATGTCGGAAATGGCAATGGACTTTATCAATGGCAATGGTTGAATAAGCTATAGGAGTCATTTTGCCATCCAGAAAAATGACAAAACGAATTCCAAAACCAGAAAACATTCCCTACATTAGACCTCCATGAAGAACAGCCATAGATGGTGGAACCTTACATAAGGGACAAGCAATTTGTCAAGTGTTTTCCATATTTGAACTCGATCATCTGTTCAAAGAAATGCTAATTATGACTCATCAGGAAAACTGTGTGTGAATGTCATTTCTGTGCCACCATCATCGTTCTTCTTAATTAGACTAGTTGTATTCTTAATACTTTACATAGGCTTTGCAACAAGCATTTTTTCATGATTAAAAGAACGTTTATTGGAGTCATCAATAGTCCAAGCTTACTGCTCACTATGTATTTATTTAATTGGCGTGTGATATCGCAGATGGGCAGGTCAGTGTTTTCTAGCACTGTTATTCAGCTCTCTGTTATTCCATATTCTAGCTCTCTCTTCTCCCTCAGCCCTCTGATATCACAGATAGTTGAGGATGCGCATGATTCTACCAGTAACTCCCTCCTCATTGAACTCCAGCAATCCAAATATACAGCAATATACCTCCACTCTTTTGTTCCTCTATTCTCCAGTTTGTGTAACTGCCTTCTGGGGACAGTTCAACCACAGTCTTCTGCACAGGGTTTCAAGCACACAGTGCACTATTATGTCATGTCACCCCGCAGCACTACCCCTGATCTTTTATACTCTTATGAAGTCGAGCGAACCCAAACATCTTACTTTCAGCTTAATGTGTTTCCTCCCTTCCTGTCTCCTTTCCTGTTCATTTATTCCCTGGCTTGTATCAAAATATTGCCCCACTATCAGTTCATTACCATTTTACCATTCGTGACCTCACTCCTCCATGAGCCTTGATCTTGTAGAGAAAAAAGTTGAAATGAAATGTCGATATTGGTTCGGGATATCGTGCCTCGAGTGTTTCTGTAATCAGGACAAGTGTCAGCTCTATCAGACTTTAAAAGTCTTTAAAACCTTGTTTTACTGTTAAAAACAACTACTTTACATTCATATCCAAGACAGTTCAAGTGAATTGGACTCATGGTCCCTCCTAACCATATCCAAATTTAATTGTTTTGGTTTATTTTACTGAGACAGGTTTCAAGTTAAACTCAAAAATCTAAACAGTCAACTCCAAAATATTTTGCAAATGTGCCTCCAGAGGTCAGCGTACCCCAAGGCCATTAAATACATCAAATTTTAGAGGCATTTTCCAGCAGCTGTCGCTTCAAACTATTTGAGGTATCCTCACAAAATTAATGTTCTGCTTCGTGTATATATATCTATATATGTGTGTGTGTATGTGTGTCCATTTTACCGTTCTACAACCTATAGCTTTGTCTTAAAAACTCAACGTTTCGGTCAGCAACCCGGCGTGCACTGGGCCTCCACTAGCCTTTATCAAGAGAAATTCCCTTGTTTACCCTGTTTTCACATACAGACACACACACATACACACACACACACACACACACACACACACACACACACACACACACACACACACACACACACACACACACACACACACTAAATTGCTCATCTCACACGGTTAAGTAAGTCTGTCCCCTCACACGTTCTTCTCTCTCTTTCTTCAAATTGTCTACTTTGGACAAAGGTTAACTGTTCTTTACAGAGTTGGACCTATATATACACACCTCTTTCCAGTTTCCTCCTGACACCTCACCCGCATCCCTCACCACACCTCACCCACACCTCTACAATACGCACCTTGAACGCCAAGCAGTACTCCTTTTTACCCATCCATCCCTTGGCGTATGACGGCTTGTGTCCGGTGAACAAAGAGGTCAAAACCACCTCATTCTGCCCTATATTTCTTTGCTCTCTACCCTCTGTGGATGATTCTGATGGGCCTTGTACTAATACTATGCTTTAGATGGGTAAGGTATCGCTTCGGTATACCGATAGGTATCATTTTGGGCCCCTCTAGAATCTGGCCAACCAAAAATAACAAACGACGTTAGCATGAGAAAAATCCTTGAGCCTTTCAAATGGATTGAGGAGAGAGACCATTAAAATGGAATGGCCCATGGTCTCAGGTATAAAACCTATTAAACCGAGAAAGCCTAATTGAATGTGATATCTAAGTGGTGTAAACTGTAAAAGGTATCAAGGGTGGTGTTTTTTTTTGTTTTTTTTTCAGAGGATTTTGACTCTGCTTTTTATCATTGGAGTCCACATATCTTAAATACATCACATCACCTCCATTATAAGGGGGTGAAAGTTTATCTGACCGGCAACAACTTTATCTGACTTTATCTTTATCTGACCACCCACCCTCCCCGATTCTCCGGCTAGCTATGGGCCTGCTTACTTGTGATCTTTTCTACCAACCTCCCCTTCTGGTGAAACTGCCAAAATCTAGGCTCTCTGCTCACCTTCACTCTTTCATTCCTCTTTTCTCCCACCTCTGAAAAAACTCCCACACTCTCTTTAATCCCTCTCCTCCCTCCAGGTCTTTAAAACAGCTGTTCACCACCATCTCTTATCTTCCCCCATTCAAAACCTTGATCTTTTCTACCCCCATTAAAACACCCCAAATGTGCCTCTTTCAATCCCCAACTTCTTTCCTGAAATTCCTAGTAGTGAAATTCCTAGTCGTGTTCATTTGATTTATACCGTCTACCCCTCCTTCCTCCCCAGCCCTCCCCCTTCCACAGATCTACCGACGTCCCTTTTCTATACTATTGTTGTGCTTGTGCGCTTCCCTCTCTCTTCCCCTCTTGTCTCCCACTCCCTTCATTGCATGTTTTATGTGTTTGTGCATGTTTTCATGTTCAATGTGTTAGCTCTTACACGAGCCTCGATTCTGTATACAAAAAAAACAAAAACAACTCCCTTTACCTCTCTCCGTCTATTTTCAGGTTGCTCTGTTTCCTTTTCTCTTCTCCTACCTCGTCCTGTTCATTCATCCCCTTGTTGTGCTCACATGTTGCGTTACTAGCACACTGCCAGTGTATTTCCTACTACCTTTGTAAAGAAAAAAAAGGAGAGAAAAACAGATTGATATGACAGAAAAACCACAAGGTAGGGTGACATTTTCAGATTGCTCCACAAAAAAGTAAAAGTTAAGGTAACTTGAGGGTTGCTTCAAGAGTCATCATTTGAGACTGAAGACTCATCTTGGGAATTGATTTGAAACTCAATCCTTAAGACTTGACTCCAGGTGAGCAACTTAGATCAAATATAAATACTGTACTCATTTATATTGTCAAATCTACATTTTTTTTTTTTTTTTTGTGTACAGAGTCGAGGCTCGTGAAAGAGCTAACATTTATCAAACAAACAAATCAAACAAACAAGCAAACAAAGTATATAAAAAGGGGAGCGGTCGACAAAGATGGGGAGAGAAGGGGAGGAAGCACACAAACACAACATTTGAGAGCAGGGACATCGGGAAATGTTTTTGGAGGGAGAGGGCCTGGGGGGGAGGCAGGATAGGTATAAAACGGAAGGACACCAAAGACTTCCAGGAAAGAAGACAAAAGTCACCTCAAAAAAGTGGATTTGGGGTGAAATTAGCGGGGGTAGAAAAGATAAAGGTTTTGGATTGGGGAAGAGAAGAGATGGTGGTGAACAGCTGTTTTAAAGACTTGGAGGGTGGAGTGGGATTGAAGTGAGTGAGAGAGTTTGTTCCAGAGGTGGGAGAAAAGAGGAATGAAGGAGTGAAGGTGAGCAGAGAGTCTTGATTTTGGCAGTTTAACCATAAGAGGGTTGCAGGCAGATCTTGTGCGACCTGCAGGAATATTTGGGGGTTGCTCTGTGTAGTGAGTGAGCAAAATTTATTTTTCTTTGTTTAATGCCATTGGTAATGAGCAAGCCACATTTGTGGTTTTCTTTCCCTCCATGCACATAATACAAATATATAGTGTGCAATCCTAATCTGCTCATACACAATGACATGAAATATGCTTTTACGAGTATTGTAGCGGCTACCGCTGGGTTTACACAATCGCCTTGCACCTACCAAGGACGCGGAGCGATCACCATGCCGGGCTCGTCCAGGCCGCCCGGGCAGGCCCGCTCTCAACTTGCCAGGCCTCGTCCGGGACGCCCGGCCACGCCCCCTCTCACCTTTCCCGGGCAAACGCTCCGGGATAATGTGTATATATATTGCTGCCCGATAAACGGGCTTTTCAGAGTACCCGAGTTGTTTTGTTTCAATAAAGAAACTCGGACGAATTGCAGCTTTTTGTCGCGTCCATTCTTCCGATTACGTGGGAGCACAGCTCCTACATTGGTGACCTACCGACATGGACACGGCAGTTGCCCTCAAACTGCCTACCTTCTGGGAGGCTCACGCGGCGGTTTGGTTTGCCCAGGCGGACTCCCTGTTCGCCCTGCGAGGCATCACGGCCGACGACACCCGCTTCCACCATGTGGTAGCAGCACTCGGCTCAGCCACTGCGGCCCGCGCCCTGAGCCTCCTCGAGAGCCCGCCAGCCGCTGACAAATACGGCGCGATTAAAAAGCTCCTCCTCGACGCTTTTGCCCTCTCATCGGCGGAACGCGCACGGCGCCTGCTCTACCTGCCCGAGCTCGGCGACACGCGCCCGTCTGAGCGAATGGACTACATGCTTTCGCTGCTCGGCGAGCACTCTCCGGCATTCCTGTTCCGGGAGCTGTTCCTGCGTCAGCTGCCTAGCCCGGTACGCCTCGCCCTGGCGAGCACGACGATCACGGATCCCCGCGCCCTCGCCAGGGAAGCCGACAAGATCTCCGCGGCAGGCCAACGCATTGCAGCAGCGACCTGGGGCCCACCACCGTCCGACGCAACGCCCATGGCGCCCGAGCACCCGGCACGGTCGACGAACGAACTGCCGACGCAATTGGCGGCCGCTACGCCGAGCCGGCCACCTCCAGCACGACGACCGGGGCCTCCACCTGACCAAGCGTGGTGTTACTATCATGCCAGGTTCGGACAGAAGGCCCGGACATGCCGACCCCCGTGCACCTTCGGCAGGCCGGGAAATGCCGGGCCGGCGTTCATTACCAGCCATGAGTGCCGGCCACACGGGCAACTTACTTTTCATCACGGACAAAGCGTCCGGACGGCGCTTCCTGTGCGACACCGGCGCCCAACTGAGCGTCATACCCACCTCCGATCAGGACAGGCAGTCCGTGGCTTACGGCCCCTCCTTGGTTGCGGCCAACGGATCGGCCATCCGCACCTTCGGCCCGCGCAATGTCACCCTCTGCTTCGGCGGCCAATGCTTTAATTGGACTTTTGTAACCGCAAGCGTGCCCATGGCTCTGCTAGGCACCGACTTCCTCTGCGCACACTGACTGCTGGTGGACGTCCAACGGCGTCGCCTCATCAACGCCGAGACCTTCAGCTCCCTGGTATGCACATTGAGCAGCTCCGCTCCGACCGAGCTGGCATGCGCCCTCCCGGCGGCGAACGAGTTTGTTCGCCTGCTCACGGAGTTCCCGGCCCTCACGCGGCCGACGTTTTCGGCCGTCGCAGTACGACATGGGATCGAGCACCACATACCAACCACGGGCCCGCCGGTCTATGCCAGAGCCCGCCGCCTCGACCCAGCCAAGCTCGCCGTGGCCAAAGCCGAGTTCGACGCTTTGGAACACCTCGGCATCATGCGGCGCTCCGATAGCGCGTGGGCTTCGCCACTACACATCGTCCCAAAACCAGGGGGCGGCTGGCGCCCATGTGGTGACTACCGCCGCCTTAACGACGCTACCACCCCCGACAGGTATCCGATCCCGCACATCCAAGACTTCTCCGCCCGTCTGGCAGGACGGGTCATTTTTTCAAAAATCGATCTCATACGGGGATATCACCAGGTACCTGTCAGGGCGGCCGACGTCCCTAAAACGGCCGTCATCACGCCGTTCGGCTTGTTCGAATTCCTGCGGATGCCATTTGGCCTCAAGAATGCGGCTCAGGCGTTCCAGCGCTTGATGGACGGCGTGCTGCGTGACCTGCCGTTCCTCTTCGTTTACCTGGACGACATCATCGTCGCCAGCACGTCCCGGGCCGAGCACCTCCTCCACCTCCGAACACTGTTCGGGCGCCTCAGCAAGCACGGCGTCATCGTCAACCCGGCCAAATGCCACTTCGGCACGACGGCCGTTGATTTTTTGGGCCACCACATCACCAAGAACGGGGCCGTGCCGCTGCCAACCAAGGTCGAGGCCATCACCACGTTTCCGCATCCCCGCTCCATAAAGGCCCTGCAGGAATTCCTGGGAATGGTGAATTTCTATCACCGCTTCATGCCCCGTGCTGCTCAACTCATGCGGCCCCTCTACGAAGCCCTCCGGGGCAAGCCGGCCAAGCACGACATCGTCTGGTCCGCAGCAATTGACGCGGCCTTCAAAAGCTCAAAGCGGGCCCTCGCCGACGCAACACTGCTCGCTCACCCGGTGCTCAACGCTCCCATCGCCCTCACCACGGATGCCTCCGACTACGCGGTGGGCGCCGTACATGAGCAATGGGTGAACGGGGTTTGGCAGCCACTCGCCTTTTTCAGCCGGCAGCTCCGGCCGAATGAGCTCAAATATAGCACGTTTGACCGTGAGCTCCTCGGTCTACACCTGGCCATTCGCCATTTCCGCCACCTCCTGGAGGGCCAACCCTTCACGGCGTTCGTCGACCACAAGCCATTGGTTTACGCAATGGCCAAGGTCACGGAGCCGTGGTCGGCCCGCCAACAGCGCCACCTCTCCGCCGTGTCGGAGTTTACCACGGACATCCGGCACGTCGCCGGCAAAGACAACGCCGTGGCCGACTGTCTTTCTTGGGCCAGCGCGAATGCGGTCCACCTTGGCGTGGACTTCGTGCTTATGGCGGCGGACCAAACCACCGACACCACGGTGCAAGCCCTCCGGGCGGCGGACACGGGCCTCCGCCTGGCCGACATCCCCTTCGCGGACACTGTCCTGCTCTGCGAAGTCTCCCAAGGCCAGCCTCGCCCCATCGTGCCCGTTACCTGGCAACGCCGCATCTTCGCCTCCCTCCACGGCCTTTCCCACCCGGGCCGGAAAGCTTCCCAGAAGCTGGTGTCGGCGCGATTCGTCTGGCACGGCCTTCGACGGGACGTCCGCGATTGGACCAGCACCTGCACAGCCTGCCAAAAGGCCATGGTCCACCGACACACCTAGGCCCCGCTGGCACCTTTCACCGTGCCCGAACGACGTTTCGACCACGTCAACGTGGACCTGGTGGGCCCCCTCCCCCCATCACGGGGGTTCACACACCTGCTCACCATGGTGGACAGGACCACCAGGTGGCCGGAGGCCGTTCCCCTCGTCTCCACCACCACCACCGACGTGGCGCAGTCTTTCATCGCCACTTGGGTCGCCCGCTTCGGCGCACCGGCGGACATCTCGTCGGACCGCGGACCGCAGTTCACCTCTGAGCTGTGGGGCGCGGTCGCCCGCAACCTGGGGGTCAAGCTCCACCGTACTACGGCCTACCACCCCCAAGCCAACGGGTTGTGCGAGCGATTCCACCACTCCATGAAGGCCGCGCTCATGGCCGGCCTTCAGGACGGCGGTTGGGCCGACCGGCTGCCGTGGGTCCTTTTGGGCCTCTGCACGGCCCCCAAGGAGGACCTCCGGGCATCCACCGCCGAGCTTGTCTACGGCCAGGCGCTACGCGTCCCGGGCGAATTCGTGCCCGACGCTACCAGTCCCTGGTCCGCAGCTCACCAGCGCTCGGACCTCCAGGAGGCCGCCCGACGGTTTGCCCCCGTGCCAACGTCCCACCACGGTGACCCCCAGTCCTACGTCCCCCCAGCGCTTCGCATAGCGGAGTACGTTTTTGTGCGTCATGACGCACATCGGGGGCCACTCCGGCCGCCGTACGACGGGCCCTTCCGGGTCCTGCGACGGGACGACAAGTCGTTCGTCATCGACATCGGCGGCAGGTCGGACCGGATTGCGGTGGACCGCCTCAAGCCGGCGCACGTGGACATCGACCAACCGCCACGGTTGGCCTTTCCGCCGCAGCGAGGCCGCCCCCCGTCCACGGTGCCCCCCACTCGACCGCCCACCACCACACCGCACCCCCCCCCACGACCCACCAGGGGTCGCTTCGGCCGGGTCATCAGGACCCCCCTTAAATTGACCCTGCCAGTGCAAGTCGATTCTGGGGGGACCTGTGTAGCGGCTACCGCTGGGTTTACACAATCGCCTTGCACCTACCAAGGACGCGGAGCGATCACCATGCCGGGCTCGTCCAGGACGCCCGGGCAGGCCCGCTCTCAACTTGCCAGGCCTCGTCCGGGACGCCCGGGCATGCCCGGGCATGCCCGCCCTCGACTTGCCAGGCCGCGTCCAGGACGCCCGGCTACGCCCCCTCTCGCCTTTCCCGGGCAAACGCTCCGGGATAATGTGTATATATATTGCTGCCCGATAAACGGGCTTTTCAGAGTACCCGAGTTGTTTTGTTTCAATAAAGAAACTCGGACGAATTCCAGCTTTTTGTCGCGTCCATTCTTCCGATTACGTGGGAGCACAGCTCCTACAGTATGTTCATTTTCGTATATCGGTGTTGCCCACTGTTTCCTCACATTTTTCAAATGAAGTTTTTGTCTCATGCAGGTGCTGCACTGGACAGCTCTTCTCTTTACAAGGTACAAATCAGCAGCACATTTTCTTTTGGTACGAACTTCAAGGGATTATCGATTGCCAAAAAGTTGTAACAAACAGCGAGCTTTAACCATCAACTCAGCCATTCATGAAAGTTTCCTTCTATCCACCTGTCAAACTTACGCATGAGGGCCAAGGTGTCGAATAAAGAAAAGGAACCAGTAGTAAAGTCAATTGTCAGCTGATAACTCTCACTTATCTCTTTATCTGCTTCTCTGCTTCTTTCACTCTCTGTTATTGTGCCAAAAGGTATGCGATTTCCTGGTAGGTTCTGCATTCTGAGCTGGTTTTGCTTTGCTGATGAAACCTGAAGGCAAAAAATACACATTCAAGACTGATACTTAAAATGCTAAACTCACAAATTTCCGCTTAGGGCTTGCTGTCTTTAGCGAGATAAAACACACACACACACACACACACACACACACACACACATAGACCCACACATCACTAGATCAGTAGCTGAGCAAGTGCTCAACAGTTGACACCTCTCATTCCTGCCTATCCGTCTCCACCCCCAATTACTGTGCAGAGGCCTGTGACATGGGATCGGGCAGCTGACATATAGAAATGAGCTTGTTTATCGATTGTACGTCGAGGCAGTAGCTTGCAGCCTACTAACACTGGAGTGCTGCCTACAAGCCACTCAAATTAGACACAGAACACGGCCACCCAGGGGGCACAAAGCTTGATACGACCATAGAGTAAAGGGATGTTAGATGAGTAAATCATAGCATTGCGACAGATTTAAAATCGCCACAAGAATTTTCCGAAGACCTTCCCCTTCCACAGTGAGGAAGTAACACACAAAATCGAGTAACGATATCGGTATGAAGCTCATATGAAAGGGATTCCTCTCTAAATGTCCCCCGCAGCAATACATCGATTTTTATTTTTTTTGGCTTTATCCAGAATCTTTCTTTATCTTATACTTCTCAATGTGTTACACCCGACCCCACCTCTTTCCCTTCATCCAATAAAAACAAAATGTTATGTCAATGTAAGGAAAACATCATCTTGCTGTGAACTTTCACCGCTTCAAAAAGAATGTTACTGCCAAGGAGTAAAAGGCTTCGGTGTTTGCTGCACATAAAGCACAGAGATTTTGGCCAGCCTTAATAACATGGTTGAGTGATTTAACTTTTGCCCATTCAATGGGCCCCTCTTAAAGAATGGATTCTTGAAAAGGTAATGTGTGGCTTATGCCAGTGGTTTGCACAACAAACATGTCACACCTTCATCATGCTCCCATATAGTTCAAACCTTAAATTCGAAAAAAACCCACAAAAAACAGTTATTCACGATAGCTTTATACATGCATTTTAGACGTTGCATTTTGAAAAAAACCTACAGACATTACTGCATCAGCCAATCACAAAGCCAGGACGACACAGGTTTAATAAACCATTTCAACGCAAAGCTAAAGTAGTCCAATATGTTATTTAAATCTTGTAATAAAATTAAAATATTATCCCATTTTATTTTTATTTTTTGCACCAAGCTGGATAAATTTGTGAATATTCATCATTTTAATAGAGAAAGGGGGAAAAAATGGGTTTTTTACCAGTAAAATTTCTGCACTGCACTTCATTTGGGATTTGAAGCATGATAAAGTTTAACTAAAGGGGAAAGGTAAAGGTAAAAGCAGTTCATTGGAATCTCCCGCGATGAAGCTAACTACGAGGGCCTTTCACTCACTCACCGCAGGCAGGTTGGTGGTCTTTCTGTCTTTTACCGACTCCTCTCCGGCCTTGCCCCCCCAGCTCTCTCTGCGCTCTGTCCCCCAAATATTCCTACATGTCGCACAAGATCTGCCTGCAACCCTCTTATGGTTAAACTGCCAAAATCAAGACTCTCTGCTCACCTTCACTCCTTCATTCCTCTTTTCTCCCACCTCTGGAACAAACTCCCCCACTCCCTTCAATCCCACTCCTCCCTCCAGGTCTTTAAAACAGCTGTTCACCACCATCTCTTATCTTCCACCATCCAAAACCTTGATCTTTTCTACCCCCGGTAATTCACCCCAGATACACTTCTTTTTTTTTGGAAATTCCAACTTTTTTCCTGGAAGTCCTTGCAATGTTCATGTGTTTTATACCTCTCCCGCATCCCCACATAGCCCTCTCCCTCCCACATTTCTCCCGATGTCCCTGCTCTCAAATGTTGTGTTTGTGTCCTTCCCCCTCTCTCCCCAACTTGTCTACCGCTCCCCTTATTTTTGTGTTTTATGTGTCGGTTTGACTTTTTGTGTGATTAATGTTAGCTCTTTCACGAGCCTCGATCTTGTATACAAAAAAAAAAAAAAAATTAACTAATGATCATGTGCTATATTTCATTGTTTATATTGTCAATATTAACTTTGGGGCTTTTTAATGAGCAATATGTTTTATTGAAAACTTAATTGCTGTATCAAGTCATTTTGTGTCACATTGAGCAGGATAAAAACATAAATGAAACACCATCGGCACAGTGATTAGTGTGACAACAACAACACACAACATGCATTTTAAGGCCATGTTCCCTGCTAGAGCGGGGGTTAGCCTTGCGGTCCCCATGACAATCTTCTCCATTTTGCCCTATTTTCTGCATCTCTCCTTGTTAACCCCCTTGCCCGCATTTCTTCTTCCACCATCTTTAGCCAAGTCTTTCTCGGTCTTCCCCGTCCTCTACTTCCTTCTACATTAACTTCCATCACTCTTCTCAACCAGTCACTTTCATCCTTCCTCAATACATGACCAAACCATCTCAACCTGTTCCTCTTCACAGCATCAATCACAGGCAATATTCCCATCATCTTTCGCAATTCATCATTTGTCTTCCTCTCTCTCAACGATACTCCGCACATCCATCGAACCATTCGCATTTCCACCCTTTCCAGCCTTCGTTGCTGCTCTACGTTCATTACCCATGTCTCGCTCCCATAAATCATAACACTTCTCACACATGCAGCATACACCTTTCCCTTCAGCTTCGGCGACACTCTCCTCCTCATCAGCACGCCACTCAGTTCCCGAAACTTATTCCATGCACATCTCACTCGAGCAACCGTTGCCGAGTCTGATCCACCTTCTCCATTCAGCATGTCTCCGAGGTAGCAAAATGTTTTCACACCTTCCAGCTTCACGCCGTCTCCAAGATCCAACTCAACATTTCCTCCATCTGCAGCTCCCTCTGTGCACACCTTACATTTGAATGTAGCTGCCACACTGGTTAATGACCCTCTCAGACCACTACATTAGTGTGAGTTAACCTGAAAAGATACAACAGCAACATGCATGTCTCACTGGCTAGATATACTCAGTGTAGGTCCAAGTGTATTGGTAATTTATGCTCTCTCACCAATAGACAACCATACTGCAACAAGTCGGCAATGTTGGTGCATCACGTCAAACCAATGAGACAAAATAAGAATAAAACAAGACATTAACCAATCAGACTAGAGAGTTCATAGAACACTTTACCCCAAACAGTCTTGAAAAAAGGTACATTTCCGAGCACCATATATATTTCCTATGAGCCCTGATCTTGTTTGAATATCTATATTCCCCAACGCTGAGAATGTGAGCGGCATTTTTGATTGGTCACAATGGTGTAAAATGGCTTAATATTTTGTCCAAGTACTGCTACATCTGTAAAACTAGAGGTTTTTGGAAGTGACAATAAGGTGATTTGTGTTTTATAGTGTTAAAGTATATAATTTAATTTAAATAAAATAATGATTTTAAAGGCTGCAGAAAAAAACTTTTTGGGGGGAAGTTTACTGCCTTTGATGCACAGTCTTTTACACCACCTTATTTAACACATTAATTTAGTTATTCTTGCCTGTTGTTTGTGTCGTTTATGACTTCCCCAAAAGCAGTAAGTTTCCTGTTTGGAATGATTTTCAATTTTGTTTGACTGCCAGACAGGCAGGCAGCCTAATAAATAAATAAATAAATCGCACTTGTGTCCGAACGAGGTGGTTCAGTTTGGCATTTTTAATATGAAATACGCAAAACCTAGAAACAAAAAAATACTTTCGAATTACCCTTTAAAACCCATTAGATTTACCCTTGAGGATCCTTCAGAATTACTCTTTAGAAACCTTTTGATTTTAACCCCGTGGGTTAGAAAAGTTCTTCTTCTTCATTATTGACAGACGGACGGATGGACTGATGGAAGGAAGGAAGGACATAGCCGTATATTGAAGCAGCTTCACTGCTAAAAAAATTGCCATACTCATCCGTGCATGCGCACTCGGGATGAGGTTCTGTATAAGTTACCAAATTCATAGCCAAAGTACTGCTAAACTGCAGGTTCCTGCTCCGATTAATGTTCCAATTCATGTTCTACAGTGCTCAAAATAAATAATTCAATTGAAATTACGTTCTTCCTCGATCATAGATTGACATCTGTAGACAGACAGACAGACAGACAGAGTGACCGAATTGCTTAACCCCACTTTTCACTTTACGAGTGCATGTAACCGCATAAAATGTCGAGTTCTTAAATTATCCATTTATTAATCAAGCTGGTATGCAAATTTTATGTGTATTTTCAAGTTATTTTGCCTAATTTTGAAATCAAAAGATGTGCAAGACTTTGTCATGAAACTGTTTGTCAATATGTCTAGGTTACAGAGAAATCACGAAAACTATGCAGGAAGGTCATTTTGTTCCCACCACCTCTAAGCCTGCCTGAATAGGGTTAATACAACACAAATCCTCAAAAAACCCAACCAAGATACAAACTTATAAACCTATAAAGTACCGACCAGTCGTCTGTGGAGGATTCACATCCAATAACAATTTTTGGACAGCATTACTGAGCATTGTGGTTTAAAAACGAATCTACTGCATTTTAAAAGAGAAGGTCCATGATCACTACTCAAACTTTTGAGATTCCACGACAATTAATGCATGACTGCATAACTACGCAAAGGAATATGAAGGGAAACGAGAGGTGAGTGTGACCACGCCTGTCAGAGTGGTGGGGGTGGGGCCATGGCAACAAAACTGCCTGAGGGCCAATTATACCTAAATGGATGTGGTTAACTGCGTGAAATGATGTACAGTACAACAGTAGCCACAACATAAAAACACTTTTAAAAAGTTGAAGTTAATGGCTGAATATTGCACACTGTCCGACAACTTTATTTGCCAACCATTTTGACGTATGATAATCTGTACCTATAAAAGGCAATAATCTCTCTTCCTCTCTTTCTTTGTATGCGTTCTGTGCACGGCCACATATTTTAAGTTACAAACTCCAAACTCGGGGTACAAATACAACTCTGTGTGTGTGTGGGGGGGGGGGGGGGGGGGGGATAGATTAATTATCTATGTGAAAGTATACCATGTAGTGCTACCTGACCGTGGTGGCAGAGGGTATGACAATTTCCTTCTTTTACCTGGGCAACACACCGTGGATAAAGCACTCCTCACACGGGTAAATTCATTTTGGCAAACAGTACCACAAATTGATCCATCAACGAAGCAACGGATTGGCTCCGACAGTTATATATATATATTGTTACGGTTTTCCGCCGCCCTTCTTACCTTTACCAAGGGGGGGATTAAGCCCCTTGTTCTTCCTGGGCCGGCGGTACCGAGAGACTTGAAACGCCCCTTCCGGGCAAACGCAAGGTCGGGTTTCGGAACCAAGTCTCGCTCGTACCTAAATACCTGCGCCACCACGGAAGCAGGGAAGAAAGCCTCGCACGAGCCACGTGTAATTTGGGTACACCGAGCGGATTGAGTACCATGTGGTCCGTGCAATTTTCTAGTAGTGGAACCCGATTCGAGTGGTTCTATTCGTACCACGCTTCGTCAATGGTGGAAAACACAAGGACGATCGAATAAAGGAAGAACAGGATTTAATTCTTATTCCCACAAGTATGTACAATGATCGGTAGAAGCAGAGACACAGAGCAGAACTTAAGCAGTCTTATTATAAATCCCAAACACGGGCCCGTTCGCACTCACACAGGGAAATTGCAGGCAGGATGATGTTCAGTCCAAACACGCCGACTTGGTCGTCCAGGAACGGCCCTGTCCGGCTCTCCTTGGTCACAGCACGTCCCGCGATAATGGCAAGCAGGCGGTGGAAGGATCCTCGTAGCATGCCTCTCGGACAAAGGCAGATGATGAGGCAGGAAGGCGAGAAGGAATGTACGTGTCTCTCGGCACGGCTGGCGGTTCCACAGTGCGTTTAGCAACCAGCGCACTGTCACTCGCGCAACCCAATGCAATATAGCGGCTCGGCTTCAAGCTCAACCGAGCTCCACTTTAATATGAGCGCGTATCTTGGTTCATGCGCGTCTTTCTCCGATCTCGTATTCCTCAAGCTCCACTGCTGACCGCGTTCCTTCAACTCCTCACTCAATGCCAACTCACCGCCAACTCCTTGCTCGATGCTCGACTCCACTTACTGCTCACCCCGCTCCTTCTACTCACGAGTCCTCCTGGGGGCTTTGCGCGACGGTTTATATTTGCCACGCCCTGAGCCTTCTCGAATGTTCCAACCACGCCCTGTGACGCAGTGCTGCAGCCACACCCTGTGAGCCCTGATTGGCGGCTCGCGCTTACCGTCAGCTTCTTCGCCGCCCTCATTCGGTCCCGATCCGACCCTCCAGGCCGGCCTCGTGTTAATTCGTGCCAAAAAGCCAAAGGAAGCACAAGGAGGCGTAAGAGGCATAAGGCAATGGAGGCGGGATAAGGCAATGGAAGTATGAGAAGGACCTATGCTCTTTACTCTACTCAACGCAAAACTAACACAGGAAAAGGTCTATTCTCACACATACTATGAAATAACTGAACTATCGCGAGGCTACGTGTTGTTTGTGTGACTAACTACGAGGGGGAAATTTAACCTTTATTATACAAAACTCAAGACTGCAACAATATATTGTTGCGGATATGGCATTTGGCCTCAATATCCGCTTGTAAATACTCCCCTATTTCCCCAATACTCCCCAACTATCCCCAATCCCCCATTCCCTAGTCCCATTGCCTGTAAATAACACTCTGTAGAACCGACCTTCCCCTTTTTCCCCCATTAAATGTCGTGCCCAGGTTCACCGCATCTCATGTAGACAACTATAGGACATCTTGCTAGTTATTCTTAGTCTATGTCAGTTAAGGACTCGTTTCCATTAATTCTGACTCTTCGTTGCACCAGAATGTGATCGTATGGCACCAGTAGTGAGTTTAGGACCTCCCCTTACCTCCTCCCATCTTCCCCATGAAACAACAACAACAACAACAACAACTACAACTACAACAACAGAGGAGAATGGGGGCGGCGCGGTGCGGGGGAGTGTGCGTCCTCACACCGGCTCGGTTAGCCGCCATTGACCATGCGCTCCGACGGGGTTACCACGAAGGGGCTCCCTGTCAGCCCCTCGTCAAGGGCGGAGCCGGTAACCCCCCCGCATGCACCCAATGAGAAGCAACGGGCCGATTCCATCTGGGGCGGAGCTAACGAGCCGAGGGCGTGTCACTCCCCGCCGGATATACGCAGCGACTTACCGGATGTGACGTCAGATGCGCCCCCAGCTTGAGACGACAAGTCACCACCTCCGAGCGCTGAGCGACCTCCCCGCATCTCTAGACCGGACCGGGTCGATCCTGCCCTGAGCCCAGGTGCACCTGGAGCCATCGATTCTGCCTTTCCTTGCCATCAATCCCCGTGTGAGTCAGTTTTGTCCTGTTTATCTGTCGTCTGTCGGGGCTATTATAAGAGTGTGTCTAAGTGCCTGCCTTTCTATGCTGTCCCTCTTGTCGTTGTAATCTGACCTTCCGCCCTAATATAACCTCCTCCGGAGGTCTTGAGAACTGAACCCTTGGTGTCGTGTCATTTTAACCCAGCCGTTGTGTCCTTTTCCTTCATTGATCTAGCGTAGCGCGACTCGGCAACGTTCGAGTATAATCGGGTAACTTGTGCGGACACGGCGGCCATTCCGCTCGGCCCACCATAACATCAAAGTCGTGTCTGTAACAATTGGTGTCAGGAGTGTCGGATTCGGACCTGGGACTAAATTTATTAGGCCCAAATTTTGGAACACCAATTGTACCACTAGGGTAACAATTGGTGTTGGGGGAGGGAGAATTCGATCCGGAGCGCGTTTCCCGCGCTCGACGAAATTATAACGGCGAAATTTGATTTTGTTATATGGAAATAAAAACCCGAATTTTGAAAGTCGCGCTATGGCAGACCAAGTCGGCTGGGGTCCGGTAGTGGAGAGTGAGGCAGGGTCGGTCCAGGACCAAATTGAGGGACGTGAGGAGAGCGAAGCAGCGAGGGTAGCAGACGCACAAAATGGCGCCTCGCTGGTCACCGCGCCCGCGACCGTGGCAGCGCCCCTGGTGGATTCGAACCTTTTCCTCCTGCAAATGAGGGCCCTTATGGAACAAATGGGTGAGCGATTGGAGGGCCAAATGGGGGTAATGAGGGACGAAGCGAGGGCTCAGAGTGAGCAATTGGGGGTAATGAGGGAAGAAGCGAGGGGTACCGGTGAGGGATTAGACAATAGATTAGGGGAAATACAGGAGGGGTTAATGGGGGTGGAAAACAGAATGGCTGCCCAGGAGAATCAAATGGAAGGGATGCAAAAGGGGTTAGAGGGGTTAGAAAACAGGATGGAAGGCAAATTGAGGGACATGAGGGACCAAGCGGAAAGGGAAGTTAAACAAATGGGGCAGCAGATAGAGGGGGTCAGAATGGGGGTAGAAACCAAACTGGATGCTCACAGGGAGGAAATGGAGCAGATGAGGGTGGCATCTGGGCAGGAGATGCAAGTGATGGGAGAGGAGATCAGAAGAGGAGTGAGTGAGGAGGTCGGAGGAGTGCGCGAGGAGGTGAGGCACTGTAAGGAGCGCATGGAGAAGGAGGTGAGAAAGGGGACTGTAAAATTGCAAGGGGGCATAGAGGCCCTGACGCAGGAGGTGGAGCAGCTGACGGTGGGACAGACGGAGTTAGTGGAGCAGGTACAAAGGAACACTGCGGTAATAGGAGGGTTAAAAGCGACACAAAATGACCTAAAAAATGACTTGGTAGCGACGAAGAGGGAATGTCAGATGGTACGTGAGGGACTGACAACGAGGTTGGACGAGGTGGTAGAGGTAATGGAGACGAAGGACCGGCAGGTGAGGACGCACATGGAAACGGTCAAGGTAGCCTTAGAGGATGAGCTTGAGGAGACGTACCGGGGAATAAAAGAGGTGAAGCAGAAATTAGAAGAAGTGGAAGAAGGGATGAGCGAAATTAAGAAGCGACGGAGAGGGGATAAGAAAGAGATAAAAGAGGAGATAAAAGAATTGGTCCGAAGTCTGTGTTCGGATCGTGATGATGTGCTCATTAACCGGATGAGGGATTCGCAGGTGATGGAGGAGAAGCGAAGAGGAAGAGGACCCGGTGTAAGTGGTGACCAATATGGTCGTGCGTATGATGCGCCAGGGGATTTAATGAGCTTGGGGGTCGAGATGGACCCGGGTGTTCGTGAGAGGCCGTTGGTGAAGTATGCGACAGGTCTGGTGTGCGAAAAAGGGGGTGTGCGAGAAAGTCCGACTCAGGGGTGTGTGAGGAAAAAGTGCGTGCCAAGGAGTGAGGGTGCTGGCGAGAGTGAGTCGGTCGTAGCGCGTGTGCGAGGGAGCACATGGAAGCGCGGTGTGGTGAGTGTTACAGAGGGTGTGACGGGAGAGTGTGCGCGAGAAAGGTGTGTGACGGACAGGTGCATGGGGAAAGAGTGCGCTGTCAAAAGTAAGGAAGAATGCACACCTGTGGTGAGTGTTACTGAGGGTGTAACGGGAGAGTGTGCGCGAGAAAGGTGTGTAACGGACAGGTGCATGGGGAAAGAGTGCGCTGTCAAGAGTAAGGGTGAGTGCGTTGTCAAGAGGGGTGGTGAGAGTAGTGAGAGTGACAAGGAGCGTGAGTTGGTTGTGACAGGTGAGCGAGGATGTACACCTGGAATGGAAGGATGCACACCTGGAATGGTAGAGCGTGAGTGGGAATGCACGCTGGAGTTGGTGGTGAGGCACGTGGTTGGGTGTGCGAATGAGAGCACACCTGTGATTGTCACAGAGGAGGTGACAGAGGAGGGGGCGCGAAGAGGTGTGTTGGTGAGGTGTGCGACCAACGAATGTGTGCCAAAGTGTTCGGTGGTCAGGTGTGTGACCAAGGCTGTGAGTGGAATGAGTGTACCGAGGTGTGTAAGGAAAGGTACGAGGAGCATGGGCACGGCTGGATGTGTGAGCAAGGAACGGGCTGCGGGGTGTAAGCGTCCAGGTGAAGCATCGACGGTAACCGGTTTAGAGGTTAGGTCGACTTTTAGCCGAATCGGGCCCTCGGTGCGTGCTGGGCCTCGCTTTGAACGGCCGCGTCCGTGCTCCACTAGGCGGAGCGGGCAGCCCGATAGAAAGGGTCGTCATGGCGACCACTTTTTGTTGAGGCAGTCCGGCAGGTCGAGATCGGGACATTGGATGGCTCCACGCCGAGATGGTGCGTGGGATCTCGGCCCGGGTAAGCCCCCGTCCCTGCACCGAGTGCCGGACGCATCCAGCCGCTGGCACAGAACAACCCGCATTCATGGCTTGGCTTTACGAAGCCGGGCTTTGGATAGGAATTGGCGCACCGAGAGGCATTAGTGAGTAGACTGGGTGATGAGGATAGTGTTTTGGCCCCAAAATTAAAGAAAAACAAAATTTGATGATTGGCAAAGGAGTGGCAGTAATGATTGGCAGATGATGGGCAGTGAGTGGTAAATTTTTGATTTGTTGAAAAAAGACGAGCGAAATTGGTAGTGAGCGATGCGCCCGGTGGGTAAGGGTGGCATCCCTGCCACTCTTCCCATGTGGGGCAAAGGAGCAATAGCTTATGGGGTTGATGGCAGTGAAAACTAGCCCGGGTGATTTAGGTTATATTGATAGGGATCTAGCGAAGATGACATTAGGTAACGTTAAGTTTAGTTAGTGACTGATACCTGTAGTGGGGACGCAGGTAGATTAGTGTGGATGATAATGACGTGGGAGCGCAATAGTTTAAAGGGACGACTGGGAAGCGCAAGTTTTAGAAGGGAGTAGTTAGCTGAGATGATGCCGTGTGTGTGAGAATTGAACAGGTGTGATTGCACAGGTGTGCAACTGGACAGGTGTGTGGAGCAATGGATGAGTAGTGAGTGTGGTGGATCAGCGCGAAGGCGCTTGGGGAGAGAAGGGTGCAGGTGGCACCAGGTGTGAGAGCACAGGTGTGCAAGTACAGGTGTGTGGAGAGAGTTGGAGTAAGTGGTACGGAGTGGTGTGCATGGTGCGAAGGTGTGGATGGGGGAAGAGTGGACCCCTTTCACGAGTACCCGGGGCGGGTAGTGTAAGTGTTAGGTAGAGGGTACAGGTAAATTGTGGTTGGATATTGGCATTTGTGGTGCGGTTGCAGAATGGTGTTGTGGATGGGTGCATTAGTGTCGTGGAAATGGCTGGGCGTGTAGCCTGTTAGTGTGTGTAGTTGGTTGGGCACTCCACCACTGTGAGGATGTCGGCCAGGTGAGGCCGCAGGTGGGCTCTGGGAGCCGGTAGTTGTGAGTGGGTGCCTGAGGATCCCGGGTGTGGATCGGGCAGCCCAGTGCCAGAGAGGGCACCGAGTGGGGAGAGCGCCATCCCCAGGTAGTTAGGTTAGGGTAAGGAGCAGGTAAGCTCGGAGGCAACTGCAGTGGTGGAGGTGTGCAGGTGGGTAGACCCGCTGGGAGAGGTACACGCCACAGCCCGGAAATTGTGCGAGGGCACCGAGAGATGAATCGGGGGAGTGAGACCCCAAATTGAAAAGCACCACAGTTTGGCCAATGGGAATTGGTTTTTAGAACCCATAGTGTAAGAGGGCCAATGGTTTGGCCGGAGAAAGACCCCGGGTAGTGTAAAGTTGTTGAAGTCATTTAGGAAATAGTTAGGATTGATGAACCTGTCGCACCATACGCAGCCACTTACCTGTGGTGATGATGATGACTCCACACCTGTGTTTTCTTTATTTTGTTGCAGGAAATGAGAATTGCTGTGAGGATTTGTGAGACGCATCATGACGTGGATGAGACATTGGGGTGATTCCATCTCTCCCTCCTTAGGAGGGACTGATGATGAATTGGTGATAGCAAATTTTGATGTTGAGTTGGAGATGGCAAATTTTGATGAGAGTTGGAAATAGCAAATTTGATTGGTTAGGAGGGAGAGAAGACGAATTTGGTTTATGGGAGGAACGGGGAAGACAGTAGGGATGTTTGTTGATTTGTAAAGTAGATGTTTATGGGTAGTGTTGTGTTGTGTGGATACAGTAAGGGGTAAGGGAGGGGCCATGTAGGTTACCTGGTGGGGGGGGGGGGGGCGTACGATAGGAACGTACCTGTCTCACCTGGTTCCCATGTGCCCCCAGTGTGCATCATCTTACATTGCGTGCACTTTTGCGCCCTTACCACCTTACTCACTTGTCTTCTTCTTTTGTCTCCCACCTCCGAGGATCTGGCTTTGGGGCAGAGAGAGAGAGGAGAGAGAGGTGCTGGCTTCGCAGTTGTGGGCCTGCACTTTCGCTGCTTGCTGCCTGGATCGATACACCATATGGACCGCAATGTTTGTGGCCGCCCACCATGGACCGCAGTCCTTTTGCGGCCAAGCACCACCCGTGGATGGACCTCTGGGTCCACGTGGCACCTATGCCAAACAGGTGAACCACTAATAGTTGGCCCCCTTGACGGCCACAATAAAGAAATGGACGCGGTTGGCGCCTTTCTTTATTTTTTTAAAGAAGTAAGAAGGCCAAGTGCACCACATGAAGGCAAGACCAGCGGCAGAACATCGGCCAGCTGCGACACCACCGGTGATTTATAGACACTTTATTGGTGCACCGGATGGTGCTGACTGTGTGATGGGGTGGTGCTTTTGGTGCTTGGAAGGGGTGCTCTGCACATTATTAAAGGCCGTAAGGCCACAGAGCACTCGTGGGTTGGTGTATCGATGCTGGCATGCGTGCTCTCTCTATGCATAACATCTGCATGTGTTCCTCCAAAAACAGGTCCTGGATCGTAGTGTAAATATCAGCGTAGTCTTGTGTAAATAATGCTCCCTACCGGCTGTATGTTTAGTTTGAGAATTCTTTCCGCAATTCGGTTATCCTGTGGGTGTGTTTCTGTGAGGAGAAGGGTGCAACGTCGCAGGGGGACATATTTACTCATTTGTGAACATCTGTAAAACTGTCGCACTCAGGGTAGAGTTAATAGTAGAGGGAACTACATCTGAGTGCCACACTAAAATAGGTAAAAATTTATCGGGTCGGGACGCCCCGAGGGTAGAGAAGGGTGCAATGTTGCGGATATGGCATTTGGCCTCAATATCCGCTTGTAAATACTCCCCTATTTCCCCAATACTCCCCAACTATCCCCAATCCCCCATTCCCTAGTCCCATTGCCTGTAAATAACACTCTGTAGAACCGACCTTCCCCTTTTCCCCCCATTAAATGTCGTGCCCAGGTTCACCGCATCTCATGTAGACAACTATAGGACATCTTGCTAGTTATTCTTAGTCTATGTCAGTTAAGGACTCGTTTCCATTAATTCTGACTCTTCGTTGCACCAGAATGTGATCGTATGGCACCAGTAGTGAGTTTAGGACCTCCCCTTACCTCCTCCCATCTTCCCCATGAAACAACAACAACAACAACAACTACAACTACAACAACAGAGGAGAATGGGGGCGGCGCGGCGCGGGGGAGTGTGCGTCCTCACACCGGCTCGGTTAGCCGCCATTGACCATGCGCTCCGACGGGGTTACCACGAAGGGGCTCCCTGTCAGCCCCTCGTCAAGGGCGGAGCCGGTAACCCCCCCGCACGCACCCAATGAGAAGCAACGGGCCGATTCCATCTGGGGCGGAGCTAACGAGCCGAGGGCGTGTCACTCCCCGCCGGATATACGCAGCGACTTACCGGATGTGACGTCAGATGCGCCCCCAGCTTGAGACGACAAGTCACCACCTCCGAGCGCTGAGCAACCTCCCCGCATCTCTAGACCGGACCGGGTCGATCCTGCCCTGAGCCCAGGTGCACCTGGAGCCATCGATTCTGCCTTTCCTTGCCATCAATCCCCGTGTGAGTCAGTTTTGTCCTGTTTATCTGTCGTCTGTCGGGGCTATTATAAGAGTGTGTCTAAGTGCCTGCCTTTCTATGCTGTCCCTCTTGTCGTTGTAATCTGACCTTCCGCCCTAATATAACCTCCTCCGGAGGTCTTGAGAACTGAACCCTTGGTGTCGTGTCATTTTAACCCAGCCGTTGTGTCCTTTTCCTTCATTGATCTAGCGTAGCGCGACTCGGCAACGTTCGAGTATAATCGGGTAACTTGTGCGGACACGGCGGCCATTCCGCTCGGCCCACCATAACATCAAAGTCGTGTCTGTAACAATATATATATATTATATATATATATAGTGCGTATCAAAAAAAAGGTAATCCGAATTCAAGGGGTTAATATGCAAAGGTTATTTATTTTGACAATTTACATGTGGTTTACTAATTAAGAGGAGATCCTCAGCTTTCCATTGATACCTTCCATGCATCATTGCTGTCACACATGACCGAGTACATGTTCATTGAAAATGACAAGTTCAAATCGCATTTTTACAAGTTTGGCTAATCGATGCAAGTCAGGATAATTGGTGCAAAATGAACGTCAGATGTGAAATTTTCTCAGGAATGATTGGCCTTTATGTACCCACACCTTCAACATGTCCACCTCCCCTTTCAACACAAAGCTCACAGCGGCGGAGCATGCCCTGAACTGCTCATCTCACCATAGCCGGGTCATTGCGCAAAGCATCCACTTCATGTCGAATATGGCCCTGCAATTCGTCAAGATCATGGCAAGGAGTTACGAACACCTTGTTCTTTAAATGTCCCTAAAGGAAATAATCACATGGTGTGAGGTCAGGTGATCTTGGCGGCCATTCCACTGCATGGTTGAGGGCGATGACTTGGTCTCCAAAGAGTTCCCTCAGTCGATCTCAGACAGCGATAAGACGATGTGCTGGGGCGCCGTCTTGGGCCCACCAGAGATATCTGAAGACACCACGAACCTGTCGCTCAAAGTTCTCCTCCAGCTGTGGTAAAACTTCATCATTGATCATCTGCAGATACCTGTTACCATTGACTTCCTTTGAAAGAAAAATGGTCCGATCACCTGACCACTTCCACAAAGTCCCAACCAAACAGGCCACTTTTGTCGATTCATGTTGGTGTCAAAATTACATTCCGGGGGTTGTCCTGCCAGTGCATATTCAAGAACATTATGGGTATTGACCTTGCAGTCCATGGCGAAAGCAGCTTCGTTGCCGATAATGAGATACCGCAGGAAATTGACATCTGCTTCACAACGTGCTATCAACCATCTGGCAAGCACCAGCCTCCTGGCAAAATCCCCTGGTGTAAGTTGATGCCAGATGTGAATCCGATATGGATGTTGGTGGAGGTCCAGTCTTGTGATTCGGTTGAATGTTGCCGAAGGCAATCCCTCCCATCCCATTTCGTCTTGCGCTGGTATCCCTAGGATGCTCCAAAACTTGCTGCCTTACTGCTGCAATGTTCATTTCCGATCGCCCAGTGCGCCTCCTACCAGAATTCCCCTTGTTGCGGTTGAGGCTAGTGCCATGCTCTTGGTATTTTCTATCATTCGCCCAGATGGTTTTGGCTGCTGGAGGCTCCCGTTCTGGGAAACGTTTCCTGAACGCATCACGAGTTCACTGCAAACTTCCAGTTTGGTGAAAGGATGTAACCACGAAGGTCTGCTGTTCAGTCGTAAGTTGAACCATGTTTTCAATGACTCAGACTGTCTCTAACCCCATACACTGTAGGCCCATCTTAAATACCCATCTTAAACACAGGATGACGCAACCGACGATTACCAGACCAGCTTAACAATTTTACATAATCAACTTGGCAGTCGACAAGTAATGCATCCATTTAAAACTGTCTTGCACCGATTAGCCAAACTTGTAAAAATGCGATTTGAACTTGTCATTTTCAATGAACATGTACTCGGTCATATGTGACAGCAATGATGCATGAAAGGCATCAATGGAAAGCTGAGGATCTCCTCATAATTGGTAAACCACAGGTAAATTGTCAAACTAAATAACCTTTGCATATTAACCCCTTGAATTCGGATTACCTTTTTTTTGATATGCACTGTATATTGTCGTGTGGCCGCCTTTGATTAAAATCAGACGGTCACGGAAGCCGATTGCGAAGGCCTTAGCTCTCGAGGCGAAAACTCAATGGCGGACTCCAAAAACAAAAAGCTACACAAAAGTGCGCGGGATGGAGGGGGCGGCGCAAGAGCCCTGCAGTCTTACCTGTTAAATAAACCACACGGAAACTGCGTTCAGATATATATATATATATATATATATATATATATATATATATATATATATATATATATATATATATATATATATATATATATATATATATATATATATATATATATACATAAATAATACAAGGGTTTATTCACAAGGATGGTGGGACAGGAAAAGCACGCGCCGGTAATAAATGTCCTAATCGGGACGTCCCCACACGACAGATTTCGGATACGAGATGAGGGAATGAATCACGAAAAGAAACGTTCGTTATGTTTGGTGTATGTGGCGTGCGGTCTTATCTGTCCGTCGTCTTGTCCCCAAGCGGCTCCAAGCTCTGGTGGGAAGGAACCCTTCGTCAGCTCGCTCGCTCCGCCAGGCCCCGATGCGACTCGCTCCGCTGCACACCACGAGGTCCTGCCCGCTCAGCACCGTGAAGGGCCGAGCACCGCTCCAAGCACCATGAAGAACACTATCTCCAACACGAGCACGAACTCAGAACGAAGAGCGAAGCAGAGAAGAGCAGCCCCAAGAGAGCAGCGAAGTAGAATGGGCCAAAAGGGAGAGAAAGCAAGGGGAGAGCAAATGCAACCGCACATTATGAAAACCCAGAGCCAAGAGCGCGAGGAAGCCACAAGCGCGAGGAAGCCAGGAGAGAGCTGCTGAAAATGTCGTGCAGCGCGCCCTTTTATAACAGGGCCTGTGAAGTCAGTCTTGGCACATCCCCCAAACAGCGCCTCATAGCTTCCCGCCGTTCAACAAACCTTCCAGCGCCTTCTCTCTCCAATGAACAACCTCTTCCTCAGTTGCGTCTTCGCGCCTCCCGCCCTGATTGGCTGGAGGTTCGCGCCTTTCATGCCAACCAATCACCCGTTCCCTGTGGCGTGGTCACAGCTCATCCCAATGCGATGTTGCTAGGCTAGCTGGTGGTGTAGCTGGCGGCGGCCATCCGGCAGTGCCCCAATCTGGCTTCCTGCCTGTCTTCTTCCGAAGTCATTGTAAGGGAAGGGAACTAATTAATGTGTGCACTAAGGACCTATATTCGTGTTTATATGTGCATGCATTGCCATAAGGGACAAAGGTTTGATTACCAGGTGTGACACACAAGGGGTGTTATCTTATTCCCTACACTATTTAACACCCGAACATCCTGGTATGTTCACAGGTATACTCTTATCCCGACAAACTGGACTACACATATAACTTATTACAGAGTAGATTTCCTATCGCGACAGTCGAATACCTACCAATACAGATCTACCTGGCTCTAGATATTCCTCTACCCAAATTCATAACAATGTATATATATATACATATATATACATGTATATATATGTACAGTGAAACCTTGACTTACGAGTGCACCAACTTACGAGTTTTCCGAGATACGAGCCGTCGCTCGGTCGGTTTTTTGCTTTGTGATGCGAGCCGAGATCTGAGTTACGAGCGAGCGAGCTTGGATATAAAACACGTAATCGTCGAAAAACATGAGTGAGGTGTGCGTGTTGTCGACTTGGTGAGGCAGTACGATCGTAGTACTTCTACGATATGTACGATTTTGAAGCAGAAGGAGTCGATAAAGGCTATAACGCCAGCCAAGGGCATTAAGATTATTTCAAAGCTCTGGACCTCTGTCCATGAAGAGATGGAGAAGTTGTTGTTTGTGTGGTTGACGGAGAAGCAGCTCGCAGGAGATACCGTGACCGAGAGCATCATCTGTGAGAAGGCACGAGACATTTACGGGGATTTGGTGCAGCAGACGGCGGGAACATCAACGGACGAGGCATCGGAAGTCATTCAAAGCCAGTCGGGGATGGTTGGATAATTTTAAGAAGAGGACCGGCATTCACTCCGTCGTCAGGCATGGTGAGGCAGCAAGCTCGGACGTGAAGGCAGCTGAAGATTTTATTATAACTTTTGCCGAACTGATAGAAGCCGAAGGATACATCCCCCAGCAAATCTTCAACTGTGACGAGACAGGGCTCTTCTGGAAAAAGATGCCGAGGAGGACGTATATAACGGCAGAGGAGAAGACCATGCCAGGCCACAACTTGTTCAGAGTGCCGGCGATAGCTCGCCTTCTCTTTGTGGAAGACACGGTGAGATCCTTAACATCCAACAACTAATGGGACGCAAACGGGGCGCCCAGTTTAGCGGTACACACATTGATGAATCACCCTGCCTGTGAAACACCGACATGACAGGATATAGCTGGGTCGGATTCAAACCCAGGCTGGGACAGTTTAGAGTCAAGTGTGCGTACCTCCAGTCCAGGCCATCCTGCCAATATGCTGCATACAGGTGAAATAATAAAGCGCGAGATATTTATATATATATATATTTCAAAAAAATTGGTGTGGTTTTTGGGAGGCTGGAACGGATTAATAGCATTTCAATTCATTTTAATGGGGAAATTTAATTTGAGAAACGAGCAAATTGAGTTACGAGCTCGGTCACAGAACGAATTAAACTCGTAAGTCAAGGTTTCATTGTATTTGTATATATATATGTATATACACACATATATATATATATACATATATATATATATATTTATTTATTTATTTATTTATTTATTCATATATATATATATATATATATATATATATATATATATATATATATATATATATATATATATATATATAATATATGTATATATATATATATATATATATATATATATATAATATATATTATCATATATATCATATATATATATATATATATATATATATATATATATATATATATATATATATATATATACATTGTTTGCGGTTTTGAGAACCCACACTTGCTTGTAAATATGACATCATTAAAGGTTAAAGGTTACACCCCATAGATAGGCCACAAGCAACACGTATGTCACCATAGGACTTCAGTTATTCCTTAGTATGTGTATAGATAAGGCCATGTTTCCAATAGTTGAATCTGCGTTGTGTCAATCAAATAAGGAGTAGGCCCCATTCGTCCATTTTTCCAGCCTCCCTCTCCAAGCGACGCCATTAAGCGCGCACTCCTGTCTGTGCCCCATGGCCCTCCCAATTTGTTACGCGCCTTTGTTAGCAGCGTTCGCTGCCCTTGAGCTTGAGCTCGCTCAAACGCCGCCATAAGCCACGAGTTGAAGGCAGGAAAAAGGGGGCGTAGCGCCAGGAAGAAGGTGTGGCTACGTCACCCAACCATCAGGGCGGGGCCGGTAAGCCTTAACCAGCCAACCAGGGCTGAAGTAACATCGCCTGATAGGCGTGGCTTTTGGGCTGGCGGAGCGATCGCTGGCTGTCTTATCAAAGCGAGCGCACAAAGCCCTTTTACAGGACTCTGGTACAGGACTTATTGGGAGAGTGTACATTTGAGAGGCCTTGTTGGAAGCGCGCTTGGTCAACGGACTACTGTGATTTTGGAGAACCTACAGCGGAAGCGTGTGCTGTCAGGACTTGTTGGGAGAGCACACTGGTAACAGCACTGCGAGGACGAATGCGCTTGATCGTGGTTGAAAGGACTTGCACAATTGGCGCTTGCGAATAGGACATTGGAGAGGGGGCGTTTGGCCCGAGTGTGCAAATATTACGTACGCCGCCAGGATTTTTTTTTTGTTTGTTTTTTATTTTTGTATACTGAATCGAGGCTCGTGAAAGAGCTAACATTTACTTCACAAACAAATCAACCAGACAAACAAAATACCCAAAAAGAGGGAGCGGAAGACAAGATGGGGAGAGAAGGGGAAGCACACAAACACAACATCCGAGAGCAGGGAGAAGTGTGGGAGGGAGAGGGCCCGGGGGAGGAGGCATGGGAAGGGGGGGGGGGGGGAGGGATAAGTATAAAACACAAGGACACCAAGGACTTCCTGGACAGAAGTTGGTATTTCAAAAAAGTGGATTTGGGGTGAAATTAGCGGGGGTAGAAAAGATCAAGGTTTTGGATGGGGGAAGATAAGAGATGGTGGTGAACAGCTATTTTAAAGACTTGGAGGGTGGAGTGGGATTGAAGAGAGTGAGGGAGTTTGTTCCAGAGGCGGGAGAAAAGAGCAATGAAGGAGTGAAGGTGAGCAGAGAGTCTTGATTTTGGCAGTTTAACCATAAGAGGGTTGCAGGCAGATCTTGTGCGACCTGTAGGAATATTTGCGGGACAGAGCCCAGAGAGAGCTGGGGGGGCAAGGCCAGAGAGGAGTCGGTAGAAGACGGAAAGACCACCAACCTGCCTGCGGTGAGTGAGTGAGAGGCCCTTGGAGTTAGCTTCATCGCGGGAGATTCCAATGATTCTGAATGCTTTGGTTTCAACAGCGTGAAGGCGAGCTAGGTGTGAGGCAGGAGCACCAGCCCAGAGGGGAGAGCAGTATTCCATTGAGCTGCGGATGAAAGCCTTGTATGTGATGAGGAGCTCAGGTGTGCCAAGGAAGGACTTCGCACGACGGAGGATGCCCAGTCGGCGACTGGCTTTGGAGGCCAGATTTGAAATGTGGTTTTCCCAGGAAAGATCATGGCAGATAGTGAGACCCAAAAGCTAGAGTGACAGAACTTATTGGAGAGGATTATTCAGAAAGTGGATGGGAGGGTTGTCCAGTCGGTCTTTTCGGAGAGACATCGTAAGAGTGTGAGATTTGTCAGGATTGAAAGACATGGTCCACTTGTTTGCCCAGTCTGTGATTTTGTCAAGGTCTGCAGAGAGTGAGGAGGCTGCAGACTGCCGATCTGAGGGATGAAGAATGGAGCGACAGAGAGTTGAGTCGTCAGCAAAGAGATAGAGAGGATTTTCAAGAGAGTCAGAGAGATCATTGATGAAGACCAGAAAAAGCACAGGGCCCAGAACACTGCCTTGGGGAACTCCAGCCTGAACAGGAAGAGGAGATGAGAGAAACCCATTCAGGGCCACACGTTGACTACGACTAGAGAGGAAGTCCGCCAGCCATGCGTGGAGATTTCCATGGATACCAAAAGAGGAGAGTTTGGTGAGCAGAGCGGGGTGCCAGACCGTATCGAAGGCACGTGATATGTCAAGGGAGACTGCTCTAATTTCCTGTTTGGCATTGAGGACCTCCATCCATTGTTGAGAAAGCAGAAGCAGCATGTCCAGAGTGGAGTGTCCAGGTCTGAAACCAAATTGATGATGAGAGATCAAGCCATTGGAGAAGAGGAAAGATTTCATATCTGAAGCAATGATGGATTCCATGACTTTGCTGATAATTGGGAGAAGGCTGATTGGTCTGTAGTTGCTGGGATCTGTTTTTGCACCTTTTTTGTGCAAAGCGGTGATGTTGGCAGATTTCCAAGCAGATGGAAGATGACCTTGAGCAAAAGAGAGGGTGAAGAGAACAGAGAGAGGGAGTGAAAGAGCGGAAGTACATGATTTTAGGACCCGTGGGCTGATGCCGTCAGGTCCAGTTGCAGAATCAGAGTCGAGGGTTGACAGAAACTTTTCCACCTTGTCAGGAGGAAAGGACACTGAGTCCAGGAGCAGCTGGGTACGACTGGGTACGGTGGGTACAGAGAGGGATGGGTTTGGGACACAAGATTTAGAGGCAAACACAGAGTTGAGGCATTCAGCTTTTTCACGTGCGGAGTCAGCCGTGTGGCCATTTGAGGTGAGGGAGGGGATGGAGGGGGAACAAACACCAGAAACAGATTTGACCAGAAGCCACCAGGATTTGGAAGAGGGAGACAGATAAGAGAGTTCGGTCCTGAGAACGGAGAGATATTGTTTCCTGGCTCTCCTGAGGGTGGACACACACTTGTTTCGGGCTTTGTGAAAGGAAATGAGATTTCCTTCCATTGGATTTGCTTTCCAGGAGAAGAAAGCAAGTTGTTTCTGGGCAATAGCCTCACCACAAGATTCCGTGTACCATGGACGGGAGGAAGGGTATGACAACTGAAGACGAGATGGGATAAATCTGTGCATGAGAGAGAGCAATTTACTTTGGAAGAATTCCCAGGATGAGTTGATGTCAGAGGCAGTAGAGATGGGAGACCAGTCCAGATGAATGATGGCTGCTTGAAGACCGTGCCAGTTGGCCTGAGTGAAATGCCAGACTCGTCGACGCTGAGGAGGCTCTCTGAGAATGGTCAGAGAGATGTCCACTTTAACAAGCACATGATCAGAAGAGCCGATTGGAGCAGAAGAAGAGCAGCAGACATTTTCAGGGAAGTTAGTCATAACCAAGTCCAGAAGAGAAGATGCTCCGTTGACTGAGATCCGGGTTGGGAAATTGACAGATTGTGTCAGTCCCAGTGAGTCACCGAAGTCCTTTGCTGAAGAGCCATGGCTGGTGAGAGAGGTACCCACCCCCAGCCAACTGGCATGGTGACAGTTGAAATCACCACATATGAGGAAGAGAGAGTTGGGATGGGTAGATAGAAGTTGGTCCATATTATCAGACAGCGAGATGTAGATGGAGTCATCACTGTTTGGTGGACGGTACAACACACATATGAACAAAAGGTGGGAGCGAAGGGGAAGCCGTAGCCAAAGGTATTCCTGGGGGTGAGGTGGAGAGAGGGCAGTGCAGGGCGAGTGAGGAAGAGAGTTTTTTATAAAGATAGCAACCCCACCTCCAGGACGAGGCTCAGGTCTATCATACCGGAGGAGGGAGTAACCTGGGAAAGATACCAAGGAATCAGAGACATCATGAAGGAGGAAAGTTTCTGTTAAGCAGATCACGTCTGGTTTGTCAGAAGCAACCTGTATGGAGAGATCAGTTAAGTTTGAGCGAAGGCCCCGGATGTTTGAGGTCCATACTGTTAAGGAAGAGGAAGGGGAAGCATCAGATACAGAACAGGGGGGGGGGGGGGGGGGAGCGGTAGGGTAAGATGTGGAAGAGGAGGAAGAGGTAGGGAGAGCTGTTGAAGGTGTGTCAGAGATTACAGAATAGCTTGGAGAAAGGGAAGAATGGGGCAGACAAAAGGTTTGATGGTGATTGGGTGAGGCGCAGTGAGGTGTTATTTGAGGAGGGGGAAGAGTGAGGCAGAAGGTTGAGGGAGAAGAAGGTGAAAGTTGGAAGGGGGAAGAAGCAGGGAGGACGCTTTGAGGAGGAGGGGTGAGAGGGGAGTCTAGGAGGGGAGGAGTGTGGGAGAGTCTCGGAGGGGAGGGGAGTGGGGGGAGTTTAGGAGGGAAGGGGCAGGGGGGGAGATTTGAAAGGGATGGGTGATGGGGAAGATTTGGGGGGGAGGGGCAAGGGGGAAGATTTGAAAGAGATGGGTGATGGGGAAGATTTGGAGGGAAGGGGTGAGATTGGATTTTGAAAAGTGTACGATTAATGGGAAACGAACATTTATTGCAAAATGAGTTTCTCGAGACATTCGAGTCAAAAATACATTTGAGGACGCTGAAGGATGGGGTGGAGTTCTGGAGAGTTTAGGGAATGAATGAAAGATGCACTGTAAGAGATGGAATTTTTTTTTCGAATGAATAGATTTGGTGAGCAAGTCGAAAGCATCCTTTTATAGAAGAAGAAGAAAAAGGTGTTATCGAATATGACAAAATTAAGTTCTTCAGGGGACAGATGAAACATTTTTTAACAACGTGATCACGTGATCACGAACAACGTGGTCGAAGAACGAACGAACAAATAAGAATGAACAAACGGATAAGAACAGGGAAGGAAAATATATATATATATTTTTTTTTTGAGATTTTAAAACAAGGAAGTATGGGGTGAAAAGACCATGAAAACCAGAGACCGAAAGTAATTTGCAGCGCGATCGAAGAACCGCTGAGACAAAAAAAAAGCCTCAAGCCAAGGGCTGACACGGTAGCCTACTAGCACTACACTAGGCCTCAGAATACACGATACGAAAAAAACGACGATTCTGTACACAGGTATGAAAAACCAACACCGAGAAACCTATTAAAGTCACCGAAAGAAAAGTCAAGGTACATAAGAAAAGTCAAGGTACATACACCGAAAGAAAGATACAGATTCGACAAAAAAAATTGTGAAAAATTACTTAACTTCGAAAGCGTGCGCGCGGGGACAGCTTTGAAGAGACGTGACGACCAATCTTGCACATGCGCAGAAGCCAATCGCAATCTTGCGCAAGCGACCAATCTTGCACAATCTTGCGCATGGATACCAGCCTTCTCCCCGTGATATAATTGTCCATTCGCGTTACACTGTGAAGAGCTGCCTGCCGGGTTTTCAATCGCCTGGACCGGAGCCTGGATGCACTGGTGACCATCAACCTACCATCTGCAACCCCCGTGTGAGTGTCTGTGTGTGTGAGATGGGCCCGTTTGTCCAGGGAATAAGTTAAGCCTGTAATTAAGACTGCCCTGTATGCTTCTCCTTCCTCTTTCTATCTTGTACATTTTTTTCCTTTCCTCTTCTTTCTTTGAACATAATTAATAAATCCATCTGTTCTTCCTATTCTCCTGGTTTCCTCTCCATCCGATCGCATCTGTCTTTTCTCTAATTGGGTAAGCGTGGCACGATTCGGAACCGCTATAATCGGGTCTAGTCACCTGTTAACAGCTCGGATCGCGGATTGCTATCAGCTCAGCATATTCCATCCATATCCGTGATTCGAGCGGGAGTTATTCCCTCGTTTCCGGTCGGCGTTAGTAATTAGGTAGTCGTGAATCCCTAGGCCTAACAAACCCTACCTAATGCCGCGCCGGGAAGGACGTTATAACTTCCAGGACTCGCGTCGGCCAGATAAAAGGACAAGGGGATTAACCCCCTCTTGATAAGGGGAGAGCTGTCGTCGGAGATCCGTAACAATTGGTGTCAGGAGTGGGATTTGGAACCTGGGACTAAATTTTTTAGACCAAATTTTGGACACCAATTGTGCTATTGGCCGTAACAATTGGTGTCGGGGAGTGGGATTTGGGACCCAAACCAAATTTTTTATATCTGAACAAATTTTGTCAAAATTACGAGCGGCCGAAATTTTATTAAAACATCTAAATTAAATCGTGCCATGGATAGCCAAGGCGATCGGATGCCGGTGGGGGTAGATGAGGAGGAATTCGAGTTAACCCAGGACCCCCGGGAAGAAGTGAGACAATTGGGAGGAATGGAGGAGGAAATTGAAGAGGGTGCGGCAGTGGGGGTTGCAGGCGCACAAAATGGCGGCGCCTCACACATGGCGGCGAGTGCCGAGCCCACGGGGCTAGGGGACTTCCAATTATTTATGGCGCAAATGATGGGGTATATGGAAAAGATGGCTGAGAAATCCACCAGGGAAATGGAACAAATGATGGAAAAGAATAGTGAGCGGATGGAAAACAGAATGGGGGAGCAATTGGGAAACCAAATTGGGGGATTGAAAGATAGGTTAAGTAATATGGGGAAACCAAATTGGGGGATTGAAAATTGAGATGAATGCTCAAAGTAACCAATTGAAGGACGTGGGTGGCCAAGCCAGAGAAATTAACGAGGGGATAACGGGATTGGAAAACAGGATGGCCACCCGAGAGAACCAAATGAAAGGCATGAAGGACGGGTTACCGGGGTTTGGAAGCAGAGTGGATGGCCAGATAAAAAATATGGGGAAGGACATTGACCGCAGGTCGAGCGGGAAAGGCACACGGGTATGCGACGGGGTAGCGCGACTTGAGAAGAGAAGCGTGGGGAAAGCGAGTTGGAGCAAAGCGAAGTCACGTGGACCGGGGTAGAAATCTCGACCCGGGGTATGGGGAAGCCAGCAACCACCGAAGTAGAAGAGAAAATTTTATTAGCGCCAGCGCTCGTCGAGAAAAAAGAAAATGAAATCATTGTAGTTGCAATTGGAGTTGAGAAGACGGCAGAGGTAGTACATGAATTGAAGGAAGAAATGGAATGTGTACAAAGTCTGTATTTACATCACGATGCCGTACTTCTTCACCAAAATGAAAGTTTGCAGCTGCATGTGGAGAAAAGGATCCCAAAGGTAAGCCGGGCTGTATATGGCATGAAAAGGTTTGGCGCAAAAGGATTTTTCGCGCGCTTGGGATCCGGGCATCACCCGGGCGCTTGTGGAAGGTCCGTGGTGTGCTGTACGAAAGAGAATGATGCGAGTGTAAGGAAAAGGTGTGCACTGATAAGTGAGTGTGAAACAGAGTGTGATAGTGAGAGTGAGAGCGACACAGTGTGGGATGGATGGAGAGAGTGTGCGAGGATGCACACCGAAGATGGATGTGGAGAGTGTGCGGGGATGCACAACAGAGCGCGTGATTGGGTGTGCAGCAGGGGATTGCACACCCGTGGGTAGATGTGCGCTGAGTGGGTGGATGCAAGAGTGCACACTCGTGGTGGTTACGGAGTACATAACGGGGCAGAGTGCACGGGAGGAGTGCGTGGAAGAGAGGTGTGTAACAGAGGAGTGTGTGATGATGAAGTGTGTGAGTAGAATGGATGCGCAAGAATGTGCACGAGAGTGGGTAAGAAAGGAGTGTGCACGAGAGTGTGCGGTGGAAGAGGTAACGGAATGTATGGGATGTACGAGAGGCACCGGAGTGCCTCGATGTGTGAGTGTAGAACAGGTCGCGTATGGATGTGAGCATGCGATTTGAGTATCGACGCTGACGGGGGCAGCGCTTAGGCCGACGGATAGCCGACGCGAGCTCTCGGGGCGTGGTGTTCTTTGTGTGCTGCGGGGGCCAGTGGGGATCGTTGCGCGGCGCTCTTGCAAGGAGCGCCGTGCACGATTCGGGCCGGGTCCCGCCCTGTATGGTCGGTGCCGCGTCGTAGCGGCGACCGGCACGATTCCGGGGGAGAAAGGCCAGGTCGGACCTTCGCCCCCTGGCGTGCGCGGTGTTCCGACTGGGGAGGTTGGATCATCGGGCCAGAGACCGGAAGGCTCCGCGCCGGGATGGACCCTGGAACCTCGGCCCGAGTGCACACCCGTGGTGGTTACGGAGAGGATGAGATATGTGTGGTGTATATGTGTGTATATATGAGCTTGAGGCTCATATATGAGCTTGAGGCTTGAGGGTGTATTGTGTATATGTGTATATATGAGCGTGTGTATATGAGCTTGAGGTTTAGGCGGAAATGAGGCATTGTGAATGGAAGTTCTTGGTAGTGCTGGTGAAATGAGGCAATGCTCGAGAAGGATGTGTGTGTGTGTGTGTGTGTGTGTGTGTGTGTGTGTGTGTGTGTGTGTGTGTGTGTGTGTGTGTGTGTGTGTGTGTGTGGAGTATTGAGGATGTGTGTCATTGTGTTGAGTGATTGACCTGCATGGTGTGCAAGTGGAGAATGGTTGTATGGAATAAATGGTGTGGAGTGAGTAGTGTGGAATGAGTAATGTGGAGTGCATGGTGTGAAGGAGTGAATGGGGGAAGGATGGACCCCTTCACGAATACCCGGGGAGGGTAGTTTAAAGTTAGGTAGAGGGAGTAGGTAAATTTTGGTGGATATTGACATTTGTGGTGCGGATAGTAGCAGAGTACTGCTTGGATGGGTGCCATAAGTATATGAAATGGCTGGGCGTGTGAGCCTGTTAGTACGTATGGTTAAATGAGCACTCCGCCACTGGTAGTCTGTCGGCCAGGTGAGGCCGCAGGTAGGCTCTGGGAGGCAGTTCAGAGTTAGAGTTCAGCGGGGCCCGAGGATCCGAGGAGGACCCGGGTAGCCCAATGCCAGAGGGGGGCATAGAGGGGGTAATGCCAGGGAGGGCCTTCCCCTGGTTAGGGTGTGAGGAGCTCGGCAAGCTCGGGTGGCGACGTTCAGTGGCAGAGATGCGCAGGTAGGTAGACCTGCTGGGAGAGCCACACGACCCAGCCCTGAAATTGTGCGAGGGCACAGGTAGAAAAATTGGGGGAGTGAGACCCCAAATTGGTAGAGCACCACAGTATGGGCAATGGGAATTGGTTTTTAGAACCACATAGTGTAAAGTGGCCAATGGATTGGCAGGGCAAGACCCTGGGTAGTGTAATTGTGTTAATGTCATTTCGAAGATAGTTAGGAGAAAATCTCTTCGCACCATCCGCATCCACTCACCGAGGTGATTGGACTCCACACCAGGTTTTGTGAACGATTTGGAAGGTAAGACGCATCATGACGGAGTTTGACATTGTATGTGATCCCATCCCTTCCTTCTTGGGAGGGATTTGGTGACGAATTTGGTTTAGGGGAGATATGGGGGACGAGACGGGTATAGACGGAATTAGTAAATTTGTAAATTATGTACATATGGGGAAGGGCAAGGGTAGAGTAGGTGACATGGGGGGTGACGTACGAGTAGGGACGAGCTTTCTCAGCTCGCTCTCCTGCGCCCTTCATGTCGCATTGCCTGGTTATGATGTGTATCCTTGCGCCCTTGCCCCCGCTAACCTCTGCTTTGTCTGCCTTCCCCACTCATGGACCATGGTCTTTTGTGCGAGGGGAGTGTGCAGGTGTTCTGAATTATGCGGCTGCACTCCTGCTGCCTGCACCTTGCTGCCTGCCTGCCTGCACCGGTACACCCTATGAACCACACGTTCTGTGGCCTGACACCCTATGGACCACACGTTCTGTGGCCTGGCACCTATGGACCACACGTTCTGTGGCCTGGCACCTCTGCTGGGACAGATCATTGCTGCCAGCAGTATCTGGCTTGCGGACCACTGTTTTAAGTGGCATCAATGCCCAGCAGTCGGACCACCTACGTTGGCCCTGCTGGCCATAAATAAAAAAAGCGGACGCGGTTTGTGCCCTTTTTATTAAGGAATTAAAGAACATCAAGCAAGAAGACAGCCAAGATACATCGGCCCAGCAGAGAAGCACCAGAAGACATCATTTATTATTTTAAAATTTGTTTTTGTTTTTGTGCATTTTCATGCTGGTGCTTTTCATGCATGTTTTTTTATTATGGTGCATTTATTCGGTACATATGGGTATGGTGTATCGGTGCAGTGCATTACGATTGGCATTTCCTCATCAAATTCTCTCTTCTCTTTTTCCCACAAAAGACAGATCCTGGGTTCTAGTTTTGTAAATAATTAAATATTAGTGTCTTGTAAATAATTCTCCCCACCGGCTGAAATGTTTAGTTTGAAAACCATTCCGTAATTCGGGTAATTGTGGGCGTGAGTCAGTTAGGTAGGACACAACGCAGCAGGGGGGGACATATCTAGTGTTAAAACTGTCGCACTCAGAGTAGTAGGTTAAATGTAGAGGGAAACTACACCTAAGTGTCACATGTAGAGGTAATAGATAGTCCTGATGTTTCGGCTTGGGCTGAGCCTGGCAAAAGGAGGGGTGCAGTGTTGCGGTTTTCAGAACCCACACTTGCTTGTAAATATGACATCCTTAAAGGTTAAAGGTTGCACCCCATAGATAGGCCAAAAGCAACACGTAGGTCACCATAGGACTTCAGTTATTCCTTAGTATGTGTATAGATAAGGCCATGTTTCCAATAGTTGAATCTGCGTTGTGTCAATGAAATAAGGAGTAGGCCCCATTCGTCCATTTTGCCAGCCTCCCTTTCCAAGCGACGCCATTAAGCGCGCCCTCCTGTCTGTGCCCCATGGCCCTCCCAATTTGTTACGCGCCTTTGTTAGCAGCGTTCGCTGCCCTTGAGCTTGCTCAAACACCGCCATAAGCCACAAGGTGAAGCCCGGAAAAAGGGGGCGGAGTGCCAGGAAGAAGGTGTGGCCAAGTCACCCAACCCTCAGGGCTTTCTGAAGGGGCCGGTAAGCCTTAACCAGCCAACCAGGGCTGAAGTAACATCGCCTGATAGGCATGGCTTTTGGGTTGGCGGAGCGATCGCTGGCTGTCTTATAAAAGCGAGCGCACAAAGCCCTTTTACAGGACTCTGGTACAGGACTAATTGGGAGAGCGTACATTTGAGAGGACTTGTTGGAAGCGCGCTTGGTAAACGGACTACTGTGATTTTGGAGAACCTACAGCGGAAGCGTGTGCTGTCAGGACTTGTTGGGAGAGCACACTGGTAACAGCACTGCGAGGATGAATGCGCTTGATCGTGGTTGAAAGGACTTGCACAATTGGCGCTTGCGAATAGGACATTAGAGAGGGGGCGTTTGGCACGAGTGTGCAAATATTACGTACGCCGCCAGGATACCAGCCTTCCCCCCGTGATATAATTGTCCGTTTGCGTTACACTGTGAAGAGCTGCCTGCCGGGTTTTCCATTGCCTGGACCGGAGCCTGGACACGCTGGTGACCATCAACCTACCATCTGCAACCCCTGTGTGAGTGTCTGTGTGTGTGAGACGGGCCCGTTTGTCCAGGGAATAAGTTAAGCCTGTAATTAAGACTGCCCTGTGTGCTTCTCCTTCCTCTTTCTATCTTGTACATTTCTTTCGTTTCCTCTTCTTTCTTTGTACATAATTAATAAATCCATCTGTTCTTCCTATTCTCCTGGTTTCCTCTCCATCCGATCGCATCAGTCTTTTCTCTAATTGGGTAAGCGTGGCACGATTCGGAACCGCTATAATCGGGTCTAGTCACCTGTTAACAGCTCGGATCGCGGATTGCTATCCGCTCGGCATATTCCATCCATATCTGTGATTCGAGCTGGAGTTATTCCCTCGTTTCCGGTCGGCGTTAGTAATTAGGTAGTAGTGAATCCCTAGGCCTAACAAACCCTACCTAACGCCGTGCCGGGAAGGACGTTATAACTTCCTGGACTCGCGTCGGCCAGATAAAAGGACAACGGGATTAACCCCCCCCCCCCGCCCCCCTCCTGATAAGGGGAGAGCCGACGTCGGAGATCCGTAACAATATATATATATATATATGCATATATATATATGTATATATATATATATATATATATATATATATATATATATATATATATATATACTAGCTTCTGCGTTGTTACTAAGGAACGGGCTTATTTTAGCTGAGGGTAATGACTGTACCTGAGTTGCTGTGTTGTCATGATTTACACCAATCATCATACAACAATTATTTTGCACAAATTTATTTGTAGTGTTTGTGATATTACATTTTTATAAGCAATTTAGGTTGAAGATTTAGGTTGAAAAAATATATAAAATTCAAAAAAGAACCCCTCAGCACATACATCAGGGAGGGGTAGGTGCATACTGGAAGTTTGGGACGATTACACCTCACCACCACGTAATTCAAAACACCTCACCACCAAGTAATTCAAAACACCACCACCAAGTAATTCAAAACACCTCACCACCACGTAATTCAAAACACCTCACCCCCATGTAATTTAAAATACCTCACCCCCACGTAATTTAGAACACCTCACCCCACCTAATTTAAAACACATCACCACCAAGTAATTTAAAACACCTCACCCCCATGTAATTTAATACACCTCACCCCCATCAAATTTAAAACACATCACCACCATGTAATCCAAAACACATCACCCCCATGTAATTCAAAACACCTTACCACCATGTAAATCAAAACACCTCACCACCACGTCATTTAAAAAACCTCACCACCAATTAATTCAATGCACCTCATCACCAAATAATTTAAAACACCGCACCACCAAGTAATTCAAAACACCTCACCACCAAGTATTTCAAAACACCTCACCACCACATAATTCAAAACACCTCATCACCACGTGATTTAATAACACCTCACCACCACGTCATTTAAAAACACCTCACCACCACATAATTCAAAATACCTCATAACCACGTGATTCAAAACCACCACCACGTTATTAAAAACACTTCACAACCCCGGAAACAAAAGTTTCAGGGAGTAGTTCAGTGACAACAGACACTGCCCAGATATGTAGATATATAGATACCTGTACCTGAGATGCTGTTTTGTCATGGTTTACACCAATCATAATTCAAACAATCATAATGCACAAATGTATCTGTAATATACGTGATATTACATTTTATAAACAATTGAAGTTGAAAAAAAAAATTTTCCCCAAAAAATTCCCCCCCCAAAAAAAATAAAATTGGAAATTCCAAAACAATACGCTTAGGACATACCGACGGGAAAGGTAGGTGCATACCCGAAGTTTGGTACGATTTCACAAAAGTTTGAGGGAGTAGTTCAGTGACAAGACAACACAAGACAGACACTGCACAGATATATATAGATATATATATATATATATATATATATATATATATATATATATATATATATATATATATATATATATATATATATATATATATATATATATACATATATATATACATATATATATATATATACAGTGAAACCTTGACTTACGAGTGCACCAACTTACGAGTTTTCCGAGATACGAGCCGTCGCTCGGGCGGTTTATTGCTTTGAGATGCGAGCCGAGATCTGAGTTACGAGCTTATGCCACCCGCCACCAGGTGGGTTCTGGTCACGTGGTTATCTTGCCGTGCAAGCATCTCTGCCATATATCGCTGCTGCTTTGTTTTCGCATTTTGGTTATTTTGGAGCTTACGCCACCCGCCACCAGGTGGGTTCCGGTCACGTGGTTATCTTGCCGTGCAAGCATCTCTGCCGTATATCGCTGCTGCTTTGTTTTCGCATTTTGGTTATTTTGGAGCTTACACCACCCGCCACCAGGTGGGTTCCAGGGGCTCTTCTGGAAAAAGATGCTGAGGAGGACGTATATAACGGCAGAGGAGAAGAGCATGCCAGGCCACAACTTGTTCAGAGTGCCGACGATAGCTCGCCTTCTCTTTGTGGAAGACACGGTGATTTTTTTGATTTTTTTTTGTATACAAGATCGAGGCTCGTAAAAGAGCTAACATTAATCACACAAAAAGACAAACCGACACACAAAACACAAAAAACAAGGGGAGCGGCAGACAATATGGGGAGAGAGGGGGAAGAACACAAACACAACATTTGAGAGCAGGGACATCGGGAGGACTTGGGGGGAGGTGGGAGAGGAATAAAACATATGAACACTGCAAGGACTCTGGGGTGAATTACCGGGGGTAGAAAATATCAAGGTTTTCGATGGGTCATTGATGAGGTCATTTCGATGAGGTCATTGATGAAGACCAAAAATAGCACAGGGCCCAGAACACTACACAGATCCTTAACATCCAACAACTATTGGGACACAAACGGGGCGCCCAGTTTAGCGGTACACACATTGATGAATCACCCTGCCTGTGAAACACCGACATGACAGGTTATAGCTGGGTCGGGATTCAAACCCAGGCTGGACAGTTTAGAGTCAAGTGTGCGTACCTCCAGTCCAGGCCATCCTGCCAACTTGTATGCTGCATACAGGTGAAATATAAAGCGCGAGATATTTTTATATATACTGTTTCTTTAAAAAAAAATTGGTGTGGTTTTTGGCGGGCTGGAACGGATTCATAGCATTTCAATGCATTTTAATGGGGAAATTTAATTTGAGAAACGAGCAAATTGAGTGACGAGCTCGGTCACAGAACGAATTAAACTCGTAAGTCAAGGTTTCATATATATATATATATATATATATATATATATATATATATATATATATATATATATATATATATATATATATATATATATGTATATATATATATGTATATATATATATATATATATATATATATATTGTTACGGACGCGGTTTAGATGTTATTTACCGAGCGGTGGTATTGCCGCGACCTAACAGTTCCCCCGATTCTTCCCCAACTCACCCGATTCACCCAGACGTTGACCAAATCGCGCTATGCCAAATCAATGATGGAAAGGACACGACGACTGGGAAAGAGGAAACGACGCAAGGGGTACAGTTCTCAAGACCTCCGGAGGAGGGTATAATTACAGTGGTGGAGAAAAGGGGGTAGATTACACGGCAGAGTGAGGTAAAAGACACAGAAGAGATGGGCACTTAAATACAATCTTATCTATTCCCGGACAGACCACAGACAAACGGAACAAGGCTGACTTACACAGGGATTGATGGCAGGGAGGGACAGGTAGTTCGATGGCACAAGGTGCACCTTGGCTCGGGGACAGGATAAAGCACGGTCCAGTCCAGAAGATGCGGGGAGGCCTCACAGCGCTCGGAGGTGGTCTTGCTTGCTCCAAGCTCAGCGCGCATCTCACGTCACCTCCCTCTTCCTGCGCATGCTCAGCGGGGAGTGACACGCCCTCGGCTGGTTGGCCCCGCCCCACTGGGGCCGGTCCGCCGCTTCCATTGGGTGCGGGGGTTACCGGGCTCCGCCCTTGACGAGGAGCTGACAGGCAGCCCCTATTTGGTAACCCCGTCGAGCACATGTTCGATGGCGGCTCGTTGGGAAGGCCTGGTGCCCTCCCAACACCCCCTACCAACCAAGCCGGAGTGAGGACGCGTACTTCCCGCGCCCGCCGCTGCCGTTGCTGTTGTTGTTGTTGCTGAACCGTGAGGAAGAGCTGTGGGGAGGTATTGGGAGGTCCTAAACTTCCTAACGGTGCCATACAATCACATTCTGGTGCAACGAAGGGTCAGAATTAATGGAAACGAATCCTTAACTGACATAGACTACGAATAACTAGCAAGATGTCCTATAGTTGTCTTACATGAGATGCGGTGAACCTGGGCACGACATTTAATGGGGGAAATAGGGGGAGGTCGGGTCTACAGAGTGTTGTTTACAGAAAATGGGACTGGGGAATGGGGGATTGGGGATAGTTGGGAAGTATTGAGGAAATAGGGGAATATTTACAAGCGGATATGGATGGATGCAAATCCCATGTCCGCAACATTGCACCCTTCTCTACCTCGGGGCGGCCCAACCCGATAAATTTTTACCTACTTTAGTGCGGCACTCAGATGTAGTTCCCTCTACTATTAACTCAACCCTGAGTGCGACAGTTTTACAGATGTTCACAAATGAGTAAATATGTCCCCCTGCGACGTTGCACCCTTCTCCTAACAGAAACACACCCACAGGATAACGGAATCGCGGAAAGCATCCTCAAACTAAACATACAGCGGTAGGGAGCATTATTTACAATTGACGCTACTTTATTTACAAGACTAACCCAGGACCTGTGATTGTTCTTTCTGGGGGGGGGAGACAGTCTGCTCTGCATCAATGCACCATGAAAGCACCCAAAATGCACCAATACACCCTCAGGCACCAATCGGTGCCCAGTCATCATAGTTCGTCAATGTTCAATAATAAAAATAAACCAACAACCCCTAACCCTGCAGGTGGTCTCTTGCTCTTCGGCTCCCTCTGCTGGCTATTTACTTTCTTCCAGATGTTGTCATTTCCTTTCATTTTCTTACTGGCGGCCTATTTGAGCATAAAATGAAATGCACCCAACGTGTCCATTTTTATTTATTTATGGCCCACAGGGCCGACTAGTGTGGTTCACCTGTGGGGCATCGGTGCCCTGTGGCCAAGGTCCGCCAGCAAGATTTCGGGCCCTCATGGCCGGTTCCAGCAGAGGGGCCATGCCCCAACCCATGGGGTCCATAAGTGGTGCTTGGCCACAGACATGTGGTCCATAATGTGGTGCATCGATGCAGACAGCTGGTTCTGAGAGTTCCGGGCGCACAATGGCTGACTCACGCACGCTCCCCTCGGCGCCCAATGGCGCACAGGTCATGTGGGAGAAAAAAGGGGAAAGACAAATGAGCGAGGGGTAAGGTCACAAGGGTACACGTCAATAAGGCAATGCAAGGCGAAATGCGTACGGAGAGCGAAATGTGAAAGCTCGGCCCTACCGTACGTCACCCCCCCTGTCACCTACACTACCCTTGCCCTTACCCCATATTTACAAAATCTACACATTTACAAATTCGTCGCTACTGTCACGTCTTCCCCACATTTCCCTTACACCAAATTCGTCACCACAATCCCTCTAGCCAAAATTTGCCATCACCCAATTCGTCATCAATCCTCATAAGGAGGAAGAGATGGAACATCAAGCACAATGTCACACCCACGTCATGATGCGTCTCACATTCCAAACATCTGCACAATAAAATAACAAAACATGGCATGGTGTGGAGGTACGTCATCTCAGGTGAGTGCATGTAGATGGTGCGAGGAGACTTCAATCCTAACTATCTATCTATAATTCCAGTAATCTCTGTGTGTCTGTGTGTTTGTCTGTGACCGCTGTTTCTCGACAACCACGGGTCCGATATACTTGAAACTTGCCAGGTATATTGCTGGGGACCCGAGGATGTGCCTTTTCAAGGTTTGAAATTAATCGGACAAGTGGTTCCCAAGATATGGTCACCGTACTCGCAAGCCGTTCGCTTTGGCTTTGCGAATGGACCAAACCATTTCATGTAAATAGAGGGGGGGGGTTCTACCGTACTCGCAAGCCGTTCGCTTTGGCTTTGCGAATGGACCAAACCATTTCATGTAAATAGAGGGGGGGGGTTCTGTGGTCGTTACTGCCACGTGGTTTCAAAGTTTTTTTTTGTTGTTGTTGTTTGCACGCATGTTTTTTTGCACCCACGTACGGGCACGCCCTAGTCCTCTAAATGACATTAACACACTTTACACTACCCGGGGTCTCTCCCTGCCAATCCATTGGCCAACTTACACTCTGGGTTCTAAAAACCAATTCCCATTGACCAAACTGTGGTGCTTCTCAATTTGGGGTCTCACTCCCCCGATTCATCTCCCGGTGCCCTTGCACAATTTCTGGGCTGTGACGTGTAGCTCTCCCAGCAGGTCTACCCACCTGCACACCTCCACCACTGCAGTTGCCACCCGAGCTTACCTAGCTCCTTAACCTAACCTATCTACTGGGGAAGGCCCCTCCTGGCTCTGTCACCCCTTGGTGCCCTCTGGCACTGGGCTACCCGGGTCCGTCCTCCGGATCCTCGGGCCCCATCCACAACTACCGGCTCCCAGAGCCCACCTGCGGCCTCACCTGGCCGACATCCTCACAGTGGTGGAGTGCCCAAACCAACTACACACACTAACAGGCTACACGCCCAGCCATTTCCACCACACTGATGCACCCATCCAAATACCATTCTTCCACCCGCACCACAGATGCCAATATCCAACCACAATTTACCTATACCCTCTACCTAACACTTACACTACCCGCCCCGGGTACTCGTGAAAGGGGTCCACTCTTCCCCCATCCACACCTTCGCACCATGCACACCACTCCGTACCACTTACTCCAACTCTCTCCACACCACTCATTCTCTGCTCCATATATTTCACACACCTGTACTTGCACACCTGTGCTCTCATACTTGGTGCCGCCTGCACCCTTCTCTCCCCCAAGCGCATTCGCGCTGATCCACAACACTCACTACTCACCATGACACTCATCCACAATGCTCTCTCATTCATCACTTGTACACTCACACACACCTCGGAGCATTGCCTCACCGATGCCTCATTTGAAGCTGCTCACCAGCACTTCCATTCATACTGCATCATCTGCTCTGTCTACTCCATTCTAAAACTCGCGCTCCTCCATCTTCCCTTTAAACTATTGCGCTCCCTCGTCATTATAATCCACACTAATCTACCTGCGTCCCCACTACAGGTATCCTTGTCACTAACTAATCTTAACGTTGCCTAATGTCATCTTCTAGGGCCCTACACACAATATCCTAGCCCACCCGGGCTAGTTTTCACTGCCATACACCCCATAATCTAGTGCTCCGCTCCTTTGCCCCCCCTCGCCGTGAGGGATGGTGGATTGCCCATCCCACCACATCGGGGAGGTCCCACTATCAATTTTGCTCGTCCAAATTCCAACCAATTCAAAAATTTTCCATTTACTGCCAATTCTACCCACTATTATAAATTTCGATTCAAATCACTACCATCATCATCACAGTCCGCTATATCCTAGCCTCGGTGCGTCATGACATCATTAAACTCGGTTCGTAAAGCCGAGCAATGAATTCGGGTGGTTTGGTCGCCTGCAGCTTGAATCCGTCCGGCTTTCGGTTCAAGGGAGGTGGTTTGGTTGGGCCGAGGTTCCACGCACCATCTCGGCGCGGCACCTTGCGGTCCCGGGCCCGATGGCTCAATCTCCCTCGGTCGGAACCCCGTCCCCACGAGGGGGCACCGTTCCGCTTCCTCCCACTCGCCCTTGAACCGTACCGGTCGCCTCGCCCGCCAAGGCCCGGACTCGACCGTGCAGGGCGGGGCCAAGCCCGAATCGGCAACGACGCTTCGAAGAGAAACGACGCAGCTTCGATCCGCGCCGGGCCCTGCATCCAACAAAGCACGCCGCGCCCCGAGTGCTCGCATCGGCTATCCGTCGCCCCAACCGCCAACCCGGTTACCGTCGATGCTTCACCTGCATGCTCACACGCATACGCTACCCCTTTCACCCTCGCCAAATCCGGCGTTCCAACGCCGTCCGTACATTCCACCAACGCACTCCCTGTTACAAACCACACCTCTCGCGCACACTCTTGCGCACACTCGCCGCTCGCACACCTCGGTCCACACCTCTCCTCCGTTACGTCCTCCGTAACACTCACCATGGGCGTGCACTCTGGCATCCACCCACTAACGCGTTCACATGGGCTCTCCCACACTCGCGCTACCACCAATTCAGGTGTGCTTTCTCGCACACGTTCCACCACCACCTTACTCTCCGTGTCACACTCACCCTCGCACGTACACTCCGTATTGCTCTCACTCCCTGTGTCACACCCCGTACACACCGACGTGCATTCTCGCTCGCACTCAGTTTCACTCCCACACGTTATAACACACCCACTCGCCGACGCACACTTTTTCCTCACACGCGTGCCATTTTTACTCACACGGGACCCTTCACCAACGCCCGGGTGCCATATCGATCCCAATCGCGCGACAATTCTTTTGTCGCTAAACATCCTTTTACAAAATCTCCCAGCACAATACACAGCACGTCTCACCTTCGGGGTTCTTCTTCCTCCCTGCACCAAAACCTGCAAACTTCCATTCGGGTTAAGCACAGCATCGTGATGTGAGCAGGGACTTTGCACATTTTCCATTTCTCCCTGCAATTCCCGGGCGACCTCCGTCATCTCTTCAATTTTAATTCCCAGCACTGCTTTGTCTTTGTTCCCCTCGACGACCGTTGGCTTTAATAAAATTCCCTCTACCTCATCGGTCGCCGGCTTTTCCAAACCCCGTGTCGCGATTTCTACCCCCGTCATTGTACCCGCGCTTTCCTCCGCTTCGCTCAACCGGCGCTTCTCGACCCGCGTTACCTCCTCGTGCACCCCTGGGACCCTTTCGCCCACCATGCGATCCATGGTCTCCCCACATTTTTGCATGCGGTCACCCATTCTGTTGGTTATTGCTTCAATTTGGTTTCCCAATCCGTTCGTTATTGCTTCCATTTGGTTTCCCAATCCGTTCGTTATTGCTTCCATTTGGTTTCCCAATCCGTTCGTTATTGCTTCCATTTTATTACTCAATTTCTCCCCCTCTATTCTCAGCATCTCGGTGAATTGCGCCATGAAGTCCCCCACATCAAAGCCCGCTGCTACGGTCACGGGCGCGGCAAAATTTGGTGCCGCTGTAACCACGTGCGCGAGAGCGCCATTTTGTGCACCTGATACCCCCTCAACCACACCTTCTTTACTCTCCTCCACCATTTTCCCCACTTCTTCCCTGGGGTCCTGGGTCGATTCTACCCCACTCTCCTCTACCAGAACCCAGCCGTCTTGATCTGCCATAGCGCGACTTTCAAAATTCGGGTTTTTTGTAAAACAAAATCAAATTTCGGTGACTTGTAATTTTGAGCGCGTTAAGCGCGCTTCGGGTCCGTATCTCAACTCCCAGATACCAATTGTTACGGATGCGGTTTAGATGTTATTTACCGAGCGGTGGTATTGCCGCGACCTAACAGTTCCCCCGATTCTTCCCCAACTCACCCGATTCACCCAGACGTTGACCAAATCGCGCTATGCCAAATCAATGATGGAAAGGACACGACGACTGGGAAAGAGGAAACGACGCAAGGGGTACAGTTCTCAAGACCTCCGGAGGAGGGTATAATTACAGTGGTGTAGAAAAGGGGGTAGATTACACGGCAGAGTGAGGTAAAAGACACAGAAGAGATGGGCACTTAAATACAATCTTATCTATTCCCGGACAGACCACAGACAAACGGAACAAGGCTGACTTACACAGGGATTGATGGCAGGGAGGGACAGGTAGTTCGATGGCACAAGGTGCACCTTGGCTCGGGGACAGGATAAAGCACGGTCCAGTCCAGAAGATGCGGGGAGGCCTCACAGCGCTCGGAGGTAGTCTTGCTTGCTCCAAGCTCAGCGCGCATCTCACGTCACCTCCCTCTTCCTGCGCATGCTCAGCGGGGAGTGACACGCCCTCGGCTGGTTGGCTCCGCCCCACTGGGGCCGGTCCGCCGCTTCCATTGGGTGCGGGGGTTACCGGGCTCCGCCCTTGACGAGGAGCTGACAGGGAGCCCCTATTTGGTAACCCCATCGAGCACATGTTCGATGGCGGCTCGTTGGGAAGGCCTGGTGCCCTCCCAACACCCCCTACCAACCAAGCCGGAGTGAGGACGCGCACTTCCCGCGCCCACCGCTGCCGTTGCTGTTGTTGTTGTTGTTGCTGAACCGTGAGGAAGAGCTGCGGGGAGGTATTGGGAGGTCCTAAACTTCCTAACGGTGCCATACAATCACATTCTGGTGCAACGAAGGGTCAGAATTAATGGAAACGAGTCCTTAACTGACATAGACTAAGAATAACTAGCAAGATGTCCTATAGTTGTCTTACATGAGATGCGGTGAACCTGGGCACGACATTTAATGGGGGAAATAGGGGGAGGTCGGGTCTACAGAGTGTTGTTTACAGAAAATGGGACTAGGGAATGGGGGATTGGGGATAGTTGGGAAGTATTGAGGAAATAGGGGAATATTTACAAGTGGATATGGATGGATGCAAATCCCATATCCGCAACAATATATATACATACATACATATACAAGGGAACCCAAGAGTGACAGTCTGTACTCGACACTCTGTGCCTGCTCGGCTGCAATTGTGCATCGATCACGAGGGAGGGCACTTTGAAAATTACAAGTAAAACAGCTTGGTACAGTTCCGTAATAATTTTTAGATAAACATGTCATTCATTTATTTCTACCTTCTTGTACACTAATACAAATGGCAAACAAACAATCAACTGACAGAAATAAATAAATATGTATATATATATATATATATATATATATATATATATATATATATATATATATATATATATATATATATATATATATATATATATATATATATATATATATATATGAACAGAAATCTGGTGCTACTTTTGACTCACCCTGTATATATATATATATATATATATATATATATATATATATATATATATATATATATATATATATATATAATACCTATATATATGCTTATATATATATATATGCTTATATATATATATATATATATATATATATATAATTATATATACTAGGGCATGCCCGTACGTGGGTGCAATGCCCGTACGTGGGTACGTGGGTACGTGGGTGCGAGTACGGTGACAATCCCCCCCCCTCTATTTACATGAAATGGTTTGGTTCATGAAATGTTTTGGTCCATTCGCAACGCCAAAGCGAACGGCGAACGCTTTACATGAAATGGTTTGGTTCATGAAATGTTTTGGTCCATTCGCAACGCCAAAGCGAACGGCGAACGGCTTGCGAGTACAGTGACAATCCCCCCCCTCTATTTACATGAAATGGTTTTAATTAGTTTTAAAACATAGTTTAACGCCAACATAGCGGCAACATAGTTTGCCAACGTGAAATAAATGAATACGCTCTCAAATGTGCCGTCCGAGGCAGAGTGTGTTCGCCACGTTCGGCACACGCGATAGCTCGCTGCTCTCTGATTGGTTGAATCGTTTTTTGGACATAGCTCGGTAAGTACTTGTCCGATTAATATGAAACCTTGAAAAGGCACATCCTCGGGTCCCCAGCAATATACCTGGCAAGTTTAAAGTATATCGGACCCGTGGTTGTCGAGAAACAGCGGTCACAGACAAACAAACAAACAAACAAACACACATACAGAGATTACTGGAATTATAGATAGATATATATAATTAATTAATTATATATATATATATATATATATATAGATATATATATATATATATATATATATATATATATATATATATATACATACTCGTGGGTTATGCTTACACATTGTAAGCAAAGACAAACTGTGCTTTGTACATAGGTACATAGTAAATGGAAGCTTTATGATTTTCGGCCAGCATTACCGACATCCTGCTAGATATCCATTGTTTTTGTTGTTTGTATTTTTTACAGACGCGTTTCCAGTTTTTTAACAGTAATTTACATTGAGGTGTTTATTTCACAGTTTGTAGTTATATAAATTACAATTTCCAAATCCAAGATATTGATTGAGGCTTTAAAAAAAATCTTATTTCTTTTATCCATCACTCCTTATATCTTCACAATGAAAAATATCCTTGTTGCTAGGCCACATGTTAATTCATGTTGATAGTGTAATCGGGCCACATCGACATGTCCAATAAGGTCGGAGGCTCAGGTCAAATGATTTTCTCCAATAATCTAAAAGCAGGTTGAGAAATTTGCAGAGGCATTTCTCACAAATATACTTTTATTATTGTGAGCCAAGGAAATGGGTATGGATCTCATTGATTTTTACTCAGACATTATTACTTGCAATAGTTCTAGTATTCATACATACTTTCAAGCTATTTAATGCAGTTGTTAATTAAAACCAAATCACCTCAACTGCTGAGGCCACCACATCATGGCTTGTGACTCATTCAGAGAAGTTGTAATGAAATTATTGAGGAAAGGCCAAAAGCTTACTGCGTCGTGTCTTGGAGAGGATTAAGTGATAATTGACACAAGTTTAGCAGGAAATTTAGAAGCTGTGGAAAAATGTAATGAAGAGGAGAGGCAACGAGAAACAGGTTGGCATTCATCCAAATAGTAAGTGAAATCAAGTTTGCACTTCAATTCCTTGAGAATACCTTATTTGAAGGTACTGGTTGCATTTCATTTCCATTCCATGTATGTTACTTGTGAGTTTCATTCCCATGTCATGTATGGGGAAACATTTGCAATGCAAGCAGCTTCCACATTTTTTTTCTGTGCAGTAAATGCCCTGCTACAGCACTTAGAATACCTTGATCGTTGTCCTGTTGATTTCATGCATTGTTAGACCTGTCCACCGATGCAGATCGATACTAGCCTTCACCAGAAAGACTAGTTCTTCATTTTATGGGGATTGGCAGGATGGCCTCGAAGTATGTACACTCTTGCCTCCAAGCTGTCTCGCCTGGGTTCAAATCTCAGCACAGCTATAAACTGTCATCCCAGTGTTTCGTCATTTTGTGTGCCGTTCCTTGGATGTACAATGTACATCCAATTGGGCGTCCCATCTGCTGGCATTAATTTGTGGACGCTAAATAAACCACAGTATCGTATGCAAAGAGGAGGCAAGTTATCACCAGCACTCTGGTCACTTTTCAAATTCCTGCCAAACCGACAGAGGGCATTGCATCAGCGGTACATCAGTGGTCATGCACAAACTTGTGCTACGTACATGCGAAAGAAGAAGAGCATAAATTCTGAAATGTGCACTTTGCTTTGGGTTTAACGCATTGAGGTGTGAAAACGATAGGTAAGGAGGTTGGGGGGAGGGGGAGGGGGATAGTTGAGCTACATTTATGGACCACAGACCAAAGTGGTAATTAATTAGCACATTATGGAATTTCTGCTTTCAAAAAACAAAACAAAGAAAAGCAGATTCAAGTGATATCATATGCTGTATATATAGACAGGCCTTATTTATATAGTATATATACAGTCACGTGAAAAAGTAAGTACACCCCATGTAAAGTTTTGACTTTTTCAACATATTTCAACATACAGCTATTTGATCTTCATTTCAACAATATTGACAGATAAAGGTGATATAATACAACAAATATCATGAAATATTTACATTTTGTAGTCCATTGTATAATTTAAATAAACATAAGTTTCGCATGTGGAAAAAGTAAGTACACCCCGACATTTATCACTACTTCAAATTAGTTAGAGCATTTTATAATTTTTTTGAAAAATCTGTGAAAAAATTGCTTACCAATAGCTTTCTTCACCAATGTGTTCATGTCGGTGTCCACAAACACCTCTCAATTTATTCCTTCCCAAATCCTTGGGGAAAAGTCAAAATTCAAAATGGCGTCCAAAATGGAAAAATTGTGGATAAAGTCATAGTTTGGCCAGAAATTTAATACTTAATATGGGGAAGAAACCACAAAAATATTGTTCTAGGACAATTGTGAACTCTTGCTAAGCATATTTGTATTATTATCTTGCTTTATATCCAAGATGGTGGCCAAAATGATGTCCAAAATGGCCGCTAAAATGTGAAAATTGTGGATAAAGTCATAGCTTGGCCAGAAATGTAATAATTATTATCTTGCTTCAATAATAGGTGTCTACTGAGACCTCTCAATTGATTCAGTATGGAAGGGGATGTAATAGCTGCACCTGGCCATGGCTTGAGGTGTTTCATCTGTGATGATCCTGGGACTGAGATGCAGAAGCTGTCAAAAGTCACCCAAAAAGGCCACTCACAGATGTTATCATATTCTGAGTGCGTGGACGATGCGGCGCTGATCAGGAGACTAAATGAGGACTGGAAAAACGGAGATGACCCCAAGTTGAGATATCATTTGGATTGCAGAACCGAGTTATACAATCGTGTGAAAAGTATATCCACTGCAACTGCTAATCGTAAGTTTTTAGATTATCACTCAGAAGAAGTAGCCACTTGCAGAGATTTCGATCCCAATCTGTTATAAGTTGTGATGTTGCAAATGAAGAAAAACTAACCAAAACTACCTTTCTACACAATCCATTCCCTAGGACAAGACGAGGAGGACCGAAGGTCAGGCAGGATGAAAAGACGACGGGTATTCTCTGGGTCAAGTACTTCAAGTGCCGGCAGCTCCAAGACCAAAACCCCATCAGTACACCTTGTCTACCGTGAGATGGGAGGCTAAGCTCACCTGGAAGGACATCGCTGAGAGCTACCTCCAGTTTGTGAAGTCCATGGGGAGCCATTGCCTCAGGATCACTGTGGTCTTTGACGGATACGGCAGCTCCACCAAGGACCATGATCACCTGAGACGAACCAGGAACACATGCTGCGACATTCTGATTCGCCCAGACATCAAAAGCCTCGTTCCAAGAGAAAAGTTCCTCGACAACAAGGTGCTGCTGTAAAAAGCAAGGAGTCAAGTGTATTTCTGCTTGCGGCAACTGTCATGGTAACTCTTGCCAGAACATCAACCAGCCAGATGACGAGAGGAGTGTGGGATATGCTGGGGATTAGGATGAGTAAGGTGAACTAGAGAACTGACTAACCGAGGTTTCAATTGAGATACATTTCTATTTCTATATAAAGCTATGACTTTATCCACAATTTTCACATTTTAGCGGCCATTTTGGACATCATTTTGGCCACCATCTTGGATATAAAGCAAGATAATAATACAAATATGCTTAGCAAGAGTTCACAATTGTCCTAGAACAATATTTTTGTGGTTTCTTCCCCATATTAAGTATTAAATTTCTGGCCAAACTATGACTTTATCCACAATATTTCCATTTTGGACGCCATTTTGAATTTTGACTTTTCCCCAAGGATTTGGGAAGGAATAAATTGAGAGGTGTTTGTAGACACCTACATGAACATATTGGTGAAGAAAGCTATTGGTAAGCAATTTTTTCACAGATCTTTCAAAAAAATTATAAAATGCCCTAACTGAATACCTAAAATTTGAATCAAGTGCACCAGCTCAGGTGCAAATGATTAGAACATCGTCAGAGAAGATCTTGGAGGAACCTGTCTTATTTAAACCTCAGACATTTCGTTTAGTTTGCTCTTTGTTGTTGAAGTGTGCGGCGTCACCATGCCTCGATCAAAAGAGCTCTCTGAGGCCTTCATAAAGAAGGTTATAGATGCCTACAAGTCTGGGAGGGGATTTAAAAATATCTCCAAACAATTTGAAATCAATCATTCGACCGTCCGGAAGATCATCGACAAGTGGAGAAGATTCCAAACAACTGCCAACTTGTTCAGGCCAGGCCGCCCCAGCAAGTTCAGCCCAAGAGCAGACCGCAATATGCTGAAAGAAGTCTCTAAGAACCACAAAATGTCATCACGGGACCGACAGGTAGCTCTTGCCACTGTTGATGTCAAAGTGCACGAGTCTACCATTAGAAAGAGGCTGCACAAATTTGATCTACATGGGAGGTGTGCCAGGAGGAAACCTTTGCTGTCCAGAAAGAACATCAGGGCAAGACTAAAGTTTGCCAATGAACACCTCGGCAAAGACCAGCACTTCTGGAACAATGTGCTCTGGACAGATGAGTCAAAGGTAGAGCTATTTGGCCACAGTACCAGAAGACATGTTTGGCGAAAACCAAAGACAGCATTTGACCACAAGAACCTGATACCAACTGTAAAGCATGGTGGTGGAAATATTATGGTTTGGGGCAGCTTTGCTGCATCAGGGCCTGGACAGCTCTCCATCATAGAATCCACGATGAATTCTTCATTGTACCAGAGTGTGCTTGAGGATAATGTGAGGCCATCTGTCGGAATGTTGAAGCTCAACCTAAGGTGGACCTTGCAACATGACAATGACCCTAAACATACCAGTAAATCCACCAAGGAATGGCTGAAAAGAAAGAAATGGAGAGTTCTGGAATGGCCAAGTCAAAGCCCGGATCTAAATCCCATCGCGATGTTGTGGGGGGATTTGAAACGAGCTGTGCATGCAAGAAACCTCTCAAACATCGCACAGCTGAAAGAATTCTGCATGGAGGAGTGGGCATACATTTCTCCCAGTCGATGTCAGAGACTGGTAGACAGTTATAAGAATCGCCTACTTGAGGTTGTTTCTGCCAAAGTGGGCAATACCATCTATTAGAGACAAGGGTGTACTTACTTTTTCCACATGCGAAATTTGCATTTATGTTTATTTAAATTATACAATTGACTACAAAATGTAAATGTTTCATGATATTTGTTTTATTATATCACCTTTATCTGTCAATATTGTTGAAATGAAGATCAAATAGCTGTATGTTGAAATATGTTGAAAAAGTCAAAACTTTACATGGGGTGTACTTACTTTTTTATGTGACTATACACACACACACACACACACACACACACACACACACACACACACACACACACACACACACACACACACACACACACACACACACACACACACACACACACACACACACACACACACACACACACACACACACACACACACACACACACACACACACACACACGTCCAAAATCCCTGGGCACATTTGAAGAACGATACCTGCAACAAAAAACTAAGTTTATTATTGTTCTTTGGTGCAAAACAAAACAAGATTACTCATAAATGGATGTGACAGCTTCAACACGCACAGACATCACGTGATACACAACAGGGTGAGGAGCCATATATATGGCTAATGACATCTGTCTAACTTACTCTGAAACACGGAAAAGAGAAAAATTATTTGGAAAAAGTTGCTTCAATCGCTCCTGACTTTCTGTTAAAGGCATCATTCGGCCACCTTGTTGCCATGTTGGTCTTTTGCAAAGGCAAAGATTTATTCAGAGCAGTCATAATCACAATTGCCATTATGTTACGTCATTATGACGGCTGACTCCACCGACCAACATTTAAATTTACAAGTACACCCGCTCACTAGGGACCTGCATGAAGGGTCATTCCTCTTTGGGGTATATAGATTACAGTCGATCTATGGTCGGGTCTCAAGAACATTGGTTTTTTTCATTTACCAAGTTTCTTGTGGAGAGATCGCAAAGTGGCTAAAGCATTCGAGCAAGAACTCCATTCAAACTGTTAAGGAACGGCTGACTTGGCAAGGACTGCTTGGTAAATGAGCACACCTCCAACTATTGTGGGGTATATAGATTTCAGTAGATCTTCACTCAGTTCTGTGGATGTTGGGATTACCTCCATATTTGTTTGTTTAATGTTATGAACAGCATTAACGACTGTTTTAAAAGCTAATATAATATGTGTTTGTGGTTTATATTATTTTACAAGCCCGGCTACGCCACTGTTAGACGTTTGGTCTTGTTTATTTTATTTTTGGGAGTGATAGAGGCAGGCACCATCATGCTTTGGGGAACTTCTGATCCATGTATGTGACTTCCTGGCACTCCCTCGCACCAGAGACGGAAATGTTGGTTCGAGGCCAAGCTAACGGTGCGGTGTGCTATCCGGTGCGGTGTGTTATCCGTGCGGACACTATTCGTCCCCAATTAAGCCATTTGCATTCAGTGCAAAGAGCATCATGCTGCCACCACCATGCTTCAGGGTAGGGAGGGTATTATATGTGTGATGAATTGTGCAAGTTTCCACCAGACGCAGTGCTTTGCATTCAGGTAAAAGAGTTCAATTTTTAGCTCGTAAGACCAAATAATATTTTACCTCATGCTTTAAGTCTTTCATGTGCTTTTTTGCAAACTCCAGGCGTGCAGTCATTCGACTTTTTCTTCGGAGTTGTTAACGTCTGGCCACTCTCCCATAAAGCCTAGATTTGTGAATGCTGCAGAGACTGTTGTCCTTCTGGAAGGTTCTCCCATCTCAGCCAAGGAACTCTGTAGTTCTGTCAGAGTGGTCATTGGGTTCTTGGTCACCTTCTTCACCAAGGTCCTTCTTGCCCGGTTGCTCAGTTTGGTCGGACAGCCAGCTCTAGAAAGAGTCTGGGTATTTCCATATTCATTCCATTTCCTAATGATGGAGCTCACTGTGCTCTTGGGAACTTTCAACACTAGAAATGGTTTTATACCATTCCCCAGATTGATGTCGCCTCAAAATTGTATCTCGGAGTTCAATGGACAGTTCTTGGACTTCATGGGAGAGTTTCTGCTCTGACATGCACTGTCAACTGTGGGGCCTTGTATAGAAAGGTGTGTTTCTTTCTAAATCATGCCCAATCAATTGAATTGGCCACAGGTGAAGTCTAATAAAGTTGTAGAGACATCTCCAGGATGATCAGAGTAAATTGGATGCACCTGAGCTGAATTTGGAGTGTCAGAGCAAAGGGGTTGAGTATTTATTGACTCAAGACATTTCAGCTTTTCATTTTTAATTAACTAGCGAGGAACCCGTGCTATGCATATGGGTGGGAAACCAAAAGCAAACAAACAATATGGAAATGGTGAATGGCTGAATGCTTAACCATGGAACCAATAAATTCCACCTTCCTGTGCCACCTTTAGTCGAACATCAAACATTGACAGCAGATTCGTGAAGGACTTGAGCCAAAAACGTACCCGTCTGAATGGTTCTATACCCAGTCAATGGCGAATCTGCATATGGCGTATCCGCGGATGTCACGGTTAGAAAGTATAAACCCTCACGTCATTTTCTCATTCATATTTAAACTCAATAGCTCTATTTTCATTCCAAACAGCATTATTTCAATCATACATTAATACTCCAACAAAATACTGTGTTACAATCACGATTGTATTGAAATGTTATCAAACCAGCCCATTGTGTTCACTCTGTTCACTTCCTCTGTTCACTTCCAGATTCGGGAGCAGGGCCGTATCGAGTTAATTTCAAAATTATAATTTTATTGAGGAACTTATGAAAGCTCCTACATACCTAACAACATCCGCTGGGACCCCAAAACGTTCCACAGAGAGTTTAGTGGGGCTAGCCCCAAAACTGAGGGAGTAGTTTTGATATGGACGAACAGACAGACACTCCTGTTTTATGATATAAATTTGTAAAAAAAACTCTGAAACAAATTTTGCACTTTGACATTATCGAGTTTGACCTGGACTCTGTGTCCTTTCCTCCTAACAAGGTGGAAAAGTTTCTATCAACCCTCGACTCTGATTCTGCAACTGGACCTGATGGCATCAGCCCACGGGTCCTAAAATCCTGTTCTTCCGCTCTTTCACTCCCTCTCTCTGTTCTCTTCACCCTCTCTTTTGCTCAAGGTCATCTGCCATCTGCTTGAAAATCAGCCAACATCACCACTTTGCACAAAAAGGTGCAAAAACAGATCCTAGCAACTACAGACCAATCAGCCTTCTCCCAATTATCAGCAAAGTCATGGAATCCATCATTGCTTCGGACATGAAATCTTTCCTCTTCTCCAATGGCTTGATCTCTGATCATCAATTTGGTTTCAGACCAGGTCACTCTACTCTGGACATGCTGCTTCTACTGTCTCAACAATGGATGGAGGTCCTCAATGCCAAACAGGAAATTAGAGCTGTCTCCCTCGACATATCACGTGCCTTCGATACGGTCTGGCACCCCGCTCTGCTCACCAAACTCTCCTCCTTTGGTATCCATTGAAATCTCCACGCATGGCTGGCGGACTTCCTCTCTAGATGGAGTCAACGTGTGGCCCTGAATGGGTTTCTCTCATCTCCTCTTCCTGTTCAGGCTCGAGTTCCCCAAGGCAGTGTTCTGGGCCCTGTGCTTTTTCTGGTCTTCATTAATGATCTCTCCGACTCTCTTGAAAATCCTCTCTATCTCTTTGCTGATGACTCCACCCTCTGCCGCTCCATTCCCCATCCCTCAGATCGGCAGTCTGCAGCCTGCAGCCTCCTCACTCTCTGCAGACCTGGACAAAATCACAGACTGGGCAAACAAGTGGAACATGTCTTTCAATCCTGACAAATCTCACACTCTTACGATGTCTCTCCGAAAAGACCGACTGGACAACCCTCCCATCCACTTTCTGAATAATCCTCTCCAAGAAGTTCTGTCACTCAAGCTTTTGGTTTCACTATCTGCCATGATCTTTCCTGGGAAAACCACATTTCAAATCTGGCCTCCAAAGCCAGTCGCCGACTGGGCATCCTCCATCGTGCGAAGTCCTTCCTTGGCACACCTGAGCTCCTCACCACATACAAGGCTTTCATCCGCAGCTCAATGGAATACTGCTCTCCCCTCTGGGCTGGTGCTCCTGCCTCACACCTAGCTCGTCTTCACTCTATTGAAACCAAAGTGTTCAGAATCATTGGAATCTCCCGTGATGAAGCTACCGCCGAGGGCCTTTCACTTACTCACCGCAGGCAGGTTGGTGGTCTTTCTGTCTTCTACCAACTCCTCTCCGGCCTTGCTCCTCCAGCTCTCTCTGTGCTCTGTCCCCCAAATATTCCTACAGGTCGCACAAGATCTGCCTGCAACCCTCTTATGGTTAAACTGCCAAAATCAAGACTCTCTGCTCACTTTCACTCCTTCATTCCTCTTTTCTCCTGCCTCTGGAACAAATTCCCTCACTCTCTTCAATCCCACTCCTCCCTCCAGGTCTTTAAAACAGCTGTTCACCACCTTCTCTTATCTTCCCCCACCCAAAACCTTGATCTTTTCTACCCCCGCTAATTTCACCCCAAACCCACATTTTTGAAATACCAACTTCTTTCCTGGAAGTCCTTGGTGTCCTTGTGTTTTATACTTCTCCCCCCCCCCTCCCCCCCCCCCCCCACTTCCTACGCCACCTCCCCCCAAGCCCTCTCCCTCCCACACATTCCCAATGTCCCTGCTCTCAAATGTTGGGTTTGTGTGCTTCCCCCTCTCTCCCCATCTTGTCTCCCGCTCCCCTTTTTATATACTTTGTTTGTTTGTCTGTTTGATTTGTTTGTGTGATAAATGTTAGCTCTTTCACGAGCCTCGATTATGTATACAGAAAAAAAAAGATCAGTGACAAATAATCTCAATTTAATCCATTTTTTATTCAGGCTGCAACACAACAAAATTTGAAAAAGGTCAAGGGGTGTGAATACTTTCTGAAGGCACTGTAGTTGATAACATTGAGAGAAAGAAATGTGGGAGGATGGAAAGGACCCGCAATGTGAGGGAAGAGAGTGATGTAGGGGAGTGGGGTCTGGGAGGTGTGGGCTGTGGGGGTGGTTCTTCATGTGAAGGTGGGGTCTGGGAGCATGGGGTGACACTCTGGGGAGGGGGTTTAAGGGTCTGGGAGGGGGTAGAGGGTCTGGGAGAGGAGGGAGGGTCTGAGAGTGTGGATGGGAGAGGAGGGTCTGAGAGTTTGGGTGGGAGGGGAGTGTCTGAGAAGGGGAAAATATTGTAATCCAATAATAACCGAGGATCAGTACTTTAATTGTGTAAAATGGACTACGGTATCAATATGAACCGAGGATCCGTACATTCATAGTGCTAAATGAACCAAGGTGCCAACCAATATGAACCGAGGATGTTCTGTGATATTTCTGCTGTTAAGAAATATAATTTTGGGGGAGGGGAGACTCTTTCAACCAGCGCAAGAATAAAAGGCTTCCTTTTTTATATTGTGGTATTTTCACTATGGGATTCTAGCTAGTCTAACATTATTAGTGTAAAAAAAAAAGTTTCCACCCATGGTATTTTTGAAAATGAAAATGCCAAAAAAAAACACACAAATAGGCAAAAAATTGCAATGAATGACACAAGCAAACAAACTTATTTGATTGGGTAATCAATACAAACTCGTATTTTAAATGCTTTCAGTGAGCAATAAAAAGGTGACCCTCTGGAGTGCGGCTCGTACCGAGCGATAAAGTTATTGGAGCATGGATTGAAGGTATTGGAAAGGGTGTTGGAAAGGAGGATAAGGAAGAAAGTGAAGATCGACGAAATGCAGTTTGGATTTATGCCAGGAAGAGGAACGACAGATGCGCTTTTCATTGTGAGGCAGTTGCAGGAGAAGTACATGGATAAGAGGAAGAAGTTGTTTTTTGGGTTTGTTGATCTGGAGAAAGCATTCGATAGGGTTCCACGCAAAGTATTGACATGGGCATTGAGGAAGTTAGGAGTGGAGGAATGGTTGATCAGAGTAGTGATGGCAATGTACAAAAGAGCACGCACAGCTGTAAGGACGAAGGACGGGAACAGTGGTGAGTTTGAGGTGAAGGTGGGAGTGCATCAGGGGTCGGTACTAAGTCCACTACTATTTGTAGCTGTGATGGAGGTGCTGGCTCAGAACGTAAAGGAGGGTTTACCGTGGGAGTTGTTGTATGCAGATGATCTGGTGTTGATTGCGGAAAGTATGGATGGACTGAAGGAAAAGATGAACAAGTGGAAGGAATGTATGGAGACAAAAGGTCTGAAGGTGAATATCGGAAAGACAAAGGTGATGGCAAGTGGTAAAGCATGTGGTGAGGTGGAAAGAACTGGGAAGTGGCCGTGTGCTGTGTGCAGGAAGGGTGTCGGAGTGAACTCCATTCAGTGTACAATGTGCGCTGAGTGGGTTCATCAAAAATGTAGTGGTCTGAGAGGGTCATTAACCAGTGTGGCAGCTACATTCAAATGTAAGGTGTGCGCAGAGGGAGCTGCAGATGGAGGAAATGTTGAGTTGGATCTTGGAGATGGCGTGAAGCTGGAAGGTGTGAAAACATTTTGCTACCTCGGAGACATGCTGAATGGAGAAGGTGGATCAGACTCGGCAACGGTTGCTCGAGTGAGATGTGCATGGAAGAAATTTCGGGAACTGAGTGGCGTGCTGATGAGGAGGAGAGTGTCGCTGAAGCTGAAGGGAAAGGTGTATGCTGCATGTGTGAGAAGTGTTATGATTTATGGGAGCGAGACATGGGTAATGAACGTAGAGCAGCAACGAAGGCTGGAAAGGGTGGAAATGCGAATGGTTCGATGGATGTGCGGAGTATCGTTGAGAGAGAGGAGGACAAATGATAAATTGCGAAAGATGATGGGAATATTGCCTGTGATTGATGCTGTGAAGAGGAACAGGTTGAGATGGTTTGGTCATGTATTGAGGAAGGATGAAAGTGACTGGTTGAGAAGAGTGATGGAAGTTAATGTAGAAGGAAGTAGAGGACGGGGAAGACCGAGAAAGACTTGGCTAAAGATGGTGGAAGAAGAAATGCGGGCAAGGGGGTTAACAAGGAGAGATGCAGAAAATAGGGCAAAATGGAGAAGATTGTCATGGGGACCGCAAGGCTAACCCCCGCTGTAGCAGGGAAAATTGCCTTAAAATGCATGTTGTTGTTGTTGTTGTTGTTGAGCAATAAAAAACAACGCTTACATCTATCTATAATTCCAGTAATCTCTGTCTGTACGTTTGTACGTTTGTACGTTTGTCTGTGACCGCTGTTTCTCGACAACCACGGGTCCGATATACTTTTAACTTGCCAGGTATATTGCTGGGGACCCGAGGATGTGCCTTTTCAAGGTTTCATATTAATCGGACAATTACTTACCGAGCTATGTCCAAAAAACGATTCAACCAATCAGAGAGCAGCGAACGATCGCGTGTGCCGAACGTGGCGGGCACACTCTGCCTCGGATGGCACATTTGAGAGCGTATTCATTTATTTCACGTTTGCAAACTATGTTGGCGTTAAACTATGTTTTACAACTAATAAAAACGAATTTGCGATTCATTCGCTTTCCTGCGCGTTTGTGCACGCGATGGCGATTTCTTTACCAAACTCCGGAAGCCGTTCGCTTTGGACCAAACCATTGCATGTAAATAGAGGGGGGGGATTGTCACCGTACTCGCAAGCCGTTCGCTTTGGACCAAACCATTTCATGTAAATAGAGGGGGGGGATTGTCACCGTACTCGCAAGCCGTTCGCTTTGGACCAAACCATTTCATGTAAATAGAGGGGGGGGATTGTCACCGTACTCGCAAGCCGTTCGCTTTGGACCAAACCATTGCATGTAAATAGAGGGGGGGGATTGTCACCGTACTCGCAAGCCGTTCGCTTTGGACCAAACCATTTCATGTAAATAGAGGGGGGGGATTGTCACCGTACTCGCAAGCCGTTCGCTTTGGACCAAACCATTGCATGTAAATAGAGGGGGGGGATTGTCACCGTACTCGCAAGCCGTTCGCTTTGGACCAAACCATTTCATGTAAATAGAGGGGGGGGATATAATTTTAGATATAGATATAGTACGGGCAATGCCCTAGTATTAGCAATACAAATTATATTAATATACTGATACAAATTATATTATTCAGTATAAATGATACTGCAATGAGCTTAAAAGCTGCTGACATATATATATATATATAGTATATATATAATTTTATAAACAGGAATTAAATTCCTGCATGGGGCTAAGTGGGAAAAACTCTGACTCAACACGGGACTCGAACCAACGGTCTCCATCACTTTTGCGGTGACAGCCTATTGCGCTATTGAACCAGCCAAAATCTCCTCAGAATTTTTCCACACTTAACACTGCGAGCTTTATAATGCTTTATAAAAGCTGCTGACATATATATATATATATATATATATATATATATATATATATATATATATATATATATATATATATATATATATATATATATATATATATATATATATATATATATATTCCAAGACCCTCTTCATTGAAACAAGTCAGACTGCAGAAATGTGAAAATGAACAGGGAGAAAGATTATGAACTAAATTCTCTGCCAGTTTTCCATATTTATGCATCACGTAAGCCTGCTGCTTTCACTTGGAAAGTACTTCCTCCTCTTCACGAAATCAAAAGCAATAGACCAGCCAAGTGGTTTGATCAACGATTGACGAGTGGATCGTCGCTATTTCATTGCAGTTTTCTTTAATATCAGGCTCGTGGAAGAGCTAGAAATTAGGGGAATATGTTAAACGTCATCTTCATCAATGCTTTATTTACTTCGTACTTTTCATTGCATAACATCAACACTAAATTATAGTTGAAGGGTCGGAATGATGCGATGCTCTGGGAACATGCTTTTCAGGGTAACATTCCAACAAGCATGTGCACCACGTGCACATCTATTGGTGCATGTACTCCTCCTCTGAATGCAAAACACATGTATTGAAATGCAGTTAATGTGAATATGTGCGGTTGCCTATTCTTCAACATTTTTCAAAGCTATTTGAATTCACATCGCTATTATTTATTTTCCTTTCATATATGCAGCACCTGACTTCTGGTTACATCATTTTTAGATGTGAGGCTCCACCCCTGATGCAGTACCTAACCCCATCCCTTGCAACGTCAAGCCGATACTCCCCACTTCTCCATATATTCAGTATGGATTACGGATCTCACCAGAATATTAACACTGGCCACAGGGGTCTTTTCCAAAAGATACTGTAGCATCTTTAATGGCCACAATAAAATGCAAGCAGATAGGACAACAGACATAATTGTTTCACAGCTCTTGTAAGATCCTTCCCCCTTGCATTAGCGAGCTGGCAGGATAGACTAGAGGTTTGCATTTGGCTCGCCCGAGTTCGAATATTGGCGCAGCTATAACCTCTCATCCTGTTGTTTCACAGTTCGGACGAGGCATCAATGTGTGCGCCATCCCTCAGATGGGCGTTAAGCCAGAGGACCTATCTGGTAGAATTCGTTTGTGCAGATTCAAGATCCCACAGCATCCTTCATGAAGAGTTGGGGAGATATAGCTGGCACCCTGAACAAATGACATGTTAATGTCACCTTCAGTGTAATATGAAGCCTGGCTAGCCAGTTCATGAAAGACTTGGGCCAAAAATGTGCCATTGCTGACCCCCACAAGAAGGTAGGAAAAATGTAGGACTGTTGGAGAAGTAGTCGTAACAGCAGTAGAAGTCGGAGTAGAGAATGGCATAAGCGATACACTTTCAGAAATGATTTATTATTGATACACATTAAAACATGAACATCCTCATTAACAAAATCCTAACGAGCATGGCCATGCCTCTTTCAAATACTTTTTGATAAATTCTGCAGAGTATTTCCACTGACGTCGTTCCTCCACAGCTAAAGTAATGCCAATATGAGTCACAACCCGATGATTAACTCGACTTGCATGTACTAGAAGGACCCACTCACTCTCTATGGGAGCGGCCAGGGGGGTTATGTTATTATCCTTATTGAAGCTGCACTTCAAAATACCCCTCCAAAATACCTCGTGCTGCGTAATTCAAAACACCGCACTGTACTGGAAAACGTAGGAGCAGGAATGCTCTACTGTAAAACGTGGTACTTGTAATACCCTCTCCCACCTGGAGGAGCGCTACACCCTCGGGCCGAGACATATGCATAGAGAATTTGTGTCCCTCCTCCCACCCCACCCCATCCCTCAAGACCACCGGCAAAAAGAAAAGCACCCCTATGCACTAATTGGGGTCATGCTGACCCTATATAGCAAGTCTGGATATAATATGCCCAGAACTGCAGGAGTAATAGCGCAACAAACAAACAAAAACACACAAACAAACACACACACCGGTCCGTGAATTATAGTAAAGATTGTTGAGTGAAATTAACCTATCACCATCTGGACTGTAAGGAAGGAACTGATGGTGGTTCAATTTCGCTGTGGACATTTTTTTACAGTAAGGTTATTTTTTACCAGTATTGACAAGATTTCAACCACTGCCCTGAATCACGTTTCCTGTTTAATCCGTGTGCTGAAAATAAAGGTGGTGGCAAAGGAGACAGCAAAGAGAGAGGAACTGTGCATAATTATTAAATTTCGAGACAACAAAAGGGTTAACACCTGAAATGTCAGCTTCCCCTAGCTTCCTACAACAATTAGAATGCCTTGATCATTGTCCATCAAACCTTCTGACATTTACAGGTGAATGGCTGTGTAGTATGGTGGACATTGTTTGCCATGGATATTTGTATTTCACAAATCATATTGTATTTCACAACTGCCATAATATTTGTATTTAAAGTTAACACTCATTGCCTCCTTCCTCACAGCCCCTTTCCTCGGGCTTGTGCCAAGGTTCTCCATCAGATGTCTCAAAATTCCAGCTTCAGCACTTAGCTTCAGCTATATTCAAGCATTCCAGCTTCAGCTTCAGCACTTCAGCACTTACTTCAGCACAGCACTTCAGCACTTCAGCACTTAATTCCAGCTTCAGCACACACACCTAATTATCTTAAACACAAAATAAAAAAGTGGAAATCATTCAAAGATGGACATGAAAGTTCACACAATGAACCTTGTGGTGAAACCAGATTAACTTCATCAACTAACAAGCAAGTTGAGGATCTCACTTTGATTGGCTGAAGAGTTTCTGTTCTCATATTAGATAAAAAGTAAGAAAATACAATGATGGTCATGTTGTCTCTACCATACATGATCAAGAATGACCAAACTGTGGTCAAAACCTGCGACACAAAATATATATATATATATATATACAGTGGTACCTCGGCTTACGAGTGCCCCAACGTACGAGTTTTTCGGGATACGAGCCGTCGCTCGGGCGGTTTGTTGCTTTGGGATACGAGCCGAGATCCGATGTACGAGCTCAAAAAATTTATTTTTTTGAATTTTCCGGTTGTGGCTTCCGGTTCCGGTCACGCGGTTATCTTGCCGTGAAAGCATCTCTGCTTGGATATAAAACACGCAATCGTCGAAATACATGAGCGAGGAATCTCCTTGCTCCAGCCGGTGACGTCATCGGCGGGGATCCCCGCCTCCAGAGTGGCTGGTCACGTGACCGCCAAAGCGTGTCGCGCGTGCGGGTATAATGAGCTACACCTGTGGATCACGTGACCACGGAAGCACGCCTCGCTTGAGAGGCATGGCTTTCGGTTTGCGTTTTGCTTTATAAGGCGCGATAAATGGGCTTTTGAGTGTTAGCGGTTCATGGCGTTGACGGTTCATGGCGGTTCATGGCGGTTGACGGTTCATGACGGTTCATGACGGTTCATGGCGTTGACGGTCAAAAACCCATTACATCAATTTTACCAGGCACTGTACAGTAAGTACAGTGGACACCAAATGCACGGTGGAAGGCTAGAAGTAGAAGATCGTCCAAGACAAGTGAGAATAAGCCATACTTTGGAGGAGATGACGTCATTCGCTGGTCCGATAACCAAAGATGTGGTATAAAAAACCAGGTGAGCTAACAATGCAGCAATGAAGGAATTCGGCCAAGGCACCGGCACACAACGACCTACCTACATCGAAAGACTCAATGCCAATGGTGACAGAAGCCAAGACGGCCGGCTTAAACACCGCCGAAAGACCACGGTGTACCAACTTACGATGCAGAACATCTTGCACTTAATATGATGACAACAGGTGCCATCCTCTGACGTACCATTCCAGGTACAGGTACAGTACACGTGAGCACAGAGCAAAAGTTCACTGAAACCGAGATTAAGAAAAAAGAAAAAACACCTCGTGGTCCGTGCTCGATATCCGAGTTTCAATCTTTTCAAACACATGATGCTCTCGGTCACGGTATCTCCTGCGAGCTGCTTCTCCTTCAACCACACAAACAACAACTTCTCCATATCTTCATGGATAGAGGTCCGGAGCTTTGAAATAATCGTAACGCCCTTGGCTGGCGTTATAGCCTTTATGGACTCCTTCTGCTTCAAAATCGTACATATCGTAGAAGGAGTACGATCGTACTGCCTCGCCAAGTCGACAACACGCACACCTCACCTGGCATGCTCTTCTCCTCTGCTTAATAAAACCAGTTTATTTCTTTACATTCTCTTGTATTATGTACAGTATATACGAGGTCGTGCTTGTTTATACATTATTTGTTATTTATAAAGTACATTTTTGTTATTTAAAAGCACCTAACAAAAAAAATTGGTGTTTTTTTTTTGAGGCTGGAACGGATTAATAGCATTTCAATGCATTTGAATGGGAAAATTTGCTTTGACTTACGAGCGATTTGGCTTACGAGCTCCGTCACGGAACGGATTAAACTCGTAAGCCGAGGTACCACTGTATATATATATATATATATATATATATTTTGCCTCCTCTGTCTTCTCAACTCAAGAACATCAGGTTTCCTGCCTTTCAGTTTAGTGTTAAACAGCAATAGAGACTGTTTAAAGAAAGTAATCATACGTGTTTTTGGTTTATAATTTATTTATTTTTTACTTCTGGTAGGCTTGCCCCATGATACACCACGATTAGCTACTTATACACGTTAACATCACATTTGTCCAAGGAGGAAAAACCTCCAGGGGAGAAGGGATATTATTCGTATTCATATTGTTTTGTAATAATGTTAATATTATGCTATTATCATTAGTGTAGTTATTACTTTTGTAATTAGAAGTGGCCTTGAAAAAAACATTACAATTAGTTATCTTGACAGGAATACTTAAAATACCCTTAAAATGTTAGAATATATTAAATATATATATACGTGTGTATATATATATATATATATATATATATATATATATTGTTACGGACACGGCTTAAGATGTTATGATGGGCCGAGCGGAATGGCCGCCGTGTTCGCACAGTTTACCCGATTACCCCCAACTCACCCGATTCCACTCGAACGTTGGCCAAATCGCGCTACGCTAAATCAATGAAGGAAAGGACACAACGGCTGGGATAAATGAAACGACACAAGGGGTACAGTTCTCAAGACCTCCGGAGGAGGATATAATTGGTGGTGGAGAAAAGGGGTAGATTACAAGGTAAGAGGTAAAGCACAGAAGAGATAGGCACTTAGACACAATCTTATCTATCCCACACAGACCACAGACAAACGGAACAAGACTGACTTACACAGGGATTGATGGCAGGGAAGGACAGGCAGTCGATAGCACAAGGTGCACCTTGGCTCAGGGGCAGAATCAAACACGGTCCGGTCCAGAGATGCGGGGAGGTATTGCAGCGCTCGGAGGTGGCGTCCTTCTCTCTCCAAGCTGAGGGCGCATCTGACGTCACCTCCCTCTTCCTGCGCATGCTCAGCGGGGAGTGACACGCCCTCGGCTCGTTGGCTCCGCCCCAGATGGGATCGGTCCGCCGCTTCTATTGGGTGCGGGGGGTTACCGGGCTCCGCCCTTGACGAGGAGCTGACAGCAAGCCCCTACTTGGTAACCCCGTCGAGCACATGCTCGATGGCGGCTCGTTGGAAAGGCATGGTGCACTCCCAACACCCCCCACCAACCAAGCCGGAGTGAGGACGCACACTCCCCGCGCCGCCGCCGCTGTTGTTGTTGTTGCTGTTGCTGTTGTTGTTGCTGAACCATGAGGAAGAGCTGCGGGGAGGTATTGGGAGGTCCTAAACTTCCTAACGGTGCCATACAATCACATTCTGGTGCAACCAAGAGTCAGAATTAATGGAAACGAGTCCTTAACTGACATAGACTAAGAATAACTAGCAAGATGTCCTATAGTTGTCTACGTGAGATGCGGTGGACCTGGATGCGACATTTAATGGGGGAAATAGGGGGAGGTCGGGTCTACAGAGTGTTGTTTACAGAAAATGGGACTAGGGAATGGGGGATTGGGGATAGTTGGGAAGTATGGAGGAAACAGGGGAATATTTACAAGCGGATATGGATGGAGGCCAATCTCATATCCGCAACATTGCACCCTTCTCTACCTCGGGGCGTCCCGACCCGATAAATTTTTACCTACGTTAGTGTGGCACTCAGATGTAGTTCCCTCTACTATTAACTCAACCCTGAGTGCGACAGTTTTACAGATGTTCACAAATGAGTAAATATGTCCCCCTGCGACGTTGCACCCTTCTCCTAAAAGAAACACACCCACAGGATAACCGAATCGCGGAAAGAATCCTTAAACTAAACATACAGCCGGTAGGGAGCATCATTTATACAAGACTGATATTTACACTACGATCCAGGACCTGTTCTTTGAGGAACACATGCAGATGTTATGCATAGAGAGAGCACGCATGCCAGCATCGATACACCAACCCACGAGTGCCCTGTGGCCCTACGGCCTTTAATAATGTGCAGAGCACCCCGTCCAAGCACCAAAAGCACCACCCCATACACACAGTCAGCACCATCCGGTGCACCAATAAAGTGTTCAATACAAAAAATGCACAATTAAGTGTCCATGGTCACCGGTGGTGTCGCAGCCGGCCGATGTTCTGCCGCTGGTCTTGCCTTCCTGGAGTGCACTTGGCCTTCTGGCTTCTTTAAAAATAAAGAAAGGCGCCAACCGCGTCCATTTCTACATTGTGGCCGTCAGGGGGGCCAACTATAAGTGGTTCACCTGTATGGCATAGGTGCCACGTTGACCCAAAGGTCCATCAACGGGTGGTGCTTGCCCGCAAAAGACTGCGGTCCATTGTGGGCGGCCACAAAAATTGCGGTCCATATGGTGTATCGATCCAAGCAGCAAGCAGCGAAAGTACAGGCCCACAACTGCGGAGCCAGCACCTCTCTCTCCTCTCTCTCTGCCCCAAAGCCAGATCCTCGGAGGTGGGAGACAAAAGAAACAAGTGAGTAAGGTGGTAAGGGCGCAAAAGTGCACGTGATACAAGGTAATGCACACTGGGGGCACATGGGAACCAGGTGAGACAGGTACGTTCCTACCGTACGCCCCCCCGCCCCCCCACCAGGTAACCTACATTGCCCCTCCCTTACCCCTTACTGTATCCACCAAACACAGCACTACCCATAAACATCTACTTTACACATCAACAACCGTCCCTACTGTCTTCCCCGTTCCTCCCATAAACCAAATTCGTCTTCTTTCCCTCCTAACCAATCAAATTTGCCATTTCCAACTCTCATCAAAATTTGCCATCTCCAACTCAACATCAAAATTTGCCATCACCAATTCATCATCAGTCCCTCCTAGGGAGGGAGAGATGGAATCACCCCAATGTCTCATCCACGTCGTGATGCGTCCCACAAATCCACATAGCAATTCTCCTTTCCTGCAACACAAAATAAAGAAAACACAGGTGTGGAGTCATCATCATCACCTCAGGTAAGTGGATGCGTATGGTGCGACAGGTTCATCAATCCTAACTATTTCCTAAATGACTTTAACAACTTTACATTACCTGGGGTCTTTCCCTGCCAATCCATTGGCCAACTTACACTATGGGTTCTAAAAACCAATTCCCATTGACCAAACTGTGGTGCTTCTCAATTTGGGGTCTCACTCCCCCGATTCATCTCCCGGTGCCCTCGCACAATTTCTGGGCTGTGGCGTGTAGCTCTCCCAGCAGGTCTACCCACCTGCACACCTCCACCACTGTAGTTGCCACCCGAGCTTACCTGCTCCTCACCCTAACCTAACTAACTGGGGAAGGCCCTCTCGCACTCTCACCCCCTCAGTGCCCTCTCTGGCACGGGCTGCCCGATCCACACCCGGGATCCTCAGGCACCCACTGACACTAACGGCTCCCAGAGCCCACCTGCGGCCTCACCTGGCCGACATCCTCACAGTGGTGGAGTGCCCAAACCAACTACACACACTAACAGGCTACACGCCCAGCCATTTCCACAACACTAATGCACCCATCCAAATACCATTCTTCCACCCGCACCACAGATGCCAATATCCAACCACAATTTACCTATACCCTCTACCTAACACTTACACTACCCGCCCCGGGTAATTGTGAAAGGGGTCCACTCTTCCCCCATCCACACCTTCGCACCATGCACACCACTCCGTACCATTTACTCCAACTCTCTCCACACCACTCATTCCAATACTCCATGTATTCCACACACATGTACTTGCACACCTGTGCTCTCATACTTGGTGCCGCCTGCACCCTTCTCTCCCCCAAGCGCATTCGCGCTGATCCACAACACTCACTGCTCCACACACCTGTCCAGTTCTCACACAGCATCATCTCATCTAACTACTCCCCTCTGAAACTTGCGCTTCCCAGTCGTCCCTTTAACTATTGCGCTCCCACGTCATTATCAAACACTAAGCTACTACGTCCCCACTACAGGTGTCCTTGTCACTAACTAACCTTAACGTTACCTAATGTCATCTTCGCTAGATCCCTACACACAATATCCTAACCCACCCGGGCTAGTTTCCCCTGCCATACACCCCATAATCTATAGCGCATTTGCCCCACAGTTTGTGAGGGATGACAGAGTTGCCATCCCACCACATCGGGCATCTCCCACTACCAATTTTGCACATCAAATTTCAACAAATCAAAAATTTGCCAATCACTACCCATCATCTGCCAATCATTACTGCCAATCCTTTGCCAATCATCAAATTTTGTTTTTTTCTAATTTCGGGGCCAAAACACTATCCTCGTCATTACAGTCTACTTACTAGATCCTTTCGGTGCGCCAATTCACTTCCAAAGCTCGGCTTCGTACAGCCGAGCAATGAACGCGGGTTCTTTGGTGCCAGCGGCTGGATGCGTCCGGCACTCGGTGCAGGGAAGGAGGTTTACCCGGGCCGAGGTCCCACGCACCATCTCGGCACGGAGCCATCCCATGGCCCGATCTCGACCTGCCGGAATGCCTCAAAAAAAGGTGGTCGCCATGACGACCCTTCCTATCGGGCTGCCCGCTCCGCCTAGTGGAGCACGGACGCGGCCGTTCAAAGCGAGGCACAGCGTGGATCGCGTACGGCGGTCCTTTCGAACCCGCCGCGACTCGGATCCCCGCTGGTTCTCGCGGCACGCGAAGCCCGGCACGCACCGAGGGCCCGATTCGGCTAAAAGTCGCTCTAACCGCTAACCCGGTTACCGTCGATGCCTCACCTGCATGCTTACATGCATACGCTACCCCTTTCTTGCTCATACCTCCAGCTGTTCCCATGCTCCTCGTACCTTTCCTTACACCCCTCGGTACACTCATTCCACTCACAGACTTGGTCACACACCTGACCACCGAACACCTTGGCACACATTCGTCGCTCGCACACCTCACCAACACACCTCTTCGCGCCCCCTCCTCGGTCACCTCCTCTGTGACAATCACAGGTGTGCTTTCACTCGCACACCCAACCACGTGCCTCACTACCAATTCCAGCGTGCATTCCCACACACGCTCTACCATTCCAGGTGTGCTTCCTTTCTCACCTGTCACAACCAACTCATGCTCCGTGTCACTCTTACTACTCTCACCTCCACTCTTGACAGCGCACTCACCCTTACTCTCGACAGCGCACTCTTTCCTCATGCACCCGTCTGTTACACACCTTTCTCGCGCACACTCTCCCGTTACACCCTCTGTAACACTCACCACAGGTGTACACTCTTCCTTACTTTTGACAGCGCACTCTTTCCTCATGCACCTGTCCGTCACACATCTATCTCGCACACCCTCTCCCGTTACATCCTCTGTAACACGCACCACAGGCGTGCATTCTCCCTTTACACCCTCCGTAACACTCCTCACTACGCGCTTCCATGTGCTCCCTCGCACACGCGCTACGACCGACTCACTCTCGACAGCACCCTCACTCCTTGGCACGCACTTTTTCCTCACACACCCCAGAGTCGGACTTTCTCGCACACCTCCTTTTTCGCACACCAGACCTGTCGCACACTTCACCAACGGCCTCTCACGAACACCCGGGTCCATCTCGACCCCCAAGCTTATTAAATCACCTGGCGCATCATACGCACGACCATATTGGTCACCACTTACACCGGGTCCTCTTTCTCTTCGCTTCTCCTCCATCACCTGCGAAGCCCTCATCCAGTTAATGAGCACATCATCACGATCCGAACACAGACTTTGGACCAATTCTTTTACTTCCTCTTTTATCTCTTTCTTATCCTCTCTCCGTCGCTTCTTAATTTCGCTCACCCCTTCTTCCACTTCTTCTAATTTCTGCTTCATCTCCTTCATCTCCTCGTGCGCCCCCTTAAGTTCTTCCTCTAACTCCACCTTATTTTTTTCTATGTGCTCCCGCACCTCCCGCTCTTTAACCTCCATCACCTCTACCACCTTGTTCATTTTCCTCGTCAGGTCCTCATGTACCGTCTGACACTCTTTTTTAATTACCCCTACGTCCTTTTTCATCTCCTTCTGTGTTGATTTTAAACCCTCTATTACCGCTGTGTTCTTCTTTACCTGGTCCCCCAACTCCTTTTGTCCCACTGTCAGTTGTTCTACTCCCAGCGTCAACTCCTCTATACCACCTTGCAATTTTACAGTCCCCTTTCTCACCTCCTTCTCCATGTGCTCCTTACAGTGCCTCACCTCCTCGCGCACTCCTCCGACCTCCTCACTCACACCTCTTCTGATCTCTTCTCCCATCACTTGCATCTCCTGCCCAGATGCCACCCTCATCTGCTCCATTTCCTCCCTGTGAGCATCCAATTTAGTTTCTACCCCCATTCTGACCCCCTCTATCTGCTGCCCCATTTTTTTAACTTCCCTTTCCGCTTGGTCCCTCATGTCCCTCAATTTGCCTTCCATACTGTTTTCTAACCCCTCTAACCCATTTTTCACTCCCTCTATCTGATTCTCCTGGGCAGCCATTCTATTTTCCACCCCCATTAACCCATGTTTCACCCCTTCTATCCCATTGTCTAACCCCTCTAATTTCTTGTCTAATCCCTCACCGGTACCCCTCGCTTCGTCCCTCATTACCCCCATTTGGCCCTCCAATCGCTCACCCTGAGCATCCATCCGGTTCCCCATTACCCCCAATTGCTCACTCTGCAGTTTGAGGGACGCCTGCATTTGCACCATAAATTGCTCCATGAGGGCCTGCATTTGGGCCATGCCTCCCACTTGTGCAGCGGGTGCGGCCGCCGTAACCATGTGCGAGGCGCCATTTTGCGAACCTGCCGCCCTCACTGCTTCGCTCTCCTCTTGTCCCTCAATTTGGTCCTGGATCGACCCTGCCTCACTCTCCTCTACCGGAACCCAGCCGTCTTGATCCGCCATAGCGCGACTTTCAAAATTCGGGTTTTTATTTTAAAACAAAACAAATTTCAGTCACTTGTAATTTTGAGCGCGTTAAGCGCGCTTCGGGTCCGATCTCACTCCTCGACACCAATTGTTGCGGATCGCGGACAGATGTTATATTGACCGAGCGGTGGTGTATTACCGCGTCCGAACAGTTACTCCCCGATTAGAACCCGATCCCGCCCGATTCCACTCGAACGTTGGCCGAATCGCGCTACGCTAAATCAATGAAGGAAAGGACACAACGGCTGGGATAAATGAAACGATACAAGGGGTACAGTTCTCAAGACCTCCGGAGGAGGATATAATTGGTGGTGGAGAAAAGGGGTAGATTACAAGGTAAGAGGTAAAGCACAGAAGAGATAGGCACTTAGACACAATCTTATCTATCCCAGACAGACCACAGACAAACGGAACAAGACTGACTTACACAGGGATTGATGGCAGGGAAGGACAGGCAGTCGATAGCACAAGGTGCACCTTGGCTCAGGGGCAGAATCAAACACGGTCCGGTCCAGAGATGCGGGGAGGTATTGCAGCGCTCGGAGGTGGCGTCCTTCTCTCTCCAAGCTGAGGGCGCATCTGACGTCACCTCCCTCTTCCTGCGCATGCTCAGCGGGGAGTGACACGCCCTCGGCTCATTGGCTCCGCCCCAGATGGGATCGGTCCGCCGCTTCTATTGGGTGCGGGGGGTTACTGGGCTCCGCCCTTGACGAGGAGCTGACAGCGAGCCCCTACTTGGTAACCCCGTCGAGCACATGCTCGATGGCGGCTCGTTGGAAAGGCATGGTGCACTCCCAACACCCCCCACCAACCAAGCCGGAGTGAGGACGCACACTCCCCGCGCCGCCGCCGCTGTTGTTGTTGTTGCTGTTGCTGTTGTTGTTGCTGAACCGTGAAGAAGAGCTGCGGGGAGGTATTGGGAGGTCCTAAACTTCCTAACGGTGCCATACAATCACATTCTGGTGCAACGAAGAGTCAGAATTAATGGAAACGAGTCCTTAACTGACATAGACTAAGAATAACTAGCAAGATGTCCTATAGTTGTCTACGTGAGATGCGGTGGACCTGGATGCGACATTTAATGGGGGAAATAGGGGGAGGTCGGGTCTACAGAGTGTTGTTTACAGAAAATGGGACTAGGGAATGGGGGATTGGGGATAGTTGGGAAGTATGGAGGAAACAGGGGAATATTTACAAGCGGATATGGATGGAGGCCAATCTCATATCCGCAACAATATATATTGTTGTGGATATGAGAATGTTTTTTTGTTGTTGTTGTTGTAGTGTAAATTGTTGTTAAAATATCGCCCTCCTTACTCCAGTGTTGTATAAAGGTCAAAGGGCGTTCCCGTAGTTAGTTCCATAAAGCATACATGAAGGACACCATAATATCCCTGTTCAGTAGTTTATTTCCTTATTATGTGTATTAGGGTAAGGCCTCGTCTTCCATTAAGATGACACTCCATTGCACCAGGTGAAATAAGAGTAGATTTCGTTCACATTCCCTTTTCGTCATTTGCCATTCGCATTGCCAACTACAATTGCCGCCATTAAGCATGTGCTCAGCTCGGGGAAGAAGGGCGTGCCCGCCCATCGTCATCAAGGGTGGAGTCAGAGGGCCTGTGCCCACCAATCAGGGCTGAAGCGAGCTCACCGAGGGGCGTGTCCTGAAGGCCGGCGGCTTGATCGCCTGAGGCACTATAAAAGCGCGCGCGCAAGAGCCGAGTGAGTGGTTGGACCAAGCGAGAGACGTGCAAAGAGAGGCGCGTCAGAACGTTGGTTGGTGGTTGGTGGCGGAAAGAGAGTTGGTTGCAAAAGAGAGTGGGAGAAGTAAAGAGAAGTGAGGCGGAGTGAGGCAGAGTGAAGCCAAGAAAGACAGCAAGCCTTGTGAGGGTTGAGTTGAGGAGGAGCACAAAAAGGGACACCAAGAGTTGCGTCGACGCCACCGAGGTTTTTCCCGCCAAGAACGCGAGGAGTCGGAGCTGTCACCTCCAGCCCTGCCATTTGCAGGGACCTGACCCTTCCTCCCCCTCCAGCCATCCACCTCCTGCCATTCCTATCATCATTCCCCGTGTAAGTGTGTTCGTAGTCTGTCTTTTGTCTTGTCCCTGGGTATAAGTAAGCTTGTATAAGTTAATATTTGCACTGTGTCACCTGCTTTTTCCATTTTCCCTGTATATAACCTTGACTGCTCCTTTTGCTTAGTGTGTGTAGATAATAAATCCTGTTACTCTTCTGTACGTCTTCTTCTTCTTCCTCTTTACATTCGGTCGCTTTAGAGGTTTCCATATTGAATATCTGTGGCGCGATTTTGGCCAACGTTCAGGAATCGGGTTAGTCGGGGTAACTGTTAGGGCCACGGTGCCATCCGCTCGGCAAACCAACATCTTATCCGCGGTCCGTAACAATTGGTAGTCAGGAGTTGGGATTCGAACCTGGGACTAAATTTATTTAGCCCAAATTTTGGACACAATTGTACAATTGGCCGTAACAATTGGTGTCGGGAGCGAGATTGGACCCGAAGCGCACTTAACGCGCTCAAAATTACGAGCTGCTGAAATTTGTTTTGTTTTAAAGAAAAACCTGAATTTTGAAATCGCGCCATGGCTAGTCAAGGCGATCGGATGCCGGTGGGGGAACTAGAAGAGGGGTTAGGGGTAATCTAGGACCACAGGGAGGAAACGGAGGAGAGCAATGAGGAGGTGGTTGAGGAGGTGTCAGGCGCGCAAAATGGCGTCCTCGCGCATGCGGTGTAGCGGCACCAAATTTAGCGGCGCCCGTGACCGTAGCAGCACCGGTGGATTCGAACCTTTTTTTGCTACAAATGGGGGCCCTTATGGACGAAATGGGTGAGCGAATAAGGGACGAAGTGAGGACTGATAGTGAGCGATTGAGGGACGAAGCGAGGGCTGATAGTGAGCGATTGAGGGACGAAGTGAGGGCTGACAGTGAGCAATTAAGAGAGGGGTTGAACAATAAATTTGAGGGGTTAGACAATAATTTTAAGGGGTTGGACAGTAAATTTGAGGGGTTAGACAACAGGATAAAAGAGGTGAAAAATGGGTTAAGGGGGTTAGAAAACACAATGGACGACAAATTGCGGGAAGTAGGGGAGCAATCCGCCCGGGAAATCAAACGGATGGGGAACCAGATAGAGGAGGTGAAAATCGGGTTAGAAGGTAAATTGGATGCTCAGAGGGATGAATTGGGACAGATGAGGGTGGCATCTACAAAAGAGATGGAGGAGATGAAGGAGGAGATACGACGAGGTGTAAGCGAGGAGGTCTCGGGGGTACGCGAGGAGGTAAAGCGAGGTGAGAAGCGTATGGAGAAAGAGGTGAGGAATAATACGGCTAGGTTACAGGGGGGAATAGAGGGTCTGACGAGGGGAGTAGAACAGCTGACAGTGGGACAAAAGGAACTCGTGGACCAAGTGGAAAAGAACACTGCAATAATCGGGGGGTTAAAAGCGACACAAAAAGACATTAAAAATGAATTAATAGTGTTACGAATTCATGTGAATTACTATTCAGGTCTTTGCTTATCAATGTGTAGTCGATTAAAGGTTGTTGTGATTAAAGGGTCAGGAGCCCTTCTGGGAAAAAGGAGACCGGAAACGGAAGGAAAGACACGAGGTCCTGGAGAAGCGACGAGCTTCTTCTTCTTCCTCGCCGAGCTCCGAGGCGAGGGTATCGATATCGAGCAGCGTCTGACGCTGCGTTGGGAAACCCATCTGGCGAAAGGAATTACCCCTTGACACATCAAGTTGCCGTGGGTTCGTGCACGGAACCCAGCGTCCTACACAGTTCGCCTCACCATCTACAAGGACGCGTACGGGTCGCACCTTGGGCCTCGCGCGCTGGACAAGCCGCGCGTTGCTTTGCCCGCGTTGCTTGACAAGGAGGTGCGCGCTGCAACCGTTGTTCCCGGTACGTGACGTGCACGTTTGGGAGCACGTCAGCCAGGGGTTCGTTCAACCGCCCGTGTGCAGAGAAGCCGACCATCATCTTGGTCAGGAGGGGCCCAGAGACATTGTGAGGGACAGAGACCAAAGGGGTCGTGAGTACCCAAGGGGTCGGGAGTGGGGAAAGGGGACACACATATATAAGATGGCCATCTTAATCATATTGGTGATTGATTGTTGATTGTGGATTGTTGATGGTTGTTGATTGTTGATTCCTTGGGGGAATATATTATTGATTACTCTGGATCCTTGGTGTGGGGTTTCTTATTGACTGGAATTCATATTGATTGCGTTACGAAAGCGTATAAATCATATATCTTTCTGGCGGTGTGCCTCCCATGGTCCGGGGGTCACCGAGACCAGGTAGTTACCGGGAGGACCACGTAACAGAATTGGGGGCTCGTCCGGGATTATAATTTGCGGATTCGCAATTGGGTCTACGTCCGGGATCTGTAAAATTTTCTACATTTTAGTCCGGGAAAGAATTCCCAAGAGTGGGAACTTTTCCAACGTTCCTAAAATTGTTTTGCTCTGTCGACAAAACAACAACAATAACAAAAAAACAAAAAATAACAATAGCAATAATAGTAATACTGTTGCTTTTCTTTGTTGGAAATTTCTGGGGTGAAGGTTAACAGGTGTTACCAGTAGTCACCATGGCGTTTGTGGCACAGAACTTTGCGGTAACCCGAGTGAGGCACAGTTCTGAGCGTTACTAAAGTCGGACCTCTTGAAATTGGCCAAACATTTTAACTTGGAGGTCCGAACTAATTTGAGGAAGGCAGAGTTGCAGACCACAGTGATACAGTCTATGGTGGGATTAGGAACATGGGACGAGTTAGCCTGGGAGTGGCTACCCGAAGAACCAGAAGACGTTGAGCTCCGGAAACTGGAGTTGCAATTACGGAGCCAGGAACGGATCAAAGAAGAAGAAAGGAAAGCAGAAAAGGAAAGAGCAGAAGAGGAAAGGAAAGCAGAAGAGAGGAGAGAAGAGAAACAAGCAGAGGAAAGGAGAGTGGAACGAGAACTCCAGGAAAGGTTAAAAGAAGAAGAAAGGAAAGCAGAAAAGGAAAGAGCAGAAGAAGAAAGGAAAGCAGAAAAGGAAAGAGCAGAAGAAGAAAGGAAAGCAGAAAAGGAAAGAGCAGAAGAAGAAAGGAAAGCAGAAGAGAGGAGAGAAGAGAAACAAGCAGAGGAAAGGAGAGTGGAACGAGAACTCCAGGAAAGGTTAGCAGAAGAAGAAAGGAAAGCAGAAGAGAGGAGAGAAGAGAAACAAGCAGAGGAAAGGAGAGTGGAACGAGAACTCCAGGAAAGGTTAGAAGGGAGAAAAGCAGAGGAGAGGAGAGCTGCCAGGGAACTCGAAGCAGAGGAGAGAAAAGCCGAAAGGGAGTTGAAGGAACGTGACCTGGCGCTTCAGCAAGAGATTAAATTCAAGGAGCTGGATTTAATGAGAGAACGGGGAGAGGTACCACCCTTGCTGACGGGGTCGACACCTAGCCAGAACACCTGGGAGGTGGGCAGACATGTGAGGCTGGTTCCACCCTTCAGTGAAAAGGAAGTCACTCAATTTTTTCCACACTTTGAGAAAGTGGCTCGACAGTTAAACTGGCCGGAGGAGGCCTGGACCATACTAGTGCAAAGTGTGCTAGTGGGTAAAGCTCAAGAGATTTATTCGGCACTACCAATGGACCAATGTGCAGATTATGAGGTATTGAAGAAGCACATCCTCAAAGCCTATGAGTTGGTTCCGGAAGCTTACCGGCAAAAATTCAGGAATGCCAGGAAGAGGGAGAGTGAGACCCATGTGGAGTTTGCTAGAGTGAAAGAAAATATGTTTGATCGGTGGTGTGAGTCAAAAGGAGTCGGGAACGACTTCGAAGCATTGCGTGACCTGATGCTGGTGGAGGAATTTCAACAGTGTGTCCACGAGGACATCAAAGTGTACCTGCAGGAAAAGAAAGTACCAAAGTTGTGGGACGCAGCCACCATGGCATATGATTATGCCTTAACACACCGGATAGGGGTCCACGAACCTAACTCCTCGCCTAGATCTCCGCAGGGGAGGTGTGGAACAGCAGGTGCGGAGAACGACAATACATGGCGGCGGCCTCGAGATGAATATGGGGACAACGCTGATACCCGAACTGTTCAAAATCAGGGGGCTACGGGCCCAAGACAAACTTATTTTTCGGGGGGCCCGAGGCAGACCACGAGTTTTTCCTCCAGGCCTACTTGCGCTTTTTGCAAGAAACCTGGACACTTGATGTTCAGTTGTTACCTCATGAAAAGGGAAAACCCAGAGCGGAGTCTGACTATTACCACTCCGAATGCGATGGCAAGCGTAAGAAATCGCCCACAGAAGAGTTACCAACCATTTATTTATGAGGGGTTGGTCTCACTCAAGGGAGACTTAACTAACTCAAGACCGGTTAGGGTTTTGAGGGACACAGGAGCCCATCAATCCTTAATGCTTGAAGGCATTTTGCCATTTTCAAAGAGTACCACAACTGGTGATAGTGTTCGGTTACAAGGGATCGGTGGCTGTGTTAGTGCCCCACTTCATGTCATCCATTTGGAATCCGATTTGGTGTCAGGACCGGTCACCGTCGGTTTACAAGCCACGCTTCCTGTAGAGGGAGTATCTGTGATTATCGGGAATGATTTGGCGGGGGGCAAATTTATGGTAACCCGAGGGTGGGTAAAGAGCCCCGCAGGGGAAATAACACCACCCCCGCTCGGGATGGTGACAAAAGTTCCAAGTTATTTGTAGGGGGACTGAACTTCAACACAGAGGAAGAAGTTCTGACCTCTGTCTTCAACAGATATGGGCCGCTGGTGGAAGTGCGGGTGGTAAAAGACAGGGAAACGCAACGGTCAAGAGGGTTCGGCTTTGTCACGTTTGCAAGCACAAGAGACGCCAGAGAGGCGGAGAAGAATTGGAATGGTAAGGATTTGGAGGGTCAGACCATAACAGTAGGGAAGGCATTTCGTAGACGTCGAGAAGTCTACAGAAGAGGACAACTTGGCGGTAGTTTTGGGGTTGGCAGCAGCCGATATTACTATGGAGGCTCCCAGAGTTACGGCACCTCCCGAAAGAATGAATGTCAGAGCACTGGCCGAGAAGGAGACCGCCAGTCAAGTAACGGCTGGGACAAGGGGTCCCACCGTAACTGTTAGGAGTCTGGAGAAGTTGAAGCACTAGATACGGGGGAGCCGCCGAGCCGGGGCTCCTACACGGACTAACCGTGAACGCCACGTTCTTAAAGGCGTCCAGGTAGTGAACTTTCCTGCACGGACTAACCGTGAACTCCACGTTCTTAAAGGCGTCCATGTAATGAACTTTCCTCCCCGGAGTAACCGTGAACTCCACATTCCTTAAGGCGTCCATGTAGGGAATACTCAGCTGGGCCTCCCGAAAAAGTGCTATCGAGAGGTTTAACTTTGGGGCTTTGGTCACCACCTCTTAACCGTCATTCAAGAGAAACTAGAAGTGGTTGACGCTTGGTCCAGAGTGAATTAATCTAGGGGTTTTGGTGAAATTTTGTTGCTTTATTTTTAAGTGATAATGGTGCCCGGGGGGAACTGATGATTTGGGGGTGTGAGTTATCTGGCTTGTTTATCCAGGTTGGCCGCAAAGAAAGTTTTCGCTGGGTTCAAACTTTCTTTCTTGAAGGGGGGGGGAGTGTTACGAATTCATGTGAATTACTATTCAGGTCTTTGCTTATCAATGTGTAGTCGATTAAAGGTTGTTGTGATTAAAGGGTCAGGAGCCCTTCTGGGAAAAAGGAGACCGGAAACGGAAGGAAAGACACGAGGTCCTGGAGAAGCGACGAGCTTCTTCTTCTTCCTCGCAGAGCTCCGAGGCGAGGGTATCGATATCGAGCAGCGTCTGACGCTGCGTTGGGAAACCCATCTGGCGAAAGGAATTACCCCTTGACACATCAAGTTGCCGTGGGTTCGTGCACGGAACCCAGCGTCCTACACAGTTCGCCTCACCGTCTACAAGGACGCGTACGTGTCGCACCTTGGGCCTCGCGCGCTGGACAAGCCGCGCGTTGCTTTGCCCGCGTTGCTTGACAAGGAGGTGCGCGCTGCAACCGTTGTTCCCGGTACGTGACGTGCACGTTTGGGAGCACGTCAGCCAGGGGTTCGTTCAACCGCCCATGTGCGGAGAAGCCGACCATCATCTTGGTCAGGAGGGGCCCAGAGACATTGTGAGGGACAGAGACCAAAGGGGTCGTGAGTACCCAAGGGGTCGGGAGTGGGGAAAGGGGACACACATATATAAGATGGCCATCTTAATCATATTGGTGATTGATTGTTGATTGTGGATTGTTGATGGTTGTTGATTGTTGATTCCTTGGGGGAATATATTATTGATTACTCTGGATCCTTGGTGTGGGGTTTCTTATTGACTGGAATTCATATTGATTGCGTTACGAAAGCGTATAAATCATATATCTTTCTGGCGGGGTGCCTCCCACGGTCCGGGGGTCACCGAGACCAGGTAGTTACCGGGAGGACCACGTAACAATAGCGACACAGAAGGAATGTCAGATGGTACATGAGGGGTTGACGAAGAGGTTGGAAGAGGTGACAGAAGTAATGGAGACGAAGGACCGAGAGGTGAGGACGCACATAGAAACGGTTAAAGTGGCGTTGGAGGAAGAGATAGAGGGGGCGCACCGGGAGATGAAGGAGGTAAAGGAAAAATTAGAGGAGGTGGAAAAAGGGGTGAGTGAAATTAAGAAGAGACGGAGGGAAACTAAAAAGGAGATAAGGGAGGAGGTGATGGAATATGTGCAAGATCGGTGCTCAAATCGTGATGGTGTGCTTACTAACCAAATAAAGAGTCTGCAGGTGGCAAAGGAGGTACGGAGACGAGGTGCCAAGGTGAGTGGCGATATACGTGGAAATGTATATGATGTGAGGGGAGCTTCAGTCGGCTTGGGGGTTGATTTGGATCCGGGTGTTCGTGAGAGGCCGTTGGTGAAGTGTGCGACCGGTACGGTGTGCGAAAGAGGAGGTGTGCGAGAATGTCCGACTCTTGGGTGTGTGAGGAAAAAGTGCGCGCCGAGGAGTGAGTGTGCTGTCGAGAGTGAGTTGGTCGTAGCGCGTGTGCGAGGGGGCACATGGAAGCGCGCAATGGGGAGTGTTACAGAGGATGTAACGAGAGAGTGTACACCTGTGGTGAGTGTTACGGAGGGAGTAACGAGAGAGTGTGCGCAAGAGGATGCACGAGAAAGGTGTGTAACGGACGGGTGCATGGCGAAAGAGTGCGCTGTCCAGAGTAAGGGAGAATGCACACCTGTGGTGAGTGTTACGGAGGGTGTAACGGTAGAGTGTGCACAAGAGGATGCTCGAGAAAGGTGTGTAACGGACGGGTGCATGAGGAAAGAGTGCGCTGTCGAGAGTAAGGGTGAATGCGCGACCGAGAGTGGGGGTAAGAGTAGTAAGAGTGACACGGAGCGTGAGTCGGTTGTGGCAGGTGGGAGAGGATGTACACCTGGAATGGAAGGATGCACACCTGGAATGGTAGAGCGTGTGTGGGAATGCACACTGGAATTGGTAGTGAGGCACGTGGTTGGGTGTGCAAGTGAGAGCACACCTGTGGTTGTCACAGAGGAGGTGACCGAGGAGGGGGCGCGAAGAGGTGTGTTGGTGAGGTGTGCAAACGACGAGTGTGTGCAAAGGTGTGCGGTGGTCAGGTGTGTGACAAAGTCAGTAAGCGGAATGAGTGTACCTGGGTGTGTCAGGGAAGGTGCAATGACAAAGAGCATGGAGACGGCTGGATGTATGAGCAAGGAACGGGCTGCGGGGTGTGAGCATGCAAGTGGAGCATCGACGGTAACCGGGTTAGCGGTTAGAGCGACGTATAGCCAAATCGGGCCCTCGGTACGTGCCCGGCTTCGCGTGCCGCGAGGACCAGCGGGGATCCGAACCACGGCGGTTTCGAAAGAACCGCCGTACGCGATCCACGCTGGGCCTCGCTCGGAACGGTCGCGTCCGAGCTCCGCCAGGCGGAGTGGGCGGTCCGGTTGGAAGGGCCGACACAACGACCCCTTGTGGTTGCCGCGCTCCGGCCGGCCGAGATTAGGGCATCGGACGGTCCCGTGCCCCGATGGTGCGTGGAATCTCGGGCCGAGTAGACCGCCTTCCCTGCACCGAATGCCGGACGGACCCATCCGCTGGCAACGAACCACCCGCATCCATTGCTCGGCTTTACGAAGCCGAGCTTTGGAGATGAATTGGCGCACCGAGAGGCACTAGTGAGTAGACTGTGATGATGAGGATAGTGTTTTGGCCCCGAAATTAGAAAAACAAAATTTGATGATTGGCAAAGGATTGGCAGAGTGATGATTGGCAGCTGATGGGTAGTGATTGGCAAATTTTTGATTTGTTGTATTTGGACGAGCAAAATTTATAGTGAAAGATACCCGATGTGGTGGGATGGCAACTCTGCCATCTCTCGCAGCGGGGGCAAAGGAGCACTAGTCTTATGGGGTTTATGGCAGTGAAAACTAGCCCGGGAGGGTTAGGATATAATGATAGGGACCTAGAGAAGATGACCTTAGGTAACGTTAAGGTTAGGTAGTGACAATGATACCTGTAGTGGGGACGCAGCTAGATTAGTTTGGATGATAATGACGAGGGAGCGCAATAGTTTAAAGGGGCGACTGGGAAGCGCAAGTTCCAGAGGGGAGTAGTTAGATGAGATGATGCCGTGTGTGTGAGAATCGAAAGTGTATTGAGCAGGGTATGAGTAACTGATTGTGATTGTGAGTAGTATTGTGATTGCACAGGTGTGCAACTGGACAGGTATGTGGAGCAGTGTATGAGAGTGATAGTGAGCATTGTGCTGACCAAATGGTCCAGGAAGGAAGGAGGGTGAAGGTGGCACCAGGTGTGGTTGCACAGGTGTGCAACGACAGGTGTATGGAGAATGGTTGTATGGAATAAATGGTCTGGTATATGGAGTATTGGAATGGATGGTCATGGAGTGAGTATGGTGGAAACTGTGGAGTGGAGTGGATGGTGCGAAGGTGTGAATGGGGGAAGGATGGACCCCCATCACGAATACCCGGGGAGGGTAGTGTAAGTGTTAGGTAGAGGGTACAGGTAAATTGTGGTGGGATATTGGCATCTGTGGTGCGAGGTGAAAGAATGGTGTTTGGATGGGTGCATTAGTGTTGTGGAAATGGCTGGGCGTGTAGCCTGTTAGTGTGTATAGTTGGTTGGGCACTCCACCACTGTGAGGATGTCGGCCAGGTGAGGCCGCAGGTGGGCTCTGGGAGCCGGTAGAGTTGTTGTGGATGGGGCCCGAGGAGCCGGAGGACGGACCCAGGTAGCCCAGTGCCAGAGGGCACCGAGGGGTGACAGAGCCAGGAGGGGCCTTCCCCAGTTAGATAGGTTAGGTGAGGAGCTAGGTAAGCTCGGGTGGCAACTACAGTGGTGGAGGTGTGCAGGTGGGTAGACCTGCTGGGAGAGCTGCACGACCCAGCCCGGAAATTGTGCAAGGGCACCGGGAGATGAATCGGGGGAGTGAGACCCCAAATTGAGAAGCACCACAGTTTGGTCAATGGGAATTGGTTTTTAGAACCCATAGTGTAAGTTGGCCAATGGATTGGCAGGGAAAGACCACGGGTAGTGTAAAGTGTGTTAAAGTCATTTAGAGGATAGTTAGGATTGAAGTCTCCTCGCACCATCTACATCCACTCACCTGAGGTGACGTAACTCCACACCATGCCATGTTTTATTATTTTTATTGATGCAGATGTTTGGAATGTGAGACGCATCATGACGTGGGTGTGACATTGTGCTTGTTGTTCCATCTCTCCCTCCTTATGAGGATTGATGATGAATTGGGTGATGGCAAATTTTGGTTAGAGGGATTGTGGTGACGAATTTGGTATAGGGGAAATAGGGGGAAGATGTGACGGTAGCGACGGATTTGTAAATGTGTATTTTGTAAATATGGGGTAAGGGCAAGGGTAGAGTAGGTAACAGGGGGGGTGACGTACGGTAGGCACGAGCTTTCTCACTTCGCTCTCCGTACGCACTTCGCCTTGCATTGCCTTATTGATGTGTACCCTTGTGACCTTGCCCCTCGCTCATCTGTCTTTTCCCCCTTTTGTCTCCCACATGAGGACCTGTGCGCCACTGGGCGCCGAGGGGAGCGTGCGTGAGTCGGCCATTGTGCGCCCGAACCTCTCGCAACCACAGCTGTCTGCATCGATGCACCACATTATGGACCACATGTCTGTGGCTGAGCACCACTTATGGACCCCGTGGGTTGGGGCATGGCCCCTCTGCTGGCACCGGCCATGAAGGCCCGAGATCTTGCTGGCGGACCTTGGCCACAGGGCACCGATGCCCCACAGGTGAACCACACTAGTCGGCCCTGTGGGCCATAAATAAAATAAAAATGGACACATTGGGTGCAAGTTTTATTGCAAATAGGCCGCCAGCAAAGAAAATGACAACATCTGGAAGAAAGCAAATAGCCAGCAGAGGGAGCCGAAGAGCAAGAGACCACCACCAGGGTTAGAGGTTGTTGTTTTTATTTTTATTGATGAACAGTGATGACTGAGCATCGATTGGTGCTTGAGGGTGTATTGGTGCATTTTGGGTGCTTTCATGGTGCGTCGATGCAGAGAAGACTGTCTCCCCCCCAGAAAGAACAATCACAGGTCCTGGGTTAGTTTTGTAAATAAAGTAACGTCACTGTAAATAATGCTCCCCACCGTCAATGTATAGTGTTACATATCTATGTGAATTAATATTCAGATCTTTGCTTATCCGTGTGTAGTATATTAAGGGTTGTTGTGATTGGAGGGTCAGGAGCCCTTCTGAACCAGTGGCCGGAAACGGAAGGGACCGGAAACGGAAGAGAAAACGACACGAGGAAAAAAGGACGAGTATTCTTCTTGATCTTCCTCGCCCCGCGACGACACAAGGTGGAATCGACCTCGCGCTGCGTGGAAAACAGAGGCGTTCCGAAACCCGTTTGGCGAGAGGAGTTACCTGGACGCGTAACTACCTTTTGACACGTCAAGTCCCCGTGAGTTCGTGCACGGAACCAAGCGGTCGCACGTTGGGCCACGCGCGCGTTGCAAACCGCGCTTGGTTTTGCCCCGTCTACAAGGACGCGTACGGGTCGCACGTTGAGCCTCGCACGCGTTGCAAACCGCGCTTGGTTTGCCCCGTCTACAAGGACGCGTACGGGTCGCACGTCGAGCCTCGCACGCGTTGCAACCCGCGCTTGGTTTTGCCCCGTCTACAAGGACGCGTACGGGTCGCACTTTGGGGCCTCGCGCGCGTTGGAAGCCGCGCTGGATTTTGCCCCGTTGCTTGGCAAGGAGGGGCGCTGCAGCAGCTGTCCCCGGTACGAGACGGCACGTTTGGAGCACGTCCGCCCGGGGTTCGTTCAACCGCCCGTGTGCGGAGACGAGAGACATTGTGAGAGACATTGACCACGGAGGGAGTCAGGAGTGGGGCTCACGTGAGGAATATATAAGATGGCCATCTTAGAGTTAGTGTAGATGAGTTTGCATCTTTGTAATATTGATTGTGCATTGTTGATGGTTGTTGATTGCTCAGGGAATATATTATTGATTATTCCGGATCCTTGGTGTGGGGTTTCTTCTTGACCGGAATTCATATTGGTTGCGTTACGAAAGCTCATATATATCATCCTACTTGCTGGCGAAGGTCCTCTCACGGTCCGGGGGTCACCGAGACCAGGTAGTCACCGAGGGGACCACGTAACAATAGTTTGAAGACAATTCTGCAATTCGGTTAGCTGTGGGCGTGAGTCTGTTAGGTAGGGTGCAATGGAGCAGCGGGACATATTTATTTATGTTTTAAAACTGTCGCACTCAGGGTCAGGTTAAATGTAGAGGGAACTACACCTACGTGCCAAACTAAAAGTTAAAGTTATAGGCCCGGGACGTGCCTAAGAGAAGGAGGGTGCAGTGTTGTGGATATGAGAATGTTTTTTTTTTGTTGTTGTTGTTGTAGTGTAAATTGTTGTTAAAATATCGCCCTCCTTACTCCAGTGTTGTATAAAGGTCAAAGGGCGTTCCCGTAGTTAGTTCCATAAAGCATACATGAAGGACACCATAATATCCCTGTTCAGTTGTTTATTTCCTTATTATGTGTATTAGGGTAAGGCCTTGTCTTCCATTAAGATGACACTCCATTGCACCAGGTGAAATAAGAGTAGATTCCGTTCACATTCCCTTTTCGTCAATTGCCATTCGCATTGCCAACTACAATTGCCGCCATTAAGCATGTGCTCAGCTCGGGGAAGAAGGGCGTGCCCGCCCATCGTCATCAAGGGTGGAGTCAGAGGGCCTATGCCCACCAATCAGGGCCGAAGCGAGCTCACCGAGGGGCGTGTCCTGAAGGCCAGCGGCTTGATCGCCTGAGGCGCTTTAAAAGCGCGCGCGCAAGAGCCGAGTGAGTGGTTGGACCAAGCGAGAGACGTGCAAAGAGAGGCACGTCAGAACGTTGGTTGGTGGTTGGTGGCGGAAAGAGAGTTGGTTGCAAAAGAGAGTGGGAGAAGTAAAGAGAAGTGAGGCGGAGTGAGGCAGAGTGAAGCCAAGAAAGACAGCAAGCCTTGTGAGGGTTGAGTTGAGGAGGAGCACAAAAAGGGACACCAAGAGTTGCGTTGACGCCACCGAGGTTTTTCCCGCCAAGAACGCGAGGAGTCGGAGCTGTCACCTCCAGCCCTGCCGTTTGCAGGGACCTGACCCTTCCTCCCCCGCCAGCTATCCACCTCCTGCCATTCCTATCATCATCCCCCGTGTAAGTGTGTTCGTAGTCTGTCTTTTGTCTTGTCCCTGGGTATAAGTAAGCTTGTATAAGTTAATATTTGCACTGTGTCACCTGCTTTTTCCATTTTCCCTGTATATAACCTTGACTGCTCCTTTTGCTTAGTGTGTGTAGATAATAAATCCTGTTACTCTTCTGTACGTCTTCTTCTTCTTCTTCCTCTTTACATTCGGTCGCTTTAGAGGTTTCCATATTGAATATCTGTGGCGCGATTTTGGCCAACGTTCAGGAATCGGGTTAGTCGGGGTAACTGTTAGGGCCGCGGTGCCATCCGCTCGGCAAACCAACATCTTATCCACGGTCCGTAACAATATATATATAGGTAAGCTCGGGTGGCACGGGATGCACCCTAATATATATATATATATAATATATATATATATATATATACTGTATGTATATATATATATATATATATATATATATATATATATATATATATATATATGTACATATATAACAGGGTCTTTTCTATAGATAACAAGGTCTTTTTTCTTTTCTATAAACATATATATGCAGTCATGGCCAAAAATATTGGCACCATTGCACTTTTTTCAAATAATGCACCATTTCTTCGACAAAATTGTTGAAATTCAAAAATATTTTGGTATCCACATATTTATTTCTTTGGTTTGCAGTGGAACAAAACAAAAAAGCTGAAAAAATTACTAAATCTTAGCTTATTCCACACAGAAATCCTACAATGGTCCGGACAATATTATTGGCACCTTTTAGAAATTGTCAGAAATAATTAGATTTCAAGCAGGTGATTCTCCTTTACTTTGGCCTTGAACTCACCTGTGGTGGGTTGCAGTGCAGGTGCCTGCAATATAAAAATCACTCATTCAACCAATTTGAATAGAGAAAAGGATTCGTTCTGCTGTTTTGTGTCACTGTGTGTACCGCAATGAGCATGGAGAACAGAAAGAAAACCAGAGAATTGTCTGATGAGGTCAGACACAATATTGTAGCCAAGCACAGACAATCTCAAGGCTACAAGTCCATCTCCAGAGACCTTGATGTTCCTGTGTCCACGTACGCAATGTTATCAGGAAGTTTAAGGCCCATGGCGCTGTAGCCAACCTCCAAGGACATGGCCACAAGAGAAAACTTGATCGAAGATTGCAGCAAAAGATTGTTTGAATCGTGGAAAAAGCACCTCAATCAACTGCCAAACAGATTCAAGCTGACCTTCAGACACAAGGTACGACAGTTTCAACTTGCACCATCCATCACCATCTGAATGAAAGGGGGTTCTATGGTAGGAGACCGAGGAGGACCCCACTGCTGAGAAAGCCTGACTGGAGTTTGCAAAAACACACCTGAACAAGCCTAAATCCTTCTGGAAGAATGTCCTGTGACAGATGAGACAAAAATAGAGCTTTTTAGTAAAGCACATCATCTCTATGTTTACAGAAAACAAAATGAAGCCTTCAAAGAAAAGAACACCTTCCCTACAGTCACCACATGGAGGAAGTTCAGTGATGTTTTGGGGTTGCTGTGCCACCTCTGACACTGGGTGCCTTGAATGTGTGCATGGCATCATGAAATCAGGAGATCCAGACGGAAGCCAAACAGTTCAATCTTGGTTTCATCAGACCACAGAATCTTGTTTCTCACAGTCTGAGAGTACTTTAGGTGCTTTTTTGCAAACTCCAAGCGGGCTTTCATGTGTCTTTCATTGAGGAGAGGCTTCCATCTGGCCACTCTGCCATAAAGCCCAGATTGGTGGAGTGTTGCAATGATGGTTGTCCTTCTGGAAATTTCTCACATCTGCACACAGGATCTCTGGAGCTAAGCCAGAGTGACCGTCGGGTTCTTGGTCACCTCTCTTACCAAGGCCCTTCTCCCCCAATTGCTCAGTTTGGCCGGGCGGCCAGCTCTAGGAAGAGTCCTGGTTGTTCCAAACTTCTTCCATTTAAGAATTATGGAGGCCACTGTGCTCTTGGGAACCTTCAATGCCGCAGAGATTTTTTTTGTCGGCTTCCCCAGATCTGTGCCTCAACACAATCCTGTCTCTGAGCTCTGCAGGCAGTTCCTTCGAGCTCATGGCTTGGTTTTTGTTCTGATATGCATTGCCAGCTGTGAGACCTTATATAGACAGGTGTGTGTCTTTCCTAATCATGTCCAATCAATTGCATTTACCACAGGTGGATTCCAATCAAGGTGTAGAAACATCTCAAAGATGATCAAAAGAAATGGGAGGCACCTGAGCTAAATTTCAAGTGTCATAGCAAAGGGTATGAATACTTATGTCAATGTGATATTTCAGTTTTTTATTTTTAATAAATTTGCAAAACTTTCTAAAATCCTGTTTTCTCTTTGTCATTATGGAGTATTCAGTGTAGATTGATGAGGGAAAAAATGAATTTAAACGATTTCAGAATAAGGCTGCAACATAACAAAATGTGAAAAAAGTGAAGGGGTCTGAATACTTTCTGAATGCACTGTATGTATGTATGTATGTATATATATATATATATATATATATATATATATATATATATATATATATATATATATATATATATATATATATATATTGTCGTGGTCCAGGGGGTTAACACCCCTGGGGACGAATAGCCGATCGAGCTTTGCACTCCGAGGTGTTCAGTCCAACTTTGGTGTTTTGGTTATACATGCGAGGATGTGGTGGAGGGCAGCAAGCGCTGACCTGGATGGGTTTCCACTGGAGCATCCTCAAACCACGATAATCAAACAAGGCCGACACGGAATTAAAATGCAACAAATAAACAGATTTAATGAAAATAATGCCAGGGACAAGAAATGCATGGTAAACTAAATTCCTAAATTGTGGCGCCCCCATATGGACTCATATACAACACAAGGGGAAAACGAAAGTGAAAAAGAAATGTGTTTTTGTAGTGTGTACTCAGGTTTGAGCGGCCCTCAAACCCTGTCGGCCCTCGAACGGGTACCCGAGTCCGTGCGCAGGAAAGCACGCCTTGGCGCGCAGTTCGTTCACCCCAGCTGTCGATGTGCAGCACTCAGGCCCAAGCTCCCCTCTCGTCGTCCGCTCCACACAGCACCGCGTTCTCTCCGGCTCACTCGGCACTGCACACAGCCGTCACGAAGTAATGAGCCAAGGGCGTCAGAGTCCACGAGCTGCGGCCGCCAATGTCAGGACCAAGAGCGAGGAAGAAAAGAGGACCACAAACTGCAACCGCCCACCACGCAGCCAGTACTAAGAGAAAGAAAAATGTGACTGTTTGCTTTAACTTGGGACACAAAGAGAGAGAGAAAATGTGGCTGCGCGTCGTCAAACCCCAGACCAAGAGGAAGAAAATGGCTGTCCTCAGCCTTTTTGTTCCCTGGTCTCGAATGATGATGTCTGCACACGCTCCAATCAAAGAGTCCTTCGTAACAGTCCATAGTCCTGACCAATCATCACCTCTCGGGGTGGGGCCCTACAGCCCTGCCTGCTTGGTGTTGCGATGACTATGTTGGCGGCGCCAGCGGTATTTGAATGTCCTTGTTCCGGTTACTTTATTATGGGGTATATTTTAGGTGCGGAGTGTATGGCTGGTGTGATATGTATCATAAAGAACAAGGGAAAAACCACAGAGGCAATTTACATGCAGGGACAGACAGACAGACCGACGGACATTTGGTGAATTATAGTAAGATACCCTAACTTATTAGCATAGCCCCACCAAACTCATGGAGACAATAATTATACAACCTTACCAGACACACGGAACTGACTTAAGTTCCAGATTTCTTCTTCTTCATGACAGTCGGAGCACACTACCCTATATAATCCTATCTGGCCTAAGGTATTCCATTGCCTACCCCCCACAAACATAACAATATATATATATATATATATATATATATATATATATATATATATATATATATATATATATATACATACATATATATATCCCCATGTTAAAGCATTAATAGTTGCAAGTGCGCATAATTTGGTGCATCCATTGGTGGCAAAATGATTTGTATAACTTGGTGGTGTGTGCAAAAACACCTTTTTTGCCGCAAAATGTAGAGCAGTGCGTTCGTTCTTGTCAGCTTTCTCCACATCAGCTCTGGCTTTTACCAAGAGTTCAGCACATTCTTGTCGGTCTGCCAGCACGCAGTAAATCAGCGGCGTACGTCCAAACTGATCTGGCAAGTTTCCTAACCTGGGATCATCTGGAAAAAAAACCAAAAGAAAAATTACAACAGTTTCCAGCAATTTTGTGCTGAAGGCCTTTATCCATCATAAAACGGACCTTCAGAGACCCATATGTTTCATGCTCATTGGGGCTGAAATATCATGCTTTTAAGAGGGTACAGCAGCTTGCAATTCAATGTTCAACAAGACACATCCAACAAAACAAAGCATGCTTTGAACAGATAAGCAGATGTCAGTGGCACACAGAAGCATTGCAAAGAGCATATTCTGTCATGAGGACTTGTAAGTTTTGAGATTAACACGGATATAAAAAGAAAATAACACGAGCAATGGATCAATGTAGAACAAATATTGAACTTCATCATGCCTTCACTAGCATTAATGTTTTGCCTGTTTCACATTCTTATCTGAACACCGAACTTCTGATGCTAATACAGGGGCCTGCAAAAGTATTCAGTATTCACCACTACCAATGATGCCACATTTCGATGACTTATGAATTATGTAGAAACCAATTTTCCAAATGAACTATTTATTTACAACTGAAAATATCAAAATAAACACTGTTATCGCTGAAGGAGGTTACATGTCGGGAATACCTATGAAAAAACATGTACAACTCAAAATTCACTAGTTGCAAAAGTATTCAGCCCCTAAGGTCAGTACTTGGTGGAAGTGTAGCGGTTACCGCTGGATGCACACAATCGCCTTGCACCGGCCAGAACATGGCCAGACGCGCCTCTCCCGGGCATGCCCGGACTCACTGTTCCCGGGAACGCCCGAACCTCCCGGGCACGCCCGGTCTCGCCTTTCCAGGGCTCGCCCAGAGCGTCCGGGCATGCCCGCTATCGCCTTTTCAGGGCTCGCCCAGAGCGTCCGGGCATGCCCGCTATCGCCTTTCCAGGGCTCGCCCAGAGCGTCCGGGCATGCCCGCTATCGCCTTTCCAGGGCTCGCCCAGAGCGTCCGGGCATGCCCACTATCGCCTTTCCAGTGCTCGTCCAGAGCGCCCGGGCACGCCCAGCCTCGACTTGCCAGGCCGCAGCCAAACACGCCCGGGCAGATCCAGACTCGCCTTTCCAAGGCTCGCCCTTGACACCCAGGCATGCCCGGTATAGCTTTTGCCGGGCAAACTTCCCGACATAAATGTGTATATATATTGCTGCCCGATAAAAGGGCTGGTCAGAATACCTGAGCTGTTTTGTTTCAATAAAGCAACTCGGACGAATTCCGTCTTTGGTCGCGTCAATTCTTTCGACTCGCGTTGGAGTGCAGTTCCTTCATTGGTGACCTACCGACATGGATACGGCAGTGACGCTTAAACTGCCTACCTTCTGGGAGGCTCACGCGGCTGTTTGGTTCGCTCAGGCGGACTCTCAGTTCGCCCTGCGAGGCATCACCGCGGACGACACCCGCTTCCACCATGTTGTGGCGGCGCTCGGTTCCGCCACCGCGGCCCGCGCCTTGAGCCTCCTCGAGCACCCGCCAGCTGCTGACAAATACGACGCGCTGAAGACACTCCTCCTCGACGCTTTCGCCCTCTCACCGGCAGCAAGCGCACGGCGCCTGCTCGCTCTGCCCGAGCTCGGCGGCACGTGCCCGTCCGAGCGCACGGACTATATGCTCTCGTTGCTCGGTGAGCACTCTCCGGATTTTCTGTTCCGCGAGCTGTTCCTTCGCCAGCTGCCTCACCCGGTACGCCTCGCCCTGGCTGGCACGTTGATCACGGATTCCCGCGCCCTCGCCAGGGAAGCCGATAAGATCTCCTCGGCGGGCCAGCACATTGGCGCGGTTACATGGAGCCCGCCGCCGTCCGAGGCGACGCCCACGACGCCCGAGCGCCCTGCGCGGTTGGAGGCCGAACTGCCGGTGCAACTGGCAGCCGCCACGCCGCACCGCCCGCTTCCGACACGACGGCCGGGGCCTCCACCTGACCGGGCGTGGTGTTATTACCACGCCAGGTTCGGACACAAGGCTCGGACGTGCCGGCCCCCGTGCACTTTCGGCAGGTCGGGAAACGGCCGGGCCGGCGTTCATTCCCAGCCATGAGCGCCGGCCACTCGGGCAACTTGCTGTTTATTCGGGACAAAGCGTCTGGGCGGCGTTTCCTGTGTGACACCGGCGCCCAACTGAGCGTCATATCCGCCTCCGAGCAGGACAGGCGGGACGCCGTTTGCGGCCCCTCTTTGGTCGCTGCTAATGGCTCGGCCATACGCACTTTCGGCCCATGCGTCGTCACCCTCTGCTTCGGCAGCCAGCGTTTTCAATGGACTTTTGTGACCGCCTGCGTCCCCATGGCTTTGCTGGGCGCCGACTTCCTCTGCGCGCACGGGCTGCTGGTAGACGTCAAACGTCGTCGCCTTGTCAACGCCGAGACCTTCAGCTCCCTGGCGTGCACGATGAGCAGCTCCGCGCCGACCAAACTGGCGTACGCCCTCCCGGCAGCGAACGAGTTCGCTCGCCTGCTCGCGGAATTCCCGGCCCTCACGCGGCCGACGTTTTCGGCCGTCACGGTGCGGCACGGGATCGAGCACCACATACCCACTACGGGCCCGTCGGTCTACGCCAGGGCCCGCCGCCTCGACCCGGCCAAGCTCGCCGTGGCGAAGGCCGAGTTTGACGCGTTGGAGCACCTCGGCATCGCGCGGCGCTCCGATAGCGCGTGGGCCTCGCCACTGCACATCGTGCCAAAGCCGGGGGGTGGATGGCGCCCATGTGGCGACTACTGCCGTCTCAAAGACGCTACCACCCCCGACAGGTACCCGATCCCGCATATTCAGGACTTTTCCGCCCGTTTGGCGGGACGGGTCATCTTTTCGAAAATTGACCTGATACGGGGCTACCACCAGGTACCTGTCCGGGCGGCCGACGTCCCGAAGACGGCCGTCATCACGCCGTTCGGCCTGTTCGAATTTTTGCGGATGCCGTTTGGCCTCAAAAACGCGGCCCAGGCGTTCCAGCGCTTGATGGACGGCGTGCTGCACGACCTGCCGTTTCTTTTCGTCTATCTGGACGATATCCTCGTCGCCAGCACGTCCCGTGCCGAGCACCTCCTCCACCTCCGAACACTGTTCGGTCGCCTCAGCGAGCACGGCTTAATTGTAAACCCGGTCAAATGCCACTTCGGCGCGACGACCGTTGACTTTTTGGGCCACCGCATCACCAAGACCGGGGCCGTGCTGCTGCCGACCAAGGTCGAGGCCATCACCACGTTCCCGCGTCCCCGTTCCATCAAGGCCCTCCAAGAGTTCCTCGGCATGGTGAATTTTTATCACCGATTCGTGCCCCGCGCTGCTCAGCTCATGCGGCCCCTTTACGAGGCCCTCCGGGGCAAGCCGGCCAAGCATGACATTGTTTGGTCCGTGGCCATGGACGCGGCCTTCGCCAGCGCCAAACGGGCCCTCGCCGACGCAACGCTGCTGGCTCACCCGGTGCTCAACGCGCCCATCGCCCTCACTACGGACGCCTCCAACTACGCGGTGGGCGCCGTCCATGAGCAATGGGTGGACGGGGTTTGGCAGCCACTCACTTTTTTCAGCCGGCAACTCCGGCCGAACGAGTTAAACTACAGCACGTTCGACCGCGAGCTGCTCGGGCTATTCCTGGCTGTTCGCCATTTCCGACACCTCCTGGAGGGCCGCCCGTTCACGGCTTTCATCGACCACAATCCGTTGGTCTACGCAATGGCTAAGGTCACGGAGCCGAGGTCAGCCCGCCAGCAGCGCCACCTCTCCGCCGTGTCGGAGTTCACCACGGACATCCGGCACGTCGCCGGCAAAGACAACGCCGTGGCCGACTGTCTTTCTCGGGCCAGCGCGAACGCGGTCCACCTCGGTGTGGACTTCGCGCTCATGACGGCCGACCAGACCACCGACGCCTCGGTGCAGGCACTCCGTGCGGCGGACACGGGCCTCCGCCTGGCCGACATTCCCTTCGCGGGCACCATCCTGCTCTGCGACGTCTCCCAGGGCCAGCCTCGCCCCATCGTGCCCGTTTCCTGGCAGCGCCGCATCTTCGCCTCCATCCACGGCCTTTCTCACCCGGGCCGGAAAGCTTCTCAGAAGCTGGTGTCGGTGCGTTTCGTCTGGCATGGCCTTCGACGAAACATCCGCGACTGGGCCAACGCCTGCACGGCCTGCCAGCGGGTCAAGGTCCACCGCCACACCCAGGCCCCGCTGGCACCTTTCGCCGTGCCTGAACGGCGTTTCGACCACGTCCACGTGGACCTGGTGGGTCCCCTGCCCCCCTCGCGGGGGTTCACCCACCTGCTCACCATGGTGGACAGGACCACCAGGTGGCCGGAGGCCGTGCCCCTCGCCTCCACCACCACCGCCGACGTGGCACAGGCGTTCATCGCCACCTGGGTCGCGCGCTTCGGCGCACCAGCGGACATCTCGTCCGACCGCGGCCCACAGTTCACGTCTAAGCTTTGGGGCGCGGTCGCCCGTTCGTTGGGGGTCACGCTGCACCGCACCACGGCCTACCACCCCCAAGCCAACGGGTTGTGTGAGCGGTTTCACCGCTCCATGAAGGCCGCACTCATGGCCGGCCTTCAGGACGACGGTTGGGCCGACCGGCTGCCGTGGGTCCTTTTGGGCCTTCGCACGGCCCCCAAGGAAGACCTCCAGGCGTCCGCCGCCGAGCTCGTCTACGGCCAGCCGCTCCGCGTCCCGGGCGAATTCGTGCCCGACGCTACCAGTCCCTGGTCCGCCACTCGCCAGCGCTCGGACCTCCAGGAGGCCGCCCGAAGATTTGCCCCCGTGCCGACGTCCCGCCACGGTGGCCCCCAGTCCTACGTCCCCCCGGCGCTTCGCACAGCGGAGTACGTCTTTGTGCGTCATGACGCCCACCGGGGGCCACTCCGGCCGCCGTACGACGGGCCCTTCCGGGTCCTGCGACGGGGCGACAAGTCTTTCATCGTCGACTTCGGCGGCCGGCCGGACCGGATTTCTGTGGACCGCCTCAAACCGGCGCACATGGACGTCGACCGACCACCACGGTTGGCCCTTCCTCCGCGGCGAGGCCGCCCCCCATCCACAGTTCCCCCCGCTCGACCACCCACCACCACGTCGGACCCCTCCCCACGACCCTCCAGGGGTCGCTTCGGCCGGGTCATCCGGACCCCCCTTAAATTGACCCTGCCGGTGCAGGTCGATTCTAGAGGGGCGTGTGTAGCGGTTACCGCTGGATGCACACAATCGCCTTGCACCAGCCAGAACATGGCCAGACGCGCCTCTCCCGGGCATGCCCGGACTCACTGTTCCCGGGCACGCCCGAACCTCCCGGGCACGCCCGGTCTCGCCTTTCCAGGGCTCGCCCAGAGCGTCCGGGCATGCCCGCTATCGCCTTTTCAGGGCTCGCCCAGAGCGTCCGGGCATGCCCGCTATCGCCTTTCCAGGGCTCGCCCAGAGCGTGCGGGCATGCCCGCTATCGCCTTTCCAGGGCTCGCCCAGAGCGTCCGGGCATGCCCGCTATCGCCTTTCCAGGGCTCGCCCAGAGCGTGCGGGCATGCCCGCTATCGCCTTTTCAGGGCTCGCCCAGAGCGTCCGGGCATGCCCGCTATCGCCTTTCCAGGGCTCGCCCAGAGCGTGCGGGCATGCCCGCTATCGCCTTTCCAGTGCTCGTCCAGAGCGCCCGGGCACACCCAGCCTCGACTTGCCAGGCCGCAGCCAAACACGCCCGGGCAGGTCCAGACTCGCCTTTCCAAGGCTCGCCCTTGACACCCGGGCATGCCCGGTATAGCTTTTGCCGGGCAAACTTCCCGACATAAATGTGTATATATATTGCTGCCCGATAAAAGGGCTGGTCAGAATACCTGAGCTGTTTTGTTTCAATAAAGCAACTCGGACGAATTCCGTCTTTGGTCGCGTCAATTCTTTCGACTCGCGTTGGAGCGCAGTTCCTTCAGAAGCACCTTTTGCAGCATTGACTTATATGAGGCTTCTTGGGTATGTCTGTACCAGCTTTGCACAGTGAGATGGTGAAATCATTGCCCATTCTTCACATGAAAATTGCTCTAGTTCTGCCAACTTTGATGGGGATCGTCGATGAACTGCAATCTTCAAATCTCGCCATAAATGTTCAATTGGGTTCAAGTCAGGACTTTGACTGGGCCACTCAGGAACATGAATTTTCTTCTTATTCAGCCACTCCAGTGTGGCTTTGGCTTTGTGCTTCAGATCATTGTCCTGCTGAAATGTGAATCTACCCAGTTTCAGATTCATGGCTGATTCAAGCAGGTTTTCATCAAGAAAAATCTCCTGTACTTTGCCAACAATCTTACATCAAGTATAACGGATGTGGATAGAGTGAAAAATCTTAAAGCTATGATGGTCGTTTGTGAAGTCACACAAGTGACACACCATGGAGTACCTGCATCTGCGATTCAACCACATCTGCCTCCAAGAAAACCTGCTGCCACCCTTATTGAGTTGTTGACCTCCTGCAAAAGCTGCGATGCAAGCAGAATTATGCAACCCACGGATTTCTGCTTTCTCAGACTCAGAATCAAGTCCAGACATCACAGGCTTCGACACTTCAGTGAAGCTGAAGAAGTATTATAGGAGAGGCTTTGTGGAATCATAGATGGCGCTCTGTTCAGCCTCCTCCTCAGATAAGCAGCAGACTGAGTGATGGCGACTCACAAGTCTGTAACTCAAACACGGCAGGAAACTGGACAAACTATGCACAGAACCCTCGACTTCCATGCATTTCACACCTTAGGAATGATGCAAACCCAACACCACAGATGCAAGACATGGTACACACGACACATGAGCAGCCATATTGACAGAACAATAGACACACTAAACATGTCTATCTGGTGCTGAAATGTTTGTCTGAAGAAAAGGTTTAAATTTCAGTATCACCCCTACATCCATACCTGTGGACTGGATTGTTCCTCCATGTTTCACTCTAGAAGCAGGTCATTCCCTTCTGTGCACATGGGGTTTTCAACCTTAACAGAATCATCTGAGCTTTGGCTTCTTGGTTTGTACATCTTCTTTAACATCCATTGAGATAAATACATTTTTGGTATTGCTAATAGTGCTTCCAAGCGAGTTGGTTGTCTATCGAGCGCAGAGGTATTTACCTCCTGAGGCTGTTTTGTACCTGTATAAGGCAACTATACATCTCCTCATGGAGTACTGTTTCCACATTTGGGGCTGGAGCACCAGCCTGCCACTTACATTTACTTGATAGGCTCCAGAAACTCATAGGCAACATGGTTGGTGCAGAGATGGTTTCAACTCTTCAACCGCTCTCTCACCGTAGGTCAGTTGCCACTCTTGGTTTGTTCGACAGATATTTTCATGGCAAATGTTCAAACAAAAATGTTCAAAATGTTCAAATAAAAATGTTCAAAATGTGCAAACTTTGCAACTTCGTTCCTCCCGTACGAATGCTTGGACACAAGACTAGGTTTGCCATCTCTGCTCACCCGTAGCTGATCCAAAGTGGAGAACGAAAGGCTATGTCCTTTTATCCCTCATGCTGTCTCGCTCTGGAATTCACTACCTGTAACGTGCTTCTCATTATCCTACGATCTGCTCAGCTTTAAGAGGAATGTCAATTCTTACTTCCTACATCTTTGAGGTTTAATCACATTTCACCTGAATTCTGCTACTTCCTGTATCGTGGATGTTTTCTTTCTATTTTTTCCCTTTCTTAGATTTTGTTTTGCTTTATCTTTATCTAACCTTCCCCTAGCTCTTACCTCGAGTGGCTTTATAACTGGTCTTGGGCAATTTCCACGAACAACAAGTACAAAAAGTTTTAATTAAAACAAAAGCCGCGTCGATGTTACACAATGCCTAGATGCAGCTGTGCCTATAACGTCGATGTTATAGGCACAGGACATTCCTATTGATTCGATTACTTGATGTTATTTTTGTGCAAAGTGAAAATATATCTCGGCAATTTCCCATGTGTGGCGACTAATTTTTAATATATCTCGGCATTTTCCCGTCTGTTATTTCAGGCGGTGTATGACTGACCATGCCGCGATTTAAAATATATATATCTCGGCAATTTCCCGTGTGTGGCGACACGTGAACGAAGCTATGCTCCTCTCTCCACATTATTGTGACGACGTATAAATTAAATGTTTCATCGTGACGATTGGCATCAAATGGACGAATTTTTAATACATCTCGGCATTTTCCCGTCTGTTATTTCAGGCGGTGTATGACTGACCATGCCGCAAATTTAAAAAAAAAATCTCGGCAATTTCCCATATGTGGCGACACGTGAACGAAGCTATGCTCCTCTCTCCACATTATTGTGACGACGTATAAATTAAATATTTCATCGTGACGATTGTCATCAAATGGACGAATTTTTAAATATATCTCGGCATTTTCCGTCTGTTATTTCGGGCGGTGTATGACTGACCATGCCGCGATTTAAACAAAATATATATATCTCGGCATTTTCCCGTCTCTTATTTCGGGCGGTGTATGACTGACCATGCCGCAATTTAAAAAAAATATATCTCAATGGACTTGAAGTTACAGGCCTTTGAGAATTCATTTCGTTCTATAAAGGGCAACTTTCATCGGATTTTCTTCCCGTTTTTTTTCAACCGAGTCTAAAACTATGTTAGCGACTGTGAAAAATGAAATGATATATCGAATTTGATTTGAAATAAAACTGTGTGAGAGAGGAAGACACCACGGGCCTACAAAACAGGCCTCAAAGCTATGCGAGTTAATAAAATGGTGGATATTTGTTTATATGAAGCCTCTCCCACAATGGGTGGAGCTATGGTTCCCAGAATGGGTGGAGCTTTGAGGTTTTGTCTTCTCTGCAAGAACAACAAGAAGAAGAAGAACAACAACAACAACAGCAGAGGGCACTCTATGACCAGCGTCCGCGACGCGGCTAAAAAACAAAACACAAATTCATTGAGAAATCTAAAGATGCTGCTGAGTATCCATTGCATTTCCTGAAATGTAATTGCTGAGGTGCACTCAGGTAATCATTCTCAACATGTTTTTGGAAAAATCTCAAGAACAGACCAGTAGTTGCAGCAAATGCTCCAAAAAAAGTTTTTTCAAGTTTTCAAACTTTCAACATCCAGGAAATGCTTGGTTAATTTGAATGATATTGAAAAAAAAAATAGTAGCATTAAAAACTTGTATTTGACAGCGCCAAATTATATGATTTGATACATTTATTGCAAGAAGCCAAACTGTTCCCCAAGTAGTTTGAGAGCAGTAACAAAAAAGAGGATTGCCTTTTGTTAACCAATGTCAAAGCAAATCTGGAAGTAATGAGATGGAAGCAGACATATTTTTCAGCATTGTCAATATTTATCCAAGCTCTGGTTTGACCGGGTTGTCAATATTTTTTTTGACAGAAGTGATGTTGTTATGACAGATATATATATATTGTGTGTATATATATATATATATATATATATATATATATATATATACATATATATATATATATATATATATATATATATATATATATATATATAATTATATATATATATATATAGAAATAAATATATAATCGGAAGAAATTCAATAAGTAGCGGACGTAGCTTCAAGATGGTCGATCTTTTATTTTCGACAAGCTTTCGACAAAAGAGGTCTTCTTCACAGTCTTCCTCAATTTTGAGTCTTCGTTGAAATACCGTAAATACATATACCGTAAATCAAAAAGTAAAGGCAATTTATTGGGTGTTAGTTTTACACACATATTGCCTTTACTTTTTTATTTACCCTCGTATATATATATATTAGGGTGGTGCTCAAAATAATTTTAAAAAAATATTTACTGGGACATGGCTTTATGTTGTTACTTTTGTTCCAAAATGAAAAGACACCAAATATGAAAGCAATCTGATTTTACTTAGGGGTGCCACATCAGCCTTCAAACTAAAGGTGTCTACAAAACTTTTCTATATATGGATCGAAAGCAAAACCAGAAGTTTGTTTTATGAAAATCCACCCTCCACTCACTTTCTTTGTATTCTAGCAAACACAAGTTACAATAGCTGCACAAATAGCACTATATTGCTATGAAAACTCAAATTCAATGATAACAATCCAAATGTTCAGTTCATAAAATGAAGAGACACCATATCACATAATATTAAAAAACCCAAATATAATGAGAAATGTAACTCCTATTTCTGGGCCTGTTTCACCACTGTTGCCTTCTTGGCATCGGGGTACATCTTCCTGTGAGCAGCAACAACTTGGAGCAGAGCTTGCTTTTGCTCTTCATCCTTTGTAAGGAGCTTATTGTAGTCTTGTATCAATGCGACACCCCTTTCTGCCCTGTCGTTCACCACGACTAAGCCACTGGCGGCTTTCTTTGCTTCCTGAAAGCTGGTTTCTTGCTCCCATGAACCAGGATCCTTATCCATCCAATCAGTTGGGGTCCCTCGGATGCTGAAGAAATGCTTGGTGTGTTTTGTTATGAGGCCAGCGATTGACAGGGCGGTTCCTCGTTTGATAGCTGGTCTCTTTGGAGAGGGGTTTTCACCGTCATTTTTCAATGCTTCAATCATATTGATCTTGCTTTCTTTGTCAATTCTGGTGTCAAAGAATGCAAATGCCACTAGTACTGGGCTCATGTACCACGTGTGGCGGCCAAGTGCCTTCAAGGCTGCCTGAGCCATCTTCTGATTGATTTGTTCAAACTTTTCCAACTTCTTGAAGAGGTTAATGTCATTCAGGGGAGCCTCAATAGCTTGTGGAGCCCGAAACCAAGCCTGTACATACACAAGGCAGACAAAAATGTTGAAGGCTCGGAGTTCTCTCGCCTCTCGAAGTGTCAAGTGGAACTCTGACCGAAACATGAACACCTGTAGTGAATATAGTGCTTTTGCCATCCATCTGGCTCTGTGCATTGCTCCTGGAGCCATGATCCGGATTCCACGAGGTGGGATTCCTCCCATGTAGATGACAGTCAGTTCTAGGAGTTCACGATAATCATCTCGTGGCTGCTGATCTTTCAAACACACAAGAACGTTTTTGCTTCCAACACAGTGTCTACAGATCCCATTGAAGCCTTCCTCTCTGAGAATTGATCGTGAAGAAACTTCCTGTCCTCGGGGTTGGTGATTATGGCCTCCGAATCTGCATGCCTAAGATCAAACGTCTTCTCCAAGGAGGCCTTGAAGGGTACTTCCTTTTTCTCTTGGGTCGCACCACCCCGCTTTGCACCTTTTTGGAGGCTCCTCCATTCTTCATATAGCCTCTCCAAACGATGGATGCAGTGCTGCTTCGTCGTTGTAGGTAGGTGAGCTTTTTCCCAGAACTTCACAACCTCTTCAATGGTGAGGGTTGCACTCTCCCGGGCAGTGCGATTCTCCTTCTTCAGGTGATGGAAAAACAGGACAAGAGATTGATGCACAGTCGGGAGCTTGGCACCTTTGATGGCATCTCCAGAAGTGGACCCAATGAGATACACATTATCCTGAGCCCGAGTTTTCAATGAAATACTGGTACTAGCACATGCCATATCTGCAAAATAAGCAAGAATGTGGGTAAAATCCTGTTAATTCTTACTCCACAGGGTCACTCTCTACAAAAGAGCCACAGTCAATAAGTTAGGCCTACATATTACACACTAAAAAAGCGTACCCCTGACCCCGGGAACCTGTACAAAACATGCATGAAAATTGCCCAGATAGTGATCATAGGAAGTCTCAAAACTGTATGTATAATATATTGTATATATATAATGTATAATGTGTATTTATGTATATTTATTATTTAATGTATATTTACTATATATTTATTTTTAATATTATATTGAATGTATATATATAATTATGTATTTATTTTGTGTATATACAGCCCAAAAAATGGGAATTCCTATTTTTGCATGGGGGAAAATTCATCACTGATGTGGCACCCCTAATTATTATTGGATTCCATTCAAATTTGGTGTGGTTTCCTTTGACACCAAAAGGAACAAAAATAGACCATGTCCCGGAGAACATCTGCATTTTGCTTTTTTGAAGCCCACCCTAATATATATATATATATATATATATATATATATATATATATATATATATATATATATATATATATATATATATATATATATATATATATATATATATATATATATATATATATATATATATATATATACAGTCACGTGAAAAAGTAAGTACACCCCATGTAAAGTTTTGACTTTTTCAACATATTTCAACATACAGCTATTTGATCTTCATTTCAACAATATTGATAGATAAAGGTGATATAATATAACAAATATCATGAAACATTTACATTTTGTAGTCCATTGTATAATTTAAATAAACATAAATGCAAATTTCGCATGTGGAAAAAGTAAGTACACCCCTACATTTATCACTACTTCAAATACCTAACATTAGAATCAGGTGCACCAGCTCAGGTGCAAATGATTAGAACATCGTTAGAGAGGATCTTGGAGGAACCTGTCTTATTTAAACCTCAGACATTTAGTTTGGTTTGCTCTTTGTTGTTGAAGTGTGCGGCGTCACCATGCCGAGATCAAAAGAGCTCTCTGAGGCCTTCAGAAAGAAGGTTATAGATGCCTACGAGTCTGGGTAGGGATTTAAAAAGATCTCCAAACAATTTGAATTCTTCATTGTACCAGAGGGTTATTGAGGATAATGTGAGGCCATCTGTCAGAAAGTTGAAGCTCAACCGAAGGTGGACCTTGCAACATGACAATGACCTTAAACATACCAGCAAATCCACCAAGGAATGACTGAAAAGAAAGAAATGGAGGGTTCTGGAATGGCCGAGTCAAAGCCTGGATCTAAATCCCATCGAGATGTTGTGGGGGGATTTGAAACGAGCTGTGCATGCAAGAAACCCCTCAAACATCGCACAGCTGAAAGAATTCTGCATGGAGGAGTGGGTAAAAATTTCTCCCAGTCGATGTCAGAGACTGGTAGACAGTTATAAGAAACGCCTACTTGAGGTTGTTTCTGCCAAAGGGGGCAATACCACCAATTAGAGCCAAGGGTGTACTTACTTTTCCACATGCGAAATTTGCATTTATGTTTATTTAAATTATACAATGGACTACGAAATGTAAATGTTTCATGATATTTGTTATATTATATCACCTTTATCTATCAATATTGTTGAAATGCAGATCAAATAGCTGTATGTTGAAAAATGTTGAAAATGTCAAAACTTTACATGGGGTGTACTTACTTTTTCACGTGACTGTATGTATATTTCGTTCTATAAAGAATATTGTTGAAATTGCAAGAAGGCATTCAAATGAGTTAAATAAGTGAAAAAAGGGACATTATGATGAGCCAAAAATAGTTTAGAAGGTAAAGGTACAATTACTTTTGCATTATGTGAAGAAAGTAACACTTAAACACTGAGAACATTTCCTTGATGATACCAACATGTACACAATGAATATAAATCAGGCCACGAGTTTTTTTTTAAAGTGCATACAATTTAATTAAATGCCAAAGCAATCATTCAAAACAAAATAACTTTCATAAATCGCACCTGCCACAGGCTAATGAAAGCAAATGTGAAAATGTGCTGAACATTGAATGAGCATATAGGTGCCTGTCGGTGTAAATGCAAGTTAAACAGGCCATACCATATGCCAAGCCAGAATTTTGCATTCCCACGTGTTGTGCTACAAAATACATACAAGAGCAATAGCTTCCCATCAAGACAATTAACATTGCCACAAAACATGTTGGTATCTTACAATTGCTCTGGCTTTGCTTTTCGGCATATTTCTGGAGGCTATTTACACAAAAAAGGTAAAGGTGTACAATATTATGTGGACTTGCGGCATGTCTGCAAATAACTATTTGTTGTTGGCCATTGGTTACATGTTCCGGCTCCAGAAATGTGTGCCGTGGTGCAAAAGGTGAACACATTTTTGCCTTTCCCAGACTGACGCATTCCATCTGACAGTCCCACAGTGAACAGTGCATTCAGCTGTGAGATAGCATTGCCGTTTTCCCCTGTGGGGAACATTAAAATAAACCCTCCCGGAATACCTCCTGCTCATGCACCCTTAAAACAGCCACCAAAAATTTACAGCAGCAGCTCAAAGGGCATGCTAAAAAATTCACGCTTCACTCTGACACTGCGGTCCCAACTAAATAATTATTGTTGCTAACCGAAATACGTTGCGCTTAAAACTGGTTTCATTTGAGGAGGATCTATTTTCTTTGTTGTTTCAATCGGATAAATTGATAAAATCCCTCATTGTAACTTCAGATTGGCAGTGCGAAGCACAAGCCAAGTTTCATTGTGATCATTGTGGGCCTTGTGTGTTGGTCACGTTCTTTGTGGGCCACTCAGAGCACAATTGTGGTATTATTGAAGACCTCGTCGTTTTGTTTTTTTTTACCCAAAATGTGATGTGTGTTTCCCAAAGAGATTTAATGATGGCAGGTTGGTCACGTTTGGTGTCTGAGAAAATATTTACATTTTAAAATCTATTCAAAGCTCCTCACCAATAAGAGATGAGAGGAATTATTGACCATGCAATTACTTCACAATGTACCAAGATAGTTCTTCCTTTGACACTTTCTTAAATATATTGTTCGATTATATATCCTGGTTATTTAGATATCCATCGATTGACAGTTTATCATATGAAAGTCTGAAAACTTTACGAGCCTACATTTGAAAATATATCTACACTTACACGGTATATACATTTAAACGGCTACTCTGGCTAAACAGTTGGACAGGTTTTGCCTATTAGGCATGATCTCCATAGCATTGTACTGCAGCCAATAATGGGAAAAGAATTTAATTCTCAATTTTATAAACTATAATTTTAATTTTATAGTCCACACCGTAGAGGGAACATCCATGAACACGTGTTTCAGGCATGTTGGAGCAGAAGCTCCTTCCCGAAGTGAACTGGTCAAGCCATATAAGACATTAAGTTGAGATGCAAGCGACTACTCGGCAACATGCTTGCACACCACACTGCAAGCAACGGCTCAGGTGCACTCTACGTGCACACATAATAGATACTAGCTCAAGTATCCAGTGTTTCGGGGGGGGGGGGGGTGTTGGAGTAGGGGGAATGATGTGAGGGGAGAGGGGAGGGAGGAAGAAGGAGGGGAGTGAGGGGAAGGGGAAGGAGAGGAGGGTGGGATGGTGATGGGAGGAGGATCAATTCACCCGTGCCAAAAGTGCATTAACCTCAGTGTTGTCCAGGTTTAAAAAAAGGGATTGTAATACCCTTTGCTACCACCACTAGGTGGTGCTACGCAGTACACATTTACATGGAGAATTTATGCATCCCCACCGACCCACCCGGCCCCCCACACCCACACGTAAGGCCACGGTCACACAGCCTATGTTACCCCCCCCCCCCCCCCCCCCCCACACATGGTTGTATTTGCACCCCGAGTTTGGAGTTTGTAACTTAAAATATGTGTCCGTGTATAGAACACATGCAAACAAAGAGCAAGAGATATTTTTGCCTTTTATATGTACTAGTGCACCCGCAGACTCCGGGAGGAGCAGGAAGGGTCATTCCTCTTTGGGGTATATAGATTACAGTCGATCTATGGGCGGGTCTCAAGAACATTGGGTGTGTGTTAATTTACCAAGTTTCTTGTGAAGAGATCGCCAAGTAGTTTAAGCATTTGAGCAAGCACTCCATTCAAAACTGTTAAGGAACGGCTGGCTTGGCAAGCGCTAGCTAGCTGCTTGGTAAAGGAGCACAACCCGAGCTTCTCCCCTTCAGTTTCGTATGAAACAGCAGGAGCGAGTTTCAAAAGTTCGCTACGAAAAATGCCACGGTAGCGGCAGAAAGGGCCATGTTATTAACCCTACATTTGTGGGTTATATAGAGTACAGTAGATCTTCGCTCAGTTCTGCAAGTAAACCTTACTTCACGGATGTCGGGATTCCTTCAAATTTCTTCATTTAGTGTTATAAAGAGCATTAGCGGCTGTTAAAAAGCTAAGCATACGTGTTTGTGGTGTATAATATTTTTACTTCCCTGTAGAAGCCGTTGCTCCCACAGAAACGCCATTATAACTACAAGCTATTTATACACGTTATCACTGCAGGAAAAACGCCTTGGGGGAAGTGGGACATTATTAGTATTAATATTGTTTTGTAATAACATTAACAATATGCAATTATCATTAATTTTGTTATAAAAGCGTCTTTGGAAAAACGCCACGATAAATCTTCTTTGGAAATACGCCACGATAAAGCTAATTTAACATTTATATACACCTCAACGTGCAACCCCATTGACGGAAATGGTGGGCAAACTCACTCAGAGGGAGAAAACCCTCTTGGGAGAGGGGGGGGGGCAAATGAATGCGCTACAACCTTCATTGTGTAACCCTTCATCATCCTGTCAAGTTTGGTTGAGATTGGATAAGTAACGACAGAATGTATTGGCGTCAAAAATTCATCATACAGACAGACAGACACAAATGGCGTATTTTAGTATGATAGAGAATGGTGATATTATTTATTTATAATCTAAAAATGTCCAAGTGGTCTAAAGCTCTATATGGTCAAGGGTCGAAGCTGTCTAATCTGTCTGAAAGGTGTCAGGGGTCTAAATGGAGTTAAGATCTAAGGGGTTGAAAAGGACTTAAGGGGTGTAAATGTCTGAGGGTTCTTGGGGTCTGAAGGGCATAAAAGGTCGAAAGGGTGATGGGATATATAAAGGTGTTTAAAGTATTGAAAGGGTCTTAAAGATAAAAGTGGTCTTAAGGGTCTTGTGTATCTTAAAGATCTTGGGGTTCTACTGGGTCTAAAGGGTTTTATGGGTTTTTCAGGATTTAAAGGGTCTTTGGGGTCTTTTGGGTCCTATGGGTCTTTTGGTTCTTCAGGGTCCTTTGGTTAATATGGGTCTTTTGGGCCATCTGGGTCTTTATGGGTCTTCGTGGTCTTTTACGTCCTCTCGGTCTTTGGGGTATTTAAGGTTCTCCGGGGTCTTTTGGGCCTTCAGGGTCTTTAAGGTTCTTTGGGGGTAATTTGCTTATTTGTGGTCTTTTGGGTCTTTAAGGGTATTCAGGGTCTTTTGGGTCGTTTCAGTCTTCGGGGTCCTTAAGGGTATTCATGGTATTTTGTGTGTTTGTGGTATTTTAAGTCGTTGGGGTATTTTCGGTCTTAAGGATTTTTGAGTCCTTTTGGGTGTTCGGTGTAGTTTGCCTCTTTTGGGTATTTTGCATCATCTGGGTATTTGGGGTATTTTGGGTCTTTGGAGTCCTCGGGGTCTTTTTTGGTCTTTGGAGTATTTAAGGGTCTTTGGGGTCTTTTGTGTCGTGAGGGTCCTGGAAGTCTTAAAGGGTCTTCAAAGGTCTAAGGGGTCTCAGCAGTCTAAAAGGTCAAAAGACCAAAAGACCAATTAAAAAAAAAATTTTTTTTTTTTTTTTAATGTACGATTGTAATGTGTCTTTTGACCTTTTAGACAATCGTACATAAATAATAGACATATAGTCAAACGGCTTCATGGACGGACACATACCGAGATACCGATACCACAGTGAGAAGACATGCCCCCCCCCCCCCGCCCTCCCCCCGCTGTACCATTAGACTCTTATTCACAGATATTTTCGAGAATATATGCCACAATTAAATGTGCACTAAAAAAACAAAATACTGTGCAAGATTATGACTGTTCTTCCCATTTTATAACCCTCAATTTTCAAATATTGCCCTCTGTATATAATTAGCATTTTAACACATGACACAACGTGCCCCAATGAGGTTTAAAATCCAAGTGAAGAAGAAGGTTGAAATAACATTGTTTATGTAGGTAACTCAGTTTATCAGTTCAGCATGTCACAATCCAGGTTTCAACTCGGTCAAAGTGAACCCCTTTTCCTACTTTTCATGAGTGCAGCATCATTATCAAGCTGCAAATTCCACTAGCAATCCTGATTTAATGTAATAATTATAAATTACGGATGCTTGCAAAAATCAGTTCAGATGAGAGTGGAGGTGGGTATGAACACAATATAAACGGAATAGCAAACATTACACGCAGACTTACATATGTGCAATCTTTATTCAACAGCAGCGAAATAGATCGTTGTACTGAAACTGTGTACCAATCTTGTCAGTATAGCAGTGAATGGCAACATGCAATGGAGTCAAAATTAAATTTCCTTTTCATCAGGGAATCATAGCTTTGCTCATCAAGTGGATCAGATGATGTGACCAGTTGCAATTGTAGCAAAAACAACAACAACAAAACAACAACAAAATGTCAAAGAAAATGGGTTTTCTTTTAGCGATTAGGCTTTAGAAGCTACAAAGAAAACGTTATTTCTACTACAGTTGATACACCTGCAAATTAAAGTCATCAGAGCATGCAGAGTCGTGCATGACAAATGTATGATGTGCGCACACACACACACACACACACACACACACACACACACACACACACACACACACACACACACACACACACACACACACACACACACACGCTTGGAATACAGCCCTACACAAGAATACATCAACGGACACACTTCTATCACATGGAACATAGAATTTGCAAAATGCATTTCCATTCTCATCTTGTTTAATCCCCAATTAATGTCAAATTAACCTTTGAAAACTCACATTAAGGATCAAATTGGCAAATTAGCTAAAGCATCATTAATTTGTTCATTAATTCTAGAAAAGTAAAACAGGCAGTGCCTAAAACCTAATTAACCTCTTCAGTAACTTTGGGTCAATCCTACACTTGTTTTAATTCCAGAAGACAAACCTGCACTGTTTGTATGAGTGTCTGTCATAACAACTGTAATAGTTACATCGATCGAAGTTATAAATAGCCTGTCAGCACAGCCCTAACGAGTCGTGATCATTCAATGCACATCTCTAGTGTACAGGGCTTTGGCAATTAATTTGGATGTGTTCTATATTGGAAATTTGACTGCTAGATTATCCAGTTTAGGAACATGTTGTGCTGTTTGCATCATTCCTTTTGCCATGCTGTGTAGCATTTGCCAAAACATCGTTACTGGGAATGAAAAAATATTGCTATTAGTATTAGTGTTATTCACATTCGGATTCGTTTGAGGGTTAGCGTTACCCTAGTGTAACTTAATTCTGCATTTACCAACAAAAACGCCTTGATAAAGGTAAAATAGAATGAAGGTAAATGGTACCTGCCATGGGTAAATACAAAATGCGGATAAACAAATCATGCCTACCCAGGAAAAGAAAATGCACGCTGCCCTTGCTGATATTTCCTATTTAGATATCTTGGCCTAGACATCATCAAGTCATGAATTAAATCAAAAGCTCCACCCCACCCCGTGTTTAGATGGATCTGGATACATTACATACCCGAACGTCTATTTCATACCTTCCTTAGAAATCAAAAAGAGAGAGAACAACAAAGCTTAAAAAAACAAGTACAAAAAGTTTTAATTAAAACAAAAGCCGCGTCGATGTTACACAATGCCTAGATGCAGCTGTGCCTATAACGTCGATGTTATAGGCACAGGACATTCCTATTGATTCGATTACTTGATGTTATTTTTGTGCAAAGTGAAAATATATCTCGGCAATTTCCCGTGTGTGGCGACGAATTTTTAATATATCTCGGCATTTTCCCGTCTGTTATTTCAGGCGGTGTATGACTGACCATGCCGCGATTTAAAAAATATATATCTCGGCAATTTCCCGTGTGTGGCGACACGTGAACGAAGCTATGCTCCTCTCTCCACATTATTGTGACGACGTATAAATTAAATATTTCATCGTGACGATTGTCATCAAATGGACGAATTTTTAATATATCTCGGCATTTTCCCGTCTGTTATTTTGGGCGGTGTATGACTGACCATGCCGCGATTTAAACAAAATATATATATCTCGGCATTTTCCCGTCTGTTATTTCGGGCGGTGTATGATTGACCATGCCGCGATTTAAAAAAAATATATATCTCAATGGACTTGAAGTTATAGGCCTTTGAGAATTCATTTCGTTCTATAAAGGGCAACTTTCATCGGATTTTCTTCCCGTTTTTTTTCAACCGAGTCTAAAACTATGTTAGCGACTGTGAAAAATGAAATGATATATCGAATTTGATTTGAAATAAAACTGTGTGAGAGAGGAAGACACCACGGGCCTACAAAACAGGCCTCAAAGCTATGCGAGTTAATAAAATGGTGGATATTTGTTTATATGAAGCCTCTCCCACAATGGGTGGAGCTATGGTTCCCAGAATGGGTGGAGCTTTGAGGTTTTGTCTTCTCTGCAAAAACAATAAGAAGAAGAACAAGAAGAACAACAACAACAGCAGAGTGCACTCTATGACCAGCGTCTGCGACGCGCTAAAAACAAAGAAATAAACATGAATAACACCTTACTTGGTGTAATCAAATGCAAGCACAGTGTGTATAAATGAGGAAGTTCATAAAATCTAAATTACAAAGATAGTTTTGTTAAATAATATGCAGTATCTTTCCTTACAGAAGATATATTCTGTAATCATTACCTCTGCCACTGAAGGTGGACAGAGGTTATGTTTTCACTCCTGTTTGTCTGCTGGGAACAGGATATCTCAAAAGGTGGTGGACGGATTCCGACGAAATTTGGTGAACATGTTGTGTGTTTGACAAGGAAGAATTGATTCAATTTTGGTGAAGATCCGTATCCGGATGTTGGGTGTTTGACAAGGAAGAATTGATTCAATTTTGGTGAAGATCCGTATCCGGATCTGAATCCAAAAAGTTTTTAAGTGATTATTTCCCGTTGAGTGACAGGGCTAAAACTGATATATACCACGATATCTAAAAGTTATGGATGTATTTGAACGATACTTGGTGGACAGGTTGGGTGTGTGACAAGGACAAATCCATTTCATTTTGGTGAAGATCCGAATCCAGATCCGGATACGATAAAAAAAATTTGGTACTTTTTCTTTTTTTACATAATTTTTTTACAAGTTTATTTTCAATAATTTTTTACAAGTGATTCTTCACCATAGACTCATAGAGAATGGGGGCCAAAAATTATATATAGCACAATGTTTCAAAAAGTTGTAGACGAGTTATGACAAAACTAGGTGGATGAGTTGGGTAGGTTACAAGAACAAGCGCATTCGACTTTGGTTCATGTCCGAATCCATATCCGGCCTATCAGTGGGATACAAAATGTAAAGTGTTCAGCCTGGCGGAGGTATGTGCTCTAGCCTACTGAGTGCCGTTCTAGTTTTTTTTTTTGTTTGTTTTTGTTTATACTGAATCGAGGCTCGTGAAAGAGCTGACATTTACTTCACAAACAAATCAACCAGACAAACAAAATATATAAAAAGAGGGAGCAGAAGACAAGAGAAGGGGAAGCACACAAACACTTGAGAGCACACAACATTTAAGAGCAGGGAGATGTGTGGGAGGGCGAGGGCTTGGGGGGAGGAGGCGTGGGAAGAGGGGGTGGGGGGGTGGGAGAAGTATAAAACACAAGCACACCAAGGACTTCCAGGAAAGAAGTTGGTATTTCAAAAAAGTGGAATTGGGGTGAAATTAGCGGGGATAGAAAAGATCAAGGTTTTGGATGGGGGAAGATAAGAGATGGTGGTGAACAGCTGTTTTAAAGACCTGGAGGGTGGAGTGGGATTGAAGAGAGTGAGGGAGTTTGTTCCAGAGGCGGGAGAAAAGAGGAATGAAGGAGTGAAGGTGAGCAGAGAGTCTTGATTTTGGCAGTTTAACCATTAGAGGGTTGCAGGCAGATCTTGTGCGACCTGTAGGAATATTTGCGGGACAGAGCCCAGAGAGAGCTGGGGGGGGCAAGGCCAGAGAGGAGTCGGTAGAAGACGGAAAGACCACCAACCTGCCTGCGGTGAGTGAGTGAGAGGCCCTTGGAGTTAGCTTCATCGCGGGAGATTCCAATGATTCTGAATGCTTTGGTTTCAACAGCGTGAAGACGAGCTAGGTGTGAGGCAGGAGCACCAGCCCAGAGGGGAGAGCAGTATTCCATTGAGCTGTGGATGAAAGCCTTGTATGTGGTGAGGAGCTCAGGTGTGCCAAGGAAGAACTTCGCACGACGGAGGATGCCCAGTCGGCGACTGGCTTTGGAGGCCAGATTTGAAATGTGGTTTTCCCAGGAAAGATCATGGCAGATAGTGAGACCCAAAAGCTTGAGTGACAGAACTTCTTGGAGAGGATTATTCAGAAAGTGGATGGGAGGGTTGTCCAGTCGGTCTTTTCGGAGAGACATCGTAAGAGTGTGAGATTTGTCAGGATTGAAAGACATGTTCCACTTGTTTGCCCAGTCTGTGATTTTGTCCAGGTCTGCAAAGAGTGAGGAGGCTGCAGACTGCCGATCTGAGGGATGAAGAATGGAGCGACAGAGAGTAGAGTCATCAGCAATAGTCTAGTAGGAAGACTAGGTCCCCCTGCACCCCCCGGAGATATACTTCTAATCAGTGTTTCTAGATTGGAAAAAATGTGTAGAAAATGACTAGCTATGGCCCCAAGCTGAAAAAATGTCCCACATACCATTTTTATGCAAATTACTGCTGCCATTATCAAAAAAACGATTTTTGACATATCTCAGCCAATATTGCAGATAATTGAAAAATGAAGGTGTCTAGACCCATGTTTTGAAGGGCATAGATCATGATAGAACTATTCATAACATGATTACATGTGTCTATGGTATACTAGTATGCATATTAATGCTGTAATTACAAAATAATCAGTTTTACAAATGATAAGGATACGTTAATACTGCAGATAACTTAACATGGTACATAAGGGGTCTAAACCCAGGTATTTTCAAGGTTAAATGTCAACAAGATGCTCCTGAGTCTTGCATAGGGGCGGGACATTGGCAGTAACATTGGTACCACTCAACTTTTCTTCCCACCATTGACTTTGTATTGCGAGAGATTTTCACTTGCTTATTTAAAGGTTTCTCACCCAGCCCACGTAAAATCTACCAACTCCTGCTGTTAACTCCCAAACATATTTTTTTATGTTATCCAATCACAGTGCAGAAATGACAGACTAGAGATCCAAATTAGTGCTGCTATAGCTGCCATTTTACATTTCCATCCATGTAACATGCGCGCTCGCGCGCTCGTATCAATTGGTAATGTCGCGCGCTCGTATCAATTGGTAACGTTGATGTTATTGAATACCTCAGTTGAAAGTTCAGTCTTCCATTCCATCTGTGTGTTGTTCTTGGTATTCATCCTCCAATCTAGCCAGGTAAGATGCTAACTATAATGTTACTCACACTCTTGACTTCAGTTTCTGCATGAAATCATAAACAGGCAGAATAACAGCTGAGCCAGCTAGCACCATGTTAGCTAACGTTAAAGCTAGCCTCATCTATGTACAGTATGTTCCTAATGTCGGTGTAACTTAAACTTTTGTTAATGCCAAACATGAGACATATCTGTTGACTTCTGTATATGAATTGAACCAGAAAGAGGCACGACAGCTGAGCTAGCTACAGTAACTTAGCACAATGTTTCATTGGCCTAGATAGCTAACGTTAGTGTGGAAGAATTTAGATGTTTTAGCTATTAGCACTTTTGATGCCACTAAACATGGTTTAGTCAGCTAAAAAGTACCCTAGTGTAGAACATGACTCAGAACCTCTGTTACCTCACTGAGAACCTCTGTTAATGGTATGTGGGACATTTTTTCAGCTTGGGGCCATAGCTAGTCATTTTCTACACATTTTTTCCAATCTAGAAACACTGATTAGAAGTATATCTCCGGGGGGTGCAGGGGGACCTAGTCTTCCTACTAGACTACAAACAGATAGAGAGGATTTTCAAGAGAGTCAGAGAGATCATTGATGAAGACCAGAAAAAGCACAGGGCCAAGAACACTGCCTTGGGGAACTCCAGCCTGAACAGGAAGAGGAGATGAGAGAAACCCATTCAAGCATTGCCACTGCTTCTTCTTCTAGCTCACTCCTGAGAAGCATTTATCATACAACCTAGCAGCAAAGCACTGAAATTATATTGGTCACATGAGCAAAACTAGAACGCCACTCAGTAGAGCGCATACTCCCGCCGTGGGTTTTGTTGGAATAATACGTTTTGTTTAACAACCCCTCTCCCCAAAACAATAAATGAAAAAGAAAGTAAGCCCTAGCTGTCAGAGAATTTATTTTGATATATCTCGGAATTAGAGGAGAAAAACATCATTTAAGAATAAGAATAAAAGCTTTAATGCAGTAAAACAGAAAAAATCTTTCCCAAAAAAATTCATGGATCCAGAATAATATCCTGAGCTTCACCAAAAACTAATCAATTCTTCCTTATCACAAGGGCAATCATCCCACCAACTTTCATTCAAATCCGTTCAGAACTTTTCCAGATATCTTGTTCACAAACACACGAAAACACGAACATACGAACACACACACACACACACACACACACACGGACGGACACGATCGAATGTGTTACTCCCTGGCAGGAGTAATAAACTTGAAAATCGCAGAGCCAGAACCAGAATTATTTATTTGGTCTGGGAATCCCATGCGAGGTTTCTTCTTCTTCAGCCTCTCACAACCCTGGGTGAATATGCGATCTTTTTTTTTAAAGTTGGAATTTTGCCAAACCTGTTTTATTCCTTTGTTATTATACCTCAGCCATTGACAAATCTGGAACTAAGTCTTTATAAGTTCATCAAATACTGACACCGCGAATGACATTCGCTGAGCTAAATGTTGATATCTCTTCTGAGGTTAAAAAACAAAACAAAACAAAAAAACCCGTTTTAAAGCATTATGCGTATCAAACGATACATTTTATGAAACGGGGAAACCTAATACACACTTTGGTGGTTTTAAAATGACAGAATATGTCTTTATTAGAAGAAAAAAAAAATGAACATTGAAGACGACGCTGCTAAAAAAAATACACCGCTCTAACGCATAACCACGAGTTTAAACTACATTTACAACAAATATGAAAACTACTGTATTTTCATATCACAATGTTAAATATAGAATATATAGAAGATAATGTTAAAAAAAAATGAGCCTATCTTCCAATGGTAAAAAAATCCCTCAAAAAATTCCTGGATCGGGAATAATATCCTGAGCTTCACCAAAAAACTAATCAATTCTTCCTTATCCCAAGGGCAATCATCCCACCAACTTTCTTCCAAATCCGTTCAGAACTTTTCCAGATATCTTGTTCACAAGCACACGAACACACACACACACACACACACACACACACACACACACACACACACACACACACACACACACACACACACACACACACACACACACACACACACACACACACACACACACACACACACACACACACGAGTGAATGCATTACTCCCTGGCGGGAGAAATAAACTATCCAACGATGCGAGTTTTGTGAAGCTTGGATGAACATTCTTGAAGTAAATGTGACAAGACACTTTTGACTGATGGCATTGCAGACTGCATCACATGTTGGTATTTCCAATTGAAAATAAAAGTACGAATTGGAGTCAACGGCATTTCAATCTATCCAAACAAACAACAAAACAGCTTTCTGTTTTGTTTCTACAAAAGTGAGATTTATTTCACCCAGCATAGTTCTTTCAGATATAATTTTTTTTATACATTTAACCAAGTTGCAGAAAGGCTGTTCATTTGCTGATACAGCAATGTCGTACTCACCTTTCTCAAGCTATTTTTGGAACAAGCAAGAGCAAAGACTATGCAACTCTTAAATAAATTAGTAATCTGTAAATATTCAACTGTTACAATTTATTGAATCAAAAAACTAAACTAAATATGCAAAAAGCAACATGTTTAACTCACCAACTGCAGTTGATTTTGCCATTTTTGGTAACCAAATACAGCTGCACTAGCGAGGTACCCGTGCTATGCCCGGGTGGGAAGCCAAAAGCAAACAAACAATGCGGAAATGGTGAATGCTTAGCAATTGAATCAATAAATTCCACATTCCTGTGCCACCTTCAGTCGCACGTCAGACATGGCCAGCAGGTTCTTGGAAGACTTATGTAAAAAAAAGAGCAAATGGGAAACTATGAACCAATAAATTCCACGTTCCTGTGCCACCTTCAGTCGAAAGTCAGACTTGGACAGCAGGTTCGTGAAGGGCTGGCACAAAAAACGTACCCGTCTGAATGATTCTATCCCCGGTCAATGGCGAATCTGCATATGGCGAATCCGTGAATGTCACGGATGGAAAGTAGAAACCCTCACGTCACTTCCTCAATCATATTTAAACTCAATATCTATTTTCATTCCAAACAGCATCATTCCAATCATAAGTTGATACTATAACAAAATACTGTGTTAAATTACGATTGTATTGAGATATTATCCAACCAGCCCATTGTCGTCATGTTTTCACTTCCGCATTTGGGGCAGTTTTGTGTCGAGTCAATTTTAAAATCATAATTTAATTGAGGAATTTATGAAACCTCCTGCCTACCTTACAACATCTGATGGGACCCACAAACATTCCACAGGAGGTTTGGCGGGGCTAGCCCCAAAACTGAGGGAGTAGTTTTGGGACGGACAGACGGACAGACACTCCCGTTTTATAACATAGATTTTTGGCTTTAGGAGTAAAAGCATCAATGCGTTAAGTGATCCTGATTAAAAGTTAAACACTCCAGAACCGTTATGAGATAATAATGATTCTACTATGTAAAAAAAAAAAGGGGAAAAAAGATTACATAACATTGAGTGAGTGATTGATAATTATCTGAAAATTTAAATCGATCATCTCCAAATTTGATACAGGGATTAAATGGAATTTAGGCATACCTGTTATTAGTCGCTGTAACAAAGCCCTCTGTCCATTAATGACTGCCGAATGAACTGGACTGTTCAAGTACAAACAAGGAAGTGTTGAGATGGCACAGTCTTGTCCTTGTATTAATGGATGTCTCTGCAAAATGTTATCCTGTCAATGAAAAATAACACTTTTATAAACATGAACATAATACACAACTCAAATTTTATCAAATGGATCTAAGGCTCAGAATGAAGCTTGCACAAAAATTGTTTGGAGGAAAAATAAATTTGGAGATATCAGTGCACTTCGCCATGAATTATAAGGACATTTAGACAGACAATGGACAAATACATAAAGTATATGGGATTTGAACTCTGCGTTTACAGTATCATGGGTCACCAGTTCAGATGGGAATGCTAAACAGGCAATTGACCAGAGCACGAGAAAATGTGTTCAAGTGGTGCATGCTGCTGGCAAAGAGGATTTGTGGTCGGGTTATCTACAAAACTGCCTTGCAGCTAAATTACACTGACTATCCTGCTCACAGTGCTGAAACCTGCAGCATTACAATTACTTAACAACAGGGCAGTATAGATTAGAAAAAAAAAGTTTATTCTTTGAGGGGGTAGCTTTTATGTTGAATTCCACATGCAAAATTCACATACTGCTTCAGCAGAACTTAAAATGTTAATTCATTGCTTTAAAACACAATTAATAACACACCTCAATGTGTCAGAGGAAAGCATATTCAGCAACAGCTCCTGCCTCTGATATCCAAATTCAGCACCTTTCCTGAAGCATTCATCAACTTATGCCCTTTAAGGAACTGCTATGATGGTAAAGGATCATTGTTTTGCGTAATTTACGAGCCACAGCAATATACATAACAAAGGGCAATTTTATAACTTTTGTCTCAATTCAACATAATTTCATGCTGTGAAAAGGCACAAAATAAACAACAACAGCATAGCAGTCTTCAAATTGGACCTGGCATAACGAATATCCATTGGCCAATTATTTAAGTTCACACACAAAATACATAAGCTGGTCAAGCCTGGTGTTGGCTTAGCGGTTAGGGTGCCGGCTTGGGATCCTGGGTTCGAATCCCGATCGATCGCTGAATTAACACCAGGTTGACTCAGCCTGTCATCTTTCCGAGGTTGGCAAATCGAGTACCAGTTCACTGGTAATTCCCTGTGTGTCGCAAAAGGCGACCAACAGGGTTGGCGACAGGAAGGGCATCAGGCCATAAAACATTGCTTCAAAAAGGGGACCAAGGTGTCCGAAAAAGGCCAACCCCCGCATTGCGGGGAAAAAATGGCATTGAAAGGTGGTTCTTTACACACAAAATACATAAGCTGTCAACATTTAAAACGTGACTGTTTTTCACAAAAAGTGAAGAAGTTTTTCTTCAAGCCGCTATGACAATTCAAGCAGTAGATGACAAGAAAGCTATTTATCAAACATTGTACATCAAGGGCTCAACCACCTACTAGAAAACTAGATGTTCAGGAGAGAAGAGGAATATAAATAGCCAATAGATAAAGAAAGACTCCACACTTGACTTGGATCGTTTGATTTCCTTCAAAATGGTGCACACAAGTTTCATCTTGTTCAAGGAAATGCTCACTTTCCACCACCAGAAAAAAAAAATCACCACCTTCGCATAAAATGAACAGTCCTCTATGTACACCAGAAGAGGTTATGAATCAGTGATGTTAATTTGTAAAAATAACACATTAATCACTTGAATTGCACTTGAAAAGTTGTGCATGAATTCCCCCTCCTCCTCAGATGTTTTCTCCACCCACACTGCCTCTTGCAAGAAACATCACTAACACACACGATCATGGGCAATGGCAAGCTAGTGAGTGGAACAGGATTAAAGGCCATGCAACAATATTCATGAGGGGCTTTCTACCAAATTAAGCATCCCTTCGAATCAAGGTGAGGAAAACAGTTATGTAACGTTATCTGCTTCTGAAGGATTGAAGAATAAGCAAATTTGGTTTACTTTTCAAATGAACTGCCAAACCAAATTTTAAAGCAGGAAATTATGACAATTGATTTCAAATTTGCCTTGAAAATGCCAGGGATTTCCATCAGGATATGTGTGTTTTGCTGATGAACATCATATGATTTTGTTAATCACCTGAGAATAATCACCTGGCAATCCCATTAGAATGTGTTCATAATGCTGTATATCTCCAGCATTTTTGTGCACAAGGCTTTTATATATACAGTATACAGTCACGTGAAAAAGTAAGTACATTTATCACTACTTCAAATTCCTAAAATTAGAATTACGTGCACCAGCTCAGGTGCAAATGATTAGAACATCGTTGGAGAGGATCTTGGAGGAACCTGTCTTATTTAAACCTCAGACATTTAGTTTGGTTTGCTCTTTGTTGTTGAAGTGTGCGGCGTCACCATGCCTAGATCAAAAGAGCTCTCTGAGGCCTTCAGAAAGAATGTTATAGATGCCTACGAGTCTGGGAAGGGATTTAAAAAGATCTCCAAACAATTTGAAATCAATCATTCGACTGTCCGGAAGATCATCTACAAATGGAGAAGATTCCAAACAACTGCCAACTTGTTCAGGACAGGCCGCCCCAGCAAGTTCAGCCCGAGAGCAGACCGCAAGATGCTGAAAGAAGTCTCTAAGAACCCCAGAATGTCATCACGGGACCTACAGGTAACTCTTGCCACTGTTGATGTCAAAGTGCACGGGTCTACCATTAGAAAGAGGCTGCACAAATTTGATCTACATGGGAGGTGTGCCAGGAGGAAACCTTTGCTGCCCAGAAAGACCATCAGGGCAAGACTAAAGTTTGCCAATGAACACCTAGGCAAAGACCAGCACTTCTGGAACAATGTGCTCTGGACAGATGAGTCAAAGGTCGAGCTATTTGGCCACAGTACCAGAAGACATGTTTGGCGAAAACCAAAGACAGCATTTACTCACAAGAACCTGATACCAACTGTAAAGCATGGTGGTGGAAATATTATGGTTGGGGCAGCTTTGCTGCATCAGGGCCTGGGCAGCTCACCATCATAGAATCCACTATTAATTCTTCATTGTACCAGAGGGTGCTTGAGGATAATGTGAGGCCATCTGTCGGAAAGTTGAAGCTCAACCGAGGGTGGACCTTGCAACATGACAATGACCCTAAACATACCAGTAAATCCACCAAGGAATGGCTGAAAAGAAAGAAATGGAGGGTTCTGGAATGGCCAAGTCAAACCCCGGATCTAAATCCCATCGAGATGTTGTGGGGGGATTTGAAACGAGCTGTGCATGCAAGAAACCCCTCAAACATCGCACAGCTGAAAGAATTCTGCATGGAGGAGTGGGCAAAAATTTCTCCCAGTCGATGTCAGAGACTGGTAGACAGTTATAAGAAATGCCTACTTGAGGTTGTTTCTGCCAAAGAGGGCAATACCACCAATTAGAGCCAAGGGTGTACTTACTTTTTCCACATGCGAAATTTGCATTTATGTTTATTTAAATTATACAATGGACTACAAAATGTATAAATGTTTCATGATATTTGTTATATTATATCACCTTTATCTGTAAATATTGTTGAAATGAAGATCAAATAGCTGTATGTTCAAATATGTTGAAAAAGTCAAAACTTTACATGGGGTGTACTTACTTTTTCACGTGACTGTATATATATTATATTGTTGCGGATATGAGATTGGCCTCCATCCATATCCGCTTGTAAATATTCCCCTATTTCCCCAATACTTCCCAACTATCCCCAATCCCCCATTCCCTAGTCCCATTTTCTGTAAACAACACTCTGTAGACCCGACCTTCCCCTATTTCCCCCATTAAATGTCGCATCCAGGTCCACCGCATCTCACGTAGACAACTATAGGACATCTTGCTAGTTATTCTTAGTCTATGTCAGTTAAGGACTCGTTTCCATTAATTCGGACTCTTCGTTGCACCAGAATGTGATTGTATGGCACCGTTAGGAAGTTTAGGACCTCCCAATACCTCCCCGCAGCTCTTCCTCACGGTTCAGCAACAACAACAACAACAACAGCAACAACAACGGCGGCGGCGCGGGGAGTGCGCGTCCTCACTCCGGCTTGGTTAGCCGCCATCGAACATGTGCTCGCCGGGGTTACCACGTAGGGGCTCGCTGTCAGCTCCTCGTCAAGGGCGGAGCCCGGTAACCCCCCGCACCCAATAGAAGCGGCGGACCGATCCCATCTGGGGCGGGGCCAACGAGCCGAGGGCGTGTCACTCCCCGCTGAGCATGCGCAGGAAGAGGGAGGTGACGTCAGATGCGCGCTGGACTTGAAGGAAGGGAGACGCCACCTCCGAGCGCTGCAATACCTCCCCGCATCTCTGGACCGGACCGTGTTTGATTCTGCCCCTGAGCCAAGGTGCACCTTGCGCTATCGACTGCCTGTCCTTCCCTGCCATCAATCCCTGTGTAAGTCAGTCTTGTTCCGTTTGTCTGTGGTCTGTCTGGGATAGATAAGATTGTGTCTAAGTGCCCATCTTTTCTGTGCTTTACCTCTTACCTTGTAATCTACCCCTTTTCTGCACCACCAATTATATCCTCCTCCGGAGGTCTTGAGAACTGTACCCCTTGTGTCGTTTCATTTATCCCAGCCGTTGTGTCCTTTCCTTCATTGATTTAGCATAGCGCGATTTGGTCAACGTCGGGTGGAATCGGGTAAACTGTGCGAACATGGCGGCCATTCCGCTCGGCCCATCATAACATCTTAATCCGCGTGTCCGTAACAATATATCTATATATAATTTATGAAACAGGAAGTAAATTCCTGCGTGGGGCTTGTGTGAAAAAATTCTGACTCAACCCGGGACTCGAACACAGGAACTCATCACTGACGCAGTGACAGCCCACTGAGCTATTGAGTCTCTGGGATATCCTCAGAGATTTCTCACATGAACACTGTGAGCTTTATAATGGCCGATGTCTTACGTGCCTGCTCGCAGACCCCGGATGTGAGTGTATGTATGTGTACGTAAGTGTGAAAGTGCATTGAAGATTAAATATATATATTGTTGAGGATTTGGGAACTGTGTGTGTAATTTGCTGTAAATATTCCTTGTAAATACCTCCAATTGTAAAGGTCAAAGGTCGTCCTTAGTTAGGCCATCGCACACACGTAGCCAATCATAAGTTTCCCCTCAGTAGTTATGTCCTTAGTAAATGTCAGTATAAGGCTCTGTGGTCCACTAATTCATTGCGTTGCACCGAATCAAATAAGGATAGCTCCCCTTCAATAATTACCTTTCCAGGCCGAACTCTCCTTCTCTGGGTAACGCAACTTAACAAGCGTGGGGTGTGCGCCCAGAAAGGACCTCAACTGGCCTGGCTTTGGAAGCGGCGTTCGCTGCTATAATGAATATGTGCTCCGTGCACATATTTGGACAGGAGGGGCGGGGCTGTTCAGCCCCATGCCCAAATAAGGAGACAAGCCCGTGGCATTGCCATATAAGGTCACGAAACAGAGCACGGGGGAGGGCGGTACCGAAACAGACGAGGGCGTGTCACACCCGCGCTTGAGGTATGATAATATATGCGTGCGAAAATCGCGCAAGAGATGATTGAGGAAGAGAGATGCGTCAGACGATTTTGAAGGAGGAGAGTACCGCAGCAGATGACAAAAGAGCCCGAGGCGTGTCGAGGAAGGACGAGATACGTGTGCCGCCGCCGCCCTGCTCGCTCCCAGCCCGGAAAGGACATGCTTGCTGTGCGCCCTGCCAAACCTTCCAGCCATGTGGTCCTACCTTCCTCTGCCTCCAGCCAATCCACTCTGAAATTCCCCATTCGTGTACGTGAGTTTGTTTTGTGTGTCTTGTCCCTGGGTTTAAGTTAGACTGCATAGATAAGCTAGAAATTGCCCTGTGTCCTTCTGATTCTTCCATTTCCTTGTATATTACTTTGACTGCTTTTCTTCCTATAGTTGTGTGTAAATAATAATAAATCCCTGTTCTTCCTACTTTGTCTTCTTCTTCACATTCGGTCGCTTTAGAGGTTTCCAAATTGAGTATACGTGGCGCGATTCGTCCGACGCATAGGAATCGGGTTTAGCCCCTTCGATAAACGGCTAACGCCGCAGTTCGCTTCGCTCGGCGCAACCAATCTATTACGCTGCGGCCGTGAGCGGGTGTATTTCCTCGCGTACCGAGAGGCGCTGGTATTTAGGTCAAAGGACAGTTGGGCCTAATACCCTACCCAGCGCCGACCGGGCATGACGTCATACCCCCGGGACCACGTCGCTCAGTCATAGACGAGGGGATTAATCCCCCCTCGATAAGGGGAACAGAGGCCGACGTTGGGTTCCGTAACAATATATATATATATATATATATATATATACATATTGTTACAGACGCGGGTTTTAGATGTTATATTGACCGAGCGGTGGTGTATTTAACCGCGTCCGAACAGTGACTCCCCGATTAAAACCCGATTCCACCCGACGTTGACCAGATCGCCCCACAGATATTCAATCGGGAAACCTCTAATGCGACCGAAAGAGAATGAAAAAGAAGAAGAAGAAGAATACGGAGGAAGAACAGATTTATTATACACACACAGCAATGGATGGAAGAAGCAGTAACACAGCGAATCGTTAACTTACACTATTCATTTTTACTTAACCCCAAGACAACGAGTAGGACAGGACGTTCACACTTACACAGGGGATATTGCAGGCAGGTAGGGCTTGAGATGGATTGTTTGAGAGGGAGGCAAGGTCGGGAGGCCGCAGTTCGCAATTCCTCGCGGTTTTGGCGGGAAACCCTCCGTCGTGTATCCGCTGCGGTAGACGTCACGCGCTGGTTCGGCACACCTGCTCCTCTTCTTGGGGTGGAGCCGTCTCCCTCCTTTCAGCGCGTCTCTCCAAAGCTGGTTTCCTTGCCGAGTACCTCTCCTCTTTGGCTTGGAGCGTTTCGCATCTCACCGCTTCTCTTGGTGCAGCCTCTTTGCTCATCTCCCAGGGTCATCTCCTAAAGCAGTCCCTTACAGTCGCTTTTATCACCTCGGGCGAAATCAAGCTGCCGGCTCCGAGGGCACGCCTACCAGGTCGCTCACCGCGGTGTTGATTGGCTGTTAGGGCTGGTTCACTCCTTCCCTCTTATGACGAGGTGGAGACACGCCTTTCTTCCCTAAACCTACCTCGTGGCCAATGGTGGTTTGAAGAAAACCGCCCAAAATGCGGAAGGCAATTGGAAGGGAGGTTTTGGGGAAATTGGAAGGGCCTACGCTTATTTTGTTTGATACAATGCAAAGTCAATCTAGTGGGAAACACATATTTAGCCTACATGGAATAAGGAAATACACTATTTAAAAGATATATCGTGACCTGCGTGTAAGTTTCATGGAATTAACTAGGACGCCGACTGCGACCATTATTTACATTAACAGGGTGTTACCGTACTTTTGTAACGTTCACATTGTAACGTTTCCACATTCGTTACACTGCACCCTCCTTTCTTCAGGCCCATCCTCGGGCCTATTAAACTTTAACTTAGTGTGACACGTAGGTGTAATTCCCTCTACAATTAACCTGACCCTGAGTGTGACAATCTTAAAACACAAATAAGTATGTCCCCCTATTGCATTGCATCCTCTCTAACAGACTCAAGCCCACAGCTAACCGAATTACGGAATTATTCTCAAACTATACATTTACGGTGGGGAGCATTATTTACAATGACGTGATTTCTTATTTACAACGCAACCCAGGACCTGTGTTTTTTTTTTTGTTTTTTTTAGGGAACAAGAGAAAGAAATTCCTGTTGGGAGGGAGGAGACAGCACGCATTGCATCGATGCACCGGTACCAATACCACCAAAGCACCCAAAGCACCCAAAAGCACCACAAAGCACCAAAAGCACCACAAAGCACCAAAAACACCACTCGGTGCGCAGTCACCATGGTTCATAATAAACACAACAAAACAACTGGTGGTGGTCTTCTCTTTCTCTGCTGGGCCGATGTTCTTCCCGACGTCTTCTGGCTTCATGCGGCCTAGTTGGAAATAATAAAAAGCACAACTTGTGTCCATTTTTATTTAGGGCCTCAGGGGCCAACTAAGGGTGGTCCACCTGTTTGGCATAGGTGCCACCTTACCGAGGTCCGCAAGCAAGATTCCCTGGCCACTATGGCCGGTCTCCAACAGAGGTGCCCTGCCCCAGAACCTGGGGTCCATCAAGTGGTACTTGGCCGCAGAACAGCGGTCCATACAGTGGTACATCAACGCAATGCATGCTGGTTCTGGGAATCTCGGGCGCACAATGGCCACCTCACGCACGCTCCCATCGGCACCCAATGGCGCACAGGTCATGTGGGAGACAAAAGAAAGACAATTGAGCGAGGGGTAAGGTCACAAGGGTACACGTCAATAAGGCAATGCAAGGCGAAATGCGTACGGAGGGCGAAGTGAGAAAGCTCGTCCCTACCGTACGTCACCCCCCTGTCACCTACCCTACCCTTACCCCATATGTACAAAAATCTACCCATTTACAAATTCGTCACTACTGTCACGTCTTCCCCATATTTCCCCTATACCAAATTCGTCACCACAATCCCTCTACTTCAAAATTTGCCATCACCAATTCATCATCAATCCTCATAAGGAGGGAGAGATGGAATTACGCACAATGTCACACCCACGTCATGATGCGTCTCACAATCCAAACATTTGCATCATAAAAAAATAATCAAAACATGGCATGGTGTGGAGTACCTGTCACCTCAGGTGAGTGGATGCAGATGGTGCGAGGAGATCCTTCATCCTAACTATCCTCTAAATGACTTTAACACACTTTACACTACCCGGGGTCTTTCCCTGCCAATCCATTGGCCAACTTACACTATGGGTTCTAATAACCAATTCCCATTGACCAAACTGTGGTGCTTCTCCATTTGGGGTCTCACTCCCCCGATTCATCTCCCGGTGCTCTAGCACAATTTCTGGGCTGCGACGTGTACCTCTCCCAGCAGGTCTACCCACCTGCACACCTCCACCACTGTAGTTGCCACCCGAACTTACCTAGCTCCTCACCCTAACCTAACTAACTGGGGACCGCCCCTCTACTGGCTCTGTCACCCCATGGTGCCCTCTGGCACTGGGCTACCCGGGTCCGTCCTCCGGATCCTCGGGCCCCATCCACAACAACTACTACCGGCTCCCAGAGCCCACCTGCGGCCTCACCTGGCCGACATCCTTACAGTGGTGGAGCACCCAAACAACTACACACACCAACAGGCTACACGCCCAGCCATTTCCACAACACTAATGCACCCATCCAAATACCATTCTGCCACCCGCACCACAGATGCCAATATCCAACCACAATTTACCTGTACCCTCTACCTAACACTTACACTACCCGCCCCGGGTATCCGTGATGGGGGTCCACTCTTCCCCCATTCACACCTTCGCACCATCCACTCCACTCCACAATTTCCACCATTCTCACTCCACGACCATCCATTCCAATACTCCAGATATTCCACACTACCATTTATTCCACACAGCCTCATACACCTGTTGTTGCACACCTGTGCCCTCACACCTGTTGCCACCTGCACCCTCCTTTCTTCCTGGACCATTTGGTCAACACAACACGCAATCACCACTACTCCCTCATACACTGCTCCACACACCTGTTCAGTTGCACACCTGTGCAATCACACCTGTTCCATTCTCACCTGTTCAATCCTCACACACACGGCATCATCTCAGCTAACTACTCCCCTCTGAAACTTGCGCTTCCCAGTCGTCCCTTTAAACTATTGCGCTCCCACGTCATTATAATCCACACTAATCTACCTGCGTCCCCACTACAGGTATCAGTCACTAACTAAACTTAACGTTACCTAATGTCATCTTCGCTAGATCCCTATCAATATCCTAACCCACCCGGGCTAGTTTTCACTGCCATACACCCCATAAGCTATTGCGCATTTGCCCCACCTGTGAGGGATGGTGGATTTGCCATCCCACCACATCGGTCTCTCACTATCAATTTTGTTCGTCCAGATTCCAACCAATTCAAAAATTTTCCATTTACTGCCAATTCTACCCACCTTTCGAAATTTCGTATCAATTCACTATCACTATCACCATCACCCGTCTACTTATTACATCCTCTCGGTGCGCCAATTCACGTCTACAGCCCGGCTTCGTACAGCCGAGCAATGAACGCGGATTCTTTTGTGCCGGCGGCTGGATGCGTCCCGCACTCGGGGCAGGGGCGGGGGCTTACCCGGGCCGAGATCCCACGCACCACCTCGGCGTGGAGCCATCCAATGTCCCGATCTCGACCTGCCGGCACGTCTCAACAAAACATGGTCGCCATAACGACCCTTCCTATCCAGCTGCCCGCTCCGCCTAGTGGAGCCCGGACGCGGCCGTTGCAAGCGAGGCACAGCGTGGATCGCGTACGGCGGTTCTTTCGAAACCGCCGTGGTTCGGATCCCCGCTGGTCCTCGCGGCACGCGAAGCTGCCCGACGCGCACCGAGGGCCCGATTCGGCTATAAGTCGTTCTAACCTCTAACCTGGTTACCGTCGACGCTTCACCTGGATTCTTACAAGCATACGCTACCCCTTTCTTGCTCATACATGCAGCTGTTCCCATTCTCCTCGTACCTTTCCTTACACACCTCGGTACACTCATTCCGCTCGCCGACTTGGTCACACACCTGACCACCGAACACTTTGGCACACATTCGTTGGTCGCACACCTCACCAACACACCTCTTCGCGCCCCCTCCTCGGTCACTTCCTCTGTGACAATCACAGGTGTGCTCTCATTCGCACACCCAACCACGTGCCTCACTACCAACTCAAATGTGCCTTCCCACTCACGCTCTACCATTCCAGGTGTGCATCCTTCCATTCCAGGTGTACATCCTCGCTCACCTGTCATAACCAACTCACGCTCCGTTTCACTCTCACTACTCTCACCTCCATTCTTGACCGCGCACTCACCCTTACTCTCGACAGCACACTCTTTCCTCATGCACCCGTCCGTTACACACCTTTCTCGCGCACACCCTCCCGTTACATCCTCTGTAACACTCACCACAGGCGTACACTTCCTCGTTACATCCTCTGTAACACTCACCACAGGTGTACACTCTCTCGTTACTTCCTCCGTAACACTCACCACACCGCGCTTCCATGTACCCCCTCGCACACGCGCTTCGACCAACTCACTCTTGACGGCACACTCACTCCTCGGCGTGCACTTTTTCCTCACACACCCCATGGTCGGACATTCTCGCACACCTCTTTTTTCGCACACCTGACCTGTCACACACTTCACCAACGGCCTTTCACGAACACCCGGATCCAAACCAATCCCCAAGCCGACTGAATCTCCCCTCACATCATATACATTGCCACTCACCTCCGTACTTCGTCGTCGCACCTCCTCTGCCACCTGCAAACTTTTTATTTGGTTAGTGAGCACCTCATCATGATTTGAACACAGACCTTGTACATATTCCATTACCTCCTCCTGGATTTCTCTTTTAGTTTCTGTCCGTCTCTTCTTAATTTCACTCACCTCTTCTTCCACTTCCTCTAATTTTTGTTTAACCTCTTTTATTTCTCGGTGCGTCTCTTCAAGTTCGTCCTCTAAGGCTACCGTGACCGTCTCTATGTGCATCCTCACCTGCCGGTCCTTTGTCTCCATTATCTCTGTCACCTCGTCCACCCTCATTGTCAGTTCCTCCCGTACCATCTGACATTGCCTCTGTGTCGCTATTAATTCGTTTTTAATTTCTTTTTGTGTCGCCTTTAACCCTCCGAGTACTGCAGTGTTCCTTTGAACCTGCTCCACTAACTTAGTTTGTCCCTCTGTCAGCTGTTCCACCTCCTCCGTCAGATCTTCTATTCCCCCTTGTAACTTAGCCGTATTATTTCTCACCTCTTTCTCCATACGCTTCTCACCTCGCTTTACCTCCTCGCGCAGCCCGAAACCTCCTCACTTACCCCTCGTCGTATTTCCTCCATCTCTTTTGTAGATGCCACCCTCATCTGTCCCAATTCATCCCTCTGAGCATCCAGTTTGGTTTCTACCCCGATTTTCACCTCCTCTATCTGCTCTCCCATTTGTTTGATTTCCCTGGCAGATTGTTCCCCTATTTCCCGCAATTTGTCCTCCATCCTATTTTCTAACCCCATTAACCCATTTTTCACCCCCTCTAACTGATTCTCCTGGGCAGCCATTCTGTTTTCCACCCCCGTTAACCCATTCTTTACCTCTTTTATCCCGTTGTCTAACCCCTCAAAATTATTGTCGAACTTCCCAAATTTCTTGTCTAACTCCTCACCGGTACCCCTCGCTTCGTCCCTCATTACCCCCATTTGGTTTCCCATTACCCCCATTTTTGCTTCTAGCCTCTCCATAAGGGTCCCCATTTTTCTGCTTTCCATTTTCTCACTATCGTTTTTTTTCTGCATTTCCACCATGAATTGGGTCATGAAGGCTTGCATTTGGGTCGCGCTCATTGGTTCCGCGGCCGTGGCCCCCTCAACCTCGTGCGCGAGAGCGCCATTTTGTGCGTCTGAAACCTCCGCAACCACATTGCAATTTTTCTCCTCCTTCCTTTCCTCCACATACATTTCCCCGAGGTCCTGGGTCGATTCCACCCTGTCTATCTCTCCCACCGACATCCGATCACCTTGATTGTCCATGGCGCGATCTCAAAATTCGGGTTTTGCTTTATAAAACAAAATAAATTTCGGCAGCTTGTAATTTTGAGCGCGTTAAGCGCGCTTCGGGTCCGATTTCGGGTCCGATCTCCCTCCTCGACACCAATTGTGACTCTAATAGTACAATTGGTGTTCCAAAATTTGGGCCTAACAAATTTAGTCCCAGGTCCGAATCCAACTCCTCGACACCAATTGTTACTGACGCGGGTTTTAGATGTTATATTGACCGAGCGGTGGTGTATTTAACCGCGTCCGAACAGTGACTCCCCGATTAAAACCCGATTCCACCCGACGTTGACCAGATCGCCCCACAGATATTCAATCGGGAAACCTCTAATGCGACCGAAAGAGAATGAAAAAGAAGAAGAAGAAGAATACGGAGGAAGAACAGATTTATTATACACACACAGCAATGGATGGAAGAAGCAGTAACACAGCGAATCGTTAACTTACACTATTCATTTTTACTTAACCCCAAGACAACGAGTAGGACAGGACGTTCACACTTACACAGGGGATATTGCAGGCAGGTAGGGCTTGAGATGGATTGCTTGAGAGGGAGGCAAGGTCGGGAGGCCGCAGTTCGCAATTCCTCGCGGTTTTGGCGGGAAACCCTCCGTCGTGTATCCGCTGCGGTAGACGTCACGCGCTGGTTCGGCACACCTGCTCCTCTTCTTGGGGTGGAGCCGTCTCCCTCCTTTCAGCGCGTCTCTCCAAAGCTGGTTTCCTTGCCGAGTACCTCTCCTCTTTGGCTTGGAGCGTTTCGCATCTCACCGCTTCTCTTGGTGCAGCCTCTTTGCTCATCTCCCAGGGTCATCTCCTAAAGCAGTCCCTTACAGTCGCTTTTATCACCTCGGGCGAAATCAAGCCGCCGGCTCCGAGGGCACGCCTACCGGGTCGCTCACCGCGGTGTTGATTGGCTGTTAGGGCTGGTTCACTCCTTCCCTCTTATGACGAGGTGGAGACACGCCTTTCTTCCCCAAACCTACCTCGTGGCCAATGGTGGTTTGAAGAAAACCACCCAAAATGCGGAAGGCAATTGGAAGGGAGGTTTTGGGGAAATTGGAAGGGCCTACGCTTATTTTGTTTGATACAATGCAAAGTCAATCTAGTGGGAAACACATATTTAGCCTACATGGAATAAGGAAATACACTATTTAAAAGATATATCGTGACCTGCGTGTAAGTTTCATGGAATTAACTAGGACGCCGACTGCGACCATTATTTACATTAACAGGGTGTTTCCGTACTTTTGTAACGTTCACATTGTAACGTTTCCACATTCGTTACAATATATATATATATATATATATATATATATATATATATATATATATATATATATATATATATATATATATATATATATATATAATAATAGCCGTAGATGATTCTGTCTGTCTGTCTGTCTGCCTGTTGGGCGTCTGTCCGGGGTGTGGCTTACTCGGTTTGCAGAGTAGCTCCACCCATAGCTCCACCCATTCTGGGAGTGGCTTCATATAATTATAAACAAATATCCACCATTTTATTAACTCGCATAGCTTTGAGGCCTGTTTTGTAGGCCCGTGGTGTCTTGCTCTCTCTCCCAGTTTTATTTCAAATCAAATTCGATATATCATTTCATTTTTCACAGTCGCTAACATAGTTTTAGACTCGGTTGAAAAAAAACGGGAAGAAAATCCAATGAAAGTTGCCGTTTATAGAACGAAATGAATTCTCAAACGCCTGTAACTTCAAGGCCAATGAGTCTCTCTCACGCCTTTATCTCCAATCTAACTCACCATATGATTTCATTTTTGTCGATGGTTTTACACTCGGTGTCAGCAATAATTGAGAACATTCCACACACGCGGGAAAATGCAGAGATATATTTTTAAAAATCGCGTCATGGTGTATCATACACCGCCCAACATGACACCAATGGCAACGTGTCGATATATATTTAAAATTCGCTTTTGCTTTTCCGTTAAGATATATTACTTTTTCGTTTGATGAGTCGTCACAAAAACGTCAACAATGATGCCGACATATATTTCTTCGTTTTTATTTCATTCAACATTATTATCCGGAAGTAAAATATGTTTCAGGAAATTACCGAGAGATATTTCTTCGTTTTTTTTTATTAGTTATGTGCGCATACACTTTAAATAGGTTTATTTGAAATCTTTAATTTTCCACAATATAATTTACTTGCCATTTATCATTTGATTACTGAGCCCGAGGAAAAGGGAGGGGGGGGGGGGTCATACTTGCAATTTACTTGCCTCTTGAGGATCGTGACAATTCATGCGCTGCGTGGAAACTTCTATTTCCAAAATGAATGAGACGATCGATGAAGAACGCAGACTTGAACAGGATGTAGCAAGAAAGCGAATGAGACGGGCGAACGAGTCCATCGACGAACGTCAATGCAAACTTGCGGGGGTCACCCGTAGGAATCCCACGGGCATGGGTGTGTGTGACATTTCGACATATTGAGTTAGCTGCTGCACATTCATTTTTACAAAATGGTTACTGGCAAGTCATCAGATCCAGAAATGGTGTAATGAACACAATTTATTTATGCGCAAGCACGAAAGCAAGACGGGCCGATTTCCGATTCTGACGGGCCGACGGGCGAGACGGGCCGATTTGGAGCAAGAAAAAGAACGAGATGGGAGAAAAACGAGAGAAACGAGACGGGGAAAGCCGATTGGAGAGGCGAGTGAGGAGCGATTGGAGAGGCGAGTGAGGAGCGATTGGAGAGGAGAGTGAGGAGCGATTGGAGAGGCGAGTGAGGGGCGATTGGAGAGGCGAGTGAGGAGCGATTGGACAGGCGAGTGAGGAGCGATTGGAGAGGAGTGTGAGGCACGATTGGAGAGGAGTGTGAGGTGCGATTGGAGAGGAGTGTGAGGCGCGATTGGAGAGGAGTGTGAGGCGCGATTGGAGAGGTGTGTGAGGCACGATTGGAGAGGAGTGTGAGGCGCGATTGGAGAGGAGTGTGAGGCGCGATTGGAGAGGAGTGTGAGGCGCATTTGGAGAGGAGTGTGAGGCGCGATTGGAGAGGAGTGTGAGGCGCGATTGGAGAGGAGTGTGAGGCGCGATTGGAGAGGAGTGTGAGGTGCGATTGGAGAGGAGTGTGAGGCGCGATTGGAGAGGAGTGTGAGGCGCGATTGGAGAGGCGTGTGAGGGATTGGAGAGGAGAGGAGTGTGAGGGATTGGAGAGGGGAGGAGTGTGAGGGATTGGAGAGGTGAGGGATTGGAAAGGAGAGGAATGTGAGGGATTGGAGAAGAGAGGAGTGCTAGGTGGAGAGAGGAGAGTGTCAGGTGGAGACAGGAGAGTGTCAGGTGGAGAGGAGTGAGGGGTCACATATTATGTGAAATAAATAAATTGTGTTCATTACACCATTTCTGGATCTGATGACTTGCCAGTAACCATTTTGTAAAAATGAATGTGCAGCATCTAACTCAATATGTCGAAATGTCACACACATCCATGCCCGTGGGATTCCCACGGGTGACCCCGCTAGTATATATATATATATACTAGCAGAAGTACCCGGCATTGCCGGGCGGGGGAGGGGAGGGGAACAGGGGGGAGGGGAGAGGAGGGGGGGAGGGGGGAAGAGGGGGCGGGGGAGAGGTGGAGAAGAGGGGGAGGGGGAGAGGGGAGAAGAGGGGGGATGGGGAGGGGGAGGGAGTGGGAGAGATGGGAGGGGGAGGGGGTGGGAGGGATGGGAGGGGGAGGGTGAGGGATGGGAGGGCAGGGGAGGGGATGGGAGGGGAGGGGAGGGGGTGGGAGGGATGGGAGGGGAGGGGAGGGGTGGGAGGGATGGGAGGGGGAGGGGTGGGAGGGATGGGAGGGGGAGGGGTGGGAGGGATGGGAGGGGGAGGGGTGGGAGGGATGGGAGGGGGAGGGGGTGGGAGGGATGGGAGGGGAGGGGGTGGGAGGGATGGGAGGGGGTGGGAGGGATGGGAGGGGGGAAGGGGGAGGTGGGAGGGGGGAGGGGGGAAGGGGGAGGCGGGAGGGGGGAGGGGGAAGGGGGGAGGGGGAAGGGGGAGGTGGGAGGGGGGGAGGGGGGAAGGGGGAGGTGGGAGGGGGGAGGGGGGAAGGGGGAGGTGGGAGGGGGGAGGGGGGAAGGGGGAGGTGGGAAGGGGGAGGTGGGAGGGGGGAAGGGGGAGGTGGGAGGGGGGAAGGGGGAGGTGGGAGGGGGGAGGGGGGAAGGGGGAGGGGGGAGGGGGGAGGGGGAAGGGGGAGGTGGGAGGGGGGAGGGGGGAGGGGGGAGGTGGGAGGTGGGAGGGGGAAAGGGGAGGGGGAGGGGGAAAGGGGAGGGGGAGGGGGAGGGGAAAAGGGAGGGGGGGGAAAGGGAGGGGGGAAAAGGGAGGGGAGGGGGAGGGGGAAAAGGGAGGGGGAGGGGAGGGTGAGAGGGAGGGGGAGAGGGAGGGTGGAGGGGAGAAGGGGAAGGGGTAGGGTGGAGGGGGGAGGGAAGGGGTAGGGTGGAGGGGGGAGGGGGGAGGGAGGGGGAGGACGGAGGAGGAAGGGAGGGGGAGGACGGATGGGGGGAGGGAAGGGGAGGGCCAGTCAACAATGACGTTGCAGTTCTCATGGTCGGAGAGCAGCACAACAATCGCGACATCGTCCTGCATCTTCGCAAGAGCACGAAGCGGATTTTGGAGACTCACCGATCCTGTGACCCACGCTCTCCAGTACCGGCGTTGCCGGGCGGGGGAAGGGAGACCCGTACATTCGCCCTCTCGACTCAAGCTCGTATTCGATTCGTATTCGAAATCGAAAGGGGAAAGGGGAAATCCTTCGTATTCGAATTCGTAAACACGAAATATGAATTAAAATTTAATTCATATCGCACAAAATCGACACAAAACACGATCGCATAAAGGTGAAAAAACGCAATCGCTTTTCGCCCTGAATTACGTGCAAACGTGTGACGTGTGACGGGATGGAACATCACGTGATCGCTCTGAGCGATCGATTGCAACTCTGCGTCCTGCCGTGGGCGTGGCCAACGTGGCCTCATGCTCCCAGGTGATTGGCTAACTCGAGCTCGAGAGAGCCATAATGCGCTACGTTATGGCAAAAAATATGGATCTAAAGATGAAAGGGGAAAAAACCTATGTGGTGTGAATGGCAATGTTCGTCGCTGAAATGTGAAAAAAGGCAATTGCTTTTCGCTCTGAAATACGTGCGAACGCGTATTTGCGGTCACTGAGTTAATGGCGGCAAGGAACATCACGTGATCGCTCTGAGCGAATCAGCGCGCTGCTCTGCGACCGGTCAGAATCCGTGCATAATATTCCTCGCTGAAATGCGCTGAGGTAAAAATATGGTTAAAAAATATTATGAAATCAATTTTTAGGTCGGCCATGTTCTTACCAGGCTCAATGGCCATGTCTGTGCCAAATATCAAGTACGTGAGCCTCTCCCTTTAGGAGTCTATCGGTAACACACACACACACACACACACACACACACACACACACACACACGCAAACTGTGTTTTATATACTGTATATAGATATGTAGTGTCTGTCTTGTGTTGTCACTGAACTGCTCCCTCAAACCTTTCTGAAATCATACTAAACTTCTGGTATTCACCTATCTTTCCTGTGTGTATGTCCTAAGGGTATTTATTTTTGAAAATGTATTATGAAAAAAAAAAATTTGAATTTTTTTTTTTTCCAACTGAAATCTACAACTTCAATTGTTTATAAAATGTACTATCACGTACATTGCAAATACATTTGTGCAAAATAATTGTTTGTATTATGATTGGTTTAAAGTTTAAACCATGGCAACTCAGATACAACCATCTATCTATATATCTACATATCTGGGCAGTGTCTGTGTTGTCATTGATCTACTTCCTCAAACTTTTGTTTCCGTGGTTACGAAGTGTTTTTAATAACGTGGCTGTGGTTTTGAATCACGTGGTGGTGAGGTGTTTTTAATTTCGTGGTGGTGAGGTGTAATTACCTGGTGGTGAGGTGTTTTGAATAACATGGTGGTGAGGTGTTTTGAATCACATGGTGGTGAGGTGTTTTGAATGATGTGGCTATGAGGTGTTTTGAATCACGTGGTGGTAAGGTGTTTTGAATTACATGGTGGTGAGGTGTTTTAAATTACGTGGCTGTGAGGTGTTTTGAAATACATAGTGCTGAGGTGTTTTGAATTACGTGGTGGTGTGTTTTGAATTATGTGGTGCTGAGGTGTTTTGAAATACATGGTGGTGAGGTGTTTTTAATTACATGGTGATGAGGTGTTTTTAATTACGTGGTGGTGAGATGTTTTGAATTACTTGGTGGTGAGGTGTTTTGAATTACGTGGTGGTGAGATGTTTTGAATTACGTGGTGGTGAGGTGTTTTAAATTCCATGGCTGTGAGGTGTTTTGAAATACATAGTGCTGAGGTGTTTTGAATTACGTGGTGGTGAGGTGTTTTGAATTACGTGGTGCTGAGGTGTTTTGAAATACATAGTGCTGAGCTGTTTTGAATTACGTGGTGGTGAGGTTTTTTTTAATTTTGTGGTGGTGAGGTGTTTTTAATTTTGTGGTGGTGAGGTGTTTTTAATTTTGTGGTGGTGAGGTGTTATTAATTACCTGGTGTTGAGGTGTTTTGAATAACGTGGTGGTGAGGTGATTTTAATTTTGTGGTGGTGAGGTGTTTTTAATTTTGTGGTGGTGAGGTGTTTTTAATTTCGTGGTTGTGAGGTGTTTTTAATTTTGTGGTGGTGAGGTGTTTTGAATTACGGTCACACAGATTAAGAGGAGATAGCATGACGGACAGACAGACAGACAGACTGATTAGGAGGAGATAGCATGACGGACAGACAGATTAGGAGGAGATAGCATGATGGACGGACAGATTAGGAGGAGATAGCATGATGGACGGACAGACAGACCGATTAGGAGGAGATAGCATGATGGACAGACAGACAGATTAGGAGGAGATAGCATGACGGACAGACAGACAGACTGATTAGGAGGAGATAGCATGACGGACAGACAGATTAGGAGGAGATAGCATGATGGACGGACAGATTAGGAGGAGATAGCATGATGGACGGACAGACAGATTAGGAGGAGATAGCATGATGGACGGACAGATTAGGAGGAGATAGCATGATGGACGGACAGACAGACCGATTAGGAGGAGATAGCATGATGGACAGACAGACAGATTAGGAGGAGATAGCATGACGGACAGACAGACAGACTGATTAGGAGGAGATAGCATGACGGACAGACAGATTAGGAGGAGATAGCATGATGGACGGACAGATTAGGAGGAGATAGCATGACAGACAGACAGACAGATTAGGAGGAGATAGCATGATGGACAGACAGACAGATTAGGAGGAGATAGCATGATGGACAGACAGACAAATTCGGAGATAGCATGATGGACGGATGGACAGACAGATACGGAGATAGCATGATGGACAGACGAACAGACAGACATACAGATAGACATAGCCAATTACAATAACGTGCCTTTTTTGTTATTTATTTTTTAACATGGGGATAATAAAGGAGTGTGCATGTGCTATAATGTGTACCCCTATTCAATTCTTGTAACATAAACATATTGACAATGAGGTAGTAGCGCAGGCAAACAAATTGAGGGTTATTAACATGTTGATGAGGTTTTATTGTTTCTTTTTATGTGAGGTCTCACCTGAACCCCATTATATATTATTGTGGAAGATTGGGTGAACTTAATCCTCCATGTTAACTGTAATTGTGGTGGTAAGAGTGAGAAAACTCTGGTAAATATCCTGATAAAGGTTGGAGAGCTTTCTTGTTTTGTTATCCTAGCAATCTAAAGGATATTTTTTTAGTCTTTTAAAGCCTTTTACTTTATGTGAAGGGAATGAATTTATCCGTTCACCTTCCACATGCCTGTTCTTATCAATGCATAAAAATGGTCTTTAGTCCAGGCCCTGCTCAAAACCCCGTATACAACTCATCCGCAAGAGATTTTGAAACTTCATTTGAGTTATTGGACCATTTACCTTTAAAAATCACACAGGTGCTTCTTCGGAACCGGCTGGGAATGGCCGCTAGGGGTGTAAATTCTAGATGGCCGCCAGTAGCCATATTGAAAATATAAATTTTGAACCACTCACCATAGAAGTATGTGTAATACCTTGTTTTATGGGTTTTTGGGTGTGGGGAATCCATTTGTGACATCATTTTCATGATTGAAGGCCAAGGTCACATGCTAAGGTCAAGGTCAAGGTCAGAAATCACAAAAAGCGACCAAAACCGCAGTTTCACACACATCGAGAAGCAAACTATCAAAGTTTGATGAGTGATACAATTACTGATGTTTTGCAACTTAACTGACTGTGGGAATAAGTGTAGGCCATGTAGTTTTTTCAAATCTTGTTTATTTTACAACTTCTCATTTTATTTGGCTCACAATATCGTAGGCATACACATTGTTCACTTATGAATTGGAACAATTTAATTATTCTTTAGAACACACAATCTGAAAATCAAAAAAATAATAGCTACATTACAGTGCCATATAATACCGGCATATAAGCCATATTCCTTATAATTATGACTAAAAATGAATGGTATATGAGTCAGATGCGCAGACGAGAGAGCTAAGGTGGTAACTTGGCATTTGTTTATTTATTCACACAGATGGGCTCAACAACCTTCTTATGGCAGTAGATCACACACATAACTTCTGCTGCTTTGCAGGAACAACGCTTTGAGTTACACTTCCCACTGCAGCCACACAGGGTCAGAATTTTGGTGGGAATCGGCTTCAGAGACTCAAGGGGCAGGAGCATGCCGTCTTGGTTGATCCAACCATAATGAATAGGGTCAAGCTGACTGGCATCAGCTAGCAAGGTCAAGGCATTCCGGATCACGTACAATGCCCTACTCAAATGTCCCCGGATGACGCTGGATGTGGGTGGTAGTTTTTCTAGCCCTACCACTGAATGCCTGTGGACGTCGAGTCTCAAGTGGTCAAATGCAGTTGCAGTGGGTTTGCTTCTCGCACCGGCCCATACATGGGCGAGGTATTGTTCCGCCTGATGTATGTCCACTTCAGAGAGAACAGGAGACCCTCCAAAGCTGGAGAGAAACCTTGCAGGTCTGCATACGAGTACTGCATGTTTTGTGCCCACCTTGCTCAGTGCATCGTCCCCAGTCGTGACATGCGCCTTGATGAGTACACGGCATAATTCGTCTCCTAGCTTGAGGTGCAGCACATGAAGTGGAATTATACGTCGCTTCTCTCCTGTCCCGAACTGAACCCAAAGCTCCTGCAAGCCACCCTCTTTGAACAAACCAAAGTAGCGCAGGAGAATGATAACAGTATCTGTGTCATTAGACACCACAACCACTCTCTCACAGCCCCTTCCAACTGCCCAATGCACGTGAGATATTATGCGGCAGTCTGCCTCCTCCTGCCAGTTGTTGAGAAGTGACAGATCACTCGCAGGTGATCCAGTCAGCTTCGGTCTCGCAGATATTAGTTCTTCATTGACCACCATCCCACTCAGAACCACGTCCTGCAGATCTCGTTCCCCCACATCCCGCGCCAGCAGCTGTAGGTTCTGTTTGTTGACACTAGATGCCCAGAACTTGTCCAACTGGTGTGGAATAGGCACAGACTCGTCCACGACGGCCAAGTCAACAGCGCTAAGGGCTTTATAGATTCAGTTTTTGTCACTTCCATTTCATCCTGACCTACAGCTTTAGCCTGTTCCATTGCATTCAATTTCTGCCTATGAGTATCCCACTTGAAGCACTTGTTAGTGTTGTGATATACATATGGTGTACCTTCCTCTTCTGCTCCTTTCAATCTTTTGCTGACTACATCTTTCCTGATTGACGCAGCACGTTTCATGCTGTCTTGACCAGCTTCTTTCGGTTGTGTTAATTTAGTAGTTTTACCACCAGATTGCTGGCAGATGATGCAATTCATGGGATCAAACTCTTTTGAGATACCAGTCGTCAGTAGCACTCCAACAGGTGCACACAAAGGAGTAGACTTTGGCTGCTGCTCTCTGCCATTCTCACTGACACAATATAGGATACACTGGAACAAAGGCAAGAGGGCTTTTATTACACACTGTAAAAAGTACTAAAAAATGCTAGTACAGTACAATAACAGCTAATAATTGACTTTGTGTTATGGATACCAAATTATCCATGCTATATATACAGGGTGTCCCCAGATCATCACAGACAGAAAAAAATGGGGCCCTCTTTTTCACAAGTTGATACAGATTTGAAAAGTATGGTTCATCAGCATAACAACACTTGTGATAACACTGGTTCTGTTTTTTTCTAAGACACCCTGTATCTAGAAAAGAATCAATTTTTGTGAAAAATAATATATACCTACCACTCGGAGTGGATGACATGGGGCGATCAGTGAGCACAATGTCGACAGAATCAGACACGTCTATGCGGATACACATATGCACTACACACCTGCGGAGTATAAAACAACCTTAGTCAGTGGCAAGTTGGTGATGAGTAATAAAATTGCAATGGTCTTAACATCCAGAGCATGACCTTGACCTTCCATCAAAGCAATCATATAGGCAAAGTATAATTTACATCATAAACTTTTAAATAGTGAGTTATACTTGATAGTTTGCTTCTCGATGTCTGTGAAACTGCGATTTTGGTGGTTTTTTGTGATTTCTGACCTTGACCTTGACCTTAGCATGTGACCTTGGCCTTCAATCATGAAAATGATGTCACAAATGGATTCCCACACCCAAAAACCCATAAAACAAGGTATTACACATACTTCTGTGGTGAGTGGTTCAAAATTTATATTTTCAATATGGCTACTGGCGGCCATCTAGGATTTTCACCCCTAGCTGACGCATTTTCATTCGCAGCCGGTTCCGAAGAAGCACCTGTGTGATTTTTAAAGGTAAATGGTCCAATAACTCAGATCAAGTTTCAAAATCTCTTGTGGATGAGTTGTATACGGGGTTATGAGCAGGGCCAGATGTACTTGTAAATTAACAAAAAAATCTCACCGTCACCCCCTTCCCCAACACCAGCACCTTAAAAATAAAATATTAAAATGCTCAGGCATGTGATCATGATATACCATCATGGGATCAGCTTAAAGCTCGCAACATAGCTCAGAATATACATACTTGACTTTTGAGCTGTCTCGTCTGGGTTCAATCCTCAACCCCATGATGAACAGTCACCTTGTTTTTTCATAGGATAGATGATGCATCAATGAATGAACGAATGAATTGAAATGAATGATCGTTTTAAGGCCATTTTCCCCACTAGAGCGGGGGTTAGCCTTGCTAAGGGACCCCATGACAATCATCGTTCCCTGTTTGAGGCAATGTTTTTTTTATGGCCGGATCCTCTTCGATGCGCAGGGATACGGTGCACCTATTCTAAATCGGAGTACACACCAGGATCATTCATCCCAGCAAGCTGGTACTCAATTTGCCGACCTCGGAAGGATGACAGGCTGAGAAAACCCCCCCTGCCGTTAATTCAGCGATCGACCGGGATTCGAACTCAGGATCCTAGGATCCCAAGCCGGCACCCAAACCGCTAAGCCAACACCAAGCAACCTGCATCAATGGGTGCCAAAAAGCCCCCAAGTGCAGATTTTGAGAACTCATCCTGTAGCATTATAAATAAATATATTGTGACGTGAGAGCAAAATTATATGAATTGTTCTCATCTCCTGATAAATTGTTTGCTGAGAAAATAGGTTCGATTGTTTTGAAAAGGTTTTGAATTAATTGTGTGGCCTCATTTGGTGCAGTACAAATAAGATGGTCAATATCCCATTCATATAATTGGGATAGTAATTCACCATGTCAGGATTTAAGATGAATGCAGTTAAGACATAGTTTTGGATTCAAATGATATGGACACTGCATAAAGCAAACAGGCAGGAAATGCTGTGTCAGATGGCTCGGTTGGAGAAGAGGAAAAAGGAATTAACATATCTCGCTCATCTGGAATATATTTAAAATAAATGTCGAGCGCGAGGAGATTGGCAGCGAGCATGTACTGTTTAATTAGAGAAGCGACCGGTATCTATTTATCATACTAATTGCTCTCCCTGTGGGCATCAAGAAAGCACGCACACTGGTGTGTAATGCATGAATGGGAGGCTGGGAGAACAGACGAGCTCACTTATTGGTTCAACAGAGCGGGAAACTCACCCATTGGGGGGAATTTGTGATGAAAAGTGGCACACAAAAGTGTCGACATTCAGAGCAACATATTAAAAGTAGGGCTGCACGCAATCTGGCACACGGAGTAGCATTTACGAGCTAAGACTTTGATTTCTACATGTTTGTCCTATCTCCTTCCCAGTATTCACCACGCTGCGATTATATCACAGGAGGAGGCTATTCAGCATATCAGTGAGGAACTAGAACGGGCACTCGGTAGAGCGCATACCTTCGCCGCAGCTACTGTTCTGTACTTGGCATGGGAGTGTAGGGAACAGAACAACAAAAATACGATTTTGACCTTTTCGTGACCTTGACCTTGACCTTTGACCCGATTGCTCCCAAAATCTAATCAAATGTGTCCCGTATAATAACCAATCATCCCACCAAATTTCATGCAATTCGGTTGAATACTTTTTGAGTTATGCGAATAACATACACACACACACACAGACATACAAATAAATACACAGCGATCAAAACATAACCTTCCGCTTTTGCGAAGGTAATGATGGACCAAATGGCACCTCATGCACCAAAGTTCCTTGTATATCCTTGTATAGTCCTTCTGCTGGTGTGCTACCTTCTGAAGTATACATTCCAACAAATCAAGAGGGAACTATAAGTAAGACTGGTCTCAAAATATTGGTAAATTCAGTTTATAAATCTGTACCTGAAAAGTTAATTTGTTATATATAAAATGTGCAATATTTGTTACAAGAATAAACATTATCTTACTATAATTCACCAAATGTCTGTCAGTCTGTCTGTTCCCAGGTACCGCAAAAACGGCTGAACCGATCGCAACGAAATTTTGCGTGGGTAATCCTGGTACCCCCTGGAGTAAAATAGGCTATATTGTTTTTCCATTTTTTTTCCAATCTTCCAATTTTTCCAATTTTCCCAAACACGATGGAATAATATTTACCGATATGAACAGTGATGCGGCTTTTATTGAAATTCTACAAATACTGTTTCGATTTTGATGATTTGCATGTGATATGATTTAACGAATGTTTATATAAATCGTTTAAAATATAAAAAAAAGCCTTCAATTTCTGATATTTTGCCTTTTCATTTGAGCCTCCCAATTGAAGCCCTGCCCGTAGGGCGGGTACCATTGCTAGTTATATGTAATAATCCATCCAGAATCTTATACACCACCTTGTTTAACATGTCCAAGTACCGCAAACCGGGAGGTTATTGGAAGTGTCAAAAAGGAGATTTGCGTTCCACAGAGTATATAATTCAATTGAAATAAAATAAAGATTGTAAAGGTCATATAAAAAATGAATTCCGGAAGTTTACTGCCATTGATGCAGTGGCTATTACACCACCCTATCTAACCCAGTACGTTAGTTATTCGTGCTTGTTGTTTGTGTCCTTGATGAGGTCCTTAAAACTGCAAGTTTCCCATTATAAATGATTTTCAATTTTGTTTGACTCCCAGACAGGTAGAGCCACCTTTGGAGGCCATTTCCCCCACAGAGCAGGGGTTGGCCTTTTTCAGGCACCGTGGTCCCCTTTTTTGATGTAATGTCTTATAGGCCAGATGCCCTTCCTGCCACCAACCCTGTTGGTCACCTCTTGCGACACACAGGGAATTACCAGTCAACTGGTACTCAATTTGCCGACCTCAGGGGGATGGCAGGCTGAGTCAACCCACCTGAGTCAATTCAGCAATCGACTGGGATTCGAACCCAGGATCCTAGGATCCCAAGCCAGCACCCAAACCGCTAAGCCAACACCAGGCTCACCCCCAGACAGGTAGACAGAGTAAAATATACAAATCGCACCCGTGTCCAAAGGAAGCGGTTCAGTTTGGGATTCCTAATAAGAAATAGGCAAAGCCTAGAAAAGAATGAAACACCCATTATAATTACCCTTTAGAAACATTATGCACAATATGTAGGTGGTAACTTGGTATATATGACCAACCCAGGGGGCCATCACTCGAATTAACCTGACCATTGATGGTTCAGACAGGAAGGACAGATCTTGTGACATCCTTAACCTAGATAACTTCTACCGCAAACAACACCACCTTCCAATGGCATACAGTAACAGAACAACTTATCCTTGCTGCAGGTGAAAATACGCCATCCTACGTGAGCACACATTCATTGTTAAGGCCTTACATGTAACTAGCCTGTACCACACACACACATCATATTATAATGCTAGAGACTTCAGCAATCCATATCTGAGGATCCCTTGATGTACCGTATCTGATATCTTTGATGAATTCCGCACACATCATATTCACTTTTACATCAAGCAAGTTGCTGTTAAGAGAAGATTAATCAGCCCCTCAATGATGAAGATAAATACGCTGAATGCAAAAACGAGGCTTGTGAAAGAATATAATGAGAAAGATGGTTGGATGGGTGAAAGTGGTGAAAGGAAGCTAATAAAAGTGAAATTTCTGACTGGATGAGGAAAAGGGGAAATAAGACAAACATTTTATTCACCACAAGTAATGCACTTGGAGAGCCTTGTTTAGCAGAGAGGATTGCTTTAAAATAGCCTGAGGAAAAGAGGTATTATTTAGCCATTTATGAAAGTGAGCATTTCCATAAAAGTAGGCAGGGATGGAGGATGTTGTTTTGGCATGCAAGGATGGGGGCATAGGAAACCGATGAACCAATTTTTAACTGGTAAATTTATTTCACTATGCACAAAGTAACATGGAATACACTCTGGCTGGCATTGTGAAAAAGAAAAACTTGGAAATACAAACTTTTGAAGAACAGAATTTTTCTCAACCTAGAATCCTCAAAACTACCTGATGATAAAAGTCAATGTAATACTCACTTGGAAATACAAAAAATTGGAAATACAAAAAGGAAAAACTTGGAAATACAAACTTTTGAGGAACAGAATTTTTCTCAACCTAGAATCCTAAAAACTACCTGATGATGAAAGTCAATGTAATACTCACTTGACATGAAGTACTCAGAGTAAATAGAATATCTGTCACTCAATGTTTGACGTGGTGGGTGGGGGAGACTTCAATTAGACCAAAAGAGCTGGAATTTACAATGAGAATGGTAAAAATGCACTTCAGGTTTGTTTTTGTTTCACAAAATGCAACATGCATTGTCATTGTGAAGAGCACTGATTGCTCGCTATCATATATACCAACATGCATTGTCATTGTGAAGAGCACTGATTGCTCGCTATCATATATACCAACATGCATTGTCATTGTGAAGAGCACTGATTGCTCGCTATCATATATACCAACATGCATTGTCATTGTGAAGAGCACTGATTGCTCGCTATCATATATACCAACATGCATTGTCATTGTGAAGAGCACTGATTGCTCGCTATCATATATACCAACATGCATTGTCATTGTGAAGAGCACTGATTGCTCGCTATCATATATACCAACATGCATTGTCATTGTGAAGAGCACTGATTGCTCGCTATCATATATACCAACATGCTGCCATTATCTCTGCCTCTGCAGTAATTAAATCAACATTCATCTAGTTTTTTTTTCCTTCACAGATTTATGTAGTCCAAATCTGTAAAACAAATAAGTAGATCCATAAACTGCCAATTTATTGTAAAGTGTATCTAGAATTATTTATTATGTACTAGCAGAAGTACCCGGCGTAGCCAGGCGGGGAAGGGGGGGGGGGGAAAGAGGGGTAGGGGGGAAGGGAGGGAGCCTGGGGAATAGGGGGGAGGGGGGAAGGGGAGGAGAGGGGGGGGGGAAGGGGAGGAAGGGAGGTGGGAAGGGGGGAGGGGGGGAGGCAGGAGAGGAAGGGGAGGAAGGGGGTTCATCACCTTTTCGTTAAATATATGCTGGCAAATTGTGGCGTTCATCCCGTTTCTGCGTTAAGTGCGATGCCGAACAGGAAGAAGAAGAAGCCGTACTACCAACTTCGTACACTTCCGGAATTGTTCGATTTATTTGTGTTCAAATGTCTGGTGATTGTTTTGTATTTATTTATGCGAATGTGTACTTATATATAACTATCATTAATTTTAAAAAGCTTAGGCACTATAGAGCGATTTTTTTTTTAACTCCAAAAAAAACGATCTTTAAAAAAAAAAAAAATTTTGGCCTAAAACACTCCCAGGCACTCTGATGAACCTCTGAAAGTTTGACGAAGATCTGTTCAGCCATCTCTGAGAAAAATGGCGACACAGAGACATCTCTCTTATATAGTAGATCTGGAATGTTTCAAAATTTTACCTCCATAGGGTGGTAAAAAAAAATCGCATCCGTGTCTGAAGGAAGCAGTTAGGTTTGGCATTTTTAATATGAAATAGGAATTAGCCTTTGGAACCCTTTAGAACTCGCTAGAATTACCCTTTAAAATTATCCTTTGGAATTATCTTTTAGAACTCGCTAGAATTACCCTTTAAAATTATCCTTTAGAATTACCCTTTAAAATTATCCTTTAGAATTACCCTTTAGAACTTGCTAGAATTGCCCTTTAAAATTATCCTTTGGAATTATCCTTTAGAACTCGCTAGAATTACCCTTTAAAATTATCCTTTAGAATTACCCTTTAAAATTATCCTTTAGAATTACCCTTTAAAATTATCCTTTAGAATTACCCTTTAGAACTTGCTAGAATTGCCCTTTAAAATTATCCTTTAGAATTACCCTTTAAAATTATCCTTTAGAATTACCCTTTAAAATTATCCTTTAGAATTACCCTTTAGAACTTGCTAGAATTGCCCTTTAAAATTATCCTTTGGAATTATCCTTTAGAACTCGCTAGAATTACCCTTTAAAATTATCCTTTAGAATTACCCTTTAAAATTATCCTTTAGAACTCGCTAGAATTACCCTTTAAAATTATCCTTTAGAATTACCCTTTAAAATTATCCTTTAGAACTCGCTAGAATTACCCTTTAAAATTATCCTTTAGAATTACCCTTTAAAATTATCCTTTAGAACTCGCTAGAATTACCCTTTAAAATTATCCTTTAGAATTACCCTTTAAAACTATCCTTTAGAACTCGCTAGAATTACCCTTTAAAATTATCCTTTAGAATTACCCTTTAAAATTATCCTTTAGAACTCGCTAGAATTACCCTTTAAAATTATCCTTTAGAATTACCCTTTAAAATTATCCTTTAGAACTCGCTAGAATTACCCTTTAAAATTATCCTTTAGAATTACCCTTTAAAATTATATCCTTTAGAACTCGCTAGAATTACCCTTTAAAATTATCCTTTAGAATTACCCTTTAGAACTCGCTAGAATTACCCTTTAAAATTATCCTTTAGAATTACCCTTTAAAATTATCCTTTAGAACTCGCTAGAATTACCCTTTAAAATTATCCTTTAGAACTCGCTAGAATTACCCTTTAAAATTATCCTTTAGAATTACCCTTTAAAATTATCCTTTAGAACTCGCTAGAATTACCCTTTAAAATTATCCTTTAGAACTCGCTAGAATTACCCTTTAAAATTATCCTTTAGAACTCGCTAGAATTACCCTTTAAAATTATCCTTTAGAATTACCCTTTAGAAACCATTAGAACTCACTAGAATTACCCTTTAGAAACCATTAGAACTCACTACCCTTTAGAAACCATTCGAACTCACTCGAATTACCCTTTAGAAACCATTCGAACTCACTCGAATTACCCTTTAGAAACCATTAGAACTCACTATAATTACCTTTTAGAAACTATTAGAACTCACTATAATTACCTTTTAGAATTATCCATTAGATTAGAACGACCCTTTGGAATTAAACACGTTGAGGTAGAAATCTTCTTCTTCATCATTTTGTGCCAGACGGCCGGACATAGCCAAATATTGAAGGGGCTTCATCGTTTAAAATTTTATCTTTTAAAATGTATGTGTTGGTATCAACAAAAACACTAAAGAGCACAAATAACTCACAAAAGTAACAAGGAAAGAAAAAAAAATGAAGGATAATGAAATGCATGATTTCCTTTTTTAATATAGTCACAACAATTTCCTCTTACTTGTGAAAACAAACAAATAAACAAAGCATACAATGTTCGTGCACAAGTTTCCTGAAACGCAGCAAAACAAAATTCCTTAAGTATGATGTTCATTTACTTCCTTGGTGGCAGTTCTCACATAATCTCGTTATTAAACGCAACTTGCAAAGACATGGCAGCAGCTATCAGTTCCCTTCTGTTGGTTTTTTTTTTTTTTTTTGCTTATACAAACGAAAAATTCAATGCATATTTAATGAAATTAATCATCTATGATGATCTGGAAATTACTCATCCATTAAGAAAAGCAACTGCAGGCGGGTAAGTTGACAAGTGCCACAGCTGCAATCATCTATCATCCTGTACCTAGAGCCCATTGCCTGTGCTCGTGTACTACAAAATGACCAGCAGCCTAATTTCATTTACAACAAAAATGCATTGGAAGCATTAGTTTGCCTGATGCTCCATGGATCAATGTCAGGGAAATTATAACTAAGAACCAAGCACACCAGAACGAGGCTTTCGGGGTTTCTTTGGGGAGGGGGGGGGGGGGTTCCTTAGCTTCAAACTTGGATTATAGTTGTGAAGACCAACACCGCGATCATAAAATAACACATTGATTTTATAGTACAGTAAGAAAAACGGTGACAAATTGACACAGTACCGATTTGTGTGTTATGTACATATATACACTTGTAAGCTATAAGGGGACACCTGGTGCTGCCAAGGTAGGGGGAGGGGAAACACGGCGCTGCTTAGGTGGGTGAGCTTTTCCCGCCGGTGGTTTTGGGATGTGTTGGACATTGAAAAGCTATTGAGTTATTAGCCTCATTGTGATTACCTTTTGCCTGCGAGCCATCGGCAACGCTGCCTGACCCCACATCCCAATATACACTTTATAGCGGCTTTCCATGGCCTCAAAACAGACGTCAAGGCCAAAGTGTAGTAATTTAAAGCCTCAGCCCAAATTCTGAAGTACCTACACCCAAAATTTGTGTCTTCTCTGGAAGCTACAAATCAGCCTTGAAAGAATAATGTACAAACATACAAACACAGAGGTACAGTGAAGTCAAATTTGTTAGCATTTCTATACACTGTACTCAAGAAATTTGGATTTGAGATCAGAACATGAACTGTATGTGTATGTATGTATATATATATATATATATATATATATATATATACATATATAAATATATATATATATATATTGTTACGGATCTCTACGTCGGCCTTCTTCCCCTTAAGAAGGGGGGATTAGTCCTCTTGTTTGTGACTGACCGACGTGAGTCCTGACGCTGCACAGCTCCCTCCAGAGAGGCAGGGGCGCAACCCCGTTCGCGACCGCGGATAGATGTTAATTGCCGAGCGGTTTAGCAACCGCGGCACGAACTATTAAGAAGAACTGACCCGATTCTTAACGTTGGCCAAATCGTGCCACAGGTATTCAATGAGGGAAAAGACAAGGACAAAACGGATGTAAAGGAAAGAAGGCAAGGTAGGAAGAACAAATATGATTTATTACTAACTATTTACACAATTAAAGGAACCAAGGAGAAGGAAAGATAATAAAAAATAAAGACAGAAAGGATGGAGGAACCAGAAGGACACAGTGCAATATTAACTTACCTAAACAGTCTTACTTAACCCCAGGACAAGACAAAAGACAGACTACGGTCAGACTCACACGAATGGATGGATGACAGGAATGGCAGGAAGGAGAGGAAGGTTCAGCTGGAGCAGGAGAAGGGTCGGGCCGGAGTGAGCAGCGCCGCCCCTCCGTGGCATGTTCGCACGGCGGCGTCGCTTTGTAGCCGCGGCCGAAAACCGCTTTCGACGCTCAAAGCTGCTGTGGCCAAAACTGCTGTTGGTTCAGCTCCGGTTTGTTCAAAGCTGCGGTGGTTCCGAAATCAAAGCTGCTGTGGTTCAGCTCCGGTGCTCCTATCTCCCTCCTCAACTCGGCTCAGGTGGGGTGCGTTGCGTGCTCTCCAAGGGCTCATCTCTGTGGGGGCGTCCCGCCGCGGGTTATATAGACCACACCCTCGAACCTTCGCGAACCTCCCCGATCGTTCTCTCCCTCTGCCCTCTCAAGCCAAACCCCTGCTGTTTGGTTGGTCGGCAAGGGCTCTCCTGGCTCCACCCTTTGATGACAAGGTGGAGACACGCCTTTCTTCTCTGAACCGACCGCGTGCTCAATGGAGGCAATTGCAGTTGGCAATTGAGGCTTCACACTAGACAGGGGATTCTACCTTATTTCAATTTGATGCAATGCAGTGTCAACTAGTGGGAACAGAGCCTTCAACTACATAGAATAAGGAGATAACTATTTAGAAGGGTATATGATTTGCTACGTGTATGTATATGGAGTAACTAGGAGGACGACCTGTGACCTTTACAACTGCAGAGGGTGATATTTACAACAATTCTCATGACACTTACAACAATACAAAAAAAACACAGGATTCTCAAATCCGCAACACTGCACCCTCATCCTCTAGGCACATCCTGGGGCCTATAAAACTTTAACTTTAGTGTGACATGTAGGAGTAGTTCCCTCTATATTTAACCTGACCCTGAGTGTGACAGTTTTAAAACACAAATAAGTATGCCCCCCTGCTGCATTGCACCCTGCCTCACAGATTTACGCCCACAGCTAACTGAATTGCGGAATTGTCTTCAAACTATACATGAACGGTGGGGGGCATTATTTACAATTGACGCTAATGGTATTTACACAACGCAACCCAGGACCTGCGATTGTTCCTTTTGGGGGGAGAAACAGCCTGCTCTGCATCGACGCACCAGCACCAATAATCAGCACCATAAAGCACCAAAAAACGCACCAGAATGCACAGTCACCACAGTTCATAATAAAAGATAAACAAACCCCTGGTGCTGGTCTTCCTCTTCGGCTCCCTCTGCTGGCTGTTGTCGTTCTTGATGTTGTCATTCTCATCTTTTTGCTGGCGGCCTATTTGGATATAATAGAAAATGCACAAACGTGTCCGTTTTTTATTTATGGCCCACGGGGGCCGACTATGAGTGGTTCACCTGTGGGCTTGGTGCCACCTCACCGGGTCCGCAAGCAAGATCTTGGGCCATCGTGGCCGGTTCCAGCAGAGGGGCCATGCCCCAACCCGTGGGGTCCATAAGTGGTGATCAGCCACAGACATGTGGTCCATAAGTGGTGCGAGGATGCAGGCAGCTGGTTGCAAGGATTCGGGCACACAATGGCGGACTCCCGCACGCTCCCCTCGGTGCCCAGAGAGCACAGTCCTCGGGTGGGAGACAGGGGAACAGAAGACAGGTGAGCGAGGGTAAGGTCACAAGGGTACACATCAAAACAGGTAAGGCAGAATGAGGTGCGTACGGAGAGCGAAGTGAGAAAGCTCGTCCCTACCGTACGCCCCCCACATGTGACCTACACTACCCCCCCCCCCCCTTGCCCTTCCCCGTATTTACAAAAACCTACACATTTACAAATTCGTCACTACCCGTCACGTCTTCCCCATATTTGCCATATACCAAATTCGTCATCACAATCCCTCTAAACCAAATTTGCCATCACCAATTCATCATCAATCTTCATAAGGAGGGAGAAATGGAATACGTACAAAGTCCGTGCTCACATCACGATGCTGTGCTTAATATCCTTATAAAGATTTGCAGGTGTTGGTGAGGAGGAAGAAGAACCCCAAAGGTGAGACGGGCTGTATATGGTGCTAAGAGGTTTTTCAGCAGGACGATGTTTGGCGCAGAAAGAATTTTCGCGCGCTTGGGATCGAGAAGCATCCGGGCATTGGTGAAGGGTCCCCTGTGAGTGGCGTGAGTGGACATAGGCGCGCTTGTGGAAAAAAAGTGTGCATCGGGGAATGAGCGTGTTACGAAGCGCGAGTGTGAACCGAGTGCGAGCGAGAATGCACGTCGGATGGACGGAGTGTACGTGCGAGGGTGAGAGTGACCCGGAGAGTGAGCTGGTAGAGGAGCGGGTGCGAGGATGCACGTTTGGAATGGACGGCGAGAGTGTGCGAGGGAGCACACCTGAGTTGGTGGTGGCGCTTGTGTGGCAGGGCACATCGGAGCGCGTGAGTGGGTGGATGCAAGAGTGCACGCCCATGGTGAGTGTTACGGAGGACGTAACGGAGGAGAGGTGTGGACCGAAGTGTGCGAACGGTGAGTGTGCGCAAGAGGGTGCGCGAGAGGTGTGGTGTGTAACAGGGAGTGCGGTGGCGAAATGGACGGAGTGTGTGGGATGCACTGGAGGCGCCGAGACGCCAGGTTTTGTGAGTGTGAAACGGGTCGCGTATGCGAGTGAAGCATCGGAGTTGACCGGGGCAGCGTTTAGGGCAACGGATAGCCGATGCAAGCACTCGGGGCGTGGTGCGCTTTGTTGGATGCTCGGCCCCGCACGGTCGAGTCCGGGCCTTGTCGGGCAAGGCGACCGGTCCGGTTCAAGGGCAGGTGGGAGGAAGCGGACCGTGCCCCCTTGTGGTGGAGGGGTTCCGACCGGGCGAGATTGAGCCATCGGGCCGGCGACCGGAAGGTGCCGCGCCGAGATGGTGCGTGGAATCTTGGCCCGACCAAACCCCCCCCCTTGAACCGAATGCCGGACGGATTCAACCTGCAGGCGACCAAACCACCCGAATTCATTGCTCGGCTTCGCGAAGCCGGGCTTTGAGAATATAATGACGCACCGAGGCTCAAGTTTAATGGACATTTGGTAGGGATAGGGAATTTGTGATTGGAAAATTTTGATTGGTTGAAATTGGATTAGCCAAATTGATAGTGGGAGGTACCCGATGTGGTGGGATGGCAACTCTGCCATCCCTCAAACGGGGCACATGAGCAATAGCTATGGGGTTTATGGCAGTGCAAGCTCGCCGAGGAAGGGTTAGGATAAAATGGTACGGACCTAGAGATGACCATAGGTAACTGTAGATTTAAGTAGCAACATGGGACAGGTAGTGGGGACATAGAGAGGGTAATTGGATTATAATGACGAGGGAGCGCAATAATGTAAGGGGCGACGGGAAGCGCGAGTGTTAGCAGGAATCCAGGTAGATCAGATGATGCCGTGTGTGTGAGAGTATTGATATCGAGCAAATGAGGAATTGCAGGGCAATGCTTGGGAGAGATGTGAGTTGTAGTGAGCGTGAAAGTGTATGAAGCAGTGTATGAGGAACAATTGTGGTTATGCATTGTATTGAATGATTGAGGAAGCCGAGGAGGAAAGAGGGTGCAGGTGGCACCAGGTGTGATGGCACAGGTGTGCAAATGCAGGGGTATGGAGAATGGTTGTATGGAATATACGGAGTATGGAATGGATGGTGTGGAGTGAGTATGGTGGAAACTGTGGAGTGGGGTGGATGGTGCGAAGGTGTGTATGGGGAGGATGGACCCCATCACGAATACCCGGGAGGGTAGTTTAAGAGTTAGGTAGAGGGAGTAGGTAAATTGTGGTTGGATATTGGCATCTGTGGTGCGTGGTGGAGGAATGGTGTTTGGATGGGTGCATTAGTGATGTGGAAATGGCTGGGCGTGTGGCCTGTTAGTGTGTGTAGTTAAATGGGCACTCCGCCACTGTTAGGATGTCGGCCAGGTGAGGCCGCAGGTGGGCTCTGGGAGCCGGTAGAGTTGTGGATGGGGCCCGAGGATCCAGAGGATGGACCCGGGTAGCCCAGTGCCAGAGAGGGCACCGAGTGGGGAGAGCGCCAGAGGGCCTTCCCCAGGTAGATAGGTTAGGGTAAGGAGCAGGTAAGCTCGGAGGCAACTGCAGTGGTGGAGGTGTGCAGGTGGGTAGACCTGCTGGGAGAGCCACATGACCCAGTCCTGAAATTGTGCAAAGGCACAGGGAGTTGAATCGGGGGAGTGAGACCCCAAATTGATGAAGCACCACAGTTTGGTCAATGGGAATTTGGTTCTTAAAACCGCATAGAGAGTAAGATGGCCAATGGTTTGGCAGGGAAAGACCCCGGGTAGTGTAAAGGGTGTTAATGTCATTTAAGAGGATAGTTAGAATTGAAATCTCCTTGCACCATCTACATCCACTCACCTGAGGTGACAGAACGCCACACCATGCCATGTTTTTTATTAGTTTTTTGTGCAAATGTTTTGGATTGTGAGACGCATCATGACGTGGGTGTGACATTGTGCTTTGTTGTTCCATCTCTCCCTCCTTATGAGGATTGATGATGAATTGGTGATGGCAAATTTGGTTAGAGGGATTGTGATGACGAATTTGGTATGTGGGAAATATGGGGAAGACGTGACGGTAGTGACGAATTTGTAAATGTGTAGGTTTTTGTAAATACGGGGAGGGGCAAGGGGGGGTAGTGTAGGTCACATGTGGGGGGCGTACGGTAGGGACGAGCTTTCGCACTTCGCTCTCCGTACGCACCTCGCTCTGCATTACCTGTTTTGATGTGTACCCTTGTGACCTTACCCCTTGCTCACCTGTCTTCTGTTCCCCTGTCTCCCACCCGAGGACTGTGCTCTCTGGGCACCGAGGGGAGCGTGCGGGAGTCCGCCATTGTGTGCCCGAATCCTTGCAACCAGCTGCCTGCATCCACGCACCACTTATGGACCACATGTCTGTGGCTGAGCACCACTTATGGACCCCACGGGTTGGGGCATGGCCCCTCTGCTGGAACCGGCCACGATGGCCCAAGATCTTGCTTGTGGACCCGGTGAGGTGGCACCAAGCCCACAGGTGAACCACTCATAGTCGGCCCCTGTGGGCTATAAATAAATAAAAAATGGACACGTTTGTGCATTTTTTATTATATCCAAATAGGCCGCCAGCAAGAAGATGAGAATGACAACATCAAGAACGACAACAGCCAGCCGAGGGAGCCGAAGAGGAAGACCAGCACCAGGGGGTTGTTTATCTTTTATTATGAACTGTGGTGACTGTGCACTCCGGTGCGTTTTTTGGTGCTTTATGGTGCTGATTATTGGTGCTGGTGCATCGATGCAGAGCATATATATATATATATATATATATATATATATATAAGATAATAATAATAATAATAATAATTCATTTATTTTGTATAGCGCTTTTCCAGAAGCCCAAAGGCGCTTTGACAGAGTGGCAAACATAATGCATAACAATACATGAAAACAACAATTGCAAAAAGACAAGAATCAATAGGGAAATATTTAAAGCAAAAGGAGGGAGAAGGAGAAGAGATAGTCAGGGGTTAAATGCTGTGGGTTGAATGTTGAATGCAGTGTTGAACAGGTGGGTCTTTAGTGATGTTTTGAATGTGGTGAGTGAGGAGGAGTCTCTGATGGTGTGAGGTAGTGAGTTCCAGAGGGTGGGAGCAGCGATGGAGAAGGCCCTGTCCCCCCAGGATCTGAATTTGGTCCGGATGGAGGGGGTCAGGAGGTTGGTACCAGCAGAGCGGAGGTTGCGGGTGGGACTGTGTCTGGAGAGGAGGTCAGCCAGGTAGGATGGGGCCAGGTTATGGAGGGCTTTGTATGTCAAGAGGAGGATTTTGTACTGGATTCTCTGGGGGATGGGGAGCCAGTGAAGCTTGTAAAGGACGGGGGTGATGTGGTCACGGGTCCGGGAATGGGTGAGTAGACGGGCAGCGGAGTTCTGAATGTATTGGAGTTTATTGGTGATTTTTTAGGGTGAACCATAGAGGAGGCTATTGCAGTAGTCCAGACGGGAGGTGATGAAGGCGTGGATGAGGGTTTCTGCAGCCGTGGAGGAGAGGGATGGACGGAGACGGGCAATGTTTTTCAGGTGAAAGAAGGCTGACTTTGTGATCTGTTTAGTGTATTTGTCGAAGGAAAGGGTTTGGTCAAAGATGACGCCAAGATTCCGGATGTGAGGGGAGGTGGATACTGGGATACCGTCGATGTTGAGGGCAAAGTTATGGGTGGATTTTGTGAGCGTTTTTGGGCCAATGATGATTATTTCAGATTTATCACAGTTAAGCTTGAGGAAGTTGATTTGAAGCCAGGATTTTATTTCAGTGATGCAGTTTGTCAGGATAGAGTGGGTGTCGGTGGAGACGGACTTGGTGGAGATGAAAAGCTGGATGTCATCGGCGAAGCAGTGGAATTGGAGACCATGACGGCGGATTAAGTGACCGAGGGGGGACAGGTAAAGGATGAAGAGGAGGGGGCCAAGAACTGAACCTTGGGGGACACCTTGGGGGAGGGGAGCAGTGGGGGATTTGCAGTTATTGATGGAGATGAACTGGCATCTGTCAGAGAGGTATGATTTAATCCAAGAGAGGGCAGTGCCGGTAACGTTAAAGGTGGATTCAAGTCGGGTGAGGAGGATAGTGTGATCGATGGTGTCAAAGGCAGCGCTGAGGTCGAGGAGGACGAGAATGTTGAGGTTGCCAGCGTCAGAGGAGAGGAGAAGGTCGTTGGTGATTTTGAGGAGAGCAGTTTCAGTACTGTGGTTGGAGCGGAATCCGGATTGGAATGTTTCATACAGGTTATTGGCAGAGAGATGATGTTTGAGTTGAGTGGCTACAGCACGTTCCAAAACTTTTGACAGAAAGGGTAGGTTGGAGATGGGTCTGAAGTTGTTTAGGGTGTCAGGGTTTAGACCAGGTTTTTTTAGAATGGGGGTAACAGCAGCAATTTTGAGGGAAGGTGGGACGATGCCTGTAGACAGGGAGGAGTTTATTGTTGCAATGATAAGTGGAGAGAGAGCAGGGAGGGAGGCTTTGACAAAGCTGGAGGGGATGGGGTCAAGAGTGCAGGTGGCAGTTTTCATTCCTATGAGGAGTTCAGAGAGGTCAGTAGGGGAGATTGGGGAGAACCGAGACAGGGGATGGCAGGACAAGGGGGGGCAGGTGGTTGGAGGGGGAGCGGGTGCAGCGGTGGTCAAGCTGTTATAGATGTTGTCAATTTTGCGTTGGAAGAAAGAGAGGAAGGAGATGCAGTTGTCTACTGTGAATGACTGGGTGGTGGTGTTCAGGGGGCGGAGGAGTTTGTTTATTGTCGAGAAGAGTGCTTTTGGGTTTCCGGAGCCAGAGTGGATAATTTGAGAGTAGTAGGCAGAGCGGGCGCGGGAGAGGGCATCTTTGTAGTGTTGTAGGTGGTCCTTGTAGGCTTGGGAGTGAACTGTGAGACCCGTTTTATTGCGGAGTCTTTCAAGTTGGCGAGCACGAGTTTTCATCAGGCGGAGTTCAGGGGTAAACCAGGGAGCAGAATGGGTGAAAGAAACTGTTTTGGTTTTTACAGGCGCAAGCTGGTCAAGGCAGGAGGAGAGAGTGTGGTTGTAGTAGTCAGTGAGGTCGGAAGGGGTGTGGAGGTCAATGAAGGGAGAAGTGGACATTTTTTCAGAGAGGGTGGATGAGAATGAGGTAGGTGAAAGAGCGTTTAGCTTATGGAAGTTGATTGTGCGATAATGCCTTGGTGTTGGGGCGGGGATGTTGATGGTCAGAGTGATGGCTAAGTGGTCAGAGAGGGTGAGGTCGGAGCCAGAGAGATGGTGCAAATTTAATCCAGTATATATATATATTTAAATATATAATATATATATGTGCAGTGTCTGTGTTGTCATTGAACTATTCCCACAAATTTTGGTGAAATCATACCAAACTTCCGTTGTGCACCCACCTCTTCCGTGTGTATGTCCTAAGGATTTTTATTTTTTTTAATCTTGAGGAAAGAAATTTGTTTTTTTTATTTAAAAACAAAAAATTTCAACTTAAATATTCAACTTAAATTGTTTATAAAAATGCAATATCACGTATATTACAAATACATTGTGCAAAAGAAATATTTGCATTATGATTGGTGTAAAACATGACAGCACAGCAACTTACAGTCATTATCCTCAGTTAAAAAAGCCTGTCTCTATAGCAACGTGTGGTGAGGTGTTTTGAATAGCACAGCGGGAGTTGGTAATTATGTGGAGGTGAGGTAATTTCAAAAACGTGGTAGTGAGGTGTTTTTGATAATGGTGCGTGTACGTGGTGGGTGGTGAGGTGTTTTGAATTACATTGTGTTTGCGTCTGGTAGTGAGGTGTTTTGAATTATGTGGCCTGCACATGGTGATGAGGTGTTTTGAATTATGTGTGGTGGTGAGTTGTTTTTGAATTATGTGATGATGAGGAAAAGTATTTAATATACGGTAGATATATTTGTGCAGTGTCTGTGTTGTCATTGAACTAGCCCCACAATCTTTTTGTAAAATCATCCCAAACTTTCAGTCTGCACGTACCAATCCCGTGTGTCTGTGAGCTAATGGGATCCTTTTTGAATTTCTTTATTTCTTCAAGTTAAATCTTCAACTTAAATTTCTTATAAAAATGTAATATCATGAATATCACAAATAAATTTGGGCAAAATAAATGGTTGTATTATGAATGGTGTAAATCATGACAACACAGCAACTCAGATACAGCCATTATCCTCAGTTATAACAAGCCCATGCCTCAGTAGCGACATGAGGTGAGGAAAATTTCAGTCTCCGATTTGCGGCAGTCAGTTCCCATGCTACATTTGAAAAGCTGCTGATTGGTTATTTTGCGTTTCCATTTCACTTTTCTTGATGCAATATGGTCAATCACTTTATTGTCCCTTCCAGTAATCTTTAAAATCAACCAGAACATCTGGATTAAAATCGATTTAATATAGATCTTAATGGAGTAACACACAATTTTAAATAGCTATATTTTGCCCTCCTTTAAAAACAAATCTAGCTTCTGCCGCCAGGTGTTGCACCACCACCAAGAGTGCAACACACAATTAACCTTTTTAAAGACCATGAAATTACTTAAATTGGTAGATTAATTTTAAACTTTTCCCATAACTGGGGATGGGTACTTTTGCTCGTCTTCAACTTCCTACCATGTGATGTCAAGAAAATGGTTTATTTGAACATTCTCTTGCATCCCCTTTCTTTGGCAATGGTATGTAGACTCACTGCTTCCACCTTTTAGACCATACAATCCTACTCAATATCTGTGTACAGTTAGCTGTTAAAATGTTGATTGCTTCCTCCCAAAATACCTGAAAGAGTTATATTGGAACTTCATCAGCACCTGGTCCTTTTCCACTTGCCAGCTCTTTCAAGGCTCTACATGCCTCACATTCTATCACTGTTGGTTCTTCCTCATATTCTCTTTTTTCAAAGGTTGTCATCATATTACCTTGTCGTTTGTAGAGAGTTTGAATACAGTCATTTCATCTTTCTTTCACCTGTGTTCCTTCTGTCAGGTATTTCCCTGCCTGGCTCTTAAGGACCCCCATCCTAGACCGAAACTTTCCTGTGATTGATCTGATCCTTTGAAAAAGATATCTTGTTTTCCCCATTCTGTTGTCACTTTCTATTTCTATGCATGCCTTTTTGAAATATTTATCTTTCTATTTCATAGCTTGTCATTGGAAGTCAACATTTCGCTGCTTAATGTCCTCTCTTGATGCGCCTTTGGTTTTCATCTCTCTTTTTGTGTCAGCAATATGTATTTCCTCTTGTGACAGCCATTTAGCCATCTTTCTGCTTGCTTTTGGAAGGTTGTTTTTGGCCTCTTATTTTACAATGTCTTCAACCTCTTGCTACAATTCATCTGGCATTCAGAAGAGGGTTTTAGAATTTTTTCTAACCTTTATTGTTTTGTATTTGCTTTTTATTGAAAATGCTTTTCCCCCATTTTTCTCAATTTGACTCATATTTTTGCCTGAAGGAGTTCATTTTCTGTCCCACAGTCTGTGCCTGGCAGAGCATTGGCAGATTGCATAGAACTTCTCCATCTTCTGTTCATTTGAATGTAGTCAATCTCATTTATATGTTCCCAATCAGGTGACGTCCCAGACCATCATTTTTGAGGCACGCAATCTTTTTGAGGAGCATAATCATGCTCGTGCTCCATCTCCCTCCTCATTTTGAGTTTGGGTGCGCAACGGATCGCTCTCCTTGAATACTTGGTCAATTCATTAGAAATATTGACCGAATTCAGCCAAATTGTCCAAACTACACGGAATTTAACAAACATGAATCGACTGAAAATCACCACCATATTTGGCAAATTGTAGGTGACGAAAAACGAGTTGGTAGTAATCAAAAGCGAGTTTTTATTTGTTTTATTTAGTTATTTATTAAACGTGATCAGAACTCGGAATTGAAGTGATACTGCGTGCGGAATCATTTGATGGTGGAAAGCTCCTGATGTTACACAGCCAATTGAAGAGAGCGATACCTTGCATATCGGCTACAGGTCGCTACAGGTCTATCAGTCTGTGGTCTATCAGTCTTTCATTAACTGATTATATGTCCCTGCCATCTTCTTATTGAATAACGCTGCCACTCCATTTCTTTACTGCTTTCATAACCAGAAAAAACACTTATCATCAGATTGAAACTACCGCAAATCAGTCCATCTAAATTCAGTTATCCACAAAATTTCAGTTCTTGTCTTCCCCATTTCTCTTTATTGCATCTAACTTTCCCCGATTCAATAATGTTACATTCCATGTTCCAATTTTGGTTTTGGGTACATTTGAGAAGCTCAGAGTTCAGCTTTCAGTTCTGGAGACCTTGGCGACTGGATTTCCTTGCGGGTTTGATCCAGTCCCATCATAACGGCCAGTTCAACCCATCAAAACACTTTGCTCTTCCTTAGTAGCCATATGGGTGCTTTTCAACGTAGGGGGCTCATTATCTGGCACCATAGCTTTATTTCTTAGATTTCTGATCAAGATTGCTTTTTGGCATGTACGGAAATGCTTTTACCATTGCCTTCTTCAGGGCAGTATCAATACTATGAGTAGATGGGAGACTCTAGACATTGTTCTCCAATTTGGAGGTGTTGAAAAAGGTTTGTTTTGAACACAGAAAAAAATTCTCAGAAAAATCACCAAAGACACACACAGCCTAATGAAATAACGATTGATGTGCAAGACTGAGGTAGGAGACATGAAAACACATAGATCAGGTGGGATGAAGGCACAAAGAAGAACGATATAATCTATACCTATAAAAAGGCAAAAATCTCTCTGTCTCTCTCTCTCTCTAACTCCAAACTCACGATACAAATACATCTTTATGTAGGGGGAAGCAGACCGAGTGGGGAGAATGGTGCACACTTTATGCCATGTGCTAGACGACCTCATGTGCTGGGTGACCTATTTACCCTCTCTGGCGGTCCCTTCACCTTACCTTGCCTGGCACTTCCTGGTTGAGGCAGGAAGGACAGATCACGTGGCACCATTAACCAAGTTACCTTCTCTATCAAACAAAACACAGCCTTCCAACAGTGCAAAAAAAGGACTTAACCGACCTAAACGGGAAGCCATTCTTACATACAACAACAATGACCGCACTGTGGTCACAACCTGCTACAAAATCCAGGAACGGGACGATTGGGAAATGCACATTTGAAGCACTCTTAAAAAATGAACAGTGCTGGGAAATACATTTATTGGGCTATTAAGAGATTAACTTAACACCTCTCATCCATGACAGCCTCCACCACAGTTACATCAGAATGAGCTGATTCATCACAGTCACATATTGTTTAACCTCAATATGGGACCGTTCAAAATTATGTAACTATTTTTGGGAGCCGTGTATCGTGCATACAGGCTTGATTTAACCTTACTAATAATTTTTATTCGACATTGATTAGATCTTTCGGGGTCCCTCATCGTGAGTAAAACTCGACCCAAACAAAGCCACTGGAAATCCGATGCAACAAACCCGGACAGTGTATAATCAGCTTAGGCCACCAGAAAAACAAGATGGCGGGTATATTATTTTGTTTGGTGCCATGATGGGTGGAGTCAAGAGACAAATGTGGGTGGGGTCTGGCAGCTGTCTGACCAATGAGTGCATATTTCTAAAATTGACCCTCAATAATAACTACAACACCAACAACCTTGCGTAACTCTTGTAGACCTGCGACAAGTTGCAGATACAAATGAAACCTTCTTACAGATAAAAATGAACCATCCTATGCTAGCTAGTATATGGTTCATGCTAAGGTTTTACACTTTAATAAAGACCCTGGAGCCATCACACATAACTGTATGCATGTATCCATGTATCGACGTGTAATATATATATACTAGCGGGGTCACCCATGGGAATCCCACAGGCATGGATGTGTGTGACATTTCGACATATTGAGTTAGATGCTGCACATTCATTTTTACAAAATGGTTACTGGCAAGTCATCAGATCCAGAAATGGTGTGATGAACACAATTTATTTATTTCACATAATATGTGACCCCTCACTCCTCTCCACCTGACACTCTCCTGTCTCCACCTGGCACTCTCCTCTCTCCACCTAGCACTCCTCTCCTCTCCAATCCCTCACATTCCTCTCCTTTCCAATCCCTCACCTCTCCAATCCCTCACACTCCTCTCCTCTCCAATCCCTCACACGCCTCTCCAATCGCGCCTCACACTCCTCTCCAATCGTGCCTCACACTCCTCTCCAATCGCGCCTCACACTCCTCTCCAATCGCCCCTCACACTCCTCTCCAATCGCGCCTCACACTCCCCTCCAATCACTCCTCTCCAATCGCGCCTCACACTCCTCTCCAATCGTGCCTCACACACCTCTCCAATCGCGCCTCACACTCCTCTCCAATCGTGCCTCACACTCCTCTCCAATCGCGCCTCACACTCCTCTCCAATCGCGCCTCACACTCCTCTCCAATCGCGCCTCACACTCCTCTCCAATCACGCCTCACACTCCTCTCCAATCGTGCCTCACACACCTCTCCAATCGCGCCTCACACTCCTCTCCAATTGCGCCTCACACTCCTCTCCAATCGCGCCTCACACTCCTCTCCAATCACGCCTCACACTCCCCTCCAATCGCTCCTCACTCTCCTCTCCAATCGCTCCTCATTCGCCTCTCCAATCGCTCCTCACTCACCTCTCCAATCGCTCCTCACTCCCCTCTCCAATCGCTCCTCACTCGCCTGTCCAATCGCTCCTCACTCGCCTCTCCGATCGCTCCTCACTCGCCTCTCCAATCGCTCCTCACTCACCTCTCCAATCGCTCCTCACTCGCCTCTCCAATCGCTCCTCACTTGCCTCTCCAATCGCTCCTCACTCGCCTCTCCAATCGGCTTTCCCCGTCTCGTTTCTCTCGTTTTTCTCCCGTCTCGTTCTTTTTCTTGCTCCAAATCGGCCCGTCTCGCCCGTCGGCCGGTCGGAATCGGAAATCGGCCCGTCTTGCTTTCGTGCTTGCGCGTAAATAAATTGTGTTCATTACACCATTTCTGGATCTTAGATTTTAGTCCCTGGTGTTGGGCTAGCGGCTAGGGTGCCGGCTTTGGATCCTAGGATCCTGGGTTCGAATCTCGGTCGATCGCCGAATTAATGCCAGGGGGGTTGACTCAGCCTGTCATCCTTCCGAGGTCGGCTAATTGAGTACCAGTTCACTGGTAATTCCCTGTTTGTCGTTGAAGGCGGCAAAAAGGGTTGGCGTCAGGAAGGGCATCCGGCCGTAAAACATTGCTTCAAAAAGGGGACAAAAAAACAACAACTACCACGGTCCCCGAAAAGGCCAACCCCCGCTTTGCGGGGAAAAATGGCCTCTAAACGGTGGGTTTTTTTTTTTTACACCATTTCTGGATCTGCTGACTTGCCAGTAACCATTTTGTAAAAATGAATGTGCAGCATCTCACTCAATATGTCGAAATGTCACACACATCCATGCCCGTGGGATTCCCACGGGTGACCCCGCAAGTTTGCATTGACGTTCGTCGATGGACTCGTTCGCCCGTCTCATTCGTTTTCTTGCTACATCCTGTTCAAGTCTGCGTTCTTCATCGATCGTCTCATTCATTTTGGAAATAGAAGTTTCCACGCAGCGCATGAATTGTCACGATCCTCAAGAGGAATTTGTCTCATAATCATCAAATGATAAATGGCAAGTAAATTATATTGTGGAAAATTAAAGATTTCAAATAAACCTATTTAAAGTGTATGCGCACATAACTCATTTAAAAAAACGAAGAAATATCTCTCGGTAATTTCCTCAAACATATTTTACTTCCGGATAATAATGTTGAATGAAATAAAAACGAAGAAATATATGTCGGCATCATTGTTGACGTTTTTGTGACGACTCATCAAACGAAAAAGTAATATATCTTAACGGAAAAGCAAAAGCGATTTTTTAATATGTATCGACACGTTGCCATCGGTGTCATGTTGGGCGGTGTATGATACACCATGACGCGATTTTAAAAAATATATATCTGCATTTTCCCGCGTGTGTGGAATGTTCTCAATTATTGCTGACACCGAGTCCAAAACCATCAAAAAAATGAAATCATATGGTGAGTTAGATTGGAGATAAAGACGTGAGAGAGACTCAATGGCCTTGAAGTTACAGGCGTTTGAGAATTCATTTCGTTCTATAAAGGGCAACTTTCATCGGATTTTCTTCCCGTTTTTTTTCAACCGAGTCTAAAACTATGTTAGCGACTGTGAAAAATGAAATGATATATCGAATTTGATTTGAAATAAAACTGGGAGAGAGAGCAAGACACCACGGGCCTACAAAACAGGCCTCAAAGCTATGCGAGTTAATAAAATGGTGGATATTTGTTTATAATTATATGAAGCCTCTCCCAGAATGGGTGGAGCTATGGGTGGAGCTACTCTGCAAACCGAGTAAGCCACACCCCGGACAGACACCCAACAGATAGACAGACAGACAGACAGAATCATTTACGGCTATTATTAGATATATATATATATATATATATACATACATACACACACACACACACACACACATATATGCATGGACTCAAACAGGACCCCCCTTCCGCTCCCACCCCTCTCCCCCCCCCCCTCCCCCCCCACTCCCCACAACATTCCATGACCAAATGACCATGCAACAGTCAGACTGAGACACGTCTATGATCAGAGATTATAATAGACAACATTCTTGTGAGGTGGTTGACCAGGGTCAGGATGCATGCAGCAATAGTTGATGTGGCACTTCCTTTGTCGTACCCATTGCACTGCATTAATGGGTTCTGATATATATATTGTTGCAGCTTTGAGAATAAAGGCAAGCCCCCCTCTTAGTTAGTTGCACCACAACATGTAGCCTCGCTTAGTTCAGTTATGTCTTATTCAATGTTAAGTGTAGTCTCCTTTCCTGTGTTAGTATGCGTTGAAGCAGGCAAGTAAGTGTAGGCTTCATTGTTCATTGGGCTGGAATGCCATGTGCTACACCCAGAACAAGTCTGGGAGGCCCGAGGGAGTAGCTGAAGGGGAGTCGCCGGTAAGCGGCGAGCAGCCAATGGGAGCTAAAGGGGAGTGGCCAGCAATGGCAGCCAGGGGAGGTGCTTCGAACATTCGGGTGGGACTCTGGGAGGGGCTATAAAACCCGGTCCGGATCCACGAACTGTCTCTCCATGGCCAAGCTCCCAGCGCGCTGTCTGTCTCTGAGCTCTCTGTCCCGGGATTCTGAAGTGACTGGCCGTGTGATTGAGGCTCTCTGTGATCAGCTCTCTCTGCGCTCTGTGATCGGAAGCACGAACTCTCCCTGTAGTCTGCGTTCTGCCCCTGTTATAAGCGCTCTCACAGGATGATCTCTCCCAGGGCCCGAGACTCCAACGATCTCCCTGTCTGGGCTCCCTGCACGTGCCGCGAGCATCCCAAGGGACATGCCCAACGAGCTGACCGGGGCGAACGGCACCAATGACCACGCTTGAGCGCGTTCTCTTCTCTTCCTTCCTTTCCCCGCATGAGTGAGAGGGCCCTTGTCTGGGAAAACACGTTAAGGACGTTAAGTATCAGACCAGCGTGACTCATGCGAGGTCCAGTCCCCGTTCTCGTGGCAGCGTGTGTATATAAGGTACTTGGGGATTCGACCAGAGACCCTTCCGCACGCTCGCTACGGGGTGGCGGCTGGAATTGCTCCACAATCCGCCCCATGAGTGTAAAGTGGGTAGCGGCCTCGTGGACTCTAAGGCCCGAGGGGGGAAATGGTTTAACCCCCCTCTGTACGTCGACGGGCTCGAGATCCGCAACAATATCATGGTTAGCCAGGGAATGAGGATGATTAACTTATTTTTTTATTTTTTATTTTTTTTGTATACAAGATCGAGGCTCGTGAAAGAGCGAACATTAATCACACAGAAAAGACAAACAGACACACAAAACAAATAACATCGGGAGCGGTAGACAAGATGGGGAGAGAGGGGGAAGGACACAAACACAACATTTAAGAGCAGGGACCGAGAGACATGGAGACATCGAGAGAACTGTGGGAGGGAGAGGGCTTTGGGGGGAAGGCATGGGAAGGGGGGGGGGGGTGGGAGAGGTATAAAACATATGGACACTGCCAAGACTTCCAGGAAAGAAGTTGGAATTTCAAACAAGGTGGATCTGGGGTGAATTAGTGGGGGTAGAAAAGATCAAGGTTTTGGATGGGGGAAGATAAGAGATGGTGGTGAACAGCTGTTTTGAAGACCTGGAGGGAGGAGTGTGATTGAAGTGAGTGTGGGAGTTTGTTCCAGAGGCGGGAGAAAAGAGGAATGAAAGAGTGAAGGTGAGCAGAGAGCCGAGATTTCGGCAGTTTAACCATCAGAGGGTGGCTGGCAGATCTTGTGCGACCTGTAGGAATATTTGGGGGACAGAGCACAGAGAGAGCTGGGGGAGCAAGGCCGGAGAGGAGTCGGTAGAAGACAGAAAGACCACATACCTGCCTGCGGTGAGTGAGTGAAAGGCCCTCAGAGATAGCTTCATCGCGGGAGATTCCAATGATTCTGAAAGCTTTGGATTCAACAGCGTGAAGCCGAGCCAGGTGTGAGGCAGGAGCACCAGCCCATAGGGGAGAACAGTATTCCATTGAGCTGCGGATGAAAGCCTTGTATGTGGTGAGGAGCTCAGGTGTGCCTAGGAAGGACTTCGCACGACGGAGGATGCCCAGTCGGCGACTGACTTTGGAGGCCAGCTTGGAAATGTGGTTTTCCCAAGAAAGATCATGGCAGATGGTGAGACCCAAAAGCTTGAGTGACAGAACTTCTTGGAGAGGATTGTTGAGAAAGTAGATGGGAGGGTTGTCCAGTCGATCTTTTCGGAGAGACATAGTAAGAGTGTGAGATTTGTCAGGATTGAAAGACATGTTCCACATGTTTGACCAGTCTGTGATTTTGTCCAGGTCTTCAGAGAGTGAGGAGGCTGCAGACTGCCGATCTGAGGGAAGAGGAATGGAGCGGCAGAGAGTGGAGTCATCAGCAAAGAGATACAGAGGATTTTCCAGAGAGTCGGAGAGATCATTGATAAAGACCAGAAAAAGCACAGGGCCCAGCACACTGCCTTGGGGAACTCCAGCCTGAACGGGAAGGGGAGATGAGAGAAATCCATTCAGGGCCACACGTTGACTACGACCAGAGAGGAAGTCCGCAAGCCATGCATGGAGATTTCCATGGATACCATAGGAGGAGAGTTTGGTGAGCAGAGCTGGGTGCCAGACCGTATCGAAGGCACGTGATATGTCAAGGGAGACAGCTCTGATTTCCTGTTTGGCATTGAGGACCTCCATCCATTGTTGAGACAGCAGAAGCAGCATGTCCAGAGTAGAGTGACCTGGTCTGAAACCAAATTGATGATCAGAGATCAAGCCATTGGAGAAGAGGAAAGATTTCATATCCGAAGCAATGATGGATTCCATGACTTTGCTGATAATTGGGAGCAGGCTGATTGGTCTGTAGTTGCAAGGATCTGTTTTTGCACCTTTTTTGTGTAAAGCGGTAATGTTTGCTGATTTCCAGGATGCTGGCAGATGACCTTGAGCAAAAGATAGGGTGAAAAGATCAGAGAGAGGGTGAGATAGAGCGGCAGAGCAGGATTTTAGGACCCGTGGGCTGATGCCATCTGGTCCAGTTGCAGAATCAGAGTCGAGGTTTGACAAAAACTCCTCCACCTTGTCAGGAGAGAAGGTCACAGAGTCCAGGAGCAGTTTGGTTCGACTGGGAAAGGTGGGAACAGAGAGAGATGGGTTTGGGACTAAGGATTTTGAGGCAAACACAGAGTTGAGGCATTCGGCTTTGTCACGTGCGATGTCAACTGTGTGGCCATTTGAGGTAAGGGAGGGGATGGAGGGGGAACAAACACCAGAAACGGATTTGACCAGACGCCACCAGGATTTGGAGGAAGGAGACAGGTTTGAGAGTTCATTCTTGAGTGAGGAGAGATAGTGCTTCCTGGCACTCCTGAGGGTAGACACACACTTGTTCCGAGCTTGGTGGAAGGAACTGAGATTTCCTTCAGTTGGATTAGCCTTCCAAGAGGCAAAGGCAAGTTGTTTCAGGGCAACTGCCTCACCACAAGATTCAGTGTACCATGGACGGGAGGAAGGGTAAGACAACTGAAGGCGAGATGGGATAAATCTGTGCATGAGAGAGATCAGTTTGCTTTGGAAGAATTCCCAGGAAGAATTGATGTCAGAGGCAGTGGAGATGGGAGACCAATCCAGACGATTGATGGCTGCTTGAAGACCATCCCAGTCGGCCTGAGTGAAATGCCAGACTCGTCGACGCTGAGGAGGCTCTCTGAGAATGGCCAGAGAGATGTCCACTTTGACAAGCACATGATCAGAAGAACCGATTGGAGCAGAAGAAGAGCAGCAGACATTAGCAGGGAAGTTGGTCATAACCAAGTCTAGAAGAGAAGATACTCCATTGGCTGAGATCCGGGTCGGGAAATTGACAGATTGTGTCAATCCCAGTGAGTCACAGAAGTCCTTTGCTGAGGTGCCATGACTGGTGAGAGAGGAACCCACACCCAACCAGGTGGCATGATGACAATTGAAGTCACCACATATGAGGAAGAGAGAGTTGGGATGAGTGGATAGAAGTTGGTCCATGTTGTCAGACAGTGAAATGTAGATGGAGTCATCACTGTTTGGGGGACGGTACAGAACACATATGAACAAAAGGTGGGAGCGGAGAGGAAGCCGTAGCCAGAGGTACTCCTGGGGGTGAGGAGGAGAGAGGGCAGTGCAAGGAGAGTGAGGAAGAGAGTTTTTGATAAAGATAGCCACCCCACCACCAGGCCGAGGCTCAGGTCTATCATACCGGAGGAGGGAGTAACCAGGAAGAGATATTAAGGAATTTTTTTTTTTTTTTTTTTTTTTTTTGTATACAAGATCGAGGCTCGTGAAAGAGCTAACATTAATCACACAAAAAGACAAACCGACACACAAAACACAAAAAACAAGGGGAGCGGTAGACAAGATGGGGAGAGAGGGGGAAGGACACAAAAGAGAGGGGGAAGGACACAAACACAACATTTGAGAGCAGGGACATCGGGAGGACTTGGGGGGAGGTGGGAGAGGATTAAAACATATGAACACTGCAAGGACTCTGGGGTGATTTACCGGGGGTAGAAAAGATCAAGGTTTTCGATGGGGGAAGATAAGAGATGGTGGTGAACAGCTGTTTTAAAGACCTGGAGGGAGGAGTGGGATTGAAGGGAGTGGGGGAGTTTGTTCCAGAGGCGGGAGAAAAGGGGAATGAAAGAGTGAAGGTGAGCAGAGAGCCTAGACTTTGGCAGTTTAACCAGAAGAGGGTTGCAGGCAGATCTTGTGCGACCTGAAGGAATATTGGGGGGACAGAGCACAGAGAGAGCTGGGGGAGCAAGGCCGGAGAGGAGTCGGTAGAAGACAGAAAGACCACCAACCTGCCTGCGGTGAGTGAGTGAAAGGCCCTCGGCGTTGACTACATCGCAGGAGATTCCAATGATTCTGAAAGCTTTGGCCTCAACAGCGTGAAGCCAAGCAAGGTGTGAGGCAGGAGCACCGGCCCAGAGGGGGGAACAGTATTCCATTGAGCTGCGGATGAAAGCCTTGTATGTGGTGAGGAGCTCAGGTGTGCCAAGGAAGGACTTCGCACGACGGAGGATGCCCAGTCGGCGACTGGCTTTGGAGGCCAGCTTGGAAATGTGGTTTTCCCAAGAAAGATCATGGCAGATAGTGAGACCCAAATGCTTGAGCGACAGAACTTCTTGGAGAGGATTGTTGAGAAAGTAGATGGGAGGGTTGTCCAGTCGGTCCTTTCGGAGAGACATTGTAAGAGTGTGAGATTTGTCAGGATTGAAAGACATGTTCCACTTGTTTGACCAGTCTGTGATTTTGTCCAGGTCTGCAGAGAGTGAGGAGGCTGCAGACTGCCGATCTGAGGGATGAGGAATGGAGCGACAGATAGTAGAGTCGTCAGCAAAGAGATAGAGAGGATTTTCAAGAGAGTCAGAGAGATCATTGATGAAGACCAGAAAAAGCACAGGGCCCAGAACACTACCTTGGGGAACTCCAGCCTGAACAGGAAGAGGAGATGAGAGAAACCCATTCAGGGCCACACGTTGACTACGACCAGAGAGGAAGTCCGCCAGCCATGCGTGGAGATTTCCATGGATACCAAAGGAGGAGAGTTTGGAGAGCAGAGCAGGGTGCCAGACCGTATCGAAGGCACGTGAAATGTCAAGGGAGACAGCTCTAATTTCCTGTTTGGCTTTGAGGACCTCCATCCATTGTTGAGAAAGCAGAAGCAGCATGTCCAGAGTAGAGTGACCAGGTCTGAAACCAAATTGATGATCAGAGATCAAGCCATTGGAGAAGAGGAAAGATTTAATATCTGAAGCAATGATGGATTCCATGACTTTGCTGATAACTGAGAGAAGGCTGATTGGTCTGTAGTTGCTGGGATCTGTTTTTGCACCTTTTTTGTGCAAAGCGGTGATGTTGGCTGATTTCCAAGCAGATGGCAGATGACCTTGAGCAAAAGAGAGGGTGAAGAGAACAGAAAGAGGGAGTGAAAGTGCAGAAGAACATGATTTTAGGACCCGTGGGCTGATGCCGTCAGGACCAGTTGCAGAATCAGAGTCGAGGGTTGCCAGAAACTTTTCCACCTTGTCAGGAGGAAAGGACCACCTTGTCAGGAGGAAAGGACACAGAGTCCAGGAGCAGCTGGGTACGACTGGGTACGGTGGGTACAGAGAGGGATGGGTTTGGGACACAAGATTTAGAGGCAAACACAGAGTTGAGGCATTCAGCTTTTTCACGTGCGGAGTCAGCCGTTAAGCCGTTTGAGGTGAGGGAGGGGATAGAGGGGGAACAAACACCAGAAACAGATTTGACCAGACGCCACCAGGATTTGGAAGACGGAGACAGATAAGAGAGTTCGGTCTTGAGAATGGTGAGATATTGTTTCCTGGCTCTCCTGAGGGTGGACACACACTTGTTTCGGGCTTTGTGAAAGGAAATGAGATTTCCTTCCGTTGGATTTGCTTTCCAGGAGACGAAAGCAAGTTGTTTCAGGGCAACAGCCTCACCACAAGATTCCGTGTACCATGGACGGGAGGAAGGGTATGACAACTGAAGACGAGATGGTATAAATCTGTGCATGAGAGAGAGCAATTTACTTTGAAAGAATTCCCAGGATGAGTTGATGTCAGAGGCGGTAGAGATGGGAGACCAGTCCAGATGATTGATGGCTGCTTGAAGACCGTGCCAGTTGGCCTGAGTGAAATGCCAGACTCGTCGACGCTGAGGAGGCTCTCTGAGAATGGTCAGAGAGATGTCCACTTTGACAAGCACATGATCAGATGAGCCGATTGGAGCAGAAGAAGAGCAGCAGACATTTTCAGGGAAGTTTGTCATAACCAAATCCAGAAGAGAAGATGCTCCGTTGACTGAGATCCGGGTCGGGAAATTGACAGATTGTGTCAGTCCCAGTGAGTCGCAGAAGTCCTTTGCTGAAGAGCCATGGCTGGTGAGAGAGGTACCCACACCCAGCCAACTGGCATGGTGACAATTGAAATCACCACATATGAGGAAGAGAGAGTTGGGATGGGTAGATAGAAGTTGGTCCATATTATCAGACAGTGAGATGTAGATGGAGTCATCGCCGATTGGTGGACGGTACAACACACATATGAACAAAAGGTGGGAGCGAAGGGGAAGCCATAGCCAAAGGTATTCCTGGGGGTGAGGTGGAGAGAGGGCAGAGGAGGGCGAGTGAGGAAGAGAGTTTTTTTTATAAAGATAGCAACCCCACCTCCAGGACGAGGCTCAGGTCTATCATACCGGAGGAGGGAGTAACCTGGGAGAGATACCAAGGCATCAGAGACATCATGAAGGAGGAAAGTTTCTGTTAAGCAGATCACATCTGGTTTGTCAGAAGCAACCTGTATGGAGAGGTCAGTCAAGTTTGAGCGAAGGCCCCGGATGTTTGAGGTCCATACCGTTAATGAAGAGGAAGGGGGAGCATCGGGTCCAGAACAGGGGGGGGGAGGGGTAGGGTAAGATGTGGAAGAGGAGGAAGAGGTAGGGAGAGCTGTTGAAGGTGTGTCAGAGATTTCAGAATAGCTTGGAGAAAGGGAAGAATGGGGCGGACAAAAGGTTTGATGGAGATTGGGTGAGGCACAGTGAGGTGTTATTTGAGGAGGGGGAAGAGCAAGGCAGAAGGTTTGGGGAGATGAAGGTGAAAGTTGGAAGGAGGAAGAAGCAGGGAGGATGCTTTGAGGAGGAGGGGTGAGAGGGGAGTCTAGGAGGGGAGGAGCGAGGGAGAGTCTCGGAGGGGAGGGGTGTGGGGGGAGTTTAGGAGGGAGGGGAGGGAAGGGGCAAGGGGGGAGATTTGAAAGGGATGGGTGATGGGGAGGATTTGGAGGGGAGGGGTGAGATTGGATTTTGAAAAGTGTACGATTCATGGGAAACGAACATTTTTTGCAAAATGAGTTTGAGACCTTTGAGTCAAAAATACGTTTGAGGACACTGGAGGAGGGATGGAGTTCTGGATAGTTTAGGGAATGTAGAAAGGAGGAACTGTATGTTTGACAGATTGTAGAAAATGTAGAAATGTAGAAATGTACAAAATGTAGAAAGGAGGAACGCAGGGCGATGGGGGAGGGTGATGGGGCCTCCCTATAGAAGTCAGTATCTCCAACGACACAGGCGCGCATTCGTGCCGCGTGACGTGGTGACGTCATCACACTTTCCCCTCAAAAGACCCATTTGATATAAGTTAATATTCTGATATCTTGAAGATTATATCTGATATCTGAAAGGAGGAATCAGAGACATCTTGAAGGAGGAAAGTCTCTGTTAAGCAGATCAAGTCTGGATTGTCAGAAGCAACCTGTATGGAGAGATCAGTCAGGTTTGAGCGAAGGCCCCGGATGTTTGAGGTCCATACCGTTAATGAAGAGAGAGGGGGAGCATCGGGTACAGGACAGGGGAGGGGAGGAGTAGGGTAAGATGAAGGATGAGAGGGGGAGGTAGGGAGAGCAGTTGTTAGTGTGTCAGCGATTGCAGAAGAGTTCCAAGAAAGGGAAGGATGAGGAGGATGAAAGGTTTGAAGGTGAAGGGATGAGGCACAGAGAGGGGTTGTTTGAGGGGGGGCAGAGGAAAGAAGAAGGTTGGGGGGGGTGGAGGTATGAGATAGAAGGGAGACGAAGTGGGGAGGAGGCAGCTTTGAGGAGGAGGGGAGAGGAGGGAGAATTGGAGAGGAATGGTATGGGGGGAGATTTGAATGGGAGGGGTTGGGGGGGAGTTTTGAAGGGGAGGAGTGAGGGGGGAGTTTAGGAGTGGAAGGGCAAGGGGGGAGTTCAGGAGTGGAAGGGCAAGGGGGGAGTTCAGGAGTGGAGGGGTAGGGGGGGAGTTTAAGAGTGGCGGGGCAAGGGGGGAGTTTAGGAGTGTAGGTGCAAGGGGAGGGATTTGGATGGGAGGGGCAAGAGGGGGGTTTAGAAAGTGGATGATTAATGAAAGACGAACATTGAAAACAAATTGGGTTTGTTGTGATTTTCAAGTTAGCAATCCGGTTCAGAATGATGGAGGAGGGATGGAATGAATGTGAATTTAGACCATGTAGTGAGGGAGACGTATAAGATATTGAATTTCTTTTTTTTGAGGTGGAATGAGTTGGAGAGGAAATTGAGAAAAGCCTTTTAAATAGGAAGAAAAACAGCGTGTTGTAAAATACCACTGAGTAAAACACTGAAGGGGAAAGGTTATACATATTTAAATAATATTTAAACAGAACCGTGAACAATCTTATGTGCACAAAAATACCAACGGGGGGGAGAGCCGAGAGGGACCACCACGAGTCACGTGAAGGGCAAACGGTGGATGGCAAGGAGTTAATGGGGGCGGGGCGAACAGCACACCTGGACAGAAAATACAGGATGAGTCAACAGTACACGTGGAGAAAGGAAAATAAATGTTTTTGGTTTTTTTTTTGTTTGTTTGGTTTTTGGGGGTGGGGGGGGGGGGAGGTGGGGATTTAGAACGTTAGACAGAGTATTATGTTCGGGGTAGAAGGGACAAAAACTAAGAGCCAAGCAAAACACGATTAAGATAACAAACACCGACGGGGGTACAACTACAAGGCCGCACACGAGGAGCAGAACACGATTAAATAATTACAAGTTACAGGAAATTCAAACCAAAAGTAACTATAATCAAAACAATAACGCATGGACGATAAAATAACGAGTTGAAATTTGACAATCTATCTGGGGAAATGGGGGAGAAACACGTGGTCGAAGAACGAACGAACGAACGAATAAGAATGAATAAACGAATAAGAACAGAGAAGGAAATGTTTTTTTTTTGGATTTTTTTGAGTTGTGATTTACACAAGGAAGAGGGCTATGGGGTGAAAAGATTGGGAAAACAGAGAACGAAAGTTATTGGATCACAAAAACACAGACCGCTGAGAGAAAAACAAAGCCTCAAGGTTGTACAGTGTTCACTGTACAACTACAAGGCCTCAAAACACGACCCGAATTAACACGATTATCAATACAGGTATGAAAGATTTGCACCGAAAATCTTCGTCGGGAGACAATATATACACCATAAAATAAATAGTTATAACGAAAATACAAATGGGAACAATTACTTAACTTCGATTTCGATGGATAGCATGGAGAGCTGAGAATAAACGAACCCTCGCCAGCAAGACCGGAAACGGAAGTCCAATGTGACAGTTTATTCAGTGTTTTTCACAATTTATATTGAGGCATTGTGCATTTGACTATACAACAATTTTGACACGATTACAAATATTTTGTACCAAGTTTAGTATTTTAAAAATTAACTAACATTTCCATTTACTTAATACAAGGCCTATAGTAAAGCTTGTATCAAAATTACTTGCAGAGCAATGTCATTTAAAGACAATAAACAACTCAATGGAACAGATCATTACCAAATGTTCTTGAGATATGGAGTTCTCTATCATGTGTATGTTCCGTGTGTGTGTGTGTGTATATATATATATATATATATAATATATATATATATATATATATATATATATATATATAAATATATATATATATATATAGAATTATATATATATATATATATATATATATATATATATATATATATATATAATTTTTATATATATAGATATATATATATATATATATATATATATATATGTATATATATATATAGTGTTGCGGTTTTGAGATTGTAAATATGACATCATTAAAGGTTAAAGGTTTGCCCCCCATAGTTAGTCCACAAGCAACACGTAGGCCCACTTAGAGTATTAGTTATGTCATAGTATGTGTAAGAGTAGGCCATTTCCCTAGTAACATCTGCGTTGTGTAAAGAAATGAGCGTAGGTCCTTTCATTTTGCAGCCACCCTCCAATTCCATCATGGGCATAATCGATCCCGCGCCCCATTTGGCATCCCTCATGTTTGTTACGCTTTGGCTACCCGCAGTTTGTTACGCTTTGGCTGCCAGCAGCGTTCGCTGCCCTTGGTTTGCTCGGAACTAGCCAAGTGACACGAGGTAGGCCTGAAAAGAGGGAGGAGCGCGAGGGTCGAGGTGTGGCCGCGTCAGGCAGCGCGTCAGAAGGCGATGACGGTAAGGGCTCCCAGCCAACCAGGGCTCGAGGGGCATGGCGTGATAGGGCGTGGTGAAGAACTTCTGGTGAATTCCAGAGGGTTCCAAGGACGTGGCAATAAAACCCTTTGCGCGAGGCCCCCACCTCAGTTATGAGAAGGGAGAGGCAGGCGCTCGAGTCGAGGACTGGCGAGGACTGGCTGGAAAAGGACTTGTTGGAGAGCGCTGATGAGGATTGGTTGATGGAGAACTCACGAAGTCGCGCGTGCACACGACAGTATCGAGGACTTGGAAGCGCATTGTTTGCGTTTATTGAACTATTACGTACGCGGCCGCAGCCGCCAGTGTAATCACCAAAAGCCAGCCCTACCGTTCACCCCGTAATAATCCCGTGTGCGCCAACAACACGCGGAGAGCTCCTGGCCGCTGCATTAATCTTCTTCGCGGTGCGAGTTGGGGACCGGAGGGAGAGCTGCCCGGACGCCATCCCTGGACCATCAACCTGTTCGGCTGAAACCCTGTGTGAGTGTGTCTGAGTGTGAACAGGCCCGTTTGTCCAGGGGATAAGTATAAGACTGTTTAAGGCTGCACTGTGTTTTCTTCTGCTGATCATTCTACAAACTGTAAATAAATCTTGGTATTCCTTTCTTCCAAATTCGACCGTTTCTGTGATTTCCATCATTGGGTAAGCGTGGCACGATTAAGAACCGCTTGGATCGGGTTTAGTCATTGATAACGGCTTGGGTCATGGGTTTGCTACCGCTCGGCGTATCCACCAACACCCATGATTCGGGCAGGGCTTATTTCCTCGTTTCTGGGCGGCACGAGTACTTAGGTATTAGTGATTAGTCCTACGACCCTACTTCACGCTGTCCGGGAGGGACGTCATAGGTCCCGGGTTCCGTCGGCTCATCAAAGACAAGGGGACTAATCCCCCCTTGGTAAGGGGAAAAGGCCGGCGCTGAGATCCGCAACAATATATACGTGTGTGTGTGTGTGTGTGTGTGTGTGTGTGTGTGTGTGTGAGATACCGTGAGAATCAGGAGCTATCTGCCCAAATGGGATGCTAAAACTGCAAAGGTTTTGGAGATATACAGGACTAGGTAGTCAACATAGTGCCGAAGTAAGGCTGAAGCATGAAAGTGCAACGTGTCACAAAGTAGCACTTTTCTCTTCCATTGTTTTTAGATTAAAAGGAAAATAGTGACACTCTCTTGAGTTCAGTTGATCCATCGTCATGCTCCTCAGGTTGTTATGTGCGGTCAATGAACTCCTCTGTATTCAGCTCATTCCTGTGCTCATTTACATGTTCATGTACAGCAATCAGTTCCTTTCACAGCATGTTTATGACTACAGTTTCGTCAAGGGAATTACCAGCAGCTTAGAGAATCTATCTCGGAGGAAAGGAAGATAACGCCCCGTGGCCAGATAATATGCATCCGGGATTTTGAGGAAGGTGGCAGAGAAGATAAGCGTGGTGTTCACCCATATCTTTAACAGCTCATTAGAGACAGAACAGGTGCCAGGGGATTGGAGAGTAGCAATAAACACAAATTACACAAAGTAACACTGTTATTATAGAAAATATTCAGATAAGAAGCATAGTACTACAGTCCTGTTAGTTTAACTTCAGATGTAGGGAAATTTTAGAGATGTTAAAAAGGGATAAGAGGGGAACCAATTAAAAATTTTTAAACGAATTAAAGGCAGTCAGTTCAGATTTATTGAAGTGATATCATATTTAAAACAAGTTAATTGGAGTTCTATGATGTTCCGATTGAGTGAGTGCAGTAGATTTAGTAAATCTAGACTTTCAGAAGGCATTTGATAAAGTACAACGTGTAAGGCTGTTAGCAAATGTTAGGACTTGCAGAATGGTGGTAGAGCAGCCAACTGGTTTGAAAACTGGATTCATTATCTATAATAATGAATGTCAGTGTGTCAGTCAGTCAGTGTGTCAGTGTGTGTCTCCTCCGTAACACGAAAACCATGAAACCTAGCGGCCCAAAACTTTGCATGCATACTAAGGGGACTTCAAGTGCATGCATGAATGAAAACTGGATATTTGAGTACATTTAAACACCCTTTTTGAAGATAATTTAGGTGGGTGCTCATCACAAAAAAAAAAAAAAAAAAAAAAAGCCATACAAAAATGGCGGCATGTCATCTTGCCCTCACACATTGCTGGGTTCTTTAGCCGCCATTTTCTTCGGCCTGCTCAAAAATGCCTTGCCTTAGAAGCACGATGACCTCTCATGGACTAAAGTATATACAGTGAAACCTTGACTTACGAGTTTAATTCGTTCTGTGACCGAGCTCGTAACTCAATTTGCTCGTTTCTCAAATTAAATTTCCCCATTAAAATGCATTGAAATGCTATTAATCCGTTCCAGCCCCCAAAAAACCACACCAATTTTTTTTGTTACGTGTTTTTAAATAAGAAAAATGTACTTTATAAATAACAAATAATGTATAAACAAGCACGACCTCGTATATACTGTACATAATAAGCGGCGTTACGCGCGCTGCTTGTAAACAAGGAGGAAGCGGACAACGCGGTAATTTGTAAGAGTCTTTATTCAAGAGCTCACTGTAACACTGGCGCGCTCCGGGCTGCGCGCCCGGTGTATATCCTGAGGCCACGCCTACCCCTCGGCATGGCCCCCGCCCACTTGGTGCGCGGAATGATGTCACCACGCCAGTGAGCCTCCGTGTCCGCCACAATGTAAAGAAATAAACTGGTTTTATTAAGTGTATTTACCTTGAAGATCAGACGAAGATGCTGGCGGAGGTGGAGGAGATGACTTTTGCCTTTTTCGCCACACTTTCCTCGCTTTCACTTGCAGGGCGTTTCAATAAAAACCTGTCCAACGAGGTTTGTTTCTTCCTCCCTTTCAAAATGTTTCGATCGTACTGCTACGATCGTACTGCCTCGCCAAGTCGACAACACGCACACCTCGCTCATGTTTTTTGACGATTGCGTGTTTTATATCCAAGCACATCATCCTCTTCTTCTTCTCAGTACTGCCCTTGGCACTCAATTTCTTAGGACCCATGGTTAAAACTAAGAAATTTTCCAAAATAACCAACATGTGAAAACAAAGCAGCAGCGATATACGGCAGAGATGCTTGCACGGCGAGATAACCACGTGACCGGAACCCACCTGGTGGCGGGTGGCGTAAGCTCGTAACTCAGATCTCGGCTCGCATCTCAAAGCAAAAAACCGCCCGAGCGACGGCTCGTATCTCGGAAAACTCGTAAGTTGAGGCACTCGTAAGTCAAGGTTTCACTGTAATTGAAATCTGGCTTCGGATTTGAGGATCGGATCCCGTGGACTAAATAAGTGCCGAAATCTGTAGTGAAACCTGAAAATTTAAAGAAATTAGCGATTCTTATAAGGAAGTGTATGTAAGCAATGCTATAACACCTCCTTTTTCACTGCCGTCTTAAATCCATACCTCTGAAGGAACTGCGCTCCAACGCGAGTCGAAAGAATTGACGCGACCAAAGACGGAATTCGTCCGAGTTGCTTTATTGAAACAAAACAGCTCAGGTATTCTCCCAAGCCCGTTTATCGGGCAGCAATATATATACACATTTATGTCGGGAAGTTTGCCCGGCAAAAGCTATACCGGGCATGCCCGGGTGTCAAGGGCGAGCCTTGGAAAAGCGAGTCTGGACCTGCCCGGGCGTGTTTGGCTGCGGCCTGGCAAGTCGAGGCTAGGCGTGCCCGGGTGCTCTGGACGAGCCCTGGAAAGGCGATAGCGGGCATGCCCGGACGCTCTGGGCGAGCCCTGGAAAGGCGATAGCGGGCATGCCCGGACGCTCTGGGCGAGCCCTAAAAAGGCGATAGCGGGCATGCCCGGACGCTCTGGGCGAGCCCTGGAAAGGCGAGAGCGGGCATGCCCGGGAAAGACGAGACCGGGCGTGCCCGGGAGGTTCGGGCGTGCCCGGGAACAGTGAGTCCGGGCATGCCCGGGAGAGGCGCGTCTGGCCATGTTCTGGCCGGTGCAAGGCGATTGTGTGCATCCAGCGGTAACCGCTACACACGCCCGTCCAGAATCGACCTGCACCGGCAGGGTCAATTTAAGGGGGGTCCGGATGACCCGGCCGAAGCGACCCCTGGAGGGTCGTGGGGAGGGGTCCGACGTGGTGGTGGGTGGTCGAGCGGGGGGAACTGTGGACGGGGGGCGGCCTCGCCGTGGAGGAAGGGCCAACCGTGGTGGTCGGTCGACGTCCATGTGCGCCAGTTTGAGGCGGTCCACAGAAATCCGGTCCGGCCGGCCGCCGAAGTCGACGATGAAAGACTTGTCGCCCCGTCGCAGGACCCGGAAGGGCCCGTCGTACGGCTGCCGGAGTGGCCCCCGGTGCGCGTCATGACGCACAAAGACGTACTCCGCTGTGCGAAGCGCCGGGGGGACGTAGGACTGGGGGCCACCGTGGCGGGATGTCGGCACGGGGGCAAATCGTCGGGCGGCCTCCTGGAGGTCCGAGCGCTGGCGAGCGGCGGACCAGGTACTGGTAGCGTCGGGCACGAATTTGCCCGGGACGCGGAGCGGCTGGCCGTAGACGAGCTCGGCGGCGGACGCCTGAAGGTCTTCCTTGGGGGCCGTGCGAAGGCCCAAAAGGACCCACGGCAGCCGGTCGGCCCAACCGTCGTCCTGAAGGCCGGCCATGAGTGCGGCCTTCATGGAGTGGTGAAACCGCTCGCACAACCCGTTGGCTTGGGGGTGGTAGGCCATGGTGCGGTGCAGCGTGACCCCCAACGAACGGGCGACCGCGCCCCAAAGCTCAGACGTGAACTGTGGGCCGCGGTCGGATGAGATGTCCACTGGTGCGCCGAAGCGCGCGACCCAGGTGGCGATGAACGCCTGCGCCACGTCGGCGGTGGTGGTGGAGGCGAGGGGCACGGCCTCCGGCCACCTGGTGGTCCTGTCCACCATGGTGAGCAGGTGGGTGAACCCCCGCGAGGGGGGCAGGGGACCCACCAGGTCCACGTGGACGTGGTCGAAACGCCGTTCAGGCACGGCGAAAGGTGCCAGCGGGGCCTGGGTGTGGCGGTGGACCTTGACCCGCTGGCAGGCCGTGCAGGCGTTGGCCCAGTCGCGGATGTTTCGTCGAAGGCCGTGCCAGACGAAACGCGCCGACACCAGCTTCTGAGAAGCTTTCCGGCCCGGGTGAGAAAGGCCGTGGATGGAGGCGAAGATGCGGCGCTGCCAGGAAACGGGCACGATGGGGCGAGGCTGGCCCTGGGAGACGTCGCAGAGCAGGACGGTGCCCGCGAAGGGAATGTCGGCCAGGCGGAGGCCCGTGTCCGCCGCACGGAGTGCCTGCACCGAGGCGTCGGTGGTCTGGTCGGCCGCCATGAGCGCGAAGTCCACGCCGAGGTGGACCGCGTTCGCGCTGGCCCGAGAAAGACAGTCGGCCACGGCGTTGTCTTTGCCGGCGACGTGCCGGATGTCCGTGGTGAACTCCGACACGGCGGAGAGGTGGCGCTGCTGGCGGGCCGACCACGGCTCCGTGACCTTAGCCATTACGTAGACCAACGGCTTGTGGTCGACGAAAGCCGTGAACGGGCGGCCCTCCAGGAGGTGTCGGAAATGGCGAACGGCCAGGAATAGCCCGAGCAGCTCGCGGTCGAACGTGCTGTAGTTTAACTTGTTCGGCCGGAGTTGCCGGCTGAAAAAAGCGAGTGGCTGCCAAACCCCGTCCACCCATTGCTCATGGACGGCGCCCACCGCGTAGTTGGAGGCGTCCGTAGTGAGGGCGATGGGCGCGTTGAGCACCGGGTGAGCCAGCAGCGTTGCGTCGGCGAGGGCCCGTTTGGCGCTGGCGAAGGCCGCGTCCATGGCCGCGGACCAAACAATGTCAGGCTTGGCCGGCTTGCCCCGGAGGGCCTCGTAAAGGGGCCGCATGAGCTGAGCAGCGCGGGGCACGAATCGGTGATAAAAATTCACCATGCCGAGGAACTCTTGGAGGGCCTTGATGGAACGGGGACGCGGGAACGTGGTGATGGCCTCGACCTTGGTCGGCAGCGGCACGGCCCCGGTCTTGGTGATGCGGTGGCCCAAAAAATCAACGGTCGTCGCGCCGAAGTGGCATTTGACCGGGTTGACAATTAAGCCGTGCTCGCTGAGGCGACCGAACAGTATTCGTAGGTGAGTAGTGTATATATGTTGCTTCTGGGACACTCATTTTCCCATTGACTTACATGTTAATTTTTCCCCTCCCTCATTGCCCCTAAACACCTCTATTTCTCTCACCCTGTTCTTTACGAACCTTCTAACCTTTTGACACGTTATCCTTATTCATTAGACCACTTAAACAATGGTCCTTCTGTGTGAACCTGTGATCCTTCTGACCTTATGGACGTTTTAACCTTTTACTCTTAATATCATCTGGTGAATCATCTTTGACCCACTCAAACAACGACCCTACAAATATTTGTTTATGCGTGGGAAATAATTTAATTCTCCTACAACTCTCCTCACCATCTAATACATTAACAAAAAATATGTTTGAGTTTGGTTCTTTATCAAGATATTTTAACTGAGCTAAAATAAAATGATAAACCTCCCTCAATGTTCTTGTCTGAGCGCGTCCTCTCCCACATACCATTTTAAAATTAATGTATATATTTTCCTGACAACCATCAAAGTTTTCCATCCACTCAAAAATATTTTTATCTTTTTTACCCAACTCACCGGTATTTAAATTAATTCTCTTATTTGTTTTGTGAACTTTTTTACCAGTTGCCTTTTCAATTATACCTATTTGATATTTTTCACATTCATTATGTTTTCCATTTATATACCAAGGTTGATTACACCTCCACTCTTTAGTCTGGTTGATACTTGGTTCTATCATTTATATAATAGTAAAAAAGGTGGCGGTAGCCCGTTAAAATCCCCAACCCCCCCTTTTTAACTTATCACTTATATATATCTTATCACTTATATATATCTTATCACTTATGTATATCTTATCACTTATATATATCTTATCACTTATATACTTATATAACCATAAGGGAGACTATCAATTCCATTTTCTAAAATAAACCTCTTATCATCAAAAGCCCCCAATGCTTTCTTATTTATCTCTTCTGAATATAATTGATGTTTATAACTTCTTATTCCATTAATCTTTCTAAACTCTTCTTTCTTTGTTGTTAAACAGTTATAATAATCCTTAAAGTTTATTGTTTCTTTAATAACATTTTTCTTTACACCTTTTAACTTCTTATCAGTCTTTTCAACGTTATTCACAATGTATTTATAAGCATAAGCCTTTGACCTCAATCCCACAAATTCACTCATAACATTTCCTCCTAATTCATCCTTGAACTTTCCAATCACCTTTTTATTTTTAGAAGAGAACAACTCACTCTCTGGACTGTAATTACTCATGTCATAGATATTAATGTCTCTTTTCATGTCTGAATAAACATCGTTGGTATTAATTTTCAAAATAAAACTATCTGTATCCATATAAAGTAGATTAACATCATTTTGATATTTCTTCCTCAAGTTATTATAAAAGTAATCATACATTAATGACTTTGATAAATCAAGAATTGTTGTTCCAATATAAATAGGTTTGTTCATTTCAATACTCTCTTTAATCAAATGGATCGCACAAAAGTTCTCAGTAAAGACCTCAGCTCGAGTAAAACTCGGTCTATTAATTAATTTTGATGCTTGTTCCCAAGATGTTGATAGTCTGATATTTTGTCTTTTCCTCACATTCTCCATAGTCTTACCAAAGACCGCATTATTCATCAATTTATAAAAGTCTTTCTCAAAATCTGTTTTTGACTCTGTTCTTCTTTGTGTATTAAAATCAATGTACCCCTTTAACCAATGACTTTGATTGAACTTTAGAACCCTATGGATCTTCTCTACTCTTAGACCTTTTGATAAATATTGTCGCAAATTTCTTTGGTGTAGAACATAATTTTTCTTGTTATATAATGTAGTAAGTAATTTTTCTGTTGATTCACCTATATCAAACGATCGTTGATAATCACTCAACCATTCTTTCTTTGGACTTTCTTTCTCACAAGCAAATGGGAGATCTTTGTGTAGGTTATGGAGTTCCTCTGGATATTTTAAATCAATTTCAAAATAATAACCAACTTTTTCTTCATCCAATTCTTTTTGTGTAGAGATACATACATCTTGTAAAACGTTTTTGTAGTCTTTTTCCTTTACCCATCTAAGTTTTCCATAAGGAAGAGCCTGAGACATTGCCCAACCATACAGGTTGTTCGCGTCATAGTACATCAAGTAAGAACTCTCTTTCGTTGGATCATAATTTGGAAGATATTTGTTATTTGCTTTTGCGTATCTACTCGAGCAGACTTGTGAAATTCCACCTCTTTTTGCCTTTTCAATCATCAAAAGCATATCAACATCGGTTATCAAATCCAAATCTTGTTTTGTCATTTTCAACATCGCACTCCAGGCCAATCCAGGTGCTGTGTAGTAGTGAGCAGGATCCAATCCATATCCAGTGCGACAAACAGATCTAAAGGCTTCAAATACATCGGCCAATAAAAGCACATCAGTTTTGAGATACAAATCGTGATACTCGCCAAGATTCTTGATGTTATATTTTTCCCAAACATTTTGTGCATGTACATAATCTTTATCAGATATATTACTGTTGTTTAATTTGTTATAGAAATTTTCTTTTGAAGGAAGTTGTGTTTCATTGAATCTCTCAAATGAGTCCATATAGTCATAGGGGTAAATTCCCTTTTGTGTTAGAAAATCTTTATCTAAAAAATACTCTGAAAGACATGGAAACTCTTTTAGATTTTGAACCAAGTTAGCCAATGGACTTGCCATGAATTTAAATGTATCAAGAAATCTGATATGAGTAATAGGAGATGTGTGAATTGTTTTTGTGAATGAAATGTATTTCTGATCCGTGTTTGGAATTGCTGAGATACTTCCAGAAGTCTTTGAGAGTTCCTTGATAAATAGATGTGTATCATAATGAGCGTTGTTATGAAGAAAGACAGGAATGAAAGAGGGGAGTTGATAATTAATATTACAACTTTGATGAGCCGGACCTCTATATTTACCAGTGAGATGACAATGGTCTCTAACCTTTAGACCTTTACCAATTTTCTCCTCACAAATATGACAAACCACCGTTTAGAGGCCATTTTTTCCCCGCAAAGCGGGGGTTGGCCTTTTCGGGGACCGTGGTAGTTGTTGTTTTTTTGGTCCCCTTTTTGAAGCAATGTTTTACGGCCGGATGCCCTTCCTGACGCCAACCCTTTTTGCCGCCTTCAACGACAAACAGGGAATTACCAGTGAACTGGTACTCAAACATTGTTTACTCAAACTCTGGTACTGGTACTCAAACAAACAAACTGGACAGACATTGTTTTTTATAAATTCCCTTTTTTCTTTACTTGTTAAGGACATTGGTTTATTGGTTTCTCTCATTATCTTGGTTAATCGAACACAGTCTTTTTCTAGTCGTTTCACAAACTCCTCTGGGGTATTTGAGCCTCTATACATCTCTAACTTGTTATATTTATCACCAACGGATGATTTGATACAATAACAAAAACCACAAGGAGTATGTTTTTGATATTTATTTGTGTATGATTCTTTTGGATCTGGAGAAGCAGTATCAATTTTTTCTAAAATACTTTCAAAATCAGCATATATAACAAATGGATGTTTTATTGTTTTCTTTTCATCTTTGAATGTGATCTTTGAGTCTTTTTTAGGCATGTTGATTACCGTTGATTTATGTTCACCACAATAATTTGAATGTTTATCTAATCTTTCTTGTGTATGGAAGAAGTTAAGACAACGCATACAAATATATATTTTATTTGTTCTTTTACATACTTGTGGTTTTATTAATTTAGCAATATCTTTGATGTATGTATAATGTGAATTTTCCTCTGAATTAAAATATAGAAGATTAATATGAGTTTGTTTACAATTGTCAGAAAGCTTTAAAACCTGAATGTTGTTTGTTTCTGTTAGACCATAAACATTAACTGATAAATTATTCATCTTTTCAAATTTAGGAATATCATTTAAAGTCATCGGAAACTTTAGATCTTTCGTATTTAATGTATTCTCATATTTTTTATAATGAGATACTCTTTCATCATGAAAATGTGGAGGATGTAAGTGTGCTAAAATAGACCAGAGAAAACATTTATTGTCTTTATTTTTGATATTGATAACTGCTTTTCTATTTTTGATAACACTGGGTAAATCAATGTAAGAAGAAGCTTTTAGAGGATCTGATTTAAGAATATGAATGTCTATGTAAATAATTTTTCCTATATTGAATCCACTTCCTACGATTGAATTATCCACATCTTGCTCTTGTTTATTAAGTTCATCATAGACTCCTGATGTTTTAAAATCTTGATATGAAGATATAAAGTGTGGCTCAGTTCTCATGTATGGTGTATCTATAACTCCTTTATCCTTTGTCATTTCTAATTTTACCCCCATATAAAATTTAAGTGGTTTCATTTCTTTTAGTGTTTTTTCAATCAATGTTTGAACAGCAGGTTTGACTATTTCAACAGCATCAACTATAGACTTTGGTTCGGGAGGTTTGAAGTTAAAGATTCGAATCCTGATATGTCTTTTGAAAGCACCATCAGTATTTTTAATAGTAAACAATTTTGACAAGTGTTTGTTAGTTTTAAGATGGGCTTTAAACCCCTTCTTGAGGATGGTTGTTTTACAGACCTTACAATGTTTTGTTTTAGGTGGAAGAGGGGAAAGTTTGTTAAGAATGTTGTATGTATGTTTTGCGGTGAGAATATGTTGTTTATAATATTTTACTTCCTTCTCTCAAGTATCACAATAAACCATATTTATAGCGTGAGAAAACGTGGTGTTTTATATATATCGCTGTGCTTAAAATAAAACACTTTTGAGCTTTACAGCTCCGTTTTATATATATCGCTGTGCTTAAACTAAAACACTTTTTCACTCAGAATCATCTAAGTCATAACTATCACATGAATACTCAGAATCATACTCAGAGTCATCAATAAAGCTACTCTCATAACTATCATTTGAGCACAAACTATTAGTATCATAACTATCATCTGTGTTCAATGAAATACTATCATCACCATCGTCCGAGTTCAATGAAATACTATCATCACTATCGTCCGAGTTCAATGAAATAGTAAAATCTTCACTGCTGTAATGACTCATATTTAATTAGCAGAAAAAACCTTTCCATCTATACCAATATACTTTCTTTCATTAACGGATTCAATCTCTACATTTTTAATATCAAAAGTTATCTTTAAATAATCTCTAACTATCATAGAACGAAATGACATTTCACCAGAAATATTAACATCATTCATTTTACTTAGATCTACACCCTTTGGATTATTAAAGTAAATACAAATTTCTCCACGAGTATTGTTGATGGTCTTATCATTATTTTTCAAAGTATCATGGTCAATCACTTTTTCAAGCTTTGAATAAATTGCCAGGAGTAGAGGAGAAACTTTTGTTAGATTTAATTTAATGGATGTCTTTCCAGGTATAGTTAGAGCTCTTCCTTTAAATGAAATAGAGGGGCTCATGTTATTTTCCATAACTGGTTTTACCCAAAAATTTCCATATTTATCTTTGTTCAATTTAACATCTTTGACATATTTTTCTATATCTTCCACCAAAGTAGAGATTGATTGAAATTTGTCTTTTGTGCTTTGAAACATTGTATTTATTAATGAATAAACTTGCATTTAGTTTAAGTAAAAATTTACCACATAAATATGATAAGTTCTGAAGGATATTTAGAATTTCCAGACTCTCCATATGATAAATTAGAGAATTGTCCGGCTTGTGATAGAGTGGGGCTTAATGATGAGGATTCATATAAACAATGTTTATTCTGTGATTTAATTTTTATTAATGATAATAAAAAATATAAAAATATATATAACTCTTTTAAATTAGAACCAAAAATGAATTACTTTACAAGATTAATAAGAGAGATGAATGTTAAGTATTGTGATGATAATACACCATTTCTTTCAAGGGAAGAGACTATTTGTATTGAGAAAATGTATAAGGGTTTAATGATATTTATTATTCAAAATAATTTTAATGGAAATGTCGATACGGTCTGGCACCCAGCTCTGCTCACCAAACTCTCCTCCTATGGTATCCATGGAAATCTCCATGCATGGCTTGCGGACTTCCTCTCTGGTCGTAGTCAACGTGTGGCCCTGAATGGATTTCTCTCATCTCCCCTTCCCGTTCAGGCTGGAGTTCCCCAAGGCAGTGTGCTGGGCCCTGTGCTTTTTCTGGTCTTTATCAATGATCTCTCCGACTCTCTGGAAAATCCTCTGTATCTCTTTGCTGATGACTCCACTCTCTGCCGCTCCATTCCTCTTCCCTCAGATCGGCAGTCTGCAGCCTCCTCACTCTCTGAAGACCTGGACAAAATCACAGACTGGTCAAACATGTGGAACATGTCTTTCAATCCTGACAAATCTCACACTCTTACTATGTCTCTCCGAAAAGATCGACTGGACAACCCTCCCATCTACTTTCTCAACAATCCTCTCCAAGAAGTTCTGTCGCTCAAGCTTTTGGGTCTCACCATCTGCCATGATCTTTCTTGGGAAAACCACATTTCCAAGCTGGCCTCCAAAACCAGTCGCCGAATGGGCATCCTCCGTCGTGCGAAGTCCTTCCTAGGCACACCTGAGCTCCTCACCACATACAAGGCTTTCATCCGCAGCTCAATGGAATACTGTTCTCCCCTATGGGCTGGTGCTCCTGCCTCACACCTGGCTCGGCTTCACGCTGTTGAATCCAAAGCTTTCAGAATCATTGGAATCTCCCACGATGAAGCTATCTCTGAGGGCCTTTCACTCACTCACCGCAGGCAGGTAGGTGGTCTTTCTGTCTTCTACCGACTCCTCTCCGGCCTTGCTCCCCCAGCTCTCTCTGTGCTCTGTCCCCCAAATATTCCTACAGGTCGCACAAGATCTGCCAGCCACCCTCTGATGGTTAAACTGCCGAAATCTCGGCTATCTGCTCACCTTCACTCTTTCATTCCTCTTTTCTCCCGCCTCTGGAACAAACTCCCACACTCACTTCAATCACACTCCTCCCTCCAGGTCTTCAAAACAGCTGTTCACCACCATCTCTTATCTTCCCCCATCCAAAACCTTGATCTTTTCTACCCCCACTAATTCACCCCAGATCCACCTTGTTTGAAATTCCAACTTCTTTCCTGGAAGTCTTGGCAGTGTCCATATGTTTTATACCTCTCCCACCCCCCCCCCTTCCCATGCCTTCCCCCCAAAGCCCTCTCCCTCCCACAGTTCTCTCGATGTCTCCATGTCTCTCGGTCCCTGCTCTCAAATGTTGTGTTTGTGTCCTTCCCCCTCTCTCCCCATCTTGTCTACCGCTCCCGATGTTATTTGTTTTGTGTGTCTGTTTGTCTTTCTGTGTGATTAATGTTCGCTCTTTCACGAGCCTCGATCTTGTATCCAAAAAAAAAATAAAAATAAAAAAAAATAAATACAAGATACTATATAAATAAAATAATGAATTATTTTGAAATTAAACCCGAACTCAGGATAAAATATAGAGTTTCTAAAATAGCTCAAAAAAAGTTAGATGACTTGTTTTCCAAATATATAAATGAATGATTTTTTACCCGTTTGGGAAAATAAGATAAAATTTAATAACCATAAAAACATTCCAAATTCATTGAGATGTCTAATAGTTGGTTCAAGCGGATGTGGAAAAACCTGTTTACTTTTAAAGATGCTCCTTGGTCCTAATTTTTTAGATTATGATAATTTAATAATTTTTACAAAGTCTAGTTTTCAACCCGAGTATCAACTACTCTCACAGGGTTTTAATGCAGGTCTTAAAAAGGAAGACATTATCGGTTTATTTAAACTTCAAAACAAACTAAATGATTATAATATTGAAGATATAATACAATTATTTTGTGATACACAGAAATCAAAATCGAAACCAAAACCCATAACTTGTATTCTCAGTGATAATACGGATGATATACCTTCACCTCAAGATTTAGATAAATCAAAAAAGAACCTCGTCATCTTTGATGATTGTGTTAATGAGAGAAACCAAACAGTAATGGACAGCTACTATACAAGAGGGAGACATTCTTCTTGTAATTGTATTTATCTTAGTCAGTCATATTTTCAACTCCCTCGACGCTCAATAAGAAACAATGCCAATACTTTTATTTTATTTAAGTTAAATTCAATAGATGTAAATAATTTTTGGAGAGATAATTGCTCTATGTTATGTAGTAAAAAAGAATTTGAAAATTATATGAAACACACGATTGGAAAATATAAATATATTGTTGTGAAACAAGATGAGATATTAAAGGATGTATTTTTATTTTAAACATAATTACATATATAAATGACAACAATTATTATTAACCTTGTGGGTAAATCTGCTTCTGGAAAGAACTTTCATAAATCTAAACTCTTGAATAGTAAAAATGAAAAGATTGTAAGTTTTTTTTTAAAACACCCTATGATTCGTTTTGTGAGTACTACAACCAGAGCAAAGCGACCAGGAGTAGTAGAAGGGAAAGATTATTACTACATTTCAATGGAGGAACATGCGATTGAGGAACGAAGGTCAAATATTTGAGGAGGTCTCTCTTGGTTCTACAAAATATTCACATTGTAGGAGTGAGTTAAATAAAGTGAAATCTAATGGTCTTGGGATTTTAGAAACTAATCCTGAAGGAATGAGACAAATTATTAAACATTTGTGTGGTGATGGAGTTAAGATTTTATCATTCGGTTTTGATATCGATGAGGAGACTCAACGCAAACGTATGAAAAGCAGAGATACAAGTATTAGTGAAGAAGAAATAACAACTCGTATTAATACCAATAAAGAATTTGATGAAATATTTAAAGAAAAGGATTTATTTCAACACATTTACTATAATGATGAAGAAAAGGAAAATTTTCCCATTGACCTTTACAATTCATTAAATGATATTTTTCAATAAATAAATACAGAAAATGAATACCGAAGAAAGAGCAAGAAAGTTTAAAGAACATCAAGAGTTGGTTTCAAAAGTTGTAAAACAACAGGAAGAGATAAAGAAGAAACGGAGACAGAAACTAACTGGTGAAGAAGCCTTTGAAAGAAAACAAGAGAAATTTTTTAAACCGCTTTTAAAAACTCAACACCCTACAGTTCCCACGGTAGAATTTACTCCGAAAAAACTTCAAATGCTTAAAGATTTTAGTCAGATAACAAAACAAGAACTTGGAAAATTAGAATATAATGATGAAGAATTATTTCAGAAACTTGAGGAGGTAAATCAACCCCCTAATTATGTAGTGGAAGCTCTTCAAAACAATGAATATTTGGCAGATTCAAAAACCAGAGCAGGTCTCATTCCAACAGAAGAACCAGCAGTGTTCCATCTTGTGGAAGAAAAGGTATTGATATTTAATGATGAATTGATGTTCTTGAGTTCTACTCAACCAAATGTTAAATTAACTCCAAGATTAATGTTTCTTCTAACAAACCCCGGATTCAGCGGTTCAAAATATTTTGAGGAACCACTTGATATGGAAAGAGAGGAAGATAGGGTATATATTGAGTTGCTAAATGCACTTGATTATGGAGTTTCTGTTGCTGGTAAAAGTAAGAAGAATGAGAAGGAGAAACATATTATTGATGCTTTAAGTAAGCTTGGTTCAGGTGTTAGTTTTCTTCCAAATGACCCATCACAATTAGTTAATAGGCTATTATTGTTGTTAGGTAGTAAGAAGGCTGGAAACAACAATTGTTTTAATGAATCCTCAGCCATTTTAGATCAGTTGATGAATATGAAAATAATTAATAAATGTCAATACAAAGATATTTTATTAGATATTAAATAAGATGAGAAGCACAATTCTTAGTTTTAATTTCACAACGAGTGATTACACAGCTTCATTCCCTTACCCACTACAACTTGACCCCCTTACCTCATATGAGGCATCTTTATTGTCGATGGAAACTTATAATACCTTGTTTAATATCACAGAGAAAAACAACAAGTTTAGTTATAATCCAGGAAGTGGATATAAAACTATAACCGTTTCACCTGGAGCTTACGAGATTTCTCAAATATCTTCAGAAGTCTCTCGCCTTATGAAATAAAAAGGTGATGAACCAAAAAATATTGTAATAGATATTCAAAAACACACTTCAAAATCAACTATTAATCTTAAAAATAATTATAAAGTTGATTTCACGATTGAAAATTCGTTTAGAGAGCTATTGGGTTTCTCTTCAAAAAAGATTGAAAATAACGGGACGTTTTACAGTGATAATGTTATCCAAATATCCTCCGGTATAAATTCAGTATTAATTCATTGTGATTTGATTGATGGTGCTTATAACGATGGAATAAGAACAAATACAATATTTTCATTCAGTGCATACTCAACCCCGATTGGTTATAAATTTAATATGGAACCAAAAAATCTTGTCTATTTACCTGTGTCAGGAAAAACCATATACAGAGTAAATTTTAGGATAACCGACCAAGATAATCGTATGATATCCTTTAATGATGAAATTATATCCATCAGAATTCACCTACGTGAAGTTTTTCAATAAATAAATAATGGTTATTGTGAGAAAACACGAGTTGGGAAAATATAAAATAATTACAGGGGAGGGCATGTACCTTTCACCATACTATACAAGGTATGTGGGTAGAGGATACTATAAACCTAAGAGACAACGAGGTGTAGGTCATCAATTTCGAAATAAAGGAGATGGGATAATTGATACTCTAATGGGTATTGGTTCAACCATCCTTAAACATAAAGACCTAATTGGTTCAACTGCTTCTGCCGTGGGCTCCGTTGCTGGTGCTATAAAGAGTATAAAAGATGCTCAAAAGGAGTCTCATAAATTACAAGCAATCAAAGAAATAAAAAAAGGTAAAACTCAACTATCTTCACAAGAACGACAAAAAATCATTAAAATACTTGGGTCAGGGTTTCAACGATTTTAATACTATATAAATACAAGTATGGAAGCGATTGATAGTATCTATGATTTGGATGATACAATTATCATTTCAAACTCCACGAAAAAGGAAGACTATTTTAAGGTAAATGCTATAACAGGAACAGACTGGAATTCAAACGGAACAAAAAGTTTTGAAATAAATAATCAACAAACTTACTTGAATATAGCTGATAGTTTCTTGCTGTGTAAATTTAAATTCACTAAGGCTGCGAATAATACTAATGCTACACTCGTAAATGATTTCTTCTGGAAAATGTTTGATAGTGTTCGCCTGTATATTGGAACACAAGAGGTTGAAGCAGTTGATTATGTCTCTGCTACATCTGAAATGATGAAATTTACACTATATTCGTTTGGTGATAGAATGGGTAAGGGAGCTGTTGAAGGTTTTATTCCTATGTCAACGGGTACAAACACAGACCCTGGTTATAGTCAAAGGAAGGCAATGTATAATGATGACACAAAACCAGAGAATAGTTTTACCGTAGCAGTACCTCTGAAAGGTATATTTGGATTTTGTGATTATGACAAAGTTTTGTATGGTCTTAAAATTAGATTTCAACTACAAAGGAATGATAATGTAAATAGGTTGCTTTTTGGGGTTGAAAATGCTTTTGGAGAAAATAATAAATTTGTTATTAATGATTTGTGTTGGTATATCAGTGAATATACTCCTAATCTTAAAACGGAAGAGATGTTAAATAGAAGACTTAACTCAAAGAAACCGCTAAATGTATCATACCTTAAAAGAAGATGCCAACACGTTAAACTGGAACACACTACCTACACTTGGAATTTGGGTGTTCTTCAAGGAAAGCCACGATACCTCTGGCTCATTTTAAAAAAACCAGATGGAGAGGACGGTACTAATAAGAATAATGCCCTGAGTGATAATGCTAAGGTGAAACAACTTCGGGTTTCTCTTGATGGCACATTTTATCCGCGAGATAGATTGGAAATTGATTGGGAAAAAAATGATTATGCGGAAGCCTACAAGTCCTACCAAAAGGTGTGTGAAAGTAATGGTAATAATGATCCTATTTTGGATATGGTTGCGTTTCAAAAACTTTATACAATCTACGCAATTGACCTGAGTTCTCAAAAGGAAACTATAAAGTCTAATCGAGTGGATACTTCTCTATACATTGAAAGAGGGGAGAGTGAAGAGGTTAATGCATATTGTTTGCTTTTGGAGGAAACAGAATTACAGATTAATACAGATAATGGTGTTATGATTAATATCACATAGGTTTTTTCTCATAAATAAATGGTTGGGGTATATGTTAATCAAATCAATCTTAATAAATTAACATCTTGTATTCAAAATCAAAAGCCTTGTATTATTAATGTTAATACAATTCAAAGAAAAGGAGCTGTAACAATTGATGTTTTACTCACACACACACAAGTAAAAACACTAAATGATGTTGGATCACTTAAAATTAAAATGACGAAACCTATGTTAAAGAAATATTCAATAGACGAGTCAAGAGGAGGATTTCTCCCGTTTCTAATTCCTTTATTTGCTGGTTTAAGTGCGGCGGGAGCATTGACTGGTGGTATTTCAGCAGCGGTAAAAACTGCTAACGAAAGGAAGGCACAACTAAAAGCTCAAAAAGAATTGGAAAGACATAACAAGGAGTTGGAGAAACAAATTAGTGGAAGTGGTGTAATTGTAGATTTTGCTCAAAAACTTGAAAGTCCACCTGATAAAGCTAGATTGTTGGTTGGAGATATGCTTTCCTCTATCGCTCAAGCGGGTGTTAAACTAACTAAACGGGGTAATGGATTGTATCTTTCTCATAAATAAATGGATAAATGGTTTAAACAATTTGGAAAGAATACAACGTCAAATATAGAACTAGCTAAGTATTGTAAAACACTAAAAATTGATAATGTGGTTATTTGTATGAGAGATGAATTAATACATATAAATAAGAATACAAAGAATATTATTATGAATTTAGACACACAGAATGGTTCTCATTGGGTTTGTATTCATAATAGTCAGGATAAATATTATTTTGATAGTTATGGTATGCCACCACCTGTTGAAGTAATACAATTCTTACAGAATGGTGTTTATCAAACATTTCAAGTTCAAGAAATTAATTCTAAATGTTGTGGTCAATTATGTTTATATGTATTATTTCAACTCAACAATAATGAAAATTTTTATGATATCAATTTTAATCTAATATAAATGACATGTTGGAAAAGATGGTTCTATCTTTGGAAAATCCTCTCAGGATATTGATTTAGCAAATTATTATACAAAGGCACAGGCTGAACGACAAAAATATAGTGTAAGTAAAAATATTAATATGAAGAATACTTATAAATTAATCAATTATCCAAACCCTACAGATGCGAATGACTTAATTAGATTAAGTGATTTATCACAATATATATTTTTAAAGAAAACAGCACGTTTTGTTAAACAAGTAAAATTTACAACCACAACACCTGGTTATACTGACCATACACCTTTCCTCATTGAATTTAACTACCTGCTTACAATTGAATTTTATAAAGAAGGACATATAGTTAATATGCGAATTAATAAATGGGGGTATGATATGCCTGATTTAGGGTATAATTGGTCTTTTTCAATAAACATAGAAGACCTACATGATTTTAATCAGTCTCATAAAGAAGAATATTATCCACTTGGTGAGGATAAGGATTTATGTGGAAGTACAATTAATAAACAACAAATACATGGTTTTAAGAAAAGAAAAATATATGATAGTATAGCGATGGTTAGCATGACAAAGAAGGAAGGTCATGAGATAAGGATAGAAAGCCAAGGAATACAAACCAATTTGGTAGTGGGAAGATGGGGTGGTATTACCTGTCATAATATTAATCTCACATATATTTCTGATACATAAATGGCAGGAAGAAGACTACAAGAGAATTATAATTTTTGTATTCAAGGATACCTACAAGAAAAGGGTGCTCGGTATTACATACCTTATGATTTGGAGGATATACATGGGAATTTTGTCATTAAAAACTGGCCTTATACTGATATTGTTAAACCCACAAATAGAGACTTGTTTAAAATATTAAATAAAAATGAACTTCTCAAAGTTATGAAATATAAAACTCTTTTAGAAATCGTCAACAAATCTTATTGGTATCCTATTATGAGAAAAATAATTATAGATACAAGAATATCTCAAAATCCAGATGAGTATATGTATAATATTCTTTGGGGTTCAAACTCAAGGGTAGCAAGGGATGAGGAAGGAGTTGAAGAAGAGAAGGAGGAAAGAGAGAAAAGAGAGAAGAAGGAAAGGGAGAGGGAGGAGAAGGAGGAGAGGGAGAAAAAGGAGGAGGAGAGGGAGAAAAAGGAGAAGGAGGAAGGAGAGAAAAGGGAGAAGGAGGAAAGAGAGAAAAAGAAGAAGGAGGAGAGGGAGAAAAAGGAGAAGGAGGAGAGGGAGGAAAGGGAGCAAAGAGAGAGGGAGGAAAAATATAAAAAGATGGAAATCAGTGAGATTCGTAAAAGATTGAGTGTATTACAGCAAATAAATCAATCTCAACGCACCGAAGAGGAAATTAAAGAATTAACAACTCTTATGAAGATAATGGTTTCAAAAATAACAACGTCAATGTCTTCAATTTCAGGGAGGAGATTTAAACGAGAAAGTGGTGAAGAAGAAGAAGAAGAAGGAAAAGATTATGTGATTGATGATGTTGGTGTCATTGACTTTAGTTAGTTTTTATTTGTAAATAAATGGAGGAGAGAGTGAAGGCATTCCTTAGGATTCTTTATGTTTTAAAAATAAAGATTGAAATGTATATGTTGAAAACCAAAAAGGTTTTGATACTCTGTCGGAATTTTTCTGATAAATAAATATGAGTTATTGTCTCAAATGTAAAAAGAAAACTAAATCTAAAAATATCTCTTATGTTAAAGCTAAAAATAATAGAGTTTATCAAAAAGGAATATGTGAAGTGTGTGGCTCTAAAAAGTGCCAATTCATCTCACCTAAAAGAGGAGGAGATATACAAAAGTTTCTGTCAGGAAGTAAATTTACAACAACTGGAATTCCAGGGGAATTACACCTTCCAGGGTATTCTTTCTGTGGTCCAGGAACAAACTTGGATAAAAGATTAGATGAGGCTGACAATCCTAAACCTTGGTCTAAACCTACAAATAGGGTTGACGAAGTGTGTATGAAGCATGATATTGCTTATGGGAAAACCACTACGTTGACTGAAAAACATAAAGCCGACAGCGAAATGTTGTATAATTTGTCTTTGATACAAAATCCAACGTTGAGAGAGAAAGTTGATAGGTTTATTGTGAGAAATTTGATAAATGCTAAATTGAAACTTGGTCTTGGTTATTCCTCAAAAAACTATTAGGCTCTAATGATGTCATCAAGACTGAGGAGCTTTTGGCTGAAGAATTACACAAACCTATAATCACAAAGTTTAAAAGAAGGAAGGTTTATTCTAAATACACCGACCACATATGGTCCGCTGATTTAATTGAATTGAATAATGACAGGGGATACAGGTATGCTTTAACCGTTATTGATTTGAGGAGTAGATTTGCCTGGGTTGTCCCTTTAAAAAATAAAAGGGGTGATACTTTAATGTTAGCCTTTAAGCTAATATTTGATCGGGATAAAAGGAAACCAAAGAAGTTATGGACTGATGAGGGAACAGAGTTCTATAACAAAATATTCATGAAATTTCTTAAGGGGAAGGGTATTAAATTATACAGCACCTTTAATGAAGGAAAGGCAGTTGTTATTGAGCATTTTAATCGTACTTTAAAAGAGAAATTATATAAAAAATTCACACAACTCGGTTCTCAAAAATGGGTGTATTTAATTCAGGATATTGTAGATAATTACAATAATACAGTTCATTCATCAACAAAATCAAAACCATCAGAAACATTTACAAAATTAGAATATGAAAAGGAGATTAATTTGAGAAAGCCCAAGTTTAAAGTTGGTGATATTGTAAGAATATACAAATGGAAAAGCCATTTTGAGAAAGGTTATACAAAGAGATGGACTAATGAATTATTTAAAATCGTTGATGTAATGGATACAGTCCCTTGGACCTACAAATTATATGATTTAAATGGAGAAGAAATCTTGGGTTCATTTTACTCACAAGAATTACAAAAAACACAAGTAAGCAGATCATACCCTTGAAAATAATAAATAAATAAATAAAATGTAATGGGGATACGTTTTTAAATCTGTGAACCCCAAACACAGAATCACACAACTTTTTAGTTGGGGCTTAACTTTTGTGTGTGCATAATGGGGATACGTTTTTAAATCTGTGAACCCCAAACACAGAATCCCACAACTTTTTAGTTGGGGCTTAACTTTTGTGTGTGTATAATGGGGATACGTTTTTAAATCTGTGAACCCCAAACACAGAATCCCACAACTTTTCAGTTGGGGCTTAACTTTTGTGTGTGTATAATGGGGATACGTTTTTAAATCTGTGAACCCCAAACACAGAATCCCTCAACTTTCCAGTTGGGGCTTAACTTTTGTGTATGTGTGAGTGAGTCATAATAATATACAAACCCTAACCCAACCCCATCCCTAACCCAAACCCATCCCTAACCCAAACCCATCCCTAACCCAAACCCATCCCTAACCCAACCCCATCCCTAACCCAACCCATTCCTAACCCAACCCCATCCCTAACCCAACCCAATCCCTAACCCAACCCCATCCCTAACCCAACCCCATCCCTAACCCAACCCCATCCCTAACCCAACCCCATCCCTAACCCAACCGCATCCCTAACCCAACCGCATCCCTAACCCTCACATTCAAAATCCCAACCCTAACCCAACCCCATCCCTAACCCAACCCCAACCCATCCCTAACCCTCACATTCAAAATCCCAACCCTAACCCAATCCCATCCCTAACCCAACCCCAACCCTCACATTCAAAATCCCAACCCTAACCCAACCCCATCCCTAACCCAACCCCAACCCTAACCCTCACATTCAAAATCCCAACCCTAACCCAACCCCATCCCTAACCCAACCCCATCCCTAACCCTCACATTCAAAATCCCACCCAAACCCTAACATAATCTTTTTTTTCTTCTTTTTTAAAAATATGTATTTCATTTTTTTTTTTTTTCCTCTTCTGCCAATTCTGTCTTTCAAGGCTTTCAAGTTTGAAGAAGTAGAAATGGGAAGAAAGAATTTTCCAGGATTTTCTTCCTCGAACTTTCTTGATATTGCTTAAATCAAGTGTCATTAAACAAAGAACATTGTTCATTGCTTTAGAATCCAAAGAGTCTCCAAGATGGACCCCACAGGTAGAGTCTCCAAAATAAAACCAACTTTCCAAGTTCCCAAGGTATAACCACATTCCTGTTGAGCCTCCAAGATAGGTATCACATTCCGAGTCATCAAAACAAAACCCCCATTCCGAGTCTCCAAAAATATAACCATCTTTCCAAGTCCCCAAGGTAGAACCACAATTTTCAGAAATATTGGGGGTTTCCGTGATAAGTCTCACATAGTATAACTGCGGACCATCAGGGAAAACTTCCCTTTCCCAATTTTTTAGGGTTTCTATGATGTGTCTCACATAGTATAACTGCGGACCATCAGGGAGAACTCTCCTTGCCCAATTTTTTAGGGTTTCTATGATGTGTCTCACATAGTATAACTGCGGACCATCAGGGAGAATTCCCGTTTCCCAATTTTTTAGGGTTTCTATGATGTGTCTCACATAGTATAACTGCGGACCATCAGGGAGAACTCTCCTTGCCCAATTTTTTAGGGTTTCTATGATGTGTCTCACATAGTATAACTGCGGACCATCAGGGAGAACTCCCCTTTCCCAATTTTCAGAAATTTGTGGGTCTCCAATGTATGACTTGTATTCTGGCTCATCAATGTAGAACTTGTTCAGTGGGTTTTGTTTTGATAACTCACAACAAGTATCATCATGGTAAAACTCTTTTTCAGGATTTTGTGGATCTCCAAGGTATAACTCTTTGGCTGGGTCATCAAGGTAGAACTCGTTATGGGGGTCTTGGTTGTTCAAAATGTCTTCAAACAAAAAAATAACTTCATCCCAAGTTGTGTTAAAAGCAGAATTTTCATTTCGTATCTCAGATACAATTTCCTGTGAAAGAAAATAACAATGTATTAATTTAATACAATATTTTTATTTGTATAAATCAAGCTCTATGAATATTAAAATAAACTTTGTTAACTCTTACATGAGTCTCATCTAAAAAAAAAAAAAAAAAAAAAAAAAAATTAAATAAATAAATAAATAAATAAACAAACTTACCTCCATTGATAAGAGGTTCGAGTCCAGTTCATCAATCTGAAGGTTGAGTTCTACACAGGTAGTAGGACTCCAAGGAATAGCAAAGGTATCCCATTCCATTTCGGCATAGTAGTCCATTCTCAAGTGAAGCAGAAAGCGTGTTTGAAAAAGCCTGTGTGGTCGGTGCCTTTTGTAAGAAGGGCTGGGTGTGTGTCATTTCCTGTGGAAATTCCCTGGGCGTGTCTTAACTGGAAATGATGTGATGGAAATTCCCTGAAAATGATGTAATGTATTACCTGGAAATGATACAATGCTGAAGAGTTTATAAAGTGGGTGGGACTTAGCAAAAGTGGGCGGAGCTTAGCAAAAGCGGGCGTGGCTTAACAAAAAGTGGGCGGGGCTTAGTAAAAAGTGGGCGTGGTTTACCAAAAAGTGGGCGGGGTTTACCAAAAAGTGGACGGAGCTTAACAAAAGGTGGGCAGAGCCTACCAAAAAGTGTGTGGCACTGGAGGCGCTCAAACAAGAACATTGAGGGAGGTTTATCATTTTATTTTAGCTCAGTTAAAATATCTTGATAAAGAACCAAACTCAAACATATTTTTTGTTAATGTATTAGACGGTGAGGAGAGTTGTAGGAGAATTAAATTATTTCCCACGCATAAACAAATATTTGTAGGGTCGTTGTTTGAGTGGGTCAAAGATGATTCACCAGATGATATTAAGAGTAAAAGGTTAAAACGTCCATAAGGTCAGAAGGATCACAGGTTCACACAGAAGGACCATTGTTTAAGTGGTCTAATGAATAAGGATAACATGTCAAAAGGTTAGAAGGTTCGTAAAGAACAGGGTGAGAGAAATAGAGGTGTTTAGGGGCAATGAGGGAGGGGAAAAATTAACATGTAAGTCAATGGGAAAATGAGAGTGTCCCAGAAGCAACATATACACAAAGAATTAAGTTAAGCACCCCTACACAACGAATTAAGGTAAGCACCCCCTAATATATATTCTTTGTGTATATGTATACATTGGCATATATTCTAAGGTATGTGAGATCAAATAATGATTGGTATGACATTAGCAATTATCCATTGATGAAATTGAGTGATCAAAGTGAAAAAAAGTGATTGGTTGAGTCAGTGATCCGATCACGTGGGTCCTACACACGTTATTGACGCAAAGATCGCTAGAGGTCTTCTCAGAACAATGACTGTACGTTAGAAAACATAAACGTCATCCACACTGTCCGTGATGGACCTATAGCACCATACTTAAATTGAGGTGAAAATATGCCTAAAATTCCCAAAAAATTTCACCTTAAATTATTCAGAATAAAATATTGAAAACGGCATGATTGTTATGTTTTTATGTGACCATAATATCACTTCTCCAGAAAATATAGCAATATCATGGGTATATTACACTGTTTTGACGACAACAAACTTGTAATGTGCGAGGTTGTAAAAAAACGGGGGGGGTGCTTAACTTAATTCTTTGTGTATATATACACTACTTAGGTGGAGGAGGTGCTCGGCGCGGGACGTGCTGGCGACGAGGATATCGTCCAGATAGACAAAAAGAAACGGCAGGTCGCGCAGCACGCCGTCCATCAAGCGCTGGAACGCCTGGGCCGCGTTCTTGAGGCCAAACGGCATCCGCAAAAATTCGAACAGGCCGAACGGCGTGATGACGGCCGTCTTCGGGACGTCGGCCGCCCGAACAGGTACCTGGTGGTAGCCCCGTATCAGGTCAATTTTCGAAAAGATGACCCGTCCCGCCAAACGGGCGGAAAAGTCCTGAATATGCGGGATCGGGTACCTGTCGGGGGTGGTAGCGTCGTTGAGACGGCGGTAGTCGCCACACGGGCGTCATCCACCCCCCGGCTTTGGCACGATGTGCAGTGGCGAGGCCCACGCGCTATCGGAGCGCCGCACGATGCCGAGGTGCTCCAATGCGTCGAACTCGGCCTTCGCCACGGCGAGCTTGGCCGGGTCGAGGCGGCGGGCCCTGGCGTAGACCGGCGGGCCCGTAGTGGGTATGTGGTGCTCGATCCCGTGCCGCACCGCGACGGCCGAAAACGTCGGCCGCGTGAGGGCCGAGAATTCCGCGAGCAGGCGAGCGAACTCGTTCGCTGCCGGGAGGGCGCACGCCAGTTCGGTCGGCGCGGAGCTGCTCATCGTGCACGCCAGGGAGCTGAAGGTCTCGGCGTTGACAAGGCGACGACGTTTGACGTCGACCAGCAGCCCATGCGTGCAGAGGAAGTCAGGGCCCAGCAAAGCCATGGGGACGCAGGCGGTCACAAAAGTCCATTGAAAACGCTGGCTGCCGAAGCAGAGGGTGACGACGCGTGGGCCGAAAGTGTGTATGGCCGAGCCATTAGCAGCGACCAAAGAGGGGCCGCAAACGGCGTCCCGCCTGTCCTGCTCGGAGGCGGGTATGACGCTCAGTTGGGCGCCGGTGTCACACAGGAAACGCCGCCCAGACGCTTTGTCCCGAATAAACAGCAAGTTGCCCGAGTGGCCGGCGCTCATGGCTGGGAATGAACGCCGGCCCGGCCGTTTCCCGACCTGCCGAAAGTGCACGGGGGCCGGCACGTCCGAGCCTTGTGTCCGAACCTGGCGTGGTAATAACACCACGCCCGGTCAGGTGGAGGCCCCGGCCGTCGTGTCGGAAGCGGGCGGTGCGGCGTGGCGGCTGCCAGTTGCACCGGCAGTTCGGCCTCCAACCGCGCAGGGTGCTCGGGTGTCGTGGGCGTCACTTCGGACGGCGGCGGGCTCCAGGTAACCGCGCCGATGTGCTGGCCCGCCGAGGAGATCTTATCGGCTTCCCTGGCGAGGGCGCGGGAATCCATGATCAACGTGCCAGCCAGGGCGAGGCGTACCGGGTGAGGCAGCTGGCGAAGGAACAGCTCGCGGAACAGAAAATCCGGAGAGTGCTCACCGAGCAACTAGAGCATATAGTCCATGCGCTCGGACGGGCGCGTGTCGCCGAGCTCGGGCAGAGCGAGCAGGCGCCGTGCGCGTGCTGCCGGTGAGAGGGCGAAAGCGTTGAGGAGGAGTGTCTTCAGCGCGTCGTATTTGTCAGCAGCCGGCGGGTGCTCGAGGAGGCTCAAGGCGAGGGCCGCGGTGGCGGAACCGAGCGCCGCCACAACATGGTGGAAGCGGGTGTCGTCCGCGGTGATGCCTCGCAGGGCGAACTGAGAGTCCACCTGAGCGAACCAAACAGCCGCGTGAGCCTCCCAGAAGGTAGGCAGTTTAAGCGTCACTGCCGTATCCATGTCGGTAGGTCACCAATGAAGGAACTGCGCTCCAACGCGAGTCGAAAGAATTGACGCGACCAAAGACGGAATTCGTCCGAGTTGCTTTATTGAAACAAAACAGCTCAGGTATTCTCCCAAGCCTGTTTATCGGGCAGCAATATATATACACATTTATGTCGGGAAGTTTGCCCGGCAAAAGCTATACCGGGCATGCCCGGGTGTCAAGGGCGAGCCTTGGAAAGGCGAGTCTGGACCTGCCCGGGCGTGTTTGGCTGCGGCCTGGCAAGTCGAGGCTGGGCGTGCCCGGGCGCTCTGGACGAGCCCTGGAAAGGCGATAGCGGGCATGCCCGGACGCTCTGGGCGAGCCCTGAAAAGGCGATAGCGGGCATGCCCGGACGCTCTGGGCGAGCCCTGGAAAGGCGAGAGCGGGCATGCCCGGGAAAGACGAGACCGGGCGTGCCCGGGAGGTTCGGGCGTGCCCGGGAACAGTGAGTCCGGGCATGCCCGGGAGAGGCACGTCTGGCCGTGTTCTGGCTGGTGCAAGGCGATTGTGTGCATCCAGCGGTAACCGCTACACCTCCATAGGATAGGGTGTCACTCTACTGGGATCTGAGATACTTGTGGGGATTTTTTTTTTTTTAATTTAAAAAAGTTTTTAAAAACCCTCTCTATATGACAGACCCAGATTGAGTCTATTTCAAACTATGCAAGTGGTGGGGATTGACATGTCGGATCTACCTAATATCTTCAGCCATTTGAATCAGAAGCATTGCCAACTGTGCATGGCAGTTCTGATATTTTTAAAAGAGAGTGGAAAATCCATATATTATGGATTACCTTAAGCAAGGATCCTAAAAAAGTGGACCCGGTATATATCCGAACCGCAGGAATCATCGATCCAGACCGCAGAGCTAATCCAACTTAATCCCCCATCAATGTATCTATTTTAGTTTTTTTTGGTATATTTAATCACCTCCTGGAAGAACTAGAACACAGAACAGATGAGGATGCAACAGAACAAAGGGAACAGCAGAAAGGCACAAAATAATCTTTCTGAAAAAAAAGAAGAAGCATGATATATCGTGGTTAAGAAGAACATGTGGTAATTCTTAATGGAGAGATCGTGAAAGGGGAGCATTTTAGAATGTTAAAAATACAGTTGGACCTCAACATTCGCGGACCCCATATATTCACGAGTTATAGCATGTGACCTGCTTCTATATTCAAGCTTTGTATATTCGCGGTTTCAGAAAACATTTTTTTAACACATCAGAACTGGTCACCTATATCTACCGCCGCTGATATTAATTCAGCTAGGAAATTCTTCCACAGAAACCTGCTCTCCCTTATGCACAGATTCATCCTAACCCTTCAATTATATCGTACTCATCCTCCCGCTCTTGGTACTCTGAATCCTGTGGGGAGGCAGTTGCTTTAAAACAACTTGCATTCTCCTCCTGGAAGGCAAATCCAAATGAAGACAATGTGGCACCTGATCAAGGTGTCAAGACTTGCTCCCTTTGCCCTCTCCGTGCTTTGCCCCCCAACCCCCCCCCCCCCCCCCCCCCCCCACCAGGTATCTGCAAGACGCACATGGTCCACCAGCATCTCCCTCCTAGTGAAACTGCCTTAATCCGGAACCACTGCTCACAACTCATTTATTCCTTTTTCCCCACCTGTGGAACTACCTTCCATACTCTCTTCAATCTCATTCTTCCCTCCAGGTCTTCAGGGCAGCTGTTCACCACCATCTCAAGTCATCCCCCATTCAAAAATCATGATCTATTCAACACCTGTTAAACCACCCTCCATCCTCCCAAACATTTTGGATATTTATGTATCCATCTTGTCCACCCTTTACATTCTCCCTTAAACCTCATCATTTCCTGCATCCCAAGTTTGTCCATTTGTCTTTTTTCTCCCTCCACGCTGCTGTTTGCATTTCCTTTTTCTCCCGTTCTTCCCTTTGTTATGTTGTGTCATGATTTTTTTGGTGCCATAGCTCTTCCACAGAGCATGGACCATGTAGTAAAAAAAATTTTAAAAATCCCTCCACCCCCATTCAAACAATGCCCCCCATATTCGCGGGTGCAACATTCGCGCCATCTTCCAGGAATGTATTCCCTGCGAATGTCATGGTCCAACTGTACTTTTAAAGGAAGAAGGAGGAATCGTTTATAAACTTTACATTCAAGGAAGATTTCGTTTGAAGTTGTTGCGAAAAAGAGAAAAATATAAATAGCATGAAATACATGAAGTGTTTGGTGTGCACATACTCTGCCTAGCTTCTCCCCATCTCTACCACTCGTGGCCGTGGTCCTCAGTGCTGAATGCATAGTTTCCTCATTTCAGTGAACACAGCAATGGGGGGTAGGTAAGAAGTGGATGGTTGATTCTGAGAACCGTCAGTTCAACAAAGAGTGTGAGGAGAAGTTCTTCTTCGTGAAGCATAATAACAAGGTTCTCGGTCTGGTCTGCAAGGAGACAGTGGCATTGCCGAAGAAGGCGAATATGGAGCACCACTATACTACACGTCATGGCTCCAAAGTATGACAACATCATGGGTGAAGCGCGCAAGAAGATATCACGACTGAGGAAGACCCTACAGAATCAACAGTTGTTATTCAAGAAAGTAACAAATGAGTGGAGGTGAGCAAGGTATATTTGGAGTTTCAGCAGGAGTGGGTTACTGGCAGAGTGTGGGCACCTTGGGGAATCTAGAGGAGAAGGGGGTGTGTGGAGAGGATGGAGTCACTGAGCAAAGAGATCAGAGGGGGCACAAAATTTCAATTGTAGTGGTGTCTTCCCAAACACTGCACAATGTCTGCCATGTTTTACTGAAAAGGTGAAAAGCCTGATCTAGTAATGTCTCTGAATTAGATATTGTCAGGGGTGGTCTTACTTATGGGGCAGCCCAAGAGCCCGTGGTGGTGGGGGGGGGGCGGGGGGGGCAGGGGAGGAGGAGGAAGGGGAAAGGGGGGGGGGAGGTTGAGGGAGGATTGGGTGGTGGGTCAAAGATAGAATTAAGGCATTATTTCATTTTATAACTGCAGTGATGAAGTAGCTTTCTTTTCCTGTGTTAAGGTCAATGTTTAATGCAAAGTCGTCCTTCATAACACCGCTGGGGAGATGATGTGATGTTGCTCAGTTTAGTGCTTGGTTAGGTTAAGAACATCTTGTCCCATGCCCCCAACCCTTTCCCATCTGAAACTGTTAGGGATCCAGACTGGGATAATGGTGTCATGGCGGCATCACAGTGTTTTTTTTAAATACATAGTCGAGGCTTGTGGAAGAGCTCGAACAGTAAACGGATCAGGACGTAACAGAAAAACAACAGGACGCAAAACACACATACATGGGGTGGACAAAATGGATACAGAAGATCCTGTCTGCGACAACGAATTGATAGACCCATAGACTTGGCTTCAGCGCAGAATATTCCAATGATCTTGATGACCTTGGTTTCAATGGCGTCAAACTGAGCAAGATGTGAGGCAGGGGAGCCAGCCCAGAGGAGAGAGCTGTGGATGAAGGACTTGTAGGTGGATAGGAGATCTGGTGTGCCAAGGAATGACTTTGAACAACAGAGGATGTCCAATCGGCGGCTGGCTTTGGAGGCCAATTTTGAAATGTGATTTGCCCAATAAAAATCATGGCTGATAGTAAGACACAGGAGTTTTAATTACTGAACTTCCTCAAGAGGCTTGTTAAGAAAGTTGAAAAGATGGTTTGCCAGATGGTCCTTTCAGAGAGAGAGATACAGTGCATTCAGAAAGTATTCAGACCCCTTCACTTTTTTCACATTTTGTTATGTTGCAGCCTTATTCTGAAATCGTTTAAATTCATTTTTTCCCTCATCAATCTACACTCAATACCCCATAATGACAAAGAGAAAACAGGATTTTAGAAAGTTTTGCAAATTTAATAAAAAGAATAAACTGAAATATCACATTGACATAAGTATTCATACCCTTTGCTATGACACTTGAAATTTAGCTCAGGTGCCTCCCATTTCTCTTGATCATCTTTGAGATGTTTATACACCTTGATTGGAGTCCACCTGTGGTAAATTCAATTGATTGGACATGATTTGGAAAGGCACACACCTCTCTATATAAGGTCTCACAGCTGACAATGCATATCAGAGCAAAAACCAAGCCATGAGGTCGAAGGAACTGCCTGCAGAGCTCAGAGACAGGATTGTGTCGAGGCACAGATCTGGGGAAGCCTACAAAAAAATTTCTGCTGCATTGAAGGTTCCGAAGAGCACAGAGGCCTCCATAATTCTTAAATGGAAGAATTTTGGAACAACCAGGACTCTTCCTAGAGCTGGCCACCCAGCCAAACTGAGCAATCGGGGAAGAAGGGCCTTGGTAAGAGAGGTGACCAAGAACCCGATGGTCACTCTGGCTGAGCTCCAGAGATCCTGTGTGGAGATGGGAGAAACTTCCAGAAGGACAACCATCACTGCAACACTCCACCGATCTGGGCTTCATGGTAGAGTGGCCAGACGGAAGCCAAACAGTTCAATCTTGGTTTCATCAGACCACAGAAGCTTGTTTCGCACAGTCTGAGAGTCCTTTAGGTGCTTTTTTGCAAACTCCAAGCGGGCTTTCATGTGTCTTTCACTGAGGAGAGGCTTCCGAATCCGAAATGAATTTAAACGATTTCAGCAAAAGGCTGCAACATAACAAAATGTAAAAAAAGTGAAGTGGTCTGAATACTTTCTGAATGCACTGTCGTGAGAGTGTGAGATTTGTCAGAACTGAAAGATCTATTCCAAGTGTTTGACCGGATTATGGTTTGTTTAAGGACTGCAGTCTGCCTGTCTGAAGGATGAGCCGCAATTTTCCATGCTCATGAAACGTTTTGGTTCATTGGGCTTTCTACTGCAGGTGCATTTCAAATAATTAATTGAATTATCATAATCCGATAATTCCCAGTTTCTTTAGATATTTGCCAAAGGCGGATCCATAGAACCACTCGCTATCGGCAGGCACTTATTAGTATACTAATCCATGCTGTACCTGTGGGTTGCCACGTGTATGTACTGCTTTTGGGTGTTAAACCTGGCCAGGTAGGCTATGCACATGACAATATTATAAGTCATGTCACAAATTGAACTTGTCTGGAACTTGGTAGAGCACATACCTCCACAGCTTCTGCGTTGTATCCCACCGATAGGCAGGATCTGGATCCAGAACTGAACCAACATCGAATCGGCTTGTTCTTGTCACCTAACCAACTCATCTACCTATTTTTTTGTCTAGGCTCATGGAAGGGCTAGGACACATAACAGATCAGGAAACAACATAACAAAGAGAACAGCAGGAGAAAGGGGAAACGCCAATAACAGGTATGAGCGAGAAAGTAGACGGAGGCATATAAACAAGGGATGCAGGTGACGATGATGATTAGGGGAGAAAGCAATGAATGGACAAGATGGATAGATAAGGAAAATGTTGGGGACAGAGTACGGAGAGGGCAGAGGGTGTAAGACTCGAAAAGAGGTGGGAGAAGACAGAGAGACCACCGACCTATCGATGATGGTGAAGTGATAGGCCCATACACTCAGCTTCAATGTGAGAGATTCCAATGATCCTGAAAGCCTTGGTTTCCATGGCGTTAAGCTGAGAAAGATGCGAGGCAGGGGATCCAGCCAAAGCGGAGAGCAGTACTCAATCAAGCTTCAGATGAAAACCTTGTAGTTAGTAAGAGCTCAGGTGTGCCAAGGAAGGACTTTGCACAACGGAGGATGCACAGTTAGCATTTGGCTTTGGAGGCCAACTTTTAAATGTGCCTTGCCCAAGAAAGATCATGGCTGAGAGCGAGACCCAATAATTTGAGTGACTGAACCTCTTTGAGATGGTTGTTGAGCAAGTAGATGACAGGATTTGTGGAACAGTCCTTTTGGAGAGAGAGAGAGAGAGAGAGAGAGAGAGAGAGAGAGGGGGGGGGGGGGGGAGAGGGGGAGAGAGAGAGAGAGAGAGAGAGAGAGAGAGTGAGAGACTTTGACTTTTAAGCTCTTTTTATTATAAAAGTATAAAACAAGAGTACCACCAAAAGCAATTCAATCAGGGCAATCAGTAAAATCATAGCGAAGGAAAAAACAATCGGTGCACTGCAAACCCAGCAACAGAAAGGGTGCAAATACCAGAAAAAAACAAACACACGATAAGAAACACCCGCACTGTATCATACTGAAATTAACAATTTGTTTTCTTGGACCTCACAAATCCCTCCAACACACCAGGTCGCAACAAAATTAGCAAGGTCGTTTGCCGTTTGGACACAGCCAAATTCAAGCTTGAGCCTTGCTGACACCAATGAACTAAAAAACACCATAATACTGCATTCCTGCATGGGTCTGCCGCCCAGCTTCGCCTTCCGCGACAGGTATACGGCCAGTTTAGCAGTAGCGGTTAGGAACCCGAATACAGTGGATGTGGTTCCCTTTTTGGGAGGAAAGCCAAAGATGTAAGCTTTCAAAGAAAAGGTAACCTGCAATCTATGGGAAATAAAATTTAACCAATGAAACAAAGGAGAAAGTCTTTCACAATTAATGAAAGCATGAAACAAATCTTCCCTCGCCGGACAAAAGGGGCAACAGCCGGAAATGGGGGAAAAAAAACGGATGACAGCATTGGAAGGAACAATCCAGTGGGCCAAACGCCACTGAAGGTCACCTGTTCTTTTAGAAATAAGTCCAGCATACATTGTATCCCATAAAGGCTCAGAGGGGGGACCGGGAGGCAAGAGTCCTTTCCACCGGGTAACCCCAGCTAGAGGTGGGTCCCCAAGAAGAAGTTTCACACAAGACCTATAAATACTCTTGCTGCTCATAACATGGAAGGGGGGTGACCCTGCGCTCATGGGGGGCAGCTCGTTTGGGGTAAAAGCGACTCCTAATTTTGGGACTGTGGGCTCAACCTCTACGTCCTGCGTCCAATGTAGGCCTAGCTGGTGGCCCCTTCGGATCACCGCTCTTAGTACGTTCTCGATTTGCCTCCTGGAACGAACACCTGTTAGGTCCGCCAGCTCGTTCGCAGGCTTCCATCCCTGTCCAGAGTCGTGTCGGAGATGACACACTTTCAGGATGTTGGCCGCTATAAAATGCTGGCAGAAGTCGCGACTCCTCGGGATATCGGGGAAAAGTGGGTTGAAAAATAAAGGCTCATGTGCATACATGTTAGTGCCATACGAGTCTGTTTGGCGACTTATCGAAACGCCCTGCCAGGCATTCAAGAGGCTCTGATAAAAAACTGGGAGCAGAGATGTATCGGTGTGTTGAAGGTTGGTCAGGAAAAGTTCCTGTCCGTATCCGAGCCTCCCAGCTCGTTGAAGAATGGAGCAGGCTAAGGGCTTTCCTGGTAGGTGTTCTGCATAAAGCAAGCGTTGGATGGAGCGGAGCCGGAAGGCCAACAGGCGGCATTTCACATCGACTAGGCCGTGACCACCCTCGGCCAAGGGACAACATATGGCGCTGGGTCGAAGCCAGTGGTAGCCTCCCCAAAAAAAATCCACCAGTTTCCTCTGGATAGCTTGGAGCAAAACCTCCGGTGGTTGCAGGCAGATGAACCGGTGCCACAAAAGGGTAGTGACGAGGTTGTTGACAACTAGCGCGCGACCCTTATAGGAAAGGTGGGGTAGAGCTCTTTTCCATCGGCTCAAACGCCCGTCTACCTGGTCAATGATCCTGTCCCAATTGTTCTGGGCATACTGAGGAGGTCCGAGGAAGACGCCCAAATACTTGATGCCATCGTTTGCCCACACTAGTTCTGCAGGAAGGGGAGGTGGTGGTAATAACGGTGGCATAGGTAAGTCGTTTTTTGGAAAGGGGATCCACAGAGCCTTGCTTTTCCTCCAATTACACCTTAATGATGAGGCAAGGTTGAAGTCCGACAAACACTTTGCCATGGTGTCACTGTCGCATTTTCTTTTTATAATGACACAAAGGTCGTCGGCATAAGCTGACAGGGTCAAAGGTGGGTGTCCTGGAGAAAGGACAAGTCCAGGGATATCCTTTCTGAGGGCGATTAAGAGGGGCTCCAAGGCGAGGGCAAATAATAGACCTGAAAGTGGACAACCTTGCCTTACCCCTCTCTGAACCTTTATGGGTGGGCAAAATTCGTTGTTAACTTTGATCAAGCTGGAGATGTTTGCATATAACAAAGCTATGTAGGCTCTAAAATTAGCACCGAGCCCGCAAGCTTGTAACACATGACACAAAAACTCATGATCAATGCTATCAAAGGCTTTTGCAAGGTCAAGAAACACCAATCCAAAATCCTCTTCAACACATTTACCAGTTAACAAATCTCTGACTAGGAATATGTTGTCATAGATGGATCTGCCAGGGATGCCGCAACTTTGATCAGGTGACACCAGGTCCCCAATAACTGTCTTCAACCGGTTCGCAAGGACCTTGGAAAACAGTTTGTAATCCGTGCACAACAAAGAGATCGGACGCCAGTTTGACAGGTGTCGGAGATCGCCAGTCTTGGGTAGCAGGCAGAGTACTGCTCTTCTAAAACTGAGCGGTAATTCTCCGGATAAAAGAGATGCATCCAGAACATTGAGCAGCTCTGGGCCCAAAATGTCCCAGAATGCCGAAAGAAATTCGGCCGGTAGGCCATCGATGCCAGGGGCTTTTCCCGACTCCATCTCAGCGAGTGCACCGGATAGCTCTGGAAGGGTAATTGGAGCATCCAGTTCCAGACGTTGGGCCTCAGCCACAGAAGGAAGATGAGAGGTCAAAACATTCATCATTTCGTGAGAAACTGTTTTGGCCTTGAAAAGTTCAGAAAAGAAATCGATTATATTTAATCTTATATCACTCGGATTTGTTAGGATGTTCCCCCCTGGGTCCAAAACCGAAGATATGAGTCGTGCTGGTTTCTCTACAGTTTCTAGGTGAAAGAAAGCCTTAGTTGGGGTATCTGAAACCTTTATATTTTGTATTCTTAGCCGAACTAGTGTGCCCGCTGCTTTTTCATGGATCAAATCCCTTAATTGGGCCTTCTTCTCGAGTAGCAACCGATAGTTCACTGGGTTGCTCTCGTTGGCCAACTTGCTCTCTAACCTTAAGATGTCTGCTTCCAAGCAAGCCATCGTGATATGTTTTACATTGGTACAGTGCGAATTAAATTGTTGACAAAATACTCGAATTTGGGCCTTTAGGTTATCCCACCAGAGGCTAATTGAGGAGAAAGAAGATTTTTTAGTACTCATTTCAGCCCAGAAATCACGAAAGGAGTCTGTAAATAAACTATCTTCTAAAAGTTTAACGTTAAACTTCCAGTAACTATTTCTGCATGTGGGTCGAGGAAAAGAAAGATCTAAGGTTACCATATGGTGGTCTGAAAACAATGACGGAAAACAACCTGACGAGGCCGCGACGTTCTTAAAGGGTACATTTATGTACCAGCGGTCGAGTCTTGCCGAAGACACCCGGCCATTGGCACATCGACACCAGGTAAACTGGACTATGTTGGGGTGGTGCAATCGCCAAACATCCAGTAGACCGGCCGTCTTAAAGAAACGGGATAGGTCCGCATGGGACTCGGGGTGGGGTTCTGCCGAGTTTCTATCTTTCGAAGGGTCAAAGGTGCAATTAAAGTCACCACCAATGCACACACATTGGTCGAGGTCAACTGATTTCAGGTGGTTTACCATGGAAGTGAAGAAGGCCTTTCGGTCCCTGCTCTCACTAGGTGCGTACACATTGAAAATGGTACAGCGGAAGTTTTGATGTGCAAACTGAAGGTAAATAAGCCGGCCTTTTATGACTTCCTGAAACTGACAAGACTCAAAAGCTAGGCCTGGCTTTAGAAAAAACCCAACCCCAGCAGATGAGGCTGACAGATTGCTAAAATAGCATTGCCCTTTGAAAGTTTGGCACCAGTCATGTTCCACGTTAGGTGTGATGTGGGTCTCTTGTAGTAAAAGAACATTTGCCTTTTTACGGTCAAACAAGTTTTTGACTTGGGCCTGACGGAGGTGACTTGCACCCCCACCATTCATGTTTAAGGTCGCAAAGGAAATGTTTTTCATTCCGTGGTAATGAAATCGCCCTGTGCTTGGGAACACTCTGCACCTGCTCGGGTAACAAACTTTCTTAACCTGTGGAGTTGAGATTTCGTCAGGTCAAAATCCTCACGCGCTTTGATTATTGACTTTGCGGTGCACGTGAATGCAGCCAAGTCAGGGAAATAGTCTTTAATGACAATGTTGCGGTGACGATACGTTTCGTTAAGGAAGGTAAGAACGAGTTGAGGGGATACCTGCGAGTGACCTGTCATCGCTTGTGACAGCGCGGTTGCCTCAATGTCATCTTCGGACTCAGACACGTCAGATAACATGTCGTCGGGATCTGGGGTATTACCCGCTGCCCCCGCGGTCTTGTCTGGAGGCACCTTCACAAGTTTCTCAAGGTGTTCCCGAGAGCACTCGTTAACACTTTGGTGGATATTTGTTTCTGGGGTCGGAGCTTGGGTTTGAGATCCCGGCAAACTCAGATTTGCTGGCCCCGTTTGTACAGTGGGAACGTTTATTGAATCCTTAGTCTGCTCGGTATTTAAAGGGGGGGCAGGCGGAAAAACATTTCCCAGCTCGGAAATGGTAATACTTTCACTGGAGGTTTCGCACTCGGAAACTTCCAGGTGAGAGGTACAGATTTTATTTTTTGGCTCATTTACATAATGAGACTCACTGGTGTCATTGGCAACGGTATCCATGTTCTCAGTTAGTGAGGGAATGTCAGGGGGGCACTCGGACACATGTGCACCGGAAATGGTGCCGCCCATGACCGCCTTCTTTGCAGCACCAGCGAAACTGCTTGGCGCTGGTGCTCTTCGCTTTTTAGCAAACACTGTGGATTCTTCGTTCATGGGTTCGGGAAAGGGGGCACTGCTAGTTGTGTCAGTCGCATCGGTGGGTGTCATCACATTGGAATCGAAAAGCACCGGTGTGACAGACGACTCAGTCGGGGTGTCAGAAGGTACGGTCGGGGTGTCAGAAGGTACGGTCGGGGTGTCAGAAGGTACGGTCGGGGTGTCAGAAGGTACGGTCGGGGTGTCAGAAGGTACGGTCTGGGTGTCAGAGGGTACGGTCGGGGGGTCAAAGGGTACGGTCGGGGTGTCAGAAAGTACGGTCGGGGTGTCAGAAGGTACGGTCGGGGTGTCAGAAGGTACGGTCGGGGTGTCAGAAGGTACGGTCCGGGCGTCCGAAGGTGCGGTAGGGGTGACAGGAGATACGGTCCGGGTGACGGAAGGTACGGTAGGGGTAACAGGAGATACGGTCCGGGTGTCAGCGAGCATGGTCGGGGTGTCGCAAGGCGCGGTGGAGGGATTGGCCTTTTTGCAAGCCCTTTCGTTATGTCCCGGTTCACCACACTTCGGACAAGCGGCCCTAGGACAGAATCTTTTAACGTGTCCGAAATCTCCACAATTAAAGCAAGTTAAGGAGGCTGAGGAAGCATACATGTGGTATTCCCGATCATCCAACGATACTTTAAAGGATATATTTAAACCTGTATCGGCTCCGCGATCCGGGAGGATCATGTACACCTGCCTCCTAAAGCTCATTACGTGTTTAACACGATCGCTGCGACACCCGAGCGGGCTCATTGAGATTCGGGAAACAATTTTTCCATAACGAGACAGAACGGATAGGAGTTTTTCGCCTGGCACAAATGGTGGAACGTTGGATATTGTTATCTTGGTAGCTGGCGTATCCATAGGGGATACCGTTATATAATGACCCCCTTTTATGGTTAGACCGGTACTAACGACGTCATGAACGAGTTTTTCTTCTGACACGAAGACAACAAATTTCTGGTTCATTCTTGACGCCGCACGAACATTACCGTCTCCTATGATGGATCCCACGGCAAGGATAATGTCCTCAGTAGGAGCTCCTTCGGGCGGAACACATGCGAATGCGTGCTTACGCGTTAAATTTTCGAACGCCTCGTAACGAGAGCGTGTATTCGCCATACCGGCGAAATCCCCCCCCCCCCCCCCCCCTTGTCCGAACCGGACAAGAAGGTGTCAAACCTAAATAATCGAACTAAAGTAAATAATAAACGTGCGTTATAAGCACAAAAAAGGCTTACAAAGCGTCGTCAAAGCCAGTAGGCCGCACCCAAAATGGGCTCGCTCTCAATCCTCTCTCTCTCGAAGACAAGGGTACAGAACGGATGAAAACACGATGCCGAAGCACACAGGATGGAAAAGGAGAGGGAGGGGGGGCAGGGGAGGGCAGGAGAGGGGGGAAAACTCACAACGGACTCACCAAAACACCGAGCAGTTGCTCACAGCCGCCATGACGCCACACCCACCACAAACGGCCAGCAGGGGGCGCGAGAGAGAGAGTGAGAGAGAGAGAGAGTGAGAGAGAGAGAGAGAGAGTGAGAGAGGGAGAGAGAGAGTGAGAGAGGGAGAGAGAGAGTGAGAGAGAGTGAGAGAGAGTGAGAGAGCGAGAGAGAGCGAGAGAGAGAGTGAGAGAGACTTTTGACTTTTTAGACTTTTTATTACAAAAATATAAAAATACAAGCCAGTCGGTGAAGATACTATTCAATACAGGCACAATAATCAAAAATACAGAAAAGAAAAAGAGATAATGACAGGAAATCAAAACAGTACAATGAACTAGAAAAGAAAAACAACAACAGAAAAACCGACCACACACTGATTCAATCCCAACAAACCTACAAATAATATCAATAATTCATTCTCCTGCACCATGCAGATCCCATCAAAACACCAGATGTTCATAAACTCATCAATACATTTCTTTCTTCCAGAATCACAAAATTCAAGTTTGAGTCTTGCAGATATCAAGGCATTAAAAAAGAACAAGACATCACATTGCCCAATCGGCTTTCCTTTCAGTTTTTCCTTCCTCGATAAATAAATTGCCATTTTCGCCGTGGCCACTAAAAACAAAAACAACATATGTACATGTTCTTTCATATCATTGAAACCAAAAATAAATGATCGCAGAGAAAAAGTGATCTTCATTTTTCCAGCCATGTAGTTCAGCCATTGAAATAAAGGCACAAGCCTTGCACAATCAACGTACACATGGAACACATCCTCTGTGTAAACACAGAACGGGCAACACGTAGATATGGGCGCGAAATGACTCACTAATTTATTAGATGGAATGATCCAGTGTATCATTCGCCACTGGAGATCACCTGTCCTTTTGCTTACCAGCTTACTGTATACTGATTCCCATGCAGGCTCAGATGGGAGTCCTTCCGGCATTAGCCCTTTCCATCTGGCCACTCCATTTAACGGTGAGTTCCCAAGCAGAACTGCAGTGCATAACCGATACAGGTCTTTATGACTGCATTTCTGAAAAATGTTTTGTCCCTCACTAATTGGGGGCAAGTCTCCATGACTAGGCTGTACCAATAAACCAGGAAAATGCCAGTCATTGGATGTCACCAAAACTTCCTGGGTCCATCTTAGTCCAAGTTGGAAGCTTTTCTTTACTATTCCCTTTAGTATTCTTCCGATTATTCTGTTTGACCATATTCCAGTCATATCGGCTATCTCTTGCACCGTCTTCCACCCCCAACCAGAATCATGGCGGAGGTCCAACACTTTGATTATGCCCGCTGTAATAAAGTGTTGATAAAAGTCTCGGCTTCTTGGAATTGCAGGAAACAGTAGGTTGTAAAAAAGGGGTTCTTCCACAAACATGCTTGTAGCATAGGTTTCTTGCTGGCGACTAGTCGAAAGGCTTTGCCAGGCATTCAGAAGGCTCTGATAGAATGATGGTAGATGAGATGTGTCGACATGTTGGAGTTGGACTAAGAAAAGTTCAAGGCCATATCCGAGCCTGCTTGCTTTTCGCAGCACGTGATAGGCCAGAAGTCGGCTTGGCAGTCGTTCCTTGTACAGCAACTGCTGTATGGTACACAGCCGAAAAGCCATGATACGACTTTTTATGTCGATCAGTCCCTGGCCACCTTCAGACAAGGGGCTACATATGACATTTGGTAGTAACCAATGGTGACCACTCCAAAAAAAATCCACGAGTAGCCTCTGCACTGCCTTTAGTAGTGCCTCTGGCGGCTGAAGGCAGATAAACCTATGCCACAGGGAAGAAGCCACCAAATTATTCACCACTAGAACCCTGCCTTTGTAGGAAAGGTGGGGCAGAGCTCGTTTCCACAGTCCCAGTCTTTTTTTGACATGCTCAACAATCCCGTCCCAATTTTTGAGGACGTAATGTGGAGATCCCAGGAAAACCCCAAGGTATTTGACTCTGTCTTCCACCCATTTTAACTTTGTTGGTAGATGCACAGGTGGTACCAGCACTCTTCCAGGTGGAATGTTCTTGAGACAGGGAATCCATAAGGCCTTACTCTTGTCCCAGTTACACTTCAAAGAAGAAGCGAGGCAAAAAAGATTTAAACATTCAACAAGTGCTGGGATATCACTCTCCTTCTTAACAACCACACAGACATCATCTGCATAAGCCGATACAACTACTGAAGGACTCCCAGGGGATACAGTCACTCCTGAAATATTTTTCCTAAATAAAATTAGGAGTGATTCCATTACCAAGGAAAATAACAACCCAGAAACCGGGCATCCTTGTCTCACCCCTCTTTGAACCTGTACCGGAGAGCTGAGTTCATTATTTATTTTAAATAAACTAAATATATTGTTGTACAACAAAGTCACGTAGGCCCTAAAATTGACACCAAAGCCACATGCTTCTAGCACCCGATACAAAAAAACATGATCCACACTGTCAAAAGCCCTTTCTAAATCCAGGAATATTATCCCAAAATCTTTTTCCAAGCAATCACATTCCATTAAATCTCTAATCAAAAAAATATTATCATAAATAGATCTGTTTGGGATGCAGTAACTCTGATCATGGTGGACTAGATCACCGATTACCGTCTTCAACCGACTGGCCAACACTTTTGACAATATTTTGTAGTCCGTACATAATAACGAGACCAGCCGCCAATTCTTTATCTGTCGTAGATCCCCAGTCTTTGGAATCAGCGACACCACTGCTCTTCTGAAGCTTAGTGGGAGTTCTCCAAGCACCAAGGATGATTCCAGGACATTCAATAATTCAGGGCCCAAAAGGTCCCAAAAAGCCAAGAAAAATTCTGCCGGTAGGCCGTCAATCCCAGGAGCTTTCCCCGAGTCCATTTCACCTAGGGCCTGCGTTAGCTCAGGCAAAGTAATTGTTGAATCCAGGCCCAGGCACTGAGGCTCAGTTAGGGATGAAAGGTGAGAAGTTAAAAATTCCATGGTTTGCTCACAAACATTTTGTTTTGCATAGACTTTTGAAAAAAACTCTCTAATGCACAACCTTACATCTCCAGGGTTGGCAACCATGTTTCCCCTAAAGTCTTGTACAGAGAAAAGGGTTTTGGGTGACTTATTTACAAAATCCATTTGGAAGAAAGATTTACTCGGGGTGTCTGATACCTTTAAATTGTTTATTCTTAATCTAATTAACAGGCCTGCTGCTTTCTCCTGAATCAGCTCTCTCAGTTGAGCCTTCTTTTCAACCAATAACCTGTGGTCTCTTCTGATATTATCTTTAGCCAGTTTACACTCTAACCGTATAATATCAGCTTCTAAACAAGCCATTGTTATATTTTTTACGTCAGTTCCATTTGAAACAAACTGCTGACAAAACACTCTAATCTGAGCTTTTGTGTTATCCCACCATAATGCTAAAGAAGAGAAAGAGGGCTTTCTTGAAAGTTGGATGACCCAAAAAGCACGGAAGGCGTCTTTAAACAAAGCATCTTCGAGAAGACTGGTATTGAATTTCCAGTATGCACTTTTGCATAAGGGTTGAGGGAAAAAGAGGCCCATGGTAACTAAATGATGATCAGAAAACAAAGATGGAAAATGATTTGGAGAGATAACCGCATTCCTGAACTGTGAGTTTATGTACCAACGGTCAAGTCTAGCGAAGGTCATTCTCCCATTGGCACATCGTCCCCAAGTATACTCAGATTTGTTGGGGTAATGCAGTCTCCATGCATCTAGCACACCCACTGCCGAAAAATAATTTAAAAAATCAGTACTACCTTCGGGATGAGGTTCTGCTGTATTTCGGTCTATACTGGGTTTAAAGGTGCAATTAAAGTCACCCCCCATGCAAATACAATTATTGAGATCTATCGACTGCATGTGTCGAATTAAAGATGAAAAGAAAGCTCTTCGTTCCACACTCTCACTTGGTGCATAAACGTTGAATAGTGTAAACCGAAAATTATTAATGACCAGTTCCAATGAAATAAACCGGCCTTTAATCACCTCCTGGAAGAGGCATGACTCAGGTACTAGGCCTGGTCTGAGTAAAAAGGCTACACCAGCAGAAGAAGAAGACATGTTACTAAAAAAACATTGTCCTTTAAAGAGGTGACACCAGTCGTACTCCCCATTTTGAATTATATGGGTTTCCTGGAGTAAGAGTACATCCACTTTCTTGCGCTCAAATAAACTTTTCACCTGAACCTGGCGGTTTTGGCTTGCACCTCCGCCATTCATATTTAAGGTTCCAAAGGTGATTTTTTTCATGGATTATCAAAAGGCGTGAGCGGTTGCTGGGAAATCTCGCTCCCTGCTTTTGTAACAGCCTTTCTAAGCCGATGAAACAGCGACCTTGTTAAATGAAATTCATCCGGCCTCCTAATTATGTCCTTTGCAGCCTGGATGAATGAAATTAAATCAGGAAAATGATCTTTTACAATCACATTTCGGTGTCGGTAGGTGTCATTCAGAAAAGAAATAACAAGTTGAGGGGCTATGGATGACTGATCTGATGAAGATTGAGACAACTCAGTCATCTCAACTTCATCCTCTGAATCTGACAAATCAGAAACAGCTCCACCCGGGTCACATATATCAGTCTGCACAGTCACCATTTTGATTCCAGCCAAGTCCGAAGATTTGCTGGAATGTTCTATGGTAGAGTCATCCTCACTCTGGTACCCGGGACATTCAGCAGGAGCTGAAATCTCGGCTTCACCCTCCTGCAGGGAGATGTTCACTGGCTCAGTTGACGCACCAGTGTCATGATTTAGATCTTGCATTGGTAAAGAGGAGCTTGGAGCTGAGACATTCCCAATCCGCTCGGTCTCAGCAGGTAGTGAAGGTGGCGGCTCATTAATGAGCTCACCATCATCTTTAGTCTCGCCATCTACTTTTTCTCCCAGGTTTTCGGTGCTGCCCGATAATGTTTCAGAATTAATTAATTCAGGTTCCTTCTCCCTGGTGTCAACACAGCTTTTGGACACCTGAGAAAGACGTTCCAGGGCGTCTGCACCCACACTCTCTTTATCCAACACTACCTTTTTCAAAGTAATGTTGGAGTTACAAGCACCAGGTGCTCTTCGTTTTTTTGTCACCACAATGGGATTTTCTTCCATCTCCTCACTGCACGTAGCATCTGCCACCACAGGTGGGTTATCTGGGGTTATTTCATTATTTACCGAATCAGCGGTGTTGTCGTTTTCACTAAGACGAACAGGAGTATTATCCCTACTCCTCGAGTGCGAGGGAGCGGCGGTAGGAACCGTTCGGGTATTTCGGTTTACGTTGTTTCGTACGTTAGAGACCGGGGTGTTATCTCTTTTACAATCAGCGTCACTATGACCTGCTTCACCACACCGTACACACGATACCTTCGGACAAAACCTTTTCACATGGCCAAAAGCTCCGCACTGAAAACATGTTAATGAGGCCGATGACGCATACATCTGGTACTCATGGTTGTTCACCTTTACCTTGAACGTGATGTTTAACCCCGTGTCATCGCCTCGATCTGGAAGCACCATATACACCTGCGACATAACGCATTATATCATAACGTTATGTTCACGTCATGGTTTACGACATGGTTGTAACATAACGCATTACATCATGACGTTATGTTCACGTCATGGTTTACGGCATGTTCACGACACCATGACGAATAAACGGCAGTCCGTTGGCCCGCCATCTTGTTGACTTGTTTGTGTCTGAATAACCAAACGTTACATGGTGTCAGAAGTGGTTTTCATCGACGTTCCACGCCGAAAATGAAGCGAACGAGTGATGAAAATATCATTCTTATATCTACGTAGACAAGAAAGTCATTTGTGCATTATTGGTCCTCCTTTTGCTCGTTGAGGTTCGCATGCGCCCCGCGAATCCTACAAACACGGGATCCGGCTGCGTCAACCGTCCACGTCGTTGTCAACGCATGTGAGTTGCACTATTTTGTCGCCATGGCGGATGCTTCAGAGAAGCCACGTATGAACTGGCAAGCGTCAGATCTTGAGAAGGAGTTCAGACGTTTTAAACAACATTGTGTGTTTACGTTCAACGGACCGTTATCCACGGCCACGGAAATTGTCAAAGTAAACTATCTCATGACATACATAGGCGACAAAGGCAGAGAAATTTACAACACATTCACATGGACTCCTGCAACCGAAGGTGTGCCTGCAGAAAATGAAACCTTAACTGGAGTACTTGACAAGTACACTGCATACGTGGCTCCCAAGAAAAATGAAATCAGAGCAACAGTAAACTTCAACAGGCGTAAACAGCTGCCCGGTGAACGCTTTGACAACTTTGTAACTGACCTGCGGCTGCTGGTGACAGACTGTGGATATGGCGTCAACACGGACCGCATGCTGCGGGATGCCATTGTCCTGCGATCCGCTAATCCAGCGGTGACTGAACGTTGCCTTCAGGAAGGAGACGAGCTCACACTGAACAAGGCCACCAGCATCGGTCAGAACTACGAGACCTCACAGGAGAGCTTGCGAGTTATTGCTGCGGACGAAGACAGTAAGGTGTATGCCATTAACAAACAGCAGCCACCCCGTCACAAGACACCCACCAGAAAACAGTGGACAGACAACCAAAACTGCTGGTACTGCGGATACTCATCATCACACTACAAGTGTCCCGCCAGGGAGGCCCCCTGCAAATTCTGTAAGAAGGTAGGCCATTTCGCCCGTGTGTGTAGACAGAAGTTGAAAGAGCAGTCAAGATCTGCTGCGCATGCTGTTGATTGTGACTACGAGTCTGATGACACGACCCTGACGCACAGTGTCAACAACATTCATGGAACAAATGCAGCAACAGAATGGTGGACTGATGTCAAGATTGGAACAAAGGTCGTGAAGACACAGATTGACACAGGTGCAACAGTATCCATAATGCCGCTTGAGCTGTTTCACAGTCTAAAGACCCACATGTCATTGTCTGCCACCGATAGCAAGTTAAAGAGTTATTCGGAGCATGACCTTGCTGTTGAGGGATGCATCACATTGCCTGTGACGCACAAACAAAACACTGTTGACGTCAAGTTTTATGTCGTCAGAGTAAAGCAACGACCACTTCTCTCCGGCCAAGCCAGCACAGCACTCGGGTTGATTGAGAGAATTCACAAGGTCAGTGACCTTAGTGATTATCCTGATCTTCTCCACACAACAGGTGTACTGCCAGGCAAGTATTCTCTGAAAATCGACCCCACTGTGCCCCCTGCTGTCCATGGACCACGTCGGCAACCAAAAGCTCTGTACGACAAGGTTAAAGCCAAGCTAATAGAAATGCAAAAAGATGGGCACATTGCTCGTGTCACTGAACCGACAGACTGGGTGAGCTCCATGGTCACCGTAGTTAAGAAAGACAAAATCAGAATCTGCATTGACCCAAAAGACCTAAACAAGGCAATTAGGAGAGAACACTATTACATTCCAACAGTTGAAGAAGTGGTTGCATCAATGATACCAGGTTCAAAGTATTTCTCTGTACTTGACGCCAAATCCGGATTCTTACAGATCCCGCTCACATATGAGTCCAGTCTTCTCACCACCTTCAACACCCCAATTGGCCGTTTCCGTTGGCTGAGGCTCCCTTTCGGGGTCCGATCCGCTCCTGAAATCTACCAGCGTATCATGGACAACATGCTGGAGGGCATCGAAGGCGCTCGTGCCATAATGGACGACATTTTGGTGGCGGGTAGGACCCCAGAGGAACATGACTCCATCATGCGACAAGTTGTCAACAGAGCTACAGCTTTCAACCTCAAACTCAACTTTGACAAATGTCATGTGAAACAATCATCCGTGAAATATGCAGGGCATATTTTGACAGGGAGTGGTCTGAAACCTGATGATGACAAAGTGAGGGCAGTGAAAGCAATGCCAGAGCCCAAGAACAAAGAAGATGTCCGAAGAATACTTGGCTTCATCCAGTATTTGGCAAAATTTCTACCAGAATTAAGTACAGTGGATGCACCACTTCGTGCCCTATTGCCCAAAGATGTCCTCTTCCATTGGGACAAACCTCAAGCCGAGAGCTTTGAAAAGATGAAACAGTTGTGCTGCAATGCACCGGTGCTGGCCTATTACGACGCCAAGAAAGGCTGTACCATTCAATGTGATGCCAGCAGTTACGCTCTCGGAGGAGTGCTTCTGCAAGATGACCACCCTGTAGCATATACATCCCGTGCGCTCACACCGACTGAGCAGAGATACTCGCAATTGGAGAAGGAAATGTTGGCCATTGTACATGCCTGCAAGAAGTTCCATTACTACATATTTGGGACATCAAACATCACCGTCGAGTCCGACCACAAGCCGTTGCAGTCAATTCACACCAAGCCCCTACTAGCAGCACCTATGAGGCTACAATCAATGCTCCTGAAGTTGCAGCCGTATGACTTGACAATCACGTACAAACCAGGGAAGGACATTCCACTGGGCGACACCCTGAGCCGTGCTAACCTCCCAGATACTACAGCCCGTACAGGGCAACCCTCGCCAGTCACACACACGCCATCCTCTCTGCCGCCTGAACAGGGTCAGAATCCTCTCACCACGAAGTCAGGCCGCGTCATCAACAGACCCAAACATCTAGAGGATTATGTGACAAACTGAGGGCAGACTAACCCTTCTTCTAGCACCTTGTAACTCAGGGTAGTCTACCCCTGTTTTACTGTTGTGACAGTATGTTCTAAATGTTTACACTTATTTTGTTCATGTTCGTTCATGCATCAGCTACATCTTTTATTACTTGCTGTGCCATGCTTCACTTAATTTTCCGTTTGTTGTTTGTCAAAGGGAGATGCGACATAACGCATTATATCATAACGTTATGTTCACGTCATGGTTTACGACATGGTTGTAACATAACGCATTACATCATGACGTTATGTTCACGTCATGGTTTACGGCATGTTCACGACACCATGACGAATAAACGGCAGTCCGTTGGCCCGCCATCTTGTTGACTTGTTTGTGTCTGAATAACCAAACGTTACAACACCTGCCGTCTGAAGCTCATCACGTGTTTAACACGTTCATCCTGAGACCGGAGCGGAATCATTGTGATTTTCGACACAGCTGTTCCGTATCGGGACAAAACGGACATCAGCTGGTTGCAGGTTATAAATGGGGGTACGTTAGATATGACGACCCTCATCGACGGAGTGTCCATAGGCGACGCCAAGACAAAGAGACCTGTCTCTGTGGTTAAACCCGCACTAACAACATCGTGAACGAATTTTTCATCGGACACAAATACAACAACTTTTTGATTCATTCTCGACGCTGCTCGTACATTTTCACAACCGATTATTTTCCCCACCGACAACACAATGTCCTCAGTGTAAGTTCCTTCGGGTGGAACACACACAAATGCATGCTTCCTTGTTAAGTTGTCGAACGCCTCTAACCGAGAGCGTGCATTCGCCATCCCAGCGAATTAACACCCCCCCCCCCCCCCCCTTGTCCGAACCGGACAAGTAGGTACCAAACCGAAATAAATCAAACTAGAATAAATAATAAACGTGCATTATAAGCACAAAAAAGGCTTACAAAGCATCGCCGAAGCCGGTAGGCCGCACCCAAAATGGGTCCGCTCTCAAACCTCTCTCTCTTGAAGACAAAGGTGTGGAAAGGATGAAAACAAAATGCCAAAGTACACAGGATGGAAAGGAGAGGGAGGGGGGGGGCAGGGAAGGGCAGGAGAGGAGGAAAACTCACAAAGAACTCACTACAACACAGAGCAGTTGCTCACCGCCGCCATGACGCCACACCCACCACAAACGGCCTGCAGGGGGCGAGAGAGAGAGTGAGAGAGAGAGAGAGAGTGAGAGAGTGAGAGAGAGTGGGAGAGAGAGAGTGAGAGAGAGAGTGAGAGAGAGTGAGAGAGAGAGAGTGAGAGAGAGTGAGAGAGAGTGAGAGAGAGAGAGTGAGAGAGAGTGAGAGAGAGAGAGCGTGAGAGAGAGAGTGAGAGAGAGAGTGAGAGAGAGAGAGAGAGAGTGAGAGAGAGTGAGAGAGAGAGTGAGAGAGAGTATGTGTGTGGGATTTCACAGGATTGAAAGACACGTTCCAAGTGTTTGACCAGTTTGTGATTTTGTCAAGGTCTGAAGAGAGGGAAGAGGCTGCTGCCTGTCTGTCAGAAGGATGAGGGATATCACGACAGAGAGTGGAGTCATCAGCAAAGAGATAGAGGTTTTTTGGTCACATCATATTTGTCATATTTTAAGCTAGTTTTGTCATAACTTATCCACAACTTTTTTTAAATTGAATGTTATATTTTAGGAGTCGCGGAAGGCGAGAGAACGAGGCCATTCGTAGGGTTCGAAGATGGTTTATTGTAACAGCAAGATCCAGCACACTAAACTCGAACGGAAGTCAGCATGCTTATATAAAGCCAAAAGCCCTCTTCGGAGGGCGTGGCTCCGGCAACTGCGCGTGCATCACGTCCGCACAACCACAAGTCCAACAGGCCCGTGCACGTGTATTATGCCCAAATAAGGTAATCACATAAGGTAACCGCCACATGCGGTTACCTGCACATAAGGTAACCGCCGCAATATGTCCTTTTAGGCCTCATATATCAATGGTGAAGAATCACTGAAATTTTTTTTTAAACTCTACAATCCAGATCTGGGTTCAGATCTTCACCAAAATCTAATAATTTCATAATTGTCACTCTCACAACCTCTCCACCAAATTTCGGCTTAATCCGTCCACAACATTTTGAAATATCCTGTTCACAGACAAACAAACAGGGGTGAAAACATAACCTCCACCCACCTTCAATGGCAGAGGTAATAACAGTGGATGAAATCTTTATTAATCCAAAAAAGAAAGTCATGTCATGTAATCATTATTTTAATATAAACGTGAGTGAACATCAAACCGATTGGCATCGATTCATGAGTAAATAAAATTTGACCAATCAAAAAAAACGAAAGCACCTGTCCAATTTCAGATTCAGTTCTTGTTATAAGATCGACAAACCAGTATTCAAATGACTCGGAAAAGAGATATGTTGGGCGAATGCCTTCCTTAAATGATATTACATATTTTTGACAGCTGTAAAGTTCAAGGATATAGCATTACATTTACTCCATCAGATGAAAAGTTGAGCAGATGTAAGTGATAGACTTTCGGCAAAGTCAAGTGACAGGCTTGAAACTGCAGTGCCGAATCTAAGAGACGTGCAATTTAAAAACAGACATTTCTGTCTGCTTTGAAGGTCTAATTGCATACAACAAATCAATTCGACACACTGCAACAAAGATTCCGCATTGCTTTTGTTAGACAGAGGCTTGAAGTTAAGAAAAAAAAAGTCAAGCAATCAATGAATAGATGACCGCCAGTGGCACTGATTTCCGTGCAGTCTTTTGACAGGGTGACAGCTTTACGACGCAAGCAACAGCGGGCCTATGCCCATTAACCAGACAAACATTTGAATATTGTTACAGTACATATCACAACAGCTGTTGCATTTGGAACTTTCTCCAGAATATACATTTGACCCAAAAAGTTAAGGGAAAACCATTTAAAATAGTTATCCAATGGCAAAAACCTACTTATCACGAAGGGCTAGATTAACTTATTTGCTTAACCTGCCATTCAAAAAGTAAAGCAAACAAGTCAAGAGACGACGATGGTTCACGAGCGAGCGGTATTCAATGACAAAGGACGGACTGTAACCGAAACAGGCCCGGACAGGTCAGGCCCAGAAATGTCAAAACGAAGGTTACTGACCTTGAAATGAGATAGAAAATAATGTATAATCAGTTATGAGGTTAGTTAGCTACACAATACCGAAAATTCGGTGAAAAATGAAATGAAAAAAAATAAATAATAATAATAATAATTTTTAAAAATGGGGGGGGGGGGGTGGAAATGAAAAATCGAACTCCATGGGGCTAGACACATGACATTGGCCTAACCAAATATCGAAACCCCTGTCAGATTCCACCAAACCCCTCGGAGAAGATGTAGCTTGAACTCGATTACCCCCTAAAAAGACATCTTTTTCGGGCGTGGCTCCGCCCACAATGGTCGCAATACGCCCACTCGAGGCAGGACACAACTAGATCATGATATCAACCTCCCACCCAAATTTCATCAAGACCGGATGATATCATCGGGTAGTTATGCTGCGGACAGACAGACACACACAGACAGACGCACACACATCACGAATATAATGGTCACTTGATAACTCGTGAACGAAAAATATGCACTTGGTGAAATACACATTGAAACAACTCACACTCATCATTTACAGCTGCACTTTACTTTTTCAAGTTGATACTCTAGTGAAACTACATGGTATTCATAGAATACTTACACTGAACAGTCAACTTGGTGTGAATCAACTCTTCTGTTTTTGAATTATTTTTTTCTTTCATCCAATATGGCTGCCAGACAACGTGAGTGATGACATCATAAATTTATATTCTCTAATATAATTGTTGCATAGATCACGCTCAAGAAATTTCAAACTGATCAGACTAAGCGTTGTCCCTGTCAAATTATGACGTCATAATTAAAGCACCAATGACGTCATTATTAACAACACTTATTCCCAATGCGTTTTTTTTTTTACAATGAGCCATGTTTCAATTTTTTCCATGGAACAGTTTTGGAGATATAGAGGTGCAAAGTTTTTCGATTTTTCCAAGACAGAGTCTGTACCATGTGACCTATGATGTCATAATTATCATTAGAAATTCTACCTGTGGAGGCATTCCTATTGTCAAAATTTAGTGTCCATCGGACTAACAGTTGCAGAGAATTTTTTTTTGCATACTGATCAGATCGAGCGTTGTACTTGTCAAAATATGACGTCATAATGAAGGCACTGATGGCATCATCATTAACATATCCTATTCCCCATGGGGAGTACTTGGAAATGAGCTTTGTTTCATTTTTTCCGTTGAGCAGTTTCAGAGATATAGAGGTGTAACTATTTTCCAAGATGGCGGCCGAACCACCTGACCTATGACATCATAATTATGAATAAAAAATTATAGCAGCGGAGGTGCCCCTATGGTACAATTTAGTGTTAATCGGAACAACGGTTGCCGAGAAAATGAATTTTAAAAATACAGACACGCACACACGTACATACGCCACACATAATCAACCAAATGCCTAACCCTGCTTTTCGCTTCGTGGGCGCAGGGTAACAATTCATGAGCAGTGAACACTTTCGGGAAGGAAGGGGAGTTAACTATGGCATGAAGGGATTTACTTGACCCAGTAAATGTCAATTCACAGCAGGCTTATTCCCTCAGCATAACTTGCCATATCAATAATAGAACAGAAAGCATAGCACAGAGTAACCTCTGCTGACCAAAAGGCACGGACGTTTCACTGTGGAACTAGCAACAGTGTTCTAACATTTTTGAAATGTAACATTGCATGTAACATCCACAAGCGAGTGCTGGCATATGAGACAGCCATCATAATATTCCCTACGAAAGGCCACAAGGATGTCAGTTTCTAGTCAGATCTGATTTCATTGAGAATTCCTCACAAAAAAAAACAAGAACTATTAAACTTTTCACAGAGATACCTCGTTCAGGTAACCAAGGGTTACAAACCCCTACAGAGGATTCTTATGTTGTCACCCTTGGAAAGATTATAAGTAGGGATGGGGAACATTAGATGGTGGTGTACTGCCAACTTGAAGCCCTTTAGATAAGAGTTATCATTGTGTACAATCTATATATATAAAACACAGTTTGTGTGTGTGTGTGTGTGTGTGTGTGTAATGTTACCGATAGACTCCGAAACGGAGAGGCTTACGTGCTTGATATTTGACATAGACATGGCCATTGAGCCTGGGACGAACATGGCCGAACTCAAAATATTTGACGATCCATATTTTTTATTCATATTTACCTCAGCGCATTTCAGCGAAGTACCCGCTAATCTCAGCCGGTGTCAGAACAGCTCGCTGATTCGCTCAGAGCGATCACGTGATGTTCCATCCCCGCCGCACGCCGCTAGACTGATTCGCTCAGAGCGATCACGTGATGTGACCATTGCCATTCACTCCACATTGGTGGAGATGCAGTTACCGGGCGCCATCTTGGTTGGCATTCGATGCTGGGCGATGGTGATTTCCATCACACGTTTGCACGTAATTCAGAGCGAAAAGCGATCGTGTTTTGTGTCGATTTTTGTCGATTTTGTGCGATATGAATTAAATGTCTTTGATAGGGACCGGTAATTCCGCCAGGGGCGCTGCGCGCACTACTTACGTCAGGCTGTGCATGGCACTCTGTGAGTGTGACCGCCGTTGCGGTGCAATGCTTTGCGGGCAAATCGTTTTTATGCCATGGTATGTCATATTTTGGACTTAACCACTCTTCATGACTGATCATGTGACATCTACACACTCATGGCTACCACCGAGACGGATCCTGGTTTCACGTGAGTAATATTTACCATATTTGCTCGATTTTTGAAACCGATGCATGCAAATATCGTATCTATACCACACCTAAAATATTTTTTAGAAAGAATAAGCACATCTCCCCTTTGAAAGTGCCCCCTGAAGTGTGTCCAGGTGGAATTTCTAAGTCGTAGGTCTTAGCAACTCTCAGCAATCTTTTACCGCATGGATTTATCTCGAGTATTTACTAAACTGTGCTAAGTTGAAGTTGCGTACATATTTCAGCAGTTTTCAATGTAAATCGGTGTAATGTAACCTCCCCCCTCCCCCCTACCCTCCTAACCCTCCCCTCCCCCCCTTACCCCTCCCCCCTACCCCTCCCCTCTCCCCCTCCCCCTCCCCCACCTTCCCATCCCTCACCCTCCCCATCCCCCCCTCTTCTCCCCTCTCCCCCTCTTCTCCCCTCCCCCCCCTCTTCTCCCCTCCCCCCCGTTCCCCTCCCTCCCCTCCCCCCTCCCCCGCCCGGCAATGCCGGGTACTTCTGCTAGTGCTTTATACAGAGCATCCGTTCTGCTGTAGTAATTTCTTAGAAAAGGGTTACAATGGATGGGTCGCTACTCCAATGCGGGATACTCAACCGAGTGAGCAGGCCTTTGGCTAGAGTGCCAGCAGTAGCTCGCCTACACTTCACAAAGGACACCATCCATCAACTAATGCTGCCCAGTTGCTTTCGGTTCTGGGTCTGAGTATATTGGACGTTGGCTTATGCGTGCCTACTTGCACTTCATCAAAGCTAAGTTTCCAGACCAGATCCATCATGACTTTCTCGTATCGCTTTATCCCCGTGTTGTTGGTGGAATTTTCATTCAATTTTCCATACCTTGTTGTCGTGTATTGTCAAATTTGTATCCTTGTAAATGACTGGCCGTGCTAGTGGGCATGCCAATTTTGTCTTTGCACTGATGTCACATGCATTGTTCCACTTTCTTTATTCTAAATGCTCTCAACTTTATCCTATTTACTCCTCCGCACATCAAAAAAACAAAAACATTTCACCCTCCCAAAAAAACAAAACTCACAAACTCATTCTGCCTTGTAAAAATCACATTTGAAATAACATCCCTCCTAATCATACTAAAATATGCAATTTGGTGTCTGTCTGTCTGACCGCAATACATTAGGTCGTTACTTATCCAATTACAACCGAACTTGACAGGAGGACAAACCAATGGTCACACGATGGAGTTTGTAGCGACTTCATTTTCCCACTTCCCAAAGCGGGTTTTTCACCTTGGGCGAAATCTGTGTTAAGATGTATATCCGTCTTAAAATAGCTAATTGTGGCGTTTTTCCAAGGTCACTTCTAATAACAAAAGTTAGAACAACACCTTGATAACAGCGTACTATTAGTGTTATTACAAAACATTAATCCTAATAATATCCAGTCTCCCAAGGGGATTTTCCTTCTTAGACAAACGCAGTGTTAACGTGAATAAATAACTTATGTCGTTTCATGGGGCAAGTCTACCAGAAGTAAAAAATATTATGAACCACAAACATATATGAGTACCTTTTAAAACAATCACTACTGCTGTTTAACACAAAACTGAAAGAAATCTGGAGGAATCCTGACATCTTTGAGGTATCATATGCTTATCACGTCAACCACAGAGTAGCGGACCAGAACCTAGATCTACTGTAATCTATATACCCCAGAGAGTTAGCATGAGGCTTCCTGCCACTCCCATAGGGGGTTGAACTCGTTGAGTAAATTTGCTTTTTCATTTAAAAGTAATTATTAACATTTTAAAATGCTTCATTTATCTTATCTCTCTGTCAGGAAGACCACACATGTTCTTCTTATTTTTCTCAATATATTCTTCATCTTTCTTCTTCACAAGGTTTCCTTCCCAAACCTGTCAAACTCACAAATGCTCATCCCATCAACCATAACCCCATACTTACAGCATGGCTTTCCTCCATGCCTTCAACCTTATTTCCCATCATTTCCCCCCTCTCATGATGTCTGTATTCATGTTTGTTGCGGATCATGAAAATTCCAGTTTACAGAGGTTGCCTGCACACGACCATCAAGTCCCCTTCATGGCCATTAATGGTGTCAAACACCTTCGTGTCAATACCCTCCCCTTCATTATTTCCTAGATAACTGCATCCTCCAAACCCCCGACCCGTTACCCATGTCTCCCTCTTTAGCATCTCTCCACTGTCACCCCTTTCTTCTTCACCCTCACACCACCCTCATCCCAACCATCATCTCCAACACCCCACCACTCCCATCCCTCCATCACTCCACCTCCTCCCAAATTCCCCTTTCCCTGTGAGCTCTCTGCTTCCCGTCACCTTACCATTTTTCAGGTTCCACCTTGCCTCACCCCCTCTTCAAGTTCACCACCCCTTTCTGACCTCAATCTGTGAACTTCCAGACCCAGCTTTCTGACAATGGCAAATCCTTCCTTTAATCCAATGAGCTAATCTCAGATCATCAATTCAGATTCAAAAGGGTCCCTTGGGCATGCATGCTTCTTCTGTTTTCCCAATAAGGAATGGAGGCACCCAGTCAGATAGGAGATAAGGGCCATCTCTATAGACATATCTCCAGCATTCAATACAGTCTAGCGCCCCACCTTGCTCTCCAAAGCCTCTTCCTATGGCATCCAAGGCCAACTCCACACATGGCTCACTGACCTCCTTTCCTCTAGTAGCCAAACGTGGATCACAACAGGATCCTATCATCAACTCTCCCTGTCAAGGCTGTCCAAATGCCTCAAGGCAATGTTCTGAGCCTCCTCCTATTCCTAATCTTCATCAACAATCCCTCTGACTCTCTGGAAAAACCTTGTTATCTCTGTACTGCTGAGTCAACCCTTTGCCGTAACATCGCTCATCCTTTAGGTAGACCTGCAGGAGCTTTATCACTCTCTGCAGACCTTGATAGAATCACAAGGTCTGCAGAGAGTGATAAATCCTGGGCAATATGTCTTTCAATCATGACAAGTCTGACATTCTCACTATGTCTCTCTGAAAGGACTACCTGACAAACCCTCCTATCTACTTTCCAATCCTCTTGAAGAATTTCAGTCAACACAGCTTTTGGGCCTCACTATCAGCCATGATCTTTCTTCGGCAAACCACACTTCAAAGTTGGCCTGCAAAGCCAGTCACTAATTGGCCTTCTCTGTCATGCAAAGTCTTTCCTTGGCACACATGAACTCGTATCCATCTAGATGGAGATCTGTTCTCCCTTCTGGGCGAGTGCCCAGAGAGGCTTTGTGAAGCTGAGTCTACGGTGCTATCACTTTCACATCGTAGACAGGAAGATGTGGTCTCTCTGTCTTCTGCTGCCTCCTTTCTGGTCTTGCATTATCTGCTCTTTCTGTGCTCTGTAAGGTTTCTGCAGAGCACACACATTCTGCTAGCAACCCCCTTCTGGTGAAACTCCCAAAATCCAGAATCAATGATCACCTCCACGCATTCATTCCTCCTTTTCCCCATTTGTGAAACCAGCTTCCGCATTCTCTTCAGTCTCATTCTTACCTCCAGAACTTCAAGACAGCTGTACCCCACCATTTCAGATAAATCCCCCGTCCAAAGCAATGATCCTTTCAATACCCGTTAATTGAACCCAAACCCACCTCTTTCCAAGTTTCCAGTTTCTCCTTCATGAGAATTTGTGGCTCTATCCATTTTGTCCACTTCCTGTGTCATCCCCGAGCTCTCATTCTTCCCCACATCGTGTAGGTCTCCAAGTCTTTCTCTATATTGTCCCTCATCCTTGTTGTTGGTGTGTTACCCCCTTCTCTACTGTTCCTTTTGTTCTGTTCCTTCTTGATCCATTCTATGTTCTAGTTCCTCCATGAACCTTTACATTGTACATGAAAATAATCCTCTCAATGAAGTTCAGGCACTCGAGCTTTTGGGCCAAATTTTCACCAATGATCTTTCCTGGGCAAGCCACATATCTAGCTTTGCTTCCACATCCAGTCGCAGACTGGGTATCCGCTATCATGCAAAGTCTTTCCTTTGCACATCTGAACTTTTATATATCCCAAGGTCTTTATCCACAGCTTGATGGAGTGCTTCTCTCCCCTCTGGGCTGTCGCCCATGCCTTACATATTGCTCGTATTGACACCATGGAAACAAAGACCTTCACAATCATTGGAATCTCCCACAATGAGGCCGAGCCTCTGGGCCTATCATTTTCACATCACAGACAGGTGTGATCTTTCTCTTCTACTGCCTCTTTTCTGCTCTTTCCATGCTCTCCCTCCCTCCCTCTCCCCCCTCCCCCCATCCCAGGTTTCTGCAAGACCCATTCTTCCCCACATCCTAATATTCTCAAATTTTCCCTCTATTATGCCCCTCAACCCAACTGTTGGTGTGCATTTTCCCACCCCTCTTTCTACTGTTATTTTTGTTCTCTTAAGTCCTGATTTGGTCTGGGTTCTAGCTCCCCGACGAGCCTCGAGATTGTATACAAATAAAACAAATCTGAGGGATGGCACACACTCATGGATCATCCTCCCGGCAAAACACCAGGATGACAGTTTATAGCTGGGTTGGGATTCAAACCCAGGCTAGACATCTCAGATGTGTATGCATACCTCAACACCACAAACACGAGTAGAAATATAGAATACAAAAAGTATGAAATCCAGAAGAACACTGTCCATCACACACTGTCCATCTTACACGGCCCAATTAAGAGCAGTGCATATTTTGTATGATACCACATCACAACTGGAGGGAGAACAGTTAGCACCATCTTATTTTCACTGATGTTTCTAGATTCTGTCTAGAGAGCAAAATTGGATAGGCTAGACTAGAGTGTAGAAATGAGTTGGACAATGTTTGCTAATTATTCCATTAGGAAGCATGATTGGTTTGATGTGGCTGCCTGGTCGGATGGGCTCGTTTTCATGTGGGCAGAAGAACTGATCTTGTGATTTGAGGCATGCTATAACTGGTGTCGAAGCAGAGATGAGATCATTAAGCATTTAGTCATCACTCTGGCATGATAGCAAGGCTGCAACCACATATTATGGATAATAACTCCTGTTCACACCATGCACAGTCAATACTGCATATCAGAACCACAACACAACTCATATTTTCGGACCAACATAATTTTCAGATTCAAATCCAACTGGACATACTTGGGACGTCAACGAGGCATGTTGTTTGTTTCCAAGTCTGCCAAATGTCCCCTCCTCAACTGGAAGTGTCCTTAGTCGAGGAATGGTGCAACATACAACAGCGAGAGCTGGATCATCTGAGAGCTGGATTTCGTCAATGATAGGACACATACAAGCAGGTATTGGGGACAATGGAGGATGATATTGAAGCCATAAATGCCACTGTAAACTTGTCTGTGATCATTTGCATACTGGCATCATTGCCATTTGAATGCTCATTGCAGAAAGTCATATTACTTTTGCATCTTAAATTTTACCTACCACTGACATCATGTTTGTTTATTGAGTGTGCACTGTTTTGTACCTCTCAACCAGAATATGAACGCAGTAAACAAAGTAAGCTTCAAAACATCTGTTGCTTAATTTTTTGTGAAGAATCTTCACTATAATTGTTGTCAAATGTGTTGGTCTCTCCTTAATGCACAAAAAAGGATTGCATATTTTGATTTCAAAATATTCCAGATACTCCCTGACATATTGGAAGTTTGGTGGCCAGGGTGCTGGGAATAGCAACACATTCCACAGCTGGAGCTATGTTTTTGCCACAATTTTGAATGCCTGTTCCTTAAAACATTTCCCACAGACATCTCTCTAATTCAGCTTCCGGCCCTCATATTTTTCCATTTTCAGGGTAAGACGATCTTCTGTCTGCAATTTCAACCTTCACGCTTATCTAAGTTAACTCAAAGTAAAACTAGAACGGCATTCATAGAAAGGGCATTTCATGAGATATTTCACAAATCTGTTAACTAAATTGTTACCAAAAAATTTCTTCACCAATATGTTTGTAAAGGTGTGTAATAACATGTGTTAAAATGTTGAAGTTCAACTCCCGTGGGAAACCCAGAAAAAAAGCTGTTGAATTCGGGTACCGAAAAATTATTTTCGAGAATTTTTATTTTTTTAAATCGGCCCTTAAGTAACTTATGAGGGGTCAAATAAGGGTTTTTCATGATTCTGAGTTGATTGTTAACATTTATATTTTCACTTTTACATTTACACACAAAGTAGCTTTTATTTCACATACATGTATAATACTCAAGAGTTATTTCTCATTCACAATGTCAGAAGTTTCAACAGTCATTGTCTATGTCTTCTTCAGACTCAACAACATCATGACTGCAGTTTCTGCATGTAATGCCATCTACCATGTGGTGGTACTCCACCCAGAGTGCAGGTGTTCTTCCTCCTTTTGCGAGTCGTTTGAAGGTTTCTTCAAACCTTTGCTCAAACACTGGCACTACTGGGTCTGAGTGTCTGGCTCCCATCTTCCCATCAGCCACCTTCTCCATGAAGGTCTTCATGTCACCACGCTCCTCCTCAGTGAAGGCAAGTTTCATGATGTGTTGATAGATGGCTGCATCGATGAGGAGGTGAACACGGATTGCCTTGTCAAAACATCCTCCATCCATGATGTGGTTGGCTGTCGTACTTCCAGGATAGATCAACTGGATCACATCTAGTAGTCCAGAATCTTCCATGATGTTACCCATTGATCCAAGATAAGACTTCAGCAGGTGAAAACCACCCAACCTTGGAATGACGGGTAGATTTGCCTGCTTTATTATATTCACAGCCTTCAGCCAAATCGGAAGATCAAAGGTCACTATAGCGACCCCAGCGCGCCGTATGCACTCTTTCAGAGTGGTGAAGATGGTGTTGAGGTCATTAGGGTCTCCTTCAATAACTGGGAGGAACTCGATCTGTGTGCTCTGCTTTGCATCATTAGCATGGATTCTCTTCATCCAGCCATTCCAGTTGGAGTGTGGGAACTCAGGATCGTTGGCTTTGATCACCCACCCCGCTGCCCAGAGTGTGTCACCTGGAGTGAGGAGTGGCTGATCATGAGCCAGGGAGGAGGAAAGCTCAGCGAGGGGGAGAAACATGATCGCGTTCGTTCCTATCTGTTTCCTGTTCGTAAATGGAATAATCTTTACTTCAGTTCCTCTCAGGATCTTAGCTTTGTCGAGTGCCTTCAACTTCACCCGGGGGAAAGCTGCTGTTGTCTGTGGATCTGGCAAAGGTGGTGCCGGAGAGGTGACTTCGATCCAACCCATTGAGTGAAAGGGAGTGTTTCCGTGAATAGAGACAATGTTTAAATCTATATTGTCTCCAACAAACTGAGTGACTGCATTGTTTGTTTCCCCAACCTCCATAAAGACCACCTGATCATTACTTGACAATTCACTTTCACTGGCTGGCACTTTGGCTGTCATCACTGATTGATCCTCAAGCGCAGCATCAACCGCAACCTCATCATTGATCTGTTCATCGGTTTCCTCCACAATGGTGTCAAGAGTGCCAGAAGTATCTGGAACATCATCTCCACTCCTACTATTAAGGAAGCAGTATTTGTAGTTTTGTGTCTCCGTGTAAGACTCAGTGTATCCCAGCCGGTGGAACTTGTTGAGCATCCATTTTGACCCAAATCTATGATCAAGTTGTATGGCAAGCCCCATTTGGTGTGGCAATACTTCAGACCGAGGTCGACAGGCCTTAATAAAATTCTGCCCCCAAACGGCAACTCTTTCGTCTGTCTTGACAATCGGTCTCAAGAACATCTGAAGGCTTGCAGGAACAAGTGTCAGCTGACTATCGATGTCAGTCATACTGTGTGTGGTGGGGTATGACTTTGGACCTAAATCAATCAAGGCAATATCATTGGATATGAACTTGAGTGCCGTCTTTATGATCTGAGTCTTCTCATCTCCATGGTCAAGATTAGCATGATGCGCTCGCAGAATATTGTCGGTGCCATCTTTGAGACAGAGTACATCTGCCCTTCTTTCCTGTGTTGTGAAATACAAGGTGTCTTCGTATTTCTCTAGAAGTTTTATCTTTAGCCAATGCTTTGAATAAGAAAGGCTCTTCTCTGGTGACTGATCAAACTCCTGCAGCTTTTCATGGACTTGGTCCATGTTCATTACCCCATGCTCTAATTCTGAGTCTAACCATTCGCAGAATTCAATAAAAACTGCCTCTCGCTCCTCATCAATACTCCTCTGTCCTCTCTTCCTTTTTCCTTCCTCATCAGTCTTGGACAAACTGTCACCTCTCGCAAACATAAGTTTGCATCGCAAATGGTACAGTGTTTCTTCTGCTACCAAGTCGTTGATCCCTTCCAGGCGTCCAGTGACTTCAGTGCCCCAGTCATCCCCGCGACTGCGTGCTGTCTTCAGCAAGCTTGCCTTCAGTGTATCTGCAGTCAAATTATCTGGCACTCTGTATTTCTTTCTAGCTTGTGCTGGATTATTTTTGTAGAGCTGGGCTGGTTGGTTGCAAAGAATGCATACATCCTTATACAGGAGGTCAACTGACTGTGATCTTCTAGAACTGCAGCCAGTTGATGAACTGAACTCACAAGTAGTGCGTCTTCTCTTCAACTTTGATGACTCTTTCTCTGCCTTTGATGCTTGAGCTGACTTCTTGGTGGTTGCAACAAAGTTGTTGTACAGATCATTTTTACACTTCTGGTGGTACCTCAGTTTTCCTTCCTTTTGAGCCTCCTTCATACGTTCCACAACAGTAACATTTTCGACAGTTTCTGCTTGTTTCAATAAAGTTGAGTATCCCTTTGGAGTTGCCTGTATGAGCCTTTCAGCTGGTGTATCCGAGCGTGCACAGATGAAGCAATTGAGCACAGGTGGAGTAACGTCTTCATCCATATTGCTAGACTCCATGTCCTGCAAAGTAGAAAATGAGATATAGTTAGAAATTATTTTTCCACAAAGGAGTGTCTGTGGTGAAATATAAATGTTAACAATCAACTCAGAATCATGAAAAACCCTTATTTGACCCCTCATAAGTTACTTAAGGGCCGATTTAAAAAAATTAAAATTCTCGAAAATAATTTTTCGGTACCCGAATTCAACAGCTTTTTTTCTGGGTTTCCCACGGGAGTTGACCTTCAACATTTTAACACATATTATTACACACCTTTACAAACATATTGGTGAAGAAATTTTTTGGTAACAATTTAGTTAACAGATTTTCATATGTTTCCCTTACTATCAGTAGAGAGCATACCTCTGCCTGGTTGGCCATATCACTCAATGGTGAAGAATCACTTTAAAAATTCTACTAGCTGGATCCGGATCCAGATCTTCACCAAAATTGAATCGATTCTTCAATGTCGCACGCCCTACCCGTCCAACAAGTTTCGTCCAAATCCATCCATAACTTTTTGAGATATCCCGCTGATTTTGTGATTTGAGGATTTTGTGATAAGGCATGTATCGCCTTGAGGCATATATGATTTGAAGCATGTATCGTTTTTGGCCCGATCTCCCAATAATGAAGAATCACTTACAAATTAAATAATTCTCATATCCGAATCCATATTTAGATCTTCACCAAAATCGAATCTATTTGTCCATGTCAGACACTCAACCGGTCCACCAAGTTTCGTCCAAATCCGTCCACAACGTTTTGAGATATCCTGCTATGTATCGTTTTTGGCCCTATCTCCCAATGGTGAAGAATCACTTTAAAAATTCTAGTAGCTGGATCCGAATCCGCATCTTCACCAAAATCCGGATCTAATCATTTCATCCTTGTCACATATGCTACATCTCTGCCAAATTTCGTCCGAATCCGTCATCAACTTTTTGAGATATTTTGTTCACAAACAAACAAACGGACAGACAATCAGACAGGGGTGAAAACATAACCTCCATCCACCTTTGGTGGCAGAAGTAACAATCAACCAATGATTATTATGTGACAAAAGTTATCTCAGCATCCTCAAATATTGTTTAAATTTGTTGACAGAAAGTTAAAGGAAACTGAAGAGGATTTGTTAATGCAGTAGAGGATGGAGAATAATTTGCCTCCGGGGACAATGTATGTTATCTCTCAATAAAGAATTGCTTGTAAGATTTTTCATTTTCAAGGTAAGACTCCTGGTGTGTGTTGAATGTTATTTAATGGATTTTATCAAATAAAAGCCATTAAAAGTTAGCCTCTTTAGCTCTAATGAAGGCCTATAATGCTCAAAATGTCAACCTCTCCTTTATTCACCTGGTGGTTAACATAATATTTTTTATTATATTAATACTTTTAACTTGTCTGCTGACTCAACCAGGATCCGAGGATCCCAAGCCGGCACCCTAACCACTAAGCGTTTTCCCATACTATAATACTTCTATAATCCCAAAAAGAGCATTGATATATCTTATCCATTGATGTAACAGAGCATATTTAAAAGTAAACAAGAAAGAGCAATCAGAGATTGGAGACTCTTGCCAGGACGTCTTTTAGTAGTTTTAAAGGATTTTGTGTTTAAACAAATATGGCGGCCGACCCACGTGATGGATGAGGTCATCATTATTATTTTTTCTCCACCAATTTGTCCCTACATGACGCTAAAGAAATGTCATCTTGATCGGATGAAGTTTTGTACTTGTCGAATTATGACGTCATAATGGAGGCACCTATGGCATCATCATTAATATATTTTATTCCCCAAGGAGAGTTCTTTACAGTGAGCCATGTCTCAATTTTTTCTATGCAGCGCTATCAGAGATATAGAGGTGCAATTTTATTCATTTTTTCAAAGATGGCACCCATATCACGTGACCTATGATGACGTAATTACCATTAAAATTTCAACAGGTAGAGGTGCACCTATGGTGAAAATTTCTTGTCAATCAGACCAACGGTTGCAGAGAAAATCATACTTATTCTGTGCAGACAAACAGACAGACAAACAGACAGACAGATAAACAAACGGACGCAAATGCAATACCCTCTCCTCTGGCGAAGGTAAAAAAAATAATGCTTTGTATAGTAACATTGTATCGAACAAGCAAATTGTTCATGCCCGTATAGGATTCTAAACAGGCAGGGATGGAGAGGGCAAAAATGCAAATGGTGTCTTTTGTCATCGAGCCAGCAAGCTGGGAGCAACAATTCGCATTTATTGCCACATCTGATGCAATTTAAATGCACTAATGGTGGTGAGTTGCTCCATTTGAAACTGTTGTTCGATATATGTTGCTTTTTGACCTCCTGCGTCTGTAATAAAAATTTAGATTGGTGTCAAAGCCAGTGACCAATTGCAAGGTAATAGCAGGATACAGTTATCAAAGTATATTTTGAAATTTCTAAATACATGAAAAGTTTGAAAAAACTAAAATCTAAATATCTATAAAGCTCAGTTGACTTTTTGCTCCACCAAATAACAGCGAAACGGTGTTGAGTAAAAGGGTGAAAATTATACAGATGCTGTGATAAATAACTACCTCTGTCGGTTTGAATGTAAAGAGAATAGACGTCTGGATCAATTTTTGAATTAAATTTAAATCCCGATTAATATATATATATATATATATATATATATATATATATATATATATATATATATATATATATATATATATATATTGTAACGATTTTGAGAAGTGTGTAACTATTTTGGGAAGTGTGTAACGAATTTGAGAAGTGTAACGGTTTTTTGAGAAGTGTAACAATTTTGGAGGAAGTGTAACGAATGTGAAAACGTTACAATGTGAACGTTACAAACGTACGGTACCACCCTGTTAATGTAAATAATGGTCGCAGTCAGCGTCCTAGTTAATTGCATGGAATATACACGCAGGTCACGATATATCTTTTAAATAGTGTATTTCCTTATTCCATGTAGGCTAAGTATGTGTTTTCCCACTAGACTGACTTTGCATTGTATCAAACAAAATAAGCGTAGGCCCTTCCAATTTCCCCAAAACCTCCCTTCCATTTGCCTTCCGCATTTTGGTCGGTTTTTCTCTTCAACCACCATTGGCCACGAGGTAAGGTTGGAGAAGAAAGGCGTGTATCCACCTCGTCAGAAGAGGGAAGGAGTGAACCGGCCCTAACAGCCAATCAACACCGCGGTGAGTGACCCGGTAGGCGTGCCCTCGGAGTCGGCGGCTTGATTTCGCCCGAGGTGATAAAAGCGACTGCAAGGGACTGCTTTGAGAGATAAGCTGGAGATGACCCTGGGAGAGGAGCAAAGAGGCTGCACCAAAGAGAGGCGGTGAGATGCGAAACGCTCCAAGCCAAAGAGGAGAGGTACTCGGAAAGGAAACCAGCTTTGGAGAGACGCGCTGAAAGGAGGGAGACGGCTCCACCAGGAAGAAGAGGAGCAGGTGTGCCGAGCCAGCGCGTGACGTCTACAGCAGCGGATACGCGACGGAGGATTTTCCCGCCAAAAACCGCGAGGAATTGAGAGCTGCTACCTCCGGCCTGGCCTCCCTCTCCAGCAATCTACCTCAAGCCCTACCTGCCTGCAATATCCCCCCGTGTAAGTGTGAACGTCGTCTGTCCTACTCGTTGTCTTGGGGTTAAGTAAAAATGAATAGGGTAAGTTAAGGATTCGCTGTGTCACTGTTTCTTCCATCCTTTGCTTGTGTGCGTATAATAAATCTGTTCTTCCTCCGTATTCTTCTTCTTCTTTTTCATTCTCTTGCGATCGCTTTAGAGATTTCCCGATTGAATATCCGTGGGGCGATCTGGTCAACGTCGGGTGAAATCGGGTTTTAATCGGGGAGTAACTGTTCGGACGCGGTTAAATACACCACCGCTCGGTCAATATAACATCTAAAAGCCGCGTCTGTAACAATTGGTGTCGAGGAGTTGGATTCGAACCTGGGACTAAATTTATTTAGCCCAAATTTTGGACACCAATTGTGTTAGTACGGTAACAATATATATATATATATATATATATATATATATATATATATATATATATATATATATATATAAATAAAACACAGTTTGTGTGTGTGTGTGTATGTTACCGATAGACTCCTAAACAGAAAGGCTCACGTGCTTGATATTTGGCATAGACATGGCCATTGAGCCTGGGGAGGACATGGCCTACTTAAAAATATTTGACGAGATCCATATTTTTTATTCATATTTACCTCAGCGCATTTCAGCGAAGAACATTATACACGGAATCTCAGCCGGTGCCAGAGCAGCTCGCTGATTCGCTCAGAGCGATCACGTGATGTTCCATCCTCGCTGCCAGACCACTGAACGGAAAATATATAGAATGACCATTGCCATTCACACCACATAGGTGGAGATGCAGCTACCGGGCGCCATCTTGGTTGGCACTCGATGCTGGACGATGGTGATTTCCGTCACGCATTTGCACGTAATTCAGAGCGAAAAGCGATTGCGTTTTTTCACCTTTTGTGCGATCGTGTTTTGTGTCGATTTTTGTCGATTTTGTGCGATATGAATTAAACGTCTTTGCAACAGCTGTGAAACGTCTTTCCACAACCCTTCCGTAATCGATTGGAGCCGTTTATTGCCGCACAAAATAGCATTTTAACAGTTGTCTCGCTTTTAACATCTGGGACACGTTCAAAACAAACGAGATCCGCGAAGTGAGTTGGTCGAGTCGTGCTAACCAAGATGGCGACATGGCGGCTACACTTTTCATGGAGTATGAGCGTTCTATATATTTTCAATTCAGTGCGCCAGACTCGCTCACGTACTTGATTTGTGGCATAGACATGGCCATTGGGCCTTCACGGTGTAATTTGTGCGAGGCTTTTGTCCGAGTGAGCTTGAGTCGAGAGGGCGAATGTACGGGTTGGGAATGTACGGGTCTCCCTTCCCCCGCCAGGCAACGCCGGTACTGGAGGGCGTCACAGGATCGGTGAGTCTCCAAAATCCACTTCGTGCTGTTGTTGCGAAGATGCAGGACGATGTCGTGATTGTTGTGCTGCTCTCCTACAGTACCATGAGAACTGCAAAGTCATTGTTGACTGGCCCTCCCCTTCCTCTTCCCCCTCCCCCCTTCCCTCTCTCCCTCCCCTTCCTCCCCTTCCCTCTCCCTCCCCCCTCTGTCGTCCCCTTCCCCTCACCCCTCCCCCTAACCTTCCTCCCCTTCCCCCCTCCACCCTATCCCCTCCCCTTCCCCCTCCACTCTATCCCCTCCCCTTCCCTCCTCCCCCTTCCCCCTCACCCCCGTTCCCCTCCCCTTCCCCCTCCCCTCCCCCGCCCGGCAATGCCGGGTACTTCTGCTAGTATATATATATATAAACGCGAGTTGTCTGTGTGTGTCTGCGTTTTATTCAGAGATGGCTGAACGGATCTTCATCAAACCTTCAGAGGTTCATCAGTGAGTGCCTGGGAGTGTTTTAGGCAAAAAAAAAAAAAAAAAAGTTCGGTTTTTTTGGAGCTAAAAAAAAAAATCGCTCGATCGTGCCAAAGCCTTTTGAAATGAATGACAGTTATATACATGTACACATTCGCATAAATAAATACAAAACAATTACCAGACATTTGAATACAAGTAAATCAAACAATTCCGGAAGTGTACGAATTTGGTAGTATGGCTTCTTCTTCTTCCTGATCGGCATCACACTCAACTCACTTCTGCTAGTAATTTCATAAAAGCTAAAAAATAAATTGTTTTTTTTTTGGCAAATATTATCGATTCAAAAATTGTCTACTGTGGAAATTCATATGCAAATCTAGCAGAAAAGATTAGGAATTAAATCATGTTTGGCTCGGTGTAACTTGTACATTCATAAAGGTATAATACATGTTAATTTAAAGTTTTATGGTTACCAATTAAATTGCAGCTTTTATTTTGTCCGAAGAAAAGAAGAACCACCTTTAGAGGCCATTTATCCCCGCAGAGCAGGGGTTGGCCTTTTTTGGGCACCTTGGTCCCCCTTTTTGAAACAATGTTTTATGGCCGGATGGCCTTCCTGCCGCCAACCCTGTTAGTCGCCTTTCGTGACACACAGGGAATTGCCAGTGAACTGGTACCTATTATTTTGTCCGATACATTGAATTCCCTTTGTAAATTAAAAATCCATAAACACATGCACATTATGAGTGTCGTCATCCTCCACCTCACTCGAAGACAGGTGAATAATACCCAGACCGGGATCGCCATTGTCGGCACATGCACTCAATGTCGATATCAAAACCTCGTTCTTCCTCCTCTGATTCCGGGTCTCTTTCACCAACTTAAGCTCATTTGGTATGGTTTTGAAACAAAATCGATGAAAAGCTGTTTCGAACGCTTCTTCGGTGGCATTTTTATGACTCCCAATAAACCACATACTCTCACTTAAGGCTTGTGCGCATTGCCAGTGTATCGTGTGCTCTGCGGAGCATGACATGCTAGGTAACTGCAGTCCAGTCTAAAAAAGTAAAACTTCAATTTCCTTTCAAAGTTGCGACGAAAGGTAACTCTTTATTCACCATTTAAACGAATAATTTGATTCACCATCGATTATATCGCAAATATAATTATTTCCATCAATTTGCAACTTTCATCAACATCAACCATTTGATTTGAAATTCATACACCGCTTAAATTGCTACACGTACTGGTATTTGTGTTTTAATAACAAAACCGAAATAAATAAATATCAAATGATGCTCGTTATAAATACTACTAATATTCAGGGCCCTTAGGGATATTTTGGTTCAAATTCTTCCAAAAGCATCAAATTTGGCGCAGATGTTGCCCATGCCATACTCTCGATTTTTGACGGGCGCCAAGGGCGGTATGATCCGGGGACCGTACCGGTCCATCCCGCCATGTCACCTGACCTATGACGTCATAATTAGGATATGCATCCAATCACATGGCGTACTATAAGTGGTCAAAGTTCAAAATGAATCGATCGAAAAATGAAGGCAGGGATCCAATTTTAAGGTTTTCATAAAATCCAATATGGCCGCCAGGTCACATGACCTATGACGTCATATTTATGACATGTATACAATGATGTATACATGAACCCGGATCATGATCGCACAAAAATTAAACACAAGGATATGGCATACAGTTCATAAAACATCAAAATCCGTACCTTTGTAATTAGACTGATGAACTGCATATGCCTGAAAATTAGGAAATAGACATGTAAATATTTCCTCTAATTGTCAAAAATAAGGTCAGAGTTCGATTACCCAACCCAGAAACATAAAATGGTGAACCTCGTGTAAATCTTGACAAAAAACGCAAAAACCGACGTGTTTGACTCAAAAATGACCTTTAAGATGACCTTGAGGGTTGACCTTGACCTCAAATCATCAAAATAACATCATAATTGGATTCCTCGACCTCGAAAACCCCTGAAAAGTGGTATCATACATGATTCCAACCCTTTTGGTTATTTAACTGATTTTCCTCTAATCCGGGTGGCGGCCATTTAGTATTTCGCCAATATGGGGCCCCCCGGGGGGGGGGGGGGCGCCCGTTTTGGCGCCCGTCAAAAATCGAAAGAGTATGGCATGGGCAACATCTGGGCCAAATTTGGTGCTTTTGGAAGAATTTGAACCAAACGGCCCCAAAATATCCCTAAGGGCCCTGACTATAATAATAAATTAGCTATCTCCTCTTCTTTCTTGTGGAACCATGGTTTGCTGTACTTTGGCATGTATTTACTGCTCAAGGGCATGAAAAATCATACTTATACTTTTAGTATAATTACTAAATTTCTTTACTAAATAAAATTACTAAATAAATATAATTTAGTATTTTTAGTATAATATTTTAGTATAATATTTTAGTATAATATTTTAGTATAATATTTTAGTATAATATTTTAGTATAATATTTTAGTATTTTATATTTTAAAATCATACTTTAGAATTACACTTCCCTTTGTGTCCTCTACATTTGCAAGATACAATACAATTGCAAGATATTACAATGGACGTGCAATTACATAGAATAATTTCAAGAATTGCAGAGAATTGCAAGAATTACAAGATACAATTTGCAAGGGTACATTTGCAAGACGTGGGACCATTTTGCCATGAAAACGAATTCCGGGTTTCTCTGCACCAGGGTGATTTCACATCGATATAAAATACGCGTAGAAGATTTCAACCTCAACCGAGATGGATCTGAATGAAAAAAAAGAAAAAATTATTTGCTTCTTTATAATTTGCGGCCACAGAAATAACCGCCATTGCATATTTAGCATTAACATTTCTATCATAAAATTATGAGTTTGAGGCAATGATGTCACAAATTTCTGAAGACGTACTTATTGGCATCAGTCAGGTCACCATAGAGACAGGATCTCTGCTAGGAGAGTGGTAAAGCTGTTGTGTCACGGAAGTGAAATTCTTCGCGAAAATGCCATTAATAAACATTGTGAAGTTACGCGCAATGCTGCAAAGTGTAAGCATTAACACCCACGTTGTTAATTATAGCAGTATGCAGTTGAGTAATATGACCTGCACACGGATAAAATAACATCATGGCTTTGGTTATTTCCAATAAGTTTCATGCTTGTCCACTACCCGTCCTCGTACATTTTCTCCCGTCCAAAAGACAGGTGGACGGGTCAATAGTTAAGGACCAGACAGGCAAATAAATGTACAAAAATTCCCAACCCAGATGGTTACCTAATTCACATATTATGGATGCAATTGTCCATTACACAAATGCATGTATACCGCTTTTGTACTTTTCCCCAGTTCAACATGCAAATACGTTGATTAGATTTGTATATTCGTTCTCTGCACAGAGAGGAATGTTGAAAATTTTTAAAAAAAAACAATGGAAAACATAGAGTACACACAAAGGGAGCCTTTCATTCGAGGCCTTTCTATCCTTATCACTGGTTTTGTTCCCTGTATAATTCTCTTTTGTTCTCTGTATTGTCCAACTTCCTGTATAGTTCTCTTTTGGGAACAGATAGAATCTCTGTTTTGATGAAGGTTGAAACGTCATGAGTGCAACAGAGAGCACACCCTATTGCAGATATGATTGAATACACTCTGGCCTTTTGAAGGAGGATGTAAGCAGGTATGTGCATGCTGGCATCTTTTCCCTGTCACTGTTGAAGTGAGGTAGCTGGTTGCTGTAATGGCCACCCAGGGAACATGCCCTGCTCAAGGAAAGACGAAAGCAGGGTAGGAAAACTACATGCAATTGCCGGCTAAGCCAGGTGCCAGTAGATTCGCTTTCAGCTCAGGCCTTTCGCATGGGCTATATGTTTAGTCCCTGGCCCACGTTGATTGGTGCATACTGAAACAGACAGTAAACTCAGCCATTCATAGCAGGGGCTAAATGCAAAGATAACACAAAGCCCCATTTACCTTAGTAGCTGATCCTAAAGAGCGGGAAGGGAACAAACTTCACATAGTGTTCTCCATGGCAGTCATACTTTTTAAGGTTGCCCCAACACTGGACTCCACAGCTCCGACCCTACTCCCAGGTTCACTGAAGCTCAAAATTATTTACTCCTCCTCAAGGCAGCAGGATGAAGAAGATGTAGCAGCAGTGATATGCCTCCAACCTGTTATTTCCCCTTTGGTTAACGAAGCAAATAGAGAGGGTGCATGAGCAAATAGAACACATGAGTCTGACACCTTTCCCAAGGGAATCTGCTGTCCAATGACCAATATTGAGGCAAAATCCTGCAAATAGCCAAATTGTAATTTAATAGCAAAGAACCCACCGTTTGGATAGGTTAATTGCCTCATAATCAGGGTATTTTAGTATGACTTGTAATACACCATCCCACCGGATGTGGTGCTATGCCATACATATTTACGAGAGTGAGACAGTGAGAGAGATAGACAGATAGGCAGATAGAGAGAGAAAACAGTTTTGAAAGAATAATCCTCTGTCCACCCTGAACCCCAGGGACTTTTTTTTCCAGCCACCCAAACCTCCCCTTGCAAACCCTGAGTACAACCACCAGTTTTCAACTCATTCCGTTCAGCAGCCCAGGAGTGCATAGAAGTCAAAAAGCAGACACTTCTCAAATTATAGTATGACTAGCGGTCACCTGTTGAAAAATCAATGGGCCTAGATGCTTTGAATAAGGTAATTAGAATTTTGAAATTTGAGAGCTAAATAATTTAAAGAAATTTAATTGTGAAATTATGATACAGAGAATATAACTCATTAAACTGAGATTAAGGCGAAAGGCAGCAGGGATTATTTTGATTAACCATGCACTTAATTTTGCGTATTGTTTTACAGATAACTAGCCGAATGCACCCGGCGTTGCCCGGGTTCTTTTTGAATGAATTTACGACTATAATTTAGCTTTTACTCGCGGCCATAGAAGATTGACTACTATAATTCAGCTCAGCTTTTAATTGCAAAATGGGCCCAGCCCGGTCGAAGCGGCCTTGACCGGCCTCGCCACCCAGCCTATAACCTTCCCGGGACCCGTCCCGATATTTTTTTGTTTTAGAGGTTTCCTCCTATCTTTCACCGTTCAGGAGATTAGCGCGTGCAGACAAACAAACAAAAACTTTCTTTTAGATATATAGATAGAAGATAGAAGATAGACTATGCACTTTTTGCGTATTATTATATAGAAGAATCAGAGAAGATCGAAGAATCTCTATGAAAATCTTCATTGCATAAACAGCTGGATAAAATGGAGATGTTCTCACTGAGCTAAATAATAAATCAAACTCCAGTAAGTTGCACAACTTCTCCAGTAGAAAAAAAAGAAACATTCCCTTGATGCTCCCTTACGGAGCGGGTGTTTCTAGTAGATTGTAGTAGATCACCGCAGCAGGGATCAGTCGATGTAGATCATCGTAGATCACCATAGCAGATTTCAGTCAATCACCGACTACGACGACCGCGACATGAAAATCGAGATATTACACTTCGTAGCGAGTGGGGTACCCAGTCCATGGTGACAGGTTGCAGCAGGTGAGACAGTGAGGAGGGAGTTTATTTTGTTAAACCATGCATTTATGCATATTATTATATAGACTAGGATGATTTTGTGCATTATTATTTTAAAAAATGATGCATACCCATTTCTAGAGATACCCAGGTGGGTGCATTCGGATTGGTTTAATGAAAAGATAGCATGTTGCACTTCACAAATACAAATTGCATATCTATCTGAGTCTCAATAAGGATGTAAATTAACTAAACACGTGAAAATAAAAATCTTTTACAACATATAGTTGTTATTGTATAGCCCCGGACAGTTCCCTCGAATAAACCCACAGAACGGAGACAACCGATCGATCTCACAGGACCAACCCAGAGATCTCCCACATCCAGGAAGGTGTACCCTAGCCTTTTTTTTTTTTTTTTTTTTTTTTTTTTGTATACAAGATCGAGGCTCGTGAAAGAGCGAAAATTAATCACACAGAAAGACAAACAGACACATAAAACAAATAACATCGGGAGCGGTAGACAAGATGGGGAGAGAGGGGGAAGGACACAAACACAACATTTGAGAGCAGGGACCGAGAGACATGGAGACATCGAGAGATCTGTGGGAGGGAGAGGGCTTTGGGGGGGAGGCATGTGAAGGGGGGAGGCATGTGAAGGGGGGGAGGCATGTGAAGGGGGGGGGGGGGGGTGGGAGAGGTATAAACATATGGACACTGCCAGGATTTCCAGGAAATAAGTTGGAATTTCAAATAAGGTGGATCTGGGGTGAATTAGTGGGGGTAGAAAAGATCAAGGTTATGGATGGGGGAAGATAAGAGATGGTGGTGAACAGCTGTTTTAAAGACCTGGAGGGAGGAGAGGGATTGAAGGGAGTGTGGGAGTTTGTTCCACAGGCGGGAGAAAAGAGGAATGAAAGAGTGAAGGTGAGCAGAGAGCCGAGATTTCGGCAGTTTAACCATCAGAGGGTTGCTGGCAGATCTTGTGCGACCTGTAGGAATATTTGGGGGACAGAGCACGGAGAGAGCTGGGGGAGCAAGGCCGGAGAGGAGTCGGTAGAAGACAGAAAGACCACCTACCTGCCTGCGGTGAGTGAGTGAAAGGCCCTCAGAGATAGCTTCATCGCGGGAGATTCCAATGATTTTGAAAGCTTTGGATTCAACAGCGTGAAGCCGAGCCAGGTGTGAGGCAGGAGCACCAGCCCATAGGGGAGAACAGTATTCCATTGAGCTGCGGATGAAAGCCTTGTATGTGGTGAGGAGCTCAGGTGTGCCGAGGAAGGACTTCGCACGACGGAGGATGCCCAGTCGGCGACTGGCTTTGGAGGCCAGCTTGGAAATGTGGTTTTCCCAAGAAAGATCATGGCAGATAGTGAGACCCAAAAGCTTGAGTGACAGAACTTCTTGGAGAGGATTGTTGAGAAAGTAGATGGGAGGGTTGTCCAGTCGATCTTTTCGGAGAGACATAGTAAGAGAGTGAGATTTGGCAGGATTGAAAGACATGTTCCACTTGTTTGACCAGTCTGTGATTTTGTCCAGGTCTTCAGAGAGTGAGGAGGCAGCAGACTGCCGATCTGAGGAAAGAGGAATGGAGCGGCAGAGAGTGGAGTCATCAGCAAAGAGATAGAGAGGATTTTCCAGAGAGTCAGAGAGATCATTGATAAAGACCAGAAAAAGCACAGGGCCCAGCACACTTCCTTGGGGAACTCCAGCCTGAACAGGAAGGGGAGATGAGAGAAATCCATTCAGGGCCACACGTTGACTACGACCAGAGAGGAAGTCCGCAAACCATGCATGGAGATTTCCATGGATACCATAGGAGGAGAGTTTGGTGAGCAGAGCTGGGTGCCAGACCGTATCAAAGGCCCTTGATATGTCAAGGGAGACAGCTCTGATTTCCTGTTTGGCATTCAGGACCTCCATCCATTGTTGAGACAGCAGAAGCAGCATGTCCAGAGTAGAGTGACCTGGTCTGAAACCAAATTGATGATCAGAGATCAAGCCATTGGAGAAGAGGAAAGATTTCATATCCGAAGCAATGATGGATTCCATGACTTTGCTGATAATTGGGAGCAGGCTGATTGGTCTGTAGTTGCAAGGATCTGTTTTGCACCTTTTTTGTGTAAAGCGGTAATGTTCGCTGATTTCCAGGATGCTGGCAGATGACCTTGAGCAAAAGATAGGGTGAAAAGAACAGAGAGAGGGTGAGATAGAGCGGCAGAGCAGGATTTTAGGACCCGTGGGCTGATGCCGTCTGGTCCAGTTGCAGAATCAGAGTCGAGGTTTGACAAAAACTCCTCCACCTTGTCAGGAGAGAAGGACACAGAGTCCAGGAGCATTTGGGTTCGACTGGGAAAGGTGGGAACAGAGAGAGATGGGTTTGGGACTAAGGATTTCGAGGCGAACACAGAGTTGAGGCATTCGGCTTTGTCACGTGCGATGTCAACTGTGTGGCCATTTGAGGTAAGGGAGGGGATGGAGGGGGAACAAACACCAGAAACGGATTTGACCAGACGCCACCAGGATTTGGAGGAAGGAGACAGGTTTGAGAGTTCATTCTTGAGTGAGGAGAGATAGTGCTTCCTGGCACTCCTGAGGGTAGACACACACTTGTTCCGAGCTTGGTGGAAGGAACTGAGATTTCCTTCAGTTGGATTAGCCTTCCAAGAGGCAAAGGCAAGTTGTTTCAGGGCAACTGCCTCACCACAAGATTCAGTGTACCATGGACGGGAGGAAGGGTAAGACAATTGAAGGCGAGATGGGATAAATCTGTGCATGAGAGAGATCAGTTTGCTTTGGAAGAATTCCCAGGAAGAATTGATGTCAGAGGCAGTGGAGATGGGAGACCAATCCAGACGATTGATGGCTGCTTGAAGACCGTCCCAGTCGGCCTGAGTGAAATGCCAGACTCGTCGACGCTGAGGAGGCTCTCTGAGAATGGCCAGAGAGATGTCCACTTTGACAAGCACATGATCAGAAGAACCGATTGGAGCAGAAGAAGAGCAGCAGACATTAGCAGGGAAGTTTGTCATAACCAAGTCTAGAAGAGAAGATACTCCATTGGCTGAGATCCGGGTCGGGAAATTGACAGATTGTGTCAATCCCAGTGAGTCACAGAAGTCCTTTGCTGAGGTGCCATGACTAGTGAGAGAGGAACCCACACCCAACCAGGTGGCATGATGACAGTTGAAGTCACCACATATGAGGAAGAGAGAGTTGGGATGAGTGGATAGAAGTTGGTCCATGTTGTCAGACATTGAAATGTAGATGGAGTCATCACTGTTTGGGGGACGGTACAGAACACATATGAACAAAAGGTGGGAGCGGAGAGGAAGCCGTAACCAGAGGTACTCCTGCGGGTGAGGAGGAAAGAGAGCAGTGCAAGGAGAGTGAGGAAGAGAGTTTTTGACAAAGATAGCCACCCCACCACCAGGCCGAGGCTCAGGTCTATCATACCGGAGGAGGGAGTAACCAGGAAGAGATATTAAGGAATCAGAGACATCTTGAAGGAGGAAAGTCTCTGTTAAGCAGATCAAGTCTGGATTGTCAGAAGCAACCTGTATGGAGAGATCAGTCAGGTTTGAGCGAAGGCCCCGGATGTTTGAGGTCCATACCGTTAATGAAGAGAGAGGGGGAGCATCGGGTACAGGACAGGGGAGGGGAGGAGTAGGGTAAGATGAAGGATGAGAGGGGGAGGTAGGGAGAGCAGTTGATAGTGTTTCAGATGTTGCAGAAGAGTTCCAAGAAAGGGAAGGATGAGGAGGATGAAAGGCCTTCACAGAATCAGGGCCACGACAGAGTGAGAGAGAGAAAGAGAGAGAGAGACAAGAGGGAAAGGGCCGGTCAATGGGGACTGATCTGCACTCTGACCATGACCGCGCTGCCCTGACAAATCCGGGCAAGTATGAAGAATGGGGAAGATTTGACTCCGACTTGCATTGGGGGGTGGGGAGGGGGGGGGGGGGGTACAACTACCCTGAAGAGGCGTCTCTGATAGTTGTCACACATAGTTGTTGTTGTTGCAGCTGTTGTAGTGGCTGGGGTTGTTGTTGCTTGTGTGCTCCTTCTGTGTTCTATTATGTATTTTTCTGTTGTTTAGAGAAGTATTACTACATATAATTTTGTGTGCTCCTACCGTGTCTTTCACACTTTATTCTAAGGCTGGGGTTCTTAACCTGGGGTATCCATACCCCATGGGGGTATGGGGACCAAAATCTGGGGGTATGGGACTCATAATAAATTATAATAATAAATTGTAATAAATTCAATGAAATATCAACTTAAAAAATATAATAAATATATATTTAAATATAAATATATATATTTCAAAACAAATTGTATTTGTATAATTATATTTCAAACAAATATAAATTCAATTTTCTAATAAAATTCGAATAAATTAACTATACGGCGTATGCATGCGATCACAATGCATGATTGACATGACAATGATAACATTTACATAGCGATTAGGGGTGGGGGGTGGGGGGGGGTCAAAGTTCACACTGAGCCAATGTGCTGTCACGTAATATAGGCCCTACATTACGTGAGATTGTAGGTCATTAGGACATTAGGTGAAGAACCGAATATCGGCAATTACGGCAATTACGACCTCATTCTCAATTTCATTCCGGTGAAAACATTTGCAAAACAAGTGAGTATTAAGCCTACTTATCTGAGGATATTCAAAGTTTTCAAAGTGTATTTAAATATAAATAGGGCATTCACATTCATTATAATGCAATAACATAAATGGGGCGGCCGGATATCAGTGTCCGTGAAAAACACCCGTTATCCGTGTCCGTAAACACCCGGTCCGTGAAAATTGATTGAGCTGCGAAAGTTGATTGATTGGGTACGCTGAAGTTGTATTATGTGAGGAATTTCTTAATCTTCTGTACATCTTTCTGTTGTTTTTGGTGTTAGTGGCCAACAGTTTATTTCACGTGGACTAATTTCTTTGGTTTGCAGTGGAACAAAACAAAAAAAGCTGAAAAAAAATACTAAATCTTAGCTTAAACCTTTTATAAGTTGTCAGAAATACGCAAATTTCAAGGAGGTTATTCTCCTTTACTTTGGAATAATTGAACTCACCTATGGTAAGTTGCAGGTGCTGGCAATATAAAAATCACTCATTCAACCAGTTTGAATGGAGAAAAGGAGTCATTCTGCTGTTTTGTGTCACTGTGTATCGCAATGAGCATGGGGAAAATAAAGAAAACCAGAGAATTGTCTGAGGAAGTCAGACACAAGATTGTAGCCAAGCATGAACAATCTCAAGGTTACAAAAGTACATCTCCAGAGGCCTTGATGTTCCTGTGTCCACCGTACGCAATGTTATCAGAAAATTTAAGGCCCATGACACTGTAGCCAACCTCCCTGGACATGGCCGAAGGAGAAAACTTGGTCGAAGATTGCAGCGAAGGATAGTTCGAATGGTGGAGAAAGCACCTCGGTCAACTTCCAAACGGATTCAAGCTGACCTTCAGACACAAGGTACGCTGACCTTCAGACACTTCAGAACCCACTCCCCCCCCCCCCCCTGCCTTCCCATGCCTCCTCCCACCAAGCCCTCTCCCTCCCACAGATCTCCCGATTTCCCTGTTCTCTGCTGTTGTACTTGTGTGCTTCAATCTCTCTCTCCATCTTGTCTCCCGTTCTCTTTATTGTATGTTTTGTGTATCCGTTATTTTTTTTGTGATTAATGGTGGCTCTTACACAAACCTCGATCTTGTATCCCCCAAAAAAATGAAAGGGGGTTCTATGGTGGGAAACCCCGGAGGACCCAACTGCTGAGAAATCCCGACTTGAGTTTGCCAAAACACACCTGAACAAGCCAAAATCATTCTGGGAGAATGTCCTGTGGACAGATGAGACCAAATTAGAGCTTTTTGGTAAAGCACATCATCTCTATTTCTACAGAAAACAAAATGAAGCCTTCAAAGAAAAGGACACCTCCCCTGCAGTCAAACATGGAGAAGGTTCAATTATGTTTTGGTGTTGCTGTGCTGCCTCTGGCGCTGGGTTCCTTGAATGTGTGCATGGCATCATTAAATCAGGACATAACCAAGGCATTTTGGAGCGCAATGTTCAAACTAGTGTCAGAAATCTGTGTCTCCGTCGAAGGTCATGGGTCTTGTGGCAGGACACATGACCCCAAACATACTTCAAAAAGCACCCAGGAATGTTCAAGAAAAAACACTGGACTGTTCTGAAATGGCCAGAAATGAGTCCAGATCTAAATCCCATTGAACACCCATGGGGAGATCTAAAAACAGCAGTTGGGAGAAGGCACCTTTCAAATCTGGGAGAACTGGAGCAGTTTTCACAAGAAGAGTGGGCAAAACTGCCAGTAGAGAGGTGTAGGAAGCTCATTAATGGCTATAGGAAGCGCTTGACTGCAGTTATTTTGTCCAAAGGCCGTGATACCAAATATTAAGTCAAGGGAAAGTCCGGCTAAATGAGCAATCGGGGGAGAAGGGCCTTGGTAAAAGAGGTGACCAAGAACCCGATGGTCACTCTGGCTGAGCTCCAGAGATCCTGTTTGGAGATGGGAGAAACTTCCAGAAGGACAACCATCACTGCAACACTCCACCGATCTGGGCTTTATGGCAGAGTGGCCAGACGGAAGCCGCTCCTCAGTGAAAGACACATGAAAGCCCACAGAATCTTGTTTCTCACAGTCTGAGAGTCCTTATGGGTGCTTTTTTGCAAACTCCAAGCGGGCTTTCAGTTTGGCCGGGTGGCCAGCTCTAGGAAGAGTCCTGGTTGTTCCAAACTTCTTCCATTTAAGAATTATGGAGGCCACTGTGCTCTTGGGAACCTTCAATGCAGCAGAACTTTTTTTGTGGGCTTCCCCAAATCTGTGCCTCGACACAATCCTGTCTCTATGCTCTGCAGGCAGTTCCTTCGACCGCATGGTTGGTTTTTGCTCTGATGTGCATTGTCAGCTGTGAGACCTTATATAGACAGGTGTGTGCCTTTCCAAATCATGTCCAATCAAATGAATTTACCACAGGTGGACTCAAATCAAGGTGTAGAAACATCTCAAAGATGATCAAGAGAAATGGGAGGCACCTGAGCTAAATTTCAAGTGTCATAGCAAAGGGTATGAATACTTATGTCAATGTGATATTTCAGTTTTTTCTTTTTAATAAATTTCAAAACTTTCTAAAATCCTGTTTTCTCTTTGTCATTATGGGGTATTGAGTGTAGATTGATGAGGGAAAAAATGAATTTAAACGATTTCAGCATAAGGCTGCAACATAACAAAATGTGAAAAAAGTGAAGGGGTCTGAATACTTTCTGAATGCACTGTAGCAACCAATGTGACACACACACACACACACACACACACACACACACACACACACACACACACACACACACACACACACACACACACACACACACACACACACACCCTTCTCCTTTTAGTATTAGATGAATATAAAATTCAAATCATTAAATGGAATTGAATGAAATATCGTTTCAGTAAAATAAAATAAAAAGATTCAAATTCTCCAAATTAGTGCAACTATGCTGAAGCTAGTGTATACCATATTGATGTGATACAAGCTTAGATTCCAGCTGCAATTACTCATAATGAATCGAATGAGTCAGAATCACCACAGTTGCAGCTATGTCAAGAAGCTCGGAGTGAATGTAAAGATGTGAACTACAATTTATTGTGGACATACCACTCGCATAAATGGACAAGCGAGAAGATCTTAATGCTCAGAGTCTGTGCACAATCAACGAAATTACGTGCTCTGGACTCTGACAGCGATAACAAAGTTGTGTGAGGAACACCAAAGCAGAGGTAATGTATTGGAAGTGACCCCAGGACCCTAATTTTCTCAGGTAGCCCGTCTCATTTACATCAGTCGCGAGTGCAGGCTGAAATGGAAGGGCTAACGCTCTTTCATCAATAAATCAATTACCACTTCTCCCCACTAATATCTAATTAATAATTCATTGCAATGTGGGGATAAAAAGATCCATACCAGTGCGGCCCAGCTGCTATGAACTAAAAGGCAAAATACTGCTCCAGAGTTGCTTTGAATTGATATCAACGGGCAGCCCGAGGTAAGTAATTTGTCAAACATAGGTAGTTCCAAGCAAGCAGGATGTTTTTGGTTTTTTTTTTTGGTTTTTTTTAACATTTCCTTTATCCAAGGGTTTTAGCAAGTAAGTGGACCCAAGTGAACAACATACTTTAATGCCGTTTCTTCGCGGACCACCTCAACACGAAGCTTATCAAAATTGAAGTCAATTGCAGACAAAGCACATGTAATACAGTAATTGTATTAATCTCTCCAACCTTCAATGTACAAGTCGGTGCAAGAACAAACATTTGAAATCGTAATTTGTGATTGCCTTACAGATAACATCCGGTGAATAAAAACAATTATTTTCTTACCTGCGTCATTAATGAAAGCGTTTTTGAAAAATGTTAAAAACAAGAAGTAAACATTATGCAAAGCCTTTTATTTTGGGCAAAGCCTTTTATTTTGGGCAAAACCTTTTATTTTGGGCGAAGCCTTTTATTTTGGGCAAAGCCTATTATTTTGGGCAAAGCCTTTTATTTTGGGCAAAGCCTTTTATTTTGGGCAAAGCCTATCATTTTGGGCAAAGAATTTTATTTTGGGCAAAGCCTATCATTTTGGGCAAAGAATTTTATTTTGGGCAAAGGCTTTTATTTTGGGCAAAGCCTTTTATTTTGGGCAAAGGCTTTTATTTTGGGCAAAGCCTTTTATTTTGGGCAAAGAATTTTATTTTGGGCAAAGCCTTTTATTTTGGGCAAAGCCTATTATTTTGGGCAAAGCCTATTATTTTGGGTGTATTATGATAAAGGATAGTCCAAACCGACAACAACAATAACAAAAGGATCAAAATGGCGAGTGAATATTGAAAATGCAGAGTTATATTCATTTGGATTGAGTTATATACGTGCTCAAGTAAGTATGCATTATTTGCACAATTTCATGATTAAAGAACTTGTGCATCGAGGCATTCGAAATGTGTGTAAGATAGCGAGGCTTGTGAAGAAACAAAGACAACATGTGAGGTGCATAGAAGCGGGTTACAGAAAGCAATCTAAAAAATGACGGAAAAGCTTTAACAACATTATCTGTTCCACCATACTGCGCAAGAGTGTGGCACATCCATCATCAAAAAACATAATTTTGTACACTTTTGGGAGCCTTTCAGACATGAGAAAAATTGTTCCTTTTGCTGCAGTTATTAAGTTGTTTATCAATTTATTTGGACTGCGACAACGGCTCGGTTTTTTCTTTTTCCTCAAGTTATCGCTCCAACAGTGTGATTAAAGAGAGATCAATACTAACAGCATTGGCAGAATCTGAAGAGTAAAGCACTGAGTGGATATGTATTGGCAGGACTACATTGTCCCAAAATGGAATACACTTGCTGGGGTATTTGACAAATTTCTCTCCGGCTGCAAAACGACAATAAAATAATCAGCCAGCAATACCCCAAAGACAATTATATTCAGCAAAGCGATGTTCCCATACGTATTTGGGATTACGGTTTGCTAATGCAAGTGATACATTTCGTGTCAACGTGATTGCTTTAATTTCATTGTTTATGCAATAAACCAGATGTTGATTTCTCAAGCTCAATTGCATGAAAGTAATTCTTCACCGGGAAAATAAGATATTTTAGAATGTAGCCCTATTAAAATTAAAGTTCAAACAGAAAAATCTCAAAAATGAAATAGCCACAATCTCTGGATTACAAACAAAATATTCATTTGAATATGAATGGAAATGACACAATATATCAGCTTGCTTCCAATCCTCAGCAAGGTCATGGATTCCATCATCGCAGTTGACATCAAATCCTTCCTTTTCTCTAATGAACTCATCTTTGAGCATCAATTCGGATTTAGATCTGGCCACTCTATCTTGGACATGCTGCTTCTACTCTCCAAACAATGGATGGAGATCCTCAACGTCAGATATGAGATCAATGCCATCTGTCTAGACATATCTCGAGTTTTCGATACAGTCTGGCAACCTGCCTTGATCTCCAAACTCTCTGCCTATGGCATTCGAGGCCAGTTTGCTCAGCTTGATGCCATGGAAACCAAGGCCTTTAAGATCATTGCAATTTCCCACGATGAAGCAGAGTCTGTGGGCCTATCACTTCCACATCTTAGACAGGTCGATGGTCTCTGTCTTCTTCAGCCTCCTTTAAGGTCACCCTCTGGTCTTACCTTGCATTGTCACACCCCTACCTACAGGTTTCTTAAGGGTATCTTATTTATCAGGTGGACCATGTGGTCCAGCATAAATCCCTTTCTGGTGAAATTCCAAAAACCCAGAATCACTGCTCACCTCCACTTGTAGTTCCTCTTTTTTCCCTGCCTGTGGAGCCAACTTCCACATTCTCTTAAATCTCATTCTTCCCTCCCGATCTGCAAGACAACTGTTCACCACCATCTCAGATTATCTCCCATCCAAAACCATGATCTTTTCTACACCTATTAACCCTCTCTCCCAAGCCCACTTATTTCCAAATTTCCCATGTTTCCATCCTGAGAATTTGCTTCTCTATCCATCTTGTCTACCCCTTGCATCCTTCCCTACCCCTCATTATTCCCCACATCCATTATTTGTCAGTCTCCCTCTGTTTTGTCCCTAAATCCTGCTGTTGGTGTGCATCCCCACCCCAATCCTTTATACAGTTCCTTCTGTGCTATTACATCCTGATCCATTCTTTGTTCTAGCTCCTTCACGCACCTAGACTTGTATACAAAAAATAAATTAATAAAAATCACATTAACTTACCTTTATTTAAACAATTAATTATAAACAAAAATAGGAGTTAGGATTTCCAAGATATTAGTTAAAACAGAAAAAAAGTAAAATGAAACTTGAGTGAAGCATTTGGCTGTAAGTATTGTCACACAACTCCGATTAACACTAGAGTTGCGGATTGCCGATCACGAAGGCTTTAACTCTGAGGCGGAAACTCAATGGCGGATTCCAAAACCTAAAACACCCAAGCGCGTGGAATGGAGGGGAACGGCGAGAGCCCCGCAGCCTCATCTATTAAAATCAACCACCCGGTAAACTGCGTTCAGATATATGTACGAAAATAATGCAAGGGTTTATTGGGAAAAGCAAAGACAGTAAAAGCACGTGCCGGTAATGAAATAAGGTACAAAATTGGGATCCCACACACACAGATATCAAATACAAACAGGGGATGTGAATTAATAAAAAGAACACGTTATGTTAAATCGTGAAATGTGGTGTGAGCTTATCTGTCCGTCATCCTGTATTGTTTGCCGTCCACCACAGCTCCGTTCGGCCCCGATGTACCCACCAGGCCTCGCTCCAAGCTCCGATCCTCTCGCCACCCACGAGGTCCGTGCACCAAGCTCCAAAGCACCCAACGCAGGCCAGCGGCTCCACACGAGGTCGATCCCCACGCGAAGCACGAAAAGACAGGAACGAAGAGAACGCAGGTATGAATGCACGTCTCGTCCTTCCAACTCGCTTCTCAAAACCCAACTCGTGTACTCAGGCCATGAACTGCCAACCAACTGCTGCTCCACGACTCGCTCTCGTGCACTCGGGATCCAACTCACAACTCGTTTCTCTCAATGGCGTTCAGCGCTCGTCACTCAACTCTCCAACTCTCGGCCCTCGACTCTTGACTGCCCGAATTGGCGTCCGGCCCCCGCTAATATCTCTGGCCGATGACGTCAGCTTTGGCGCACTCCCCTGCCAATCAGAGCCTCCACCGACTCGCTCAGGTCACGCCCACTGTCACTCTCACTCCCGCTCCTGCTCCTTGTGTTATAGCACATGCTATGCGAGGTATGTAAGCCTCGCGGAGGTGCAAATGGTGGCGGCCGTGTGGCGGTGTTCTCGCCCGATTTCTTCCAAAGTCACGTCAGGGGGGAAGGGCGTCATTAATGTTGTACTAAGAGATCCTAACCAAGTGTCTATGTGGTCTGCAGTGCCATAAGGGACAAAGGTTTGATTACCAGGTGCGACATACAAGTGCTCTACTCATTAACCCCTACACTACCTAACACACGAATCTCCTGGTAGATTCACAATCATACATCTTAACCCGACAAACGCCTACACATGGACTTATTACAGGTAGTGTTCCTTACCGTGACACATGAAGCATGGTACCTACTCAGATCTACTCTGCTCTACATATATCACCACCCAAATTCATAACAATATGAAACCTCAAAAGGTGTCTCATATAGTTTAGTGAGTTGTATTACTTTATCTTGGTGTTGAATCCAAGAAACGATAATACTCACAGGTACAGTCATGGCAGAATGTTGAAGATTGGGCCTGTAAAGACAAGAAATGCACATCTCGGTTTACTTTTTCTGTAAGTTTTGTTGTTTTAAATACTGCGTAATCATCATCAATCACATATGATACGATGAATGACCAGATATGAATCGGAGAGCAAGTTATTAAAATCCAACTACATTATTTTTCTCCAAGATCGAGACTCATGGACGAACAAGGGAACTGTCAGGATATTATTTTCACAGAGTACTGTAAAATCTTTAACATCCACAACAGAGTACAAGCAGATGAAACAGCTGGCTTAATGTCCCCTTCAAAAAGACAGCATATACCAGTGACGCAATGTCCTGCCTGTGAAGGAGAAAGACTATATTCGGATTATATTTTTACCCGAAGTTGCAACAGACCAGCCAAATTAAATTCCCATTAAGTAGAATGGAAAGCTAGTCATATTTTTGGAGGTGAGTGTCCTTCTGTGTTAGTGTGCTGGTAGAACAATGGACAGAGTTAACAGGACATTCATTGAGGTACTGTACACCAACCATCCTGTGGAAGCTGACGTTTCGGCCATTAACCCTTCATTGGAGTAAAACAGCGAATGCGACATACAGTATCCCTCTTTTGCTCTGAACATCGTTCAAGTTTTCCTTATGAACTTACATATATGCTTGACATATGCAAAAGTTTCATTCATCCGACATAGTTTGTCATTTCAATGTACCAGCCAGAATTATTCTACTTTAGGAGTCGCGGAAGGCGAGAGAACGAGGCAATTCGTAGGGTTCGAAGTTGGTTTATTCAAACAGCAAGATCCAGCACACTAAAAGCGAACGGAAGTCGGCACGCTTATATAAAGCCAAAAGCCCTCTTCGGAGGGCGTGGCTCCGGCAACCGCGCGTGCGTCACGTCCACACAACCAAAAGTCCAACAGGCCCGTGCGCGTGTATTATGCCCAAATAAGGTAAAACGTGTAAAAGCACTAGAGATTACTACAACTAAAATTAGAATACACAAAATGGAAGCCAAGAGATTACTACCCCTAAAATTGGAATCCACAAAATGGAAGCACGAGAGATTACTACCCCTAAAATTGGAATCCACAAAATGGAAGCACCAGAGATTACTACCCCTAAAATTGGAATCCACAAAATGGAAGCACTAGAGATTACTACCACTAAAATTAGAATCCACAAAATGGAAGCCCAGAGATTACTACCCCTAAAATTGGAATCCACAAAATGGAAGCACTAGAGATTACTACCCCTAAAATTGGAATCCACAAAATGGAAGCACTAGAGATTGCTACCACTAAAATTGGAATCCACAAAATGGAAGCCTAGAGATTACTACCACTAAAATTGGAATCCACAAAATGGAAGCACTAGAGATTACTACCCCTAAAATTGGAATCCACAAAATGGAAGCCTAGAGATTACTACCACTAAAATTGGAATCCACAAAATGGAAGCACTAGAGATTACTACCCCTAAAATTGGAATCCACAAAATGGAAGCCCAGAGATTACTACCCCTAAAATTGGAATCCACAAAATGGAAGCCCAGAGATTACTACCCCTAAAATTGGAATCCACAAAATGGAAGCACGAGAGATTACTACCCCTAAAATTGGAATCCACAAAATGGAAGCACCAGAGATTACTACCCCTAAAATTGGAATCCACAAAATGGAAGCACTAGAGATTACTACCACTAAAATTAGAATCCACAAAATGGAAGCCCAGAGATTACTACCCCTAAAATTGGAATCCACAAAATGGAAGCACTAGAGATTACTACCCCTAAAATTGGAATCCACAAAATGGAAGCACTAGAGATTACTACCACTAAAATTGGAATCCACAAAATGGAAGCCTAGAGATTACTACCACTAAAATTGGAATCCACAAAATGGAAGCACTAGAGATTACTACCCCTAAAATTGGAATCCACAAAATGGAAGCCTAGAGATTACTACCACTAAAATTGGAATCCACAAAATGGAAGCACTAGAGATTACTACCCCTAAAATTGGAATCCACAAAATGGAAGCCCAGAGATTACTACCCCTAAAATTGGAATCCACAAAATGGAAGCCCAGAGATTACTACCCCTAAAATTGGAATCCACAAAATGGAAGCACTAGAGATTACTACAACTAAAATTGGAATCCACAAAATGGAAGCCCAGAGATTACTACGCCTAAAATTGGAATCCACAAAATGGAAGCACTAGAGATTACTACCCCTAAAATTGGAATCCACAAAATGGAAGCCTGGAAATTACTACTACTAAAATTGGAATCCACAAAATGGAAGCACTAGAGATTACTACCCCTAAAATTGGAATCCACAAAATGGAAGCCTGGAAATTACTACTACTAAAATTGGAATCCACAAAATGTAAGCCCAGAGATTATTACCGCTAAAATTGGAATCCACAAAATGGAAGCCCAGAGATTACTACCCCTAAAATTGGAATCCACAAAATGGAAGCCTGGAAATTACTACTACTAAAATTGGAATCCACAAAATGGAAGCCCAGAGATTACTACCCCTAAAATTGGAATCCACAAAATGGAAGCCCAGAGATTACTACCCCTAAAATTGGAATCCACAAAATGGAAGCCCAGAGATTACTACCCCTAAAATTGGAATCCACAAAATGGAAGCCCAGAGATTACTACCCCTAAAATTGGAATCCACAAAATGGAAGCCTTGAGATTACGACCCCTAAAATTGTATTTCCATAAAAAGGAAGCCCAGAGATTACTACCCCTAAAATTGGAATCACAAAATGGAAGCCTATAGATTACTACCCCTAAAATTGGAATCCACAAAATGGAAGCCTATAGATTACTACCCCTAAAATTGGAATCCACAAAATGGAAGCCTATAGATTACTACCCCTAAAATTGGAATCACAAAATGGAAGCCTATAGATTACTACCCCTAAAATTGGAATCCACAAAATGGAAGCCTATAGATTACTACCCCTAAAATTGGAATCACAAAATGGAAGCCTACAGATTACTACCCCTAAAATTGGAATCACAAAATGGAAGCCTATAGATTACTACCCCTAAAATTGGAATCACAAAATGGAGGCCTATAGATTACTACCCCTAAAATTGGAATCACAAAATGGAAGCCTAGAGATTACTACCCCTAAAATTGGAATCACAAAATGGAAGCCTAGAGATTACTACCCCTAAAATTGGAATCACAAAATGGAAGCCTAGAGATTACTACCACTAAAATTGGAATCACAAAATGGAAGCCAACAGATTACTACCCCTAAAATTGGAATCCACAAAATGCTAGCACTCGAGATTACTACCCCTAAAATTGGAATCCACAAAATGGAAGCCTACAGATTACTACCCCTAAAATTGGAATCACAAAATGGAAGCCTATAGATTACTACCCCTAAAATTGGAATCACAAAATGGAAGCCTATAGATTACTACCCCTAAAATTGGAATCCACAAAATGGAAGCCTACAGATTGCTACCCCTAAAATTGGAATCACAAAATGGAAGCCTAGAGATTACTACCACTAAAATTGGAATCACAAAATGGAAGCCTAGAGATTACTACCACTAAAATTGGAATCACAAAATGGAAGCCTAGAGATTACTACCACTAAAATTGGAATCCACAAAATGGAAGCCTACAGATTGCTACCCCTAAAATTGGAATCACAAAATGGAAGCCTATAGATTACTACCACTAAAATTGGAATCCACAAAATGGAAGCCCAGAGATTACTACCCCTAAAATTGGAATCCACAAAATGGAAGCCCAGAGATTACTACCCCTAAAATTGGAATCCACAAAATGGAAGCCTTGAGATTACGACCCCTAAAATTGTATTTCCATAAAAAGGAAGCCCAGAGATTACTACCCCTAAAATTGGAATCACAAAATGGAAGCCTACAGATTACTACCCCTAAAATTGGAATCACAAAATGGAAGCCTACAGATTACTACCCCTAAAATTGGAATCACAAAATGGAAGCCTACAGATTACTACCCCTAAAATTGGAATCCACAAAATGGAAGCCTAGAGATTACTACCCCTAAAATTGGAATCACAAAATGGAAGCCTAGAGATTACTACCACTAAAATTGGAATCACAAAATGGAAGCCAACAGATTACTACCCCTAAAATTGGAATCCACAAAATGCTAGCACTCGAGATTACTACCCCTAAAATTGGAATCCACAAAATGGAAGCCTACAGATTACTACCCCTAAAATTGGAATCACAAAATGGAAGCCTATAGATTACTACCCCTAAAATTGGAATCACAAAATGGAAGCCTATAGATTACTACCCCTAAAATTGGAATCCACAAAATGGAAGCCTACAGATTGCTACCCCTAAAATTGGAATCACAAAATGGAACCCTACAGATTACTACCCCTAAAATTGGAATCACAAAATGGAAGCCTATAGATTACTACCCCTAAAATTGGAATCACAAAATGGAGGCCTATAGATTACTACCCCTAAAATTGGAATCACAAAATGGAAGCCTAGAGATTACTACCCCTAAAATTGGAATCACAAAATGGAGGCCGATAGATTACTACCCCTAAAATTGGAATCACAAAATGGAGGCCTATAGATTACTACCCCTAAAATTGGAATCACAAAATGGAAGCCTAGAGATTACTACCACTAAAATTGGAATCACAAAATGGAGGCCTATAGATTACTACCCCTAAAATTGGAATCACAAAATGGAAGCCTAGAGATTACTACCCCTAAAATTGGAATCACAAAATGGAAGCCTAGAGATTACTACCCCTAAAATTGGAATCACAAAATGGAGGCCTATAGATTACTACCCCTAAAATTGGAATCACAAAATGGAGGCCTATAGATTACTACCCCTAAAATTGGAATCACAAAATGGAAGCCTAGAGATTACTACCACTAAAATTGGAATCACAAAATGGAGGCCTATAGATTACTACCCCTAAAATTGGAATCACAAAATGGAAGCCTAGAGATTACTACCACTAAAATTGGAATCACAAAATGGAAGCCTAGAGATTACTACCACTAAAATTGGAATCACAAAATGGAGGCCTATAGATTACTACCCCTAAAATTGGAATCACAAAATGGAAGCCTAGAGATTACTACCACTAAAATTGGAATCACAAAATGGAAGCCTAGAGATTACTACCACTAAAATTGGAATCACAAAATGGAGGCCTATAGATTACTACCCCTAAAATTGGAATCACAAAATGGAGGCCTATAGATTACTACCCCTAAAATTGGAATCACAAAATGGAAGCCTAGAGATTACTACCACTAAAATTGGAATCACAAAATGGAAGCCTAGAGATTACTACCACTAAAATTGGAATCACAAAATGGAAGCCTATAGATTACTACCACTAAAATTGGAATCACAAAATGGAAGCCTAGAGATTACTACCACTAAAATTGGAATCACAAAATGGAAGCCTACAGATTACTACCACTAAAATTGGAATCACAAAATGGAAGCCTATAGATTACTACCCCTAAAATTGGAATCACAAAATGGAAGCCTAGAGATTACTACCCCTAAAATTGGAATCACAAAATGGAAGCCTATAGATTACTACCGTACCCCTAAAATTGGAATCCACAAAATGGAAGCACAAGAGATTACTATCCCTAAAATTGTATTTCCACAAAATGGAAGCACGAGAGATTACTACCCCTAAAATTGGAATCCACAAAATGGAAGCCAAGAGATTACTACTCCTAAAATTGGAATCCACAAAATGGAAGCCTCCAGATTACTACCCCTAAAATTGGAATCCACAAAATGGAAGCACTCGAGATTACTACCCCTAAAATTGGAATCCACAAAATTGAACCTTAGAGATTACTACCACGAAAATTGGAATCCACAAAATGGAAGCACTCGAGATTACTACCACTAAAATTGGAATCACAAAATGGAAGCCTATAGATTACTACCACTAAAATTGGAATCACAAAATGGAAGCCTAGAGATTACTACCACTAAAATTGGAATCACAAAATGGAAGCCTACAGATTACTACCACTAAAATTGGAATCACAAAATGGAAGCACTCGAGATTACTACCCCTAAAATTGGAATCCACAAAATTGAACCTTAGAGATTACTACCCCTAAAATTGGAATCCTCAAAATGGAAGCCGAGAGATTACTACCCCTAAAATTGGAATCACAAAATGGAAGCCTACAGATTACTACCCCTAAAATTGGAATCACAAAATGGAAGCCTACAGATTACTACCCCTAAAATTGGAATCACAAAATGGAAGCCTACAGATTACTACCCCTAAAATTGGAATCACAAAATGGAAGCCTATAGATTACTACCCCTAAAATTGGAATCACAAAATGGAAGCCTATAGATTACTACCCCTAAAATTGGAATCACAAAATGGAAGCCTATAGATTACTACCCCTAAAATTGGAATCACAAAATGGAAGCCTAGAGATTACTACCACTAAAATTGGAATCACAAAATGGAAGCCTACAGATTACTACCCCTAAAATTGGAATCACAAAATGGAAGCCTATAGATTACTACCCCTAAAATTGGAATCACAAAATGGAAGCCTATAGATTACTACCCCTAAAATTGGAATCACAAAATGGAAGCCTATAGATTACTACCCCTAAAATTGGAATCCACAAAATGGAAGCCTATAGATTACTACCGTACCCCTAAAATTGGAATCCACAAAATGGAAGCACAAGAGATTACTATCCCTAAAATTGTATTTCCACAAAATGGAAGCACGAGAGATTACTATCCCTAAAATTGGAATCCACAAAATGGAAGCCAAGAGATTACTACTCCTAAAATTGGAATCCACAAAATGGAAGCCTCCAGATTACTACCCCTAAAATTGGAATCCACAAAATGGAAGCCGAGAGATTACTACCACTAAAATTGGAATCCACAAAATGGAAGCCTATAGATTACTACTCCTAAAATTGGAATCCGTAAAATGGAAGCCTAGAGATTGCTACCCCTAAAATTGGAATCCACAAAATGGAAGCACTGGAGATTACTACCACTAAAATTGGAATCCACAAAATGGAAGCCTAGAGATTACTACCCCTAAAATTGGAATCCACAAAATGGAAGCACTGGAGATTACTACCACTAAAATTGGAATCCACAAAATTGAACCTTAGAGATTACTACCACGAAAATTGGAATCCACAAAATGGAAGCACTAGAGATTACTACCCCGAAAATTGGAATCCACAAAATTGAACCTTAGAGATTACTACCACGAAAATTGGAATCCACAAAATGGAAGCACTCGAGATTACTACCCCTAAAATTGGAATCCTCAAAATGGAAGCCTAGAGATTACTACCCCTAAAATTGGAATGCACAAAATGGAAGCACGAGAGATTACTACCCCTAAAATTGGAATGCACAAAATGGAAGCCTAGAGATTACTACCACTAAAATTGGAATGCACAAAATGGAAGCACGAGAGATTACTACCCCTAAAATTGGAATCCACAAAATGGAAGCCTAGAGATTACTACCACTAAAATTGGAATGCACAAAATGGAAGCACGAGAGATTACTACCCCTAAAATTGGAATCCACAAAATTTAACCTTAGAGATTACTTCCACTAAAATTGGAATCCACAAAATGGAAGCACGAGAGATCACTACCACTAAAATTGGAATCCACAAAATGGAAGCCTAGAGATTACTACCCCTAAAATTGGAATCCACAAAATGGAAGCACTGGAGATTACTACCACTAAAATTGGAATCCACAAAATGGAAGCCTAGAGATTACTACCCCTAAAATTGGAATCCACAAAATGGAAGCACTCGAGATTACTACCCCAAAAATTGGAATCCACAAAATTGAACCTTAGAGATTACTACCACGAAAATTGGAATCCACAAAATGGAAGCACTCGAGATTACTACCCCTAAAATTGGAATTCTCAAAATGGAAGCCTATAGATTACTACCCCTAAAATTGGAATCCACAAAATGGAAGCACTCGAGATTACTACCCCTAAAATTGGAATCCACAAAATGGAAGCCTAGAGATTACTACCACTAAATTTGGAATCCACAAAATGGAAGCACGAGAGATTACTACCCCTAAAATTGGAATCCACAAAATTGAACCTTAGAGATTACTACCACGAAAATTGGAATCCACAAAATGGAAGCACTAGAGATTACTACCCCGAAAATTGGAATCCACAAAATTGAACCTTAGAGATTACTACCACGAAAATTGGAATCCACAAAATGGAAGCACTCGAGATTACTACCCCTAAAATTGGAATCCTCAAAATGGAAGCCGAGAGATTACTACCCCTAAAATTGGAATGCACAAAATGGAAGCACGAGAGATTACTACCCCTAAAATTGGAATCCACAAAATGGAAGCCTAGAGATTACTACCACTAAAATTGGAATCCACAAAATGGAAGCACTAGAGATTACTACCACTAAAATTAGAATCCACAAAATGGAAGCCCAGAGATTACTACCCCTAAAATTGGAATCCACAAAATGGAAGCCTAGAGATTACTACCACTAAAATTGGAATCCTCAAAATGGAAGCCTAGAGATTACTACCCCTAAAATTGGAATGCACAAAATGGAAGCACGAGAGATTACTACCCCGAAAATTGGAATGCACAAAATGGAAGCCTAGAGATTACTACCACTAAAATTGGAATGCACAAAATGGAAGCACGAGAGATTACTACCCCTAAAATTGGAATCCACAAAATGGAAGCCTAGAGATTACTACCACTAAAATTGGAATGCACAAAATGGAAGCACGAGAGATTACTACCCCTAAAATTGGAATCCACAAAATTTAACCTTAGAGATTACTTCCACTAAAATTGGAATCCACAAAATGGAAGCACGAGAGATCACTACCACTAAAATTGGAATCCACAAAATGGAAGCCTAGAGATTACTACCCCTAAAATTGGAATCCACAAAATGGAAGCACTGGAGATTACTACCACTAAAATTGGAATCCACAAAATGGAAGCCTAGAGATTACTACCCCTAAAATTGGAATCCACAAAATGGAAGCACTCGAGATTACTACCCCAAAAATTGGAATCCACAAAATTGAACCTTAGAGATTACTACCCCTAAAATTGGAATCCACAAAATGGAAGCACTCGAGATTACTACCCCAAAAATTGGAATCCACAAAATTGAACCTTAGAGATTACTACCACGAAAATTGGAATCCACAAAATGGAAGCACTCGAGATTACTACCCCTAAAATTGGAATTCTCAAAATGGAAGCCTATAGATTACTACCCCTAAAATTGGAATCCACAAAATGGAAGCCTATAGATTACTACCCCTAAAATTGGAATCCACAAAATGGAAGCCTAGAGATTACTACCCCTAAAATTGGAATCCACAAAATGGAAGCACTCGAGATTACTACCCCTAAAATTGGAATCCACAAAATGGAAGCCTAGAGATTACTACCACTAAATTTGGAATCCACAAAATGGAAGCCTAGAGATTACTACCCCTAAAATTGGAATCCTCAAAATGGAAGCCTAGAGATTACTACCCCTAAAATTGGAATCCACAAAATGGAAGCCTATAGATTACTACCCCTAAAATTGGAATCCACAAAATGGAAGCCTATAGATTACTACCCCTAAAATTGGAATCCACAAAATGGAAGCCTAGAGATTACTACCCCTAAAATTGGAATCCACAAAATGGAAGCCTAGAGATTACTACCCCTAAAATTGGAATCCACAAAATGGAAGCCTAGAGATTACTACCACTAAAATTGGAATCCACAAAATGGAAGCCTAGAGATTACTACCACTAAAATTGGAATCCACATAATGGAAGCCTAGAGATTACTACCCCTAAAATTGGAATCCACAAAATGGAAGCCGAGAGATTATAACCACTAAACATATTTCTCATCCAACTCTTGTGTGGCAAGATCGTTACCTCGATTTTTGGGAAGGTAAAGCTACTTTTGATCAAAAATTGTGTTGACAAAACTACCATCATACTTGAATAATATGCCAGCTCAAGGTAAAGTTGCAAGTCTCCCCGCCCCAACCCACAAAGTCCCCACCCTCCCCACCCCCCAACCCTCTCCCTTCCACAGATCTCCTGATTTCCCTGTTCTCTACTGTTGTGCTTGTGTGCTTCCCTCTCTCTCTCTCTCTCTTTCCATCTTGTCTCCCCCTCCCTTTATTGTTTTGTGTCCGTTTGTTTTTTTGTGTTGTATGTGCTTGTATCCCCTCCCCCCCCCCCCCCCCCCAAAAAGAGAAGACCTTCAAGGACACATGTCAAGGGATATTGACCTCCATTGTTCAGCACAACACACCTGTGCATGCACAAGTCTTGCGTTACACAGAGCTGTTTTTGACTGACTGTGGCTTTGAGAAGCTACATCATCCCCCATTCAGCCTGTACCTGGCACCGAGTAACTTGTATCTCTTATTGATATTTGAAGTTCCCCATGCACCATTGACAAGGGACCAATCGAGGGGTGGCTGAAGGAGCAATCTAAAAACATATTTTACTGGCAATAAAAGGGGTTTGAAGGACAAATGGAGCAAGTTACTGTAATTGAAATAAACGGACACCATTTTGCAGGTCAGAAAGTTACGGTGTTTGCAGGACTATTGTTAGGTACCATGTTCGAAAAAGCTTTTGAAATCTCTTCATATCGTTTCAAGCTGACAACACAAATACTATATTTTCAAAAAACGACAATATTAAAATATATCCCTCATGAGTATGTCCCATTAAATTATCATTTCAACTTGAGTGGGGCTTTGTCTTAGTGGGAAATCCTCCCCATGGAATAGCTAAAAATGATATTCTGTTACCGGTGGGGAGAGGTAGACTCTGGGCCAACCGAGGCTCTATCCCAGGCATTGCACTCCACCACCAATGAGCTATCCTGCCAGTCTGGGTACTGCACAGTGTACAAGCAAGAGAAATTATATTTCACTGCCAAATAGATATTGTTCATAGATGACCGATACATTTCAAAGTGGTGATGAAAAATAAAAAGGAAGAGATGTAAGCAATAAAATAAGGAATAAAAAAATTGAGTAAGAAATGAAAGAAAGGAAATAAGAAGAGAGTTAAATAAAGTGTATACATCTAAAACATGAAAACATGTTTGGCATACAGTTCATGATGTTGTTTGCCAGATAGCCTGCATTGGCAAAAGACAAGATCATACATAATATCAAATGATGCAAGTCGTTTTGGGTACAGAAATGTGTCGTTTTTATGCACCACTAAACTGGGTTGTAAAACCTGGGTTTGAGATCATCAGCGTACTCCCATAACCCACTATTACAGTCAACCTGAGTTGTGTGAAAAGCTCTCTTGACGGATGTGCATGGTTCTTTCCCTGAAACCCTTGCAGGACAACCCAAAGGATGACCTGCTTTGCTTCCGACAATACAATTATTTGGAGTTGTGAATAAAAATTTGTGACATGAAAGTATTAAAAGCACAAAGTAGAAGTTAAGATAGAGGTTGCAAAAGAGTAACATGTTGAGATGCGAGCACAATGCCTGGATATGATTGACATTCCAGGTTTATTCACACTCGTCACTTAATACGGGACTTTCAAAAGGACATAATCCATCCAGAATGTTTGGTGTACATGCGCAGAAACCCCAGGAAACTGGGGTCATCGGGGTAGCCGAATGTATATCGTGTGTGCGAAATAAGGATTGCAACATTAAATGGCTCACATCGCTTCTAAAAAAAGCCAAAATACCTCGAAAGGTACCGAAGAGAAAGGGCTGTGCCTCTGCACAACAAAAGACTTGGATAACTTTCTCAGCTCGCCGAATGGGCAGCTGCTTGTACTGCAAACTCTAGACTAGGTGGGCCATTGGAAGCTCGAGTGGACGGGTGTGTGCTACACAAAGCCCAGACGGATCGATACCAGTGAATGGATTGTGTATCTAGATTAGGTGCTTCTTGACACTGATGGTAAGGACATATCTGGGGCTTGTGAATGTACAAGGTAAGATTAATATGATGATATTTACTTTTAATCGTGTTGGGAGGGGAAGTTACGGGAGCTGTGAGGAGTTGTAAATTTGGTTTGGTATCGTTTGTTTGGTTCTGGGGTCGCAAGAGAAACTAGAACAGCACTTGATAGAGCGCATACTTCTGCAAGGCTGAATAGATTATGTCTTGTATCCCACTGAATGCCAAAATCACCTCAGCAACTCATCCACCAAGTTATGTCATAACTCGTCCACAACTTTTTGAAATATCATGCTATATATCATTTTTGACCCCATCTCTCAATGGTGAAGAATCACTTTAAAAATTCTCATATCCAGAACCAGATCCAGATCTTCACCAAAATCAAATCAATTTGTCCTTGTCACACACTCAACCTGTTCACCAAATTTAGTCCGAACACGTACAAAACAATTTGAAATATCGTGATATATATTGTTTTTGGCCTCATCTCTCAATGGTGAAGAATCACCAAGAAAATTAAAAAAAATTCTCAGATCCGGATTCGGATTTTCACCAAAATTTAATTAATTTGTCTTTGTCACACACCTAACCTGTCCACCAAATTTTGTCTGACTATGTCTATATACCTTTTCGAGATATCCAGCTCACAAACAAACGGACAAACAGACAAATAAAAAAACGTGAAAACATAAACTTCGTCCACCTTTGGTGAAGTAGGTAATTATACTAGTTTTTGCATCTATTGGTAAATGCTGAAGCGTCCATCTGTGTGTGTGTGTGTGTGTGTGTGTGTGTGTGTGTGTGTGTGTGTGTGTGTGTGTGTGTGTGTGTGTGTGTGTGTGTGTGTACATGCACTGCCGCTGCTCGCTTGTACTAACATGAAATAGTACAAACCCAACACTTCCCAGTTCTCGTATTGACTACATTTCAGTGATTCTGATATTCAGGAACAGAACAATTGTTGTTAGCGATTTTGAAATTGCCACTCTTTCCTCTAAATGCTGAAAATTATGTTAATAGACGATTTGATTCACAGGTTAAAAGTGCCCAGTGAGTAGAATCGAGTCACTGTAAACACACACAGCACACAATTAAAAAGGCCTCGCTTAGCATACGTCATTGCAAAAGCTGTCCTGCTCAAAAAGTCCTGCTCATAAAAACAATTGGGCATTTCCACGTCTAAACAGCTGATTATTTAACGCTTGCTGCTTCCCTATCATGCTATTACCGACTTCACAGAAACCGTCACGGTCGCCAGTTCAACTCACAATGTTAAGAGAAAATAGTCAGAAACTTTGTAACCTCCGCGCTGCGCGGTTAAAGCACTGCTTGAGAGAAAGGATTCTAAAGGGTAAATGTTAGGGGGTTCTAAAGGGTAATTTCTAAAGTTCTAAAGGGTAATTCTACAAGGTTGTACAGGATAATTACAAGGGGTTCTAAAGGGTAAATTCTAAAGTTAGAAAGGGTTACAAAGGGTAATTCTCAAGGCTTCTAAAGGGTATATTCTCAAGTTCTAAAGGATTACAAAGGGCAATTATAAACGGTTCTAAAGGGTAATTCTAAGGAGTTCTAAAGGGTTCCTAAATTGGCTGCCGTAGTATGGAAATTGTGGGTGGAATCAGGCGAACTGTCCAACCAATGGGTGGAATTCACATGCATGCACACACGAACACACGACTCCTTTTATAGTACAGATTGCTCAATATTATATGACTAACAGAGTATAATCAGATATAAAACTAGAAAGCATCTCAAAATGCAAAGCCCATCCGCATCTGCTTTGTAATCAAACTAAACTTGATGAAAACATCAGCTAAAAAAAAAAAAATGTAAAATTTATTAATTAGTGTTCTCTATATTCTCATAATAAAGGTTTGTTGAAAATTTGATGACGAAAGGTCAAATAGTAAAAAGGTTATGGCCTAGATCGACACACAGACACATCTACACACAAACACACACACGGAAGTGATTGTAAAACCCCATCTGCTGTTGTGCAGGGGACAGGCTGATTGAGTGAACCAAATTGTAAGACTAAGAGTCTAAATGTAAAGTAACATTAATAATGTTCATGTCACAGCAGCAAATCAAACATTGGCTTATTTCATAAGCACGAGCAGGATACCCGCCCTCTGGGTGTATCGACTTTGTGCAAGAAGACTATAGATGTTTGCGTAGTATCTGCCAAAAAGGTTCCAGATGGTCTAAACGTCTAAAGGTCTAAAGTTCCAATAGTAGTTGGGGTCTAAGGGGTTGAAATGATCTAATCTCTCAAGTATTAAAAAGGGTCTAAAAGGGTCTAAGTGGTCTAAAGCTCGAAATAGTCAAGGGTACAAGCGGTCCAACATGTCTAAAAGGTGTAAAGGGTCGAAATGGTATTAAGGTCTAATGGGTCTAAAGGGAGTCAAGCAACTTAAGGGGTGCATTTATATTAAGGGTCTGTGTCTAAAGTTATAGGGGTCTATAGGGTATAAAAGGTGAAAGGGTCTAAAAGTGTCTAAAGTGTCAAAAGGATCTTAACGGTTACAGTGGTCTTAGGGTTATATCTTAGGGTTCTTAAAAGTGTTAGGGCATCTTGAGGGGTCTTAATGGTGTTGGGATCTTGGAGGTCTTAAGGGTCTTGGGGGAGTCTTAGGGTTCTTAAAGGGTATTAGGGCAGTGGGGTATTGGGGGCATGGGAATTTTAGGTGTCTTAGGATTTTGGGGGTCTTAAGGGTCTTGGTGGGGAGTTCGGGTGGGTCTTAAAGGTTCTTAGGAGTCTTAAAAGGCCGTGAGAGTCTTGAAGGTCTTAAATGCTCTTAAATATCTTAGGGGTCTTGGGGGTCATAGAGGGTCTTGAGGGTTGTGGGGGAGGGGGGGGCTCTTATAGGTCTTAATGGTGTTAAGGGTCTTGGGGATATCAAGGATGTTTAAAGGTCTTAAGGGATCTTAAGGTTCTAAGTGGTCTTAGGGTCTTAAGGGGTTTTGGGGTGTCAAAGTGTCTGAAGGTATAGAGGGGTCTGGAACTCGCATGCACGCGTGGCCCCTTTTATATATGGACACCTGCTTGTGGAATTATGCATGCATGCACGCACACATACTGGATGTGGATAGTGTAAATTATAAATAGAAAATTGGTAAATAAAAATGGGGAGAAAGCAATCTATCTATAATTCCAGCAATCTCTGTGTGTATGTTTGTATGTTTGTATGTTTGTATGTTTGTATGTTTGTATGTTTGTATGTATGTTTGTCTGTGACCGCTGTTTCTCGACAACTACCGGTCCGATATACTTGAAACTTGCCAGGTATATTGCTGGGGACCCGAGGATGTGCCTTTTCAAGGTTTTAAATTAATCGCAGAAGTAGTTACCGAGCTATGTCCAAAAAACGATTCAACCAATCAGAGAGCAGCGAGCTATCACGTGTGCCGAACGTGGCGAACAGACTCTGCCTCGGATGGCACATTTGAGAGCGTATTCATTTATTTCCCGTCGGCAAACTATGTTGCCGTTAAACTATGTTTTAAAACTAATAAAAACTAATTTGCGATTCATCGTATTCATCGCTTCACATTTGCGACAGTGAAGACTTCACTTCCGGCAGCCAATCACAGAACGCGTTGTTGCGAGCCCGAGAGCCTGCGCCATTACGGTTCGTAATTCGATTTCTTCCGGAGAAAATAATAATTTCTCGATTTCTTATGCGCATTATTTCTCCCAATTCAGTCAGAGCGAAGGGCGGAAGCGAAGAGCGTTGTTTTTTTTGTTTACGGGCGTACGGGCGGGGTAGAGCGTACGGGTAGCGTTTTTTTTTTTTTTTGGCAAGGAACGGGCACCCACGTACGGGCATGCCCTAGTAATAATAATAATAATAATAATAATAATAATAATAACTAGAACGACATTCATCGACGTCACAACGTCGACCGATATGCCTCACCCACATTATTACATCATTATAATGCTTGTACCAAGTTTGATTAAAAAAAATCCATTCAGATGTTCTCAAGTTATCACATTTTTACCTGATATGAACTCTGACCTTTGATCTGTTGATGCCATAATCCAATCAGTTCATCTTTTCATCATATATACTTATACCAAGTTTGTTCATAATCCCATCACTTGTTCACAAGTTGGTGCGGCAACATATTTTTTACTTAACATGATCTTTGACCTTTTACCCTAAAATTTAATCAGTTTATGTTTACATCATTATACATACCTGTACCAAGTTTTAATTTAAATCCATTCAGCTGTTCACAAGTTATCACATTTTTACTTAACATGACCTCTGACCTTTTACCCTAAAATTTGATCAGTTCATGTTTACATCATTATACATACCTGTACCAAGTTTTAATTTAAATCCATTCAGCTGTTCACAAGTTATCACATTTTTACTTAACATGACCTCTGACCTTTTACCCTAAAATTGAATCAGTTCATGTTTACATCATTATACATACCTGTACCAAATTTTAATTTAAATCCCTTCAGCTGTTCACAAGTTGTCACATTTTTAACTGACATGACCTTTGACCTCTTTAGCCCAAAATCGAATCAGTTAATCTTTAAATCATTATACATACCTGTACCAGGTTTGAATCTCATCCCTTCAGCCATTCTCACGTTATAGACCTATTCCAGATTTTAATCTTTGACCTCTTGACCCCAAAATCAAATAAGTTCATCTTTGCATCATAATACCCAGTTGTACTAACTTTGGTCCAAATCCCATCACTGGTTCACAAGTTATCGTGGTAACAGGATTTTTACCTAACATGACCTCTGACCTTTGACCTCGTGACCCCAACATCTAATCAGTTCATCTTTACCTCATTATACATACCTGCACCAAGTTTGACCAACATACATTCAGCAGTTCTCAAGTTATCGCGGTAACGAAAACCTATCATGCACGGACGGACGGACAGACAACCATAGGTATGTACAGAATATACAGACTGAAATGTAGGGAGAACAGGTAGATGTGTGCAGAACAAAAGGTGAAGTGTGGGACATCGGCCGACAGAAAAATATGAGGGCAAGGGGGTTCGGGTTCAAAAAAAATGCATCAATTTTTAATAGTAGGTACGTAATAAATGGATAACCCTTTATATATCCCCTGCAGTGGGGTTTGTTCGTTACGTTAGGTTAAAACAGGACCAGGTACACGAATAAAAAGCATGCGGCGATTTAAATGAACCGGACTCGATGATATAACATGGTAGATCGTCCTGAGTCTGGGAAAGTCGGTGGTTTCAGGTTTAAATCCAGCTCCAGTTACAACAAAGACTTTCAAAATGGTACTTGCTGTCTCCTGGCTTGATGTTCAGCTTTTAGAAGGATAGAGCACGGACAAACAAGCACAAGTCCACAACACAACACAACTAACCTTGACACAGATTAGCCACTCCACCACCAGCACATCACGTGACGTTATTCCAACCACGGTCACTTCCTTTTCTTTCCCACGGTCAATTCAAAAATGTATACTCCACCTGATTTGTCAGTCTCACATTACTGTTGTTGGCGTCTCCACATTATAATTTCCCTCCTCGTTTCTCGTATTCACAAAGGTTCGTTACTGTCCTTCTTTCTCCTCTGTTTGGGTCTTTTCACCATGGCAACCGAACTCATTCGCCCACAGGAATGCCATAGTTGGATCGTAACATCAAGAGAAACATTACGAAGCAGCGCACCAGCCAAATACCTACTCCTCTCCTCTCCTCCTCTCCTCCTCCTCCTTCTTCTTCTTCTTCTCCTTTTCCTCTTCTTCTTCTTCTTTTTCTCTTTACTCATCTTCTTCCTCTTCAATCATTGCTGTTTATTACTTGTATTATGCATCTTGTACAATGCATCGATCCTAATTATTACGAGTCAAATTTTTTAAAATAAAAATGGAAAAACATGTAAGGGATGGAATCCCAAAAAAACAACCAAGCAAGGTAGGGAATGACAACGAAGGAATGACAAGGAGGACAAGTTATAAATGACACATAAATACAACAATTACATACAATTGCATGAAGATGTCTATGTTCATGGTAGTTGTAGATTTTGTAGTGTTGGTTGTTGTAATTATGTATTTTGTTTGTTGTGGGATTGAGACGGAAAAATGTCAAAAGATGTGGGGATGGCAAATAATCCATAAAACGATTGTGGCGTTGTATTGTGGTGTCATTCCTTACTAGTCATTCCCTGGTAGTTATAGCTCAGACCTTGTTTGGTTGTTTTTTGGGGAAGTATTTTTGTTTTTCATGTATTTTTTTACCTCCACCACCAAATGTAGATGGAAGTTGTGTATAAGACAACTGTAAGCGACTAACTGTATAAGACAACAAATGCCTAATGGGCTGGTAAACCTGGCTCACTGGATTACCTGATTACTTTGTACTTATTTAAGTAATTTTGATGATTTCCTGGGTGCCTTAAACCTAGGTATACACACTGAAAAAATCTCTCTAGGTTGATTACTATTCGACAGAGCCATTTTAGTGGATCAGGATGTCACCTTGGGATGCCATCTTGGACTTGTCAATAAATAATTAACTAATGGTAATTTTATTGATTCAATTGGATTCCTTGGGCCCTAAAACCTAGGGTTAGACACCAAAACCACCTTTCTAGGTTGAATAATAATTGAGATATGGCCATTTTAAGCTCCCGGCGGCCATCTTGGACGCCATCTTGAAAATGACCCCTTTCCGGAAGTCACATGTTACTAGATTTTTAGTATGTTATTTAGCATGCCCAATGGTACCAGAATCCATTGAAAAACCTTTTGTATCAATTTTTTGGGGGTTAAACCATATATTGACCCCTCTACACCTGGTGTTGGCCTAATGGTTCGGGTGGTGGGCTTGGGATAACCTAATGTCCTGAGTTCGAATCCCGTTGAATTAACGCCAGGTGGGTTGACTCAACCTGTCATCCTTCCGAGGTCGGCAAAATGAGTACCAGGTAACTGGTTATAGAGAGGCATTGCATCAGCAGCAAATGCACCCACAGAAAAATGATGCAACCAGCAGCCGGGTGGCTGCACACAAACCACCACCACCATCGAGTGATCGGGTCAAAACAATATATAAGGTGATATTTCAAGAGGTTATGGATGGATTATGACAAAATTTGGTGATTTTGGTTCATGTCCGAATCCAGATCCGACCTATCAGTGAGTTACAAAACATAAACTGTCCAGCCTGGCGGAGGTATGTGCTCCACCTAGCGCCCGGTCGAGTTATGCCTCTGTTGACGAAGTCGCCGGGGCATTATGTTTCCAGGTTGTCCGTCCGTGATCGGTTGTTGTTACCGCGATAACTTGAGAACGGCTGAAGGTATCTTAGTCAAACTTGGTACAGGTATGTATAATGAGGTAAAGATGAACTGATTCGATTTTGGGGTCACGAGGTCAAAGGTCAGGGGTAATGTTAGATAAAAATCCTGTTACCGCGATAACTTGTGAACCAGTGATGGGATTCTGAACAAATTTGGTACAATTATGTAGAATGATATAAAGATGAACTGATTAGAATTTGGGGCCAAGAGGTCAAAGGTAAAAGTCTGTAATGGGTCTATAACTTGAGAACGGCTGAAGTGATCTAATTCAAACTTTGTGCAGGTATGTAGAAAGATGTAAAGATTAACTGATTAGATTTTGGGGGCAAGAGGTCAAAGGTCAAAGTCTGTAATAGGTCTATAACTTCAGCTGAAGTAATCAAATTCAAACTTGGTACAGTTATGTAGAATGATGTAAAGTTTAACTGATTATATCTTGGGGTCAAGAGGTCAAAGGTCAAAGTCTGTAATAGGTATATATCTTGAGAATGGCTGAAGTTATCGAATTCAAACTTGGTACAGGTATGTAGAATGATGTAAAGATTAACTGATCAGATTTTAGGGTCCCGAGGTAAAAGGCCAAAGGTCAGAGGTCATGTCAGGTAAAATTGTGATAACTTGTGGACAGCTGAAAGGATTTAAATTAAAACTTGGCACATGTATGTATAATGATGTAAACATGAACTGATTCAATTTTGGGGTCAATAGGTCAAAAGTCAGAGGCCATGTCAGGTACAAATGTGATATATTGAGAACAGATGAATGGATTTGAACCTCTGACAGGTCCCTCCGTTTTGAGGGTGGGGGGGAGGAGGCGTGGGAAGGGAAGGAGGAAATTTTTCCTGTGCAAGTAGTGCTTCATAACCTCAGTGTTGCACAGGTAAAGAAAGGAAATTGTAATACCCTCTGCCACCATCACCAGGTGGCGCTACATGGTATACATTTACATAGAGAATTTACGCCCCTCTCCCGGTCCCCCACACCCACACACGAGAACGCGGCCACATAGCCTATGTTACCCCCCAGACAAAGTTGTATTTGTATTTGTACCCCGAGTAAAGTATATAAGTGTTTATACCTGGAGTACCCGGCGTTGCTCAAGCAAAAAAGAAACATTAACATATTTGAAATGAGGGCAAATATAATGGAAAAGCAATTACATCCAAATGAAAATCCATCACAAATGTCAAATCATCATTTTACCTTTTTGTTGAATATATTCTGGTGAATGTGCCGTTCACCACGTTTCTGAGTTAGGTATGATGACGTTCAAGAAGAAGAAGAAGCCTTACCAACAACTTGGACCGATTCCGGAATTGTTTTATTATTCGTGTTCAAATGTCTGGCAATTATTTTGTATTTTTCATGCGAATGTGTACTTGTATATAATTGTCATTAATCAAAAAGGCTTCGGCACTATCGAGCGATTAAAAAAAAAAAAAAAAAGTCCAAAAAACGAAGAATTTTGTTTTTCAATTTTTTTATTTTATTTTGCCTAAAACACTTCCAGACACTCACTAATGAACCTCTAAAAGTTTGACGAAGATCCGTTCAGCCATCTCTGAGAAAAATGGCGACACAGACACACAGACAGACCAACAACTCTCATATATAGTAGAGAGAAGATAATGAGCAATTTTGCCGCAATGGCTTAGCTTGTCCTCTCCCCCCCCCCCCCCCCTCCCCAATTCAATAATAAAAAATATAGTAATGACATATCATTCCTCTATTGTGGTGCATTCTGGTTATAGACCCGCACAGGTTCGTCATTTGTTAAAGAAATTAAAAAAAGTTATTGCCTATGATTTTGAAGTTAATGTAATTTCTTGTTTTGCAGGTTCAGCAAGACATACATTGTGCCCCTGCAGGATTGCTAAAAAGTAAACCAATCACTAACAAGTGCCTCTCCTGGAAGGACGATGGATTAACGATCCTTTGAAAAAAATTAAGTGAATGAATGCTGAGGTGCTGAAAAATATGTGGATAAACACCTTTTAGGTGCGTTAGTGCCGGGCTAGAGCACAGAAAGAGATGGAAGACGAAGGATAAAAGCGATAAATAACCTCATTTATTCTATTCATCGTTGCTTAACACTCCGAAAATGATGAGAGCTGCAGGGTTGAGTCTCCGATCGCGGATTATAATCTGGGATGAGAGTGTACCATGTTCACAATGCTACGGTGGCCATATTGTATGGGAGCGTGAACCCAGACCGTGCATTGACGTGCCAATGTGACGTCATCGCCTCGGTGCTCCTTTGTGGTGCATTAATCTTTAAATCCGATTTAAAAAATAAATAAATTGTTATGAAACGGGTGCACTACCCAAGGGAGAATGTCGCTTCCTTCAGTTTGAATCATTGTAGTTGCTTCAGCAATCGAGTGAGTCTGTCGAAGACTGTACGACGGAATGCCGCAAGAGCGAAACAAGAATGGCGCTCAGTGGAGAGCATACCTCCACCTGGTTGGCCATATCACTCAATGGTGAAGATTCACTTTAGAAATTTTACTAGCTGGATCCGGATCCGGATCTTCACCAAAATCGAATCTATTTGTCCTTCATCCAAATCCATCCACAACTTTTTGAGATATCCTGCTATGTATCGTTTTTGGCCCGATCTCCCAATGGTGAAGAATCACTTTAAAAATTCTAGTATAGTCAGGTTCACCATGTTAACAAATATAATTTCTTTCAAAATTTTGGGATTAGCAAACCTGTACATTTTTGGAATCTTCAGAGCATGGAGAATCTGAAAATCAATGTTGGCATTTGCACGGACACCTGCACGGCCGCCATTTTGGATTTTGAAAATGGCCGCCATAAAATACATATTTTGCGCGATCTCGGCTTCTAGTCAACCTAGAGACTTAATTAAATATGCCAATCCTATGTTTTCTGGGTCAAGGAATCCTATAAAGGCCTCAAAATAGTGCTCAGGGTTATAGAAAAGCAACAAACAAAGGTAATTGAAAACCATTGTCTTTATATTTGTGATATAACTGCATTACATAATACATGATATTGCAAGTCCTTTGAAGTTATAGGTTGTTATAGGAAGTTATAGGTAGTATCAGATTGAACTACAAGTCCTATACACAGGATCTACGAGGTCTATACCGTTCAGGAATATGCTTTTACAGATCTTCATCACTGTCCTGAGGGTCATTTTCGCAAAGGTGTCTACGCAAATGTAAACATTAATTTTTGGATTCCTCATGCTCTGAATATTCCAAAAATGTATAGTTTTGCTAATCTACCAAAATTTTGAACGAAAAAACATAGTGAACCTGACTATAGCCGGATCCGAATCTGGATCTTCACCAAAATCTAATCATTTCGTCCTTGTCACATACACTACCTCTCTCCCGTCCGCAACTTTTTGAGATATTTTGTTCACAGACAAAAGGACAGACAAACGGACAAACAGACAGACAAACAGGGGTGAAAGCATAACCTCCATCCACCTTTGGTGGCGGAGGTAAGGACGTGACTGTCCCGTAGTTGTATCGAACACGTGGGTAGCGCTTCTCCCTGAGAGTTGTACTTCGTGAAATGTATGTGAACCAGTTTCAGACTGCAGTAGTAGGCCTAGTAGTAGTAGTAGTAGTTGTTGTAGTAATAGTAGTAGGAGTAGTAGTAGTAGTAGTAGTTGTAATAGTAGTAGTAGTAGTAGTAGTAGTAGTTGTTATTGTAGTAGTAGTAGTATTTGTTGTTGTAGTAGTAGTAGTAGCAGTAGTAGTAGTAGTATTTGTTGTTGTAGTAGTAGTAGTAGCAGTAGTAGTAGTAGTAGTAGTAGTCGTTGTAATAGTAGTAGTAGTAGTAGTAGTTGTTGTTATTGTAGTAGTAGTAGTAGTATCAGTAGTAGTAGTAGTAGCAGTAGTAGTAGTAGTAGTAGTAGTATTAGTTGTAATAGTAGTAGCAGCAGTAGTAGTAGTTGTAATAGTAGTAGCAGCAGTAGTAGTAGTAGTAGTAGTATTAGTTGTAATAGTAGTAGCAGCAGTAGTAGTAGTTGTAATAGTATTAGTAGTAGTAGTAGTAGTAGTTGTAATAGTAGTAGCAGCAGTAGTAGTAGTTGTAATAGTAGTAGTAGTAGTAGTAGTTGTAATCGTATTAGTAGTAGTAGTAGTAGTAGTAGTAGTAGTAGTTGTAATAGTAGTAGCAGCAGTAGAAGTAGTTGTAGTAGTAGTAGTAGTAGTAGTAGTAATAGTAATAGTAGTTGTAATAGTAGTAGCAGCAGTAGTAGTAGTTGTAATAGTGTTAGTTGTAGTAGTAGTAGCAGTAGTAGTAGTTGTAATAGTAGTAGCAGCAGTAGTAGTAGTTGTAATAGTATTAGTATTAGTAGTAGTAGTAGTAGTAGTAGTAGTAGTATAGGTAGTAGTAGTTGTAATAGTAGTAGTAGTAGTAGTAGAGGTAGTAGTAGTTGTAATAGTAGTAGTAGTAGTAGTAGTAGAGGTAGTAGTAGTTGTAATAGTAGTAGTAGTAGTAGTAGTAGTAGTAGTAGAGGTATTAGTAGTTGTAATAGTAGTAGTAGTAGTAGTTGTAATAGTAGTAGTAGCAGCAGTAGTAGTAGTTGTAGTAGTAGTAGTAGTAGTAGTAGTAGTTGTAGTAGTAGTAGTAGTAGTAGTAGCAGTAGTAGTAGTTGTAATAGTAGTAACAGCAGTTGTAGTAGTAGTAGTAGTAGTAGTAGTAGTAGTAGTAGTACTAGTCTAAATCGATTTTCATTGCAGCAAATTTTGAGTCTATTTGGTTGTACGTAGCAAGCTAATTTCGCTGATTCGTTGTCTGCACGATAATATGAATGGTCACATCAAAATTAACAATGAACTGTCGCCCATTTCGCGATTGAGAAGAGTGTGAAGCAGGGGATGTGCGCCAGCGCCAACCGTGTTCACCTTGTTCCTTGCTGCTGTTTTTGAACAATTCCTTGTGAACATGATGGTATACTGTGCATTTGCCATCATTTCAACTTCTGACTTAAAGCAAACTTTCAATCTATTTGCAGCAACAATGACTGACTTTGACTTTACAATAAATCTCACTAAAACAGAAATTTACATCCACCAGTCTTCTATATATAAAAGGAGACGTGTGTGCAACTGCAACTTCCACCCATTAGTTGGACTCTGCCCACAATTTATATATTTTACCCTTTAGAACCTTTTATATCTTCAAAATTTACCCTTTAGAACCTTTTAGAACTTTAAATTTTACCCATTCATTTAAACGCTTTCGAACTTTAGAATTTACCCTTTAGAACCCTTGATAACCCTTTAGAACTTTTTAATTTACCCTTAAGAACCCCCTAGAATTACCCTTTCGAACTTTTGAACTTACACTTTAGTTTAGAGCTTTTGAATTTACCCTTTAAAATCCCTTAGAATTACCCTTTAGAGCTTTTGAATTTACCCTTTAAAATCCCTAAGAATTACCCTTTAGAGCTTTTGAAATACCCCTTGGAACTACCCTTTAGAATTTACCCTTTAGAACCCTTGAGAACCCTTCAGAACTTTTTAATTTACCCTTGAGAACCCCTTAGAATTACCCTTTGGAACTTTTGAACTTACACTTTAGACTTTAGAGCTTTTGAATTTACCCTTTAAAATCCCTAAGAATTACCCTTTAGAGCTTTTGAATTTACCCTTTAAAATCCCTAAGAATTACCCTTTAGAGCTTTTGAATTTACCCTTTAAAATCCCTAAGAATTACCCTTTAGAGCTTTTGAATTTACCCTTTAAAATCCCTAAGAATTTCCCTTTAGAGCTTTTGAATTTACCCTTTAAAATCCCTAAGAATTACCCTTTAGAGCTTTTGAATTTACCCTTTAAAATCCCTAAGAATTACCCTTTAGAGCTTTTGAATTTACCCTTTAAAATCCCTTAGAATTACCCTTTAGAGCTTTTGAAATACCCCTTGGAACTACCCTTTAGAATTTACCCTTTAGAACCCTTGAGAACCCTTCAGAACTTTTTAATTTACCCTTGAGAACCCCTTAGAATTACCCTTTGGAACTTTTGAACTTACACTTTAGACTTTAGAGCTTTTGAATTTACCCTTTAAAATCCCTAAGAATTACCCTTTAGAGCTTTTGAATTTACCCTTTAAAATCCCTAAGAATTACCCTTTAGAGCTTTTGAATTTACCCTTTAAAATCCCTAAGAATTTCCCTTTAGAGCTTTTGAATTTACCCTTTAAAATCCCTAAGAATTACCCTTTAGAGCTTTTGAATTTACCCTTTAAAATCCCTAAGAATTGCCCTTTAGAGCTTTTGAATTTACCCTTTAAAATCCCTTAGAATTACCCTTTAGAGCTTTTGAATTTACCCTTTAAAATCCCTTAGAATTGCCCTTTAGAGCTTTTGAATTTACCCTTTAAAATCCCTTAGAATTGCCCTTTAGAGCTTTTGAATTTACCCTTTAAAATCCCTAAGAATTACCCTTTAGAGCTTTTGAATTTACCCTTTAAAATCCCTAAGAATTGCCCTTTAGAGCTTTTGAATTTACCCTTTAAAATCCCTAAGAATTACCCTTTAGAGCTTTTGAATTTACCCTTTAAAATCCCTAAGAATTGCCCTTTAGAGCTTTTGAATTTACCCTTTAAAATCCCTTAGAATTACCCTTTAGAGCTTTTGAATTTACCCTTTAAAATCCCTTAGAATTGCCCTTTAGAGCTTTTGAATTTACCCTTTAAAATCCCTAAGAATTACCCTTTAGAGCTTTTGAATTTACCCTTTAAAATCCCTAAGAATTGCCCTTTAGAGCTTTTGAATTTACCCTTTAAAATCCCTAAGAATTACCCTTTAGAGCTTTTGAATTTACCCTTTAAAATCCCTAAGAATTGCCCTTTAGAGCTTTTGAATTTACCCTTTAAAATCCCTTAGAATTACCCTTTAGAGCTTTTGAAATACCCCTTGGAACTACCCCTTAGAATTTACCCTTTAGAACCCTTGAGAACCCTTCAGAACTTTTTAATTTACCCTTGAGAACCCCTTAGAATTACCCTTTGGAACTTTTGAACTTACACTTTAGACTTTAGAGCTTTTGAATTTACCCTTTAAAATCCCTAAGAATTGCCCTTTAGAGCTTTTGAAATACCCCTTAGAACTACCCTTTAGAATTTACCCTTTTGAACTTTTGAAATACCCTTTAGAACTACCCTTTATAATTTACCCTTTAGAACTTTTGAATTACCCTTTAGAATTCACCCTTTAGAATTCACCCTTTAGAATTCACCCTTTAGAATTCACCCTTTAGAATTCACCCTTTAGAATTCACCCTTTTGAACCCCTTCTCTCAAGCGCAGAGGTTGCGCTTTTAGCGTAGAGGTTACGCAGGTTTGCTAATATTTCCGACTATTTTCTATTAAAATTGTGACAGGTTTCTGTGAGGTCAGCGATGAAACGATAGGTGAGCAGAAAGCGTTACATATCCTACTGTTTTGACGTGGGAATGCCCATCTGCTTTTATGAGCGGGAGGAGGGTGAGAGTGAAGATGGGACAGCATTGGAAGGGGGAGGTTGAGGTTTTGGTGTTGGGGAAATGTGAGAACAAAGATGGGACAGAGTTGGGAGGGGGAGGCTGAGGCTTTTCTGTTGAGGAGTTGTCAGAATTGCATGTGTAAGTTTACTCGTGTTTGTGTGTGTGTGTGTGTGTGTGTGTGTGTGTGTGTGTGTGTGTGTGTGTGTGTCTGTAAAGGGGAGGGGAGGTGACGCAATCACCCTATGGGTCATACACTAGTCCCTCAAAATGTTGAAAATCTCCACTCGTTTGCCATTGATGGAGCTGTGTTGAATTTGGTGGACAATTTTGTCTATATTGGCAGCAATATTTCAAATTTCCTCTGTCCAAACACCTTTTCCTCTTTGTCTATCTCTGTGGGAAGTTTCTGTCCAAAGGAGCCGTCTGGCATGTCTAACGTTTCACTGAAGGTGATTTGGGCAGGAATCTGGAATTTGTTCAAGTTGCCAGTGGTAAGTCAGGTGCTCTTCTTGAAAGACATTGGGTTATTTGACGTCTACCAACTAATGTCAAGACTCTCTATTCACCTTCACTCTTTCATTCCTCTTTTCTCCCGCCTCTGGAACAAACTCCCTCACTCTTCAATCACACTAATCCCTCCAGGTATTTAAAACAGCTGTTCGCCACCATCTCATATCTTCCCCCATCCAAAACCTTGATCTTTTCTACCCCCTTTAATTCACCCCAGATCCACTTTTTTGAAATACCAACTTATTTCCTGGAAGTCCTAGCTGTGTCCATGTGTTTTATACCTCTCCCACCCCCACCCCCCTTCCCGCGCCTCCTCCCCCAAAGCCCTCTCCCTCCCACAGATCTCCCGATGTCCCTGTTCTCTACTGTTCCCTTCCCGCTCTCTCCCCATCTTGTCTCCCGCTCCCGTTATCATGTTTTATGTGTCCGTTTTTTTTTTTTGTCATTAATGTTAGCTCTTACACGAGCCTCGATCTTGTATACAAAAAAATTAAAATGTTATCAGATGGGACATGCAGTTTAACATACATCTGAGAGACGGCACACTTTGTGATTTGGCACAATACCAGCGAAGCACCAAGCTGGTAGTTTAGAGTGGATAGACTGGGCCAAGTGCCAGGCTAGAATGATCAAAGGAAGAAGCTACTTCAGCTAACATCCTCATATTGAACAATTCTCACTCATTTGCATTCCCACAATTTCCTCACACTTTCCCAGGAACTCGCTCTCACACTGTCTCTCATTCTCACTCCTTTTCACTGTTCTCACTCAAATCGTAACTTTATCTCGTGTTAATTATCTTACACACATTCCTTTTCACACTATTACTACCGGCTCATTCATTTTCACGCACTGTCGTTGTGGTGTCCCATTTTTTTCATGTTATTTTCAAGCTAAGTTGCATTTTATTCAAAAGAGTGAAATTTTGAACATGTTTCTTGCCCAATATTAAATACAATTCTTTTTTACTCTTCGTTGTTTTCGCCTCTTTGAATTGATGTAAAATGATGCATTCTCCTTGCAAAACAAGGCACGGTCGATGCCAATATTTTTATACAAGGACACGGATGCACCAGTATATTCATTTAAATCTCAAAAACAATATAATTATCAATAACTTGCTTGCATCGGGGCTAGATTGACCAGGGAACAGGGAAATGGCAGAGCAGATGAGAATTTCAGGATATTAAAGTAAGGCGATTATATATCAGGAATACAAACTCTGAGGTAAGAAATTGCCCTCTCTAGATATCCCAGAGCAAGGCACATTTACAATTAATTGACATCATACTCCTCCTGGTTTAAGGTCAAGGGCAAATGGTGGTCTGCACAAAATAACGCGTTACTTTGTCATCGTTCAGTTTTGCCAATGTAGAATCTCAAAGACTACTTGGCCTTCCAAGATGTTCTTACATCATGATAGTGGACCCGCATTGAAGTTGCGTACCTGATAATTGATTAATGTCCTTGACCTACCTTTTTCGGATTATGACCTATTTAACAAAAAACACCTTTTGACAATAACTTGAATAATTTTCATGATGTTTAGTTTTATCGATAAACTGTAGATGGTAACACATTTTCTTAATTTACAATCTATCCCTAAATGTTGAAGGTCAAGGTCATATTGTGGTCCGAAAAAAATATAGCCATCATTGAACCGAGGGCTAAAGGTAAGTCTCCCCCGGTCAAAGTCTTAACTTAGGTCCTCCCCCATTTATTTTATTTCTTTCTTCGACGCTGCCATCAGTTTTTTCCAATTCCCGGATGGATTTGTCCCCCAATTCTTTCCTTTCCCGGGTGGATTTGTCACTTTGGGCATCCATTTTTGCAGTCACTTTACCTATTTCTTCTCCCATATGCGCCCTGAGTTGCATCATAAAAAGGTACATATCTATTGGCGCTGCAGGCTCAGCCCTCGCTGCCACATGCGAGGCGCCGCCATTTTCTACCACTGCTGCCGGCCCCTCATCAATTGCCTCCTCTTCTACCAACCCTTCCTGTGGGTCCTGGGTCATTAATTCCTCCTCATCATATACCCCCACCGGCATTCGACCGTCTTGGCTAGCCATGGTACGAATATAAATTTTGCTTTTAAAAACTAAATTTCGGTCGCTCGCAATTTTGGGGCCAATTCGTTTTAAAAAATTTTGGTTAGGGTTCCAAATCCCACTCCCGGACACCAATTGTTACGGCCAATATGTACAATTGGTGTCCAAAATTTTGGTGTCCAAAAATTTTGCCCAGGGTTCCAAATCCCCACTCCTGACACCAATTGTTACGGTTCGCCGCCGCCCTTCTTACCCTTACCAAGGGGGGGATTAAGCCCCTTGTTCTTTCTGGGCTTGGCGGAACCGAGAGACTTGAAATGCCTCTTCCGGGCAAACGCAAGGTAGGGTTTCGGGACCAAGTCTCGCTCGTACCTAAATCCCTGCGCCGCCACAGAAGTGGGGAAGCAAGCCTCGCACGAGCCACGTGTGATTTGGGTACACCGAGCAGATTGAGTACCACGTGGTCCGTGCAGTTTTCTAGTAGTGGAACCCGATTCAAGCGATTCTACTCGTACCATGCTTAGTCAATGAGGAAAACACGAGAACGATCGAATGGAAGGAAGAACACAGGTTTAATTATTATTCCCACAAGTATGTACAATGATCGGTAGATGCAGACACAGAGCAGCACTTAATCAGTCTTATTCTTAACTCCCAGACTCGGGCCCATCACACTCACACAGGGAATTGCAGGAAGGATGCTGTTCAGGCCAAAACGCGCCGACTTGGTCATTCAGGAATGGCCCCGTCCGGCTCTCCACGGTCCCAGCACGTCCCGCGAAGACAAGCAGGCGGTAGAAGGATCCTCGTAGCGCGTCTCCCAAACAAAAGGCAGCCGATGAGGTAGGAAGGAAAAGTACGCGTCTCTCAGCGTTCACTGAGAGATCACTCGCGTAACTCAATGCATTATACGCGGCTCGGCTTCAAGCTCAACCGAGCACCACTTTCATACGAGCGCGTATCCTGGTTCATGCGCGTCTTTCTCCACTCAATGCCAACTCAGTCCTCGTACCTCAATTGCTCCTCAAACTGCTCAATTGCTCTCAAACTCCTCCAACTGCTCAATTGCTCTCAAACTCCTCCAACTGATCACGAGTCCTCCTGGGGGCTTTGCGCAATCGCTTATATCGATACGCCCCCGAACCTTCTCGAACCTTCCAACCACGCCCTGTGACACAGTGCTGCAGCCACCCCCTGTGAGCCCTGATTGGCGGCTCGCGCTTACCGTCAGCCTCTCTGTCGCCCTCATTCGGTCCCGCCCTGACCCTCCAGGCCAGCCTCGTATTAATTCACGCCAAAAAGCCAAAGGCAGCACTAAGAGACGTAAGGCGATGGAGGCGGGATAAGGCAATGGAAGTATGAGAAGGACCTACTCTCATTATTCTACTCAACGCAAAACTAACACAGGAAAAGGACTATTCTCACACATACTATGAAATAACTGAACTATCGCGAGGCTACGTGTTGTTTGTGTGACTAACTATGAGGGGGAAATTTAACCTTTATTATACAAAACTCAAAACCGCAACAATATATATATATATAACTGTGCAAGAGAAAGAGAGCAGCAGAAACTCCACACTACAAGTAGGGTGTGTCATTTGCATAAAATATATAACTGGAAGAAATTAAATGAGTTACGGATGTAGCTTCAGACCAATCTATACGGAGACAAGCTTTCGGCCAAATAGGCCTTCTTCCTGGTCTCAACAAGAGTGAGTGTATAGTCTCCCCCTCACCCCCCCCCCCAACCCCTTTGCTCTTTCTCTTTTTTTGTTAACCTATTGTTTTCCATATGTCACCTTCCATCCACCAGTAAGTCAGCCAACATCACGGCATTACACGAAGAAGGGAGCAAAACCAGATCCTCTTATTTACAGTGTTACTACCTTACTTTTAGTTATTAGCAAATTCATGGAATCCTTCATCATAGTTAATGTCAAAACCTTCCTTTCCTCCAATGGCCAGATCTCACATCATCAATTTGGATTCAGACTGGGTCACTCGATCCTGAACATGCAGCGTATACTCTCCCATCAATAGATTGAAGCCCTCAATAACAGACACAAGTTCAGGATCATCGGTTTGGACATATCTTGAGCATTGATTACAGTCTGGCCACCATTGATTGCAGTCTGGCCACCATTGATTGCAGTCTGGCCACCATTGATTGCAGTCTGGCCACCATTGATTACAGTCTGGCCACCATTGATTGCAGTCTGGCCACCATCGATTACAGTCTGACAATCTGGATCAAGGGGAGAGGCTTTGATCTCCAAGCTCTCTGCCTATGCCTTCATCCACAGATTTCTGGAGTACGACTCCCTCCTTTGGGTCGACGTGCCTTCCTCACATGCTCAGCTTGATTCCGTGGAAACCAAGGCCTTCAAAATAATTTGTATCTCTTCTGATTAAGGTGATTTTCAGGCCTCATTACTTCACATTGCAGTAAGATCTGTGGTTTCTCTGTCTTCTACCACCTCCTTTGTGGTCTTGCCCCTTTGCACCAACCACCCAGGTTTCTGCAGGGTGCACGGTGTTTGCCAATAACCAATCCCCTTCTGGCGAAACTCCCCATATCCAGGCCCACTGCTCACCTCCATTCATTCACTCTTCTTTTCTCTCGCATGTGGAATCAACTTCGTTAGTCTATTCAATGTCACTCTTCTCTCCAGCACTTCAAGAGAGCTGTTTGTTTTCCTGGTGTTGTTAAATCGTGCCAAAATCAGCCTATTTTGGTACAATTTAATAATAGCATTCCCATCCATACCATGATCCTTTCTACCCACATTAAGCCTCCCCAAGCCCACATCATTCTGGGTTTTCCAGACAACCACTCCCCCTCCCCCCTCCTCCCCCATAATGCACTCTCTCTCCTCTTCATTATTTAAACTAGCAACAGTATGGGCGGGCTTCAATTGGGAGGCCCAAATGAAAAGGCAAAATATCAGAAATTGAAGGCCTTTTTTAATTTTAAACAATTCATATAAATATCCGTTAAATCATATCACACGCAAATCATCAAAATCTAAACAGTACATGGCGCCCATTTTGAAAAAAGATTGAATTCTGCAAAACGGAAGCGGCCGATACACGTCTTTCTCAGTCGCACGTTTATGTGTGAAGAGTGCGCGCCGAATCTGTAACACGGAAGCGGCCGCTACACCTGTTTCTCAGTCGCTTTGCACACGCTGCCATGTTACTTCGGAGTTCGGAGCCGCACGTTTATATAGGAAGAGTTCGTCAGGAGTCGATCTACTCTCTCCTGGTACGTAGAATAAACAGTATTTGTAGAATTTCAACAAAAGCCACATCACTGTTCATATCGGTAAATATTATTCCATCGTGTTTGGAAAAACAGGAAAATTGGAAAACTTGGAAAAACAATATAGCCTATTTTACTCCCAGGGGTCCCAGGAATACCCACGCAAAATATCGTTGCGATCGGTTGAGCCGTTTTTGCGGTACCTTCGAAGGACGGACGGACATTTGGTGAATTATAGTAAGATTTATTAGGTTCCATTTGTGATTCTGCCCCAGTTTTCCCTTCCACTTTTGTGATTGAGAGCTGGCTGCCTACACATAACTTGTTCACCTCCTATGTCTTCTTCCTGCTCCCCTTACCCTTGTTGTTCCCTACGTCCCTTCTTTTTCCAAGTCTCCCCTAATTTTTCCATCTACCCTGCTGTCATCCCCCCTTCTTTCCACTGTTCTTTTTGTTGTTCTGTTAAGTGTGTCTGTTCTATGTTCTCGCTCAACTCTGAGCCTCATTTTTTTTTTAAATAATAAAGAATTCCTAAAATGGAGCTGTCCTGTAGTTTAATTCCATTCACCCTTATGCCTCCACCCCTGAAGGTGGCTGGAGGCATTATGTTTTCGATTGTCCGTCTGTCCGTCCGTCCGTCCGTCCATCCGTACGAGCTAAACCTCGTTTTTCTCAGCAACCACATGTCCGATTGAGACAAAACTTTCAGGGTAGGAGTGACACCCATGCAGATTGTTTTTTATGACAATTGTGACGTCATATGTCACGTGGTATGGCAGCCATATCGGATTAAACACAAATAATTCATAAATTATTTCTCAGGAAACGCTGAATGGAAAAATTTGAAACTTGGCACATTGTCAACTACTCCCAATGGGGAACAAAAGCATGATAATGATGACATCATAGGTGAAGTGGTATACAAGTCAAAAATGTTTTAATCGAATTCCATATCCTAAAAATCTGAAATTGCATGCACATGATCTATAACCCATTTGTATTTAAATATTAAATTTACAACATCGCAGGTCACATGGTTTGGCAGCCATATTGAATTGAACCTAAAACCTTTCAAAAAATATCTTCTCCCAAACCACCAAATAAATTGACTCGAAACTTTACATGTGTCATTGACTAGGCATGGCGATTAAAAGATGATCATGAAAACATCATTGGTCACATGGGCAGCCATATTGGATTGAAGGAAAATATTAAATAATTATATCTCTGAAAAAGCTTACCCTATCGATGCGAAATTTTACAAATAGTATCTAACACCATTGTTGTATATAGTTTGAAAATGATGATATTGTAGGTCACGTGGTTTGGCAGCCATATTTGATAGAAAAACGAACCTTATCCGATCAACACGAAACTTCAGAAACATGATCCTCTACCCATACATATGCAGAGTGTACATTTTTAAAGGTCATATGTCACGTGGTGTGGCAGCCATATTAGCTTGAAAGCCAATATTAAAAAAAAATCCCTTCTCTGAAACCCCTTCACTGATCGATGTAAAACCTGTCATGGCTGGTGAAAATGTGATACTTGAAAACAGCTGAAGGGATTTAAATTCAAACTTGTTTATTTTTAGAACAGTGAACGATGGCATCTACCCATTGTGGGACTATGCGGAGGCATATTAGCAACACAGTCGCATTGTTCTAGTTCTTTTCTCATTTATGTTGCTTATGAGTGCTACTCCTGGATTTTATCCTGCCTGCATGTACCACCTCCAATCACCAATTCCAATGTTTGAAGAGAGAGAGTCTTGGCCTAAAATGGATGAGTTGACATACATGGTATTGTTACATCATTGTACAAGTATGTCTAGGTTTTCTTCAATGTGGCCCAAGTGATCCAACATGTTTTATTTTCATTATCAGAAGTTGCTTAATTGTGCAGCTGTGATCACAGAGCCAAAAGCTCTGGTGGTATGGCTTATTTTGGCACAATTTAACAATGTTGATTTTCTTAATGAGCTTCTTCATTTGCATCAAAACGTGTGGCTCTCCTGTGTCTAGTTGCACAATGCGCCAGACCATCCCAGGGTTGACCACAGTAGCTCTGCTGATTATAATGGAGGAAAATCTTGATGAGGCCTCCAGTGAGTAAACAGACAATGTAATGGTGCATGGCACATTTTCATAAAATCAGCACAGAATTGGAATGATAGACTCTAATAATTCCTATTTAAGATAATTTTTCACTCAAGTTAATATTTAAGTGAAACTAATGCTCAGCCATGTCAATTCCATCTTTCCAAAATCATTATATAGTTGCATTCAATAGACAGATATTACTAATTGGTAGCATGTTGCAGTCAGTTGCTGCTGAAAGTTTATGATGCGATGAAGTGAAACTTCAGTTTCACATTTTGACAGAAACTGTTAAGTTCATGAAGTCATTACACCCACATGGACTTGGCATCACAGTTAACTTAATGTTATTTAGAGGCCTCTTGTTATCACACATTCTTATGCTCACTGAAAATGTTTTCCCTGTCAGTGTCGTCAGTACTCACACATGAAAGGTGTGAAAACCAAGCACCCATCATAATCCAGTGATCACTCTGGGCTGGATTGTTATTTTCACATTAATGAGCATGAAATTGCCTTGTAAGATAAGAAATATATGAAATCCAATCCTTTTCTCCACTTAAAATTATTATTATTTTGTATGCAGCCTGTGGCTGTTGGTTGCATCATTTTCTGGAAGCGTGGCTGTGCCACTGATGCAGCGCTCCTGCTTCCAGTAACCTGGTACTCATCTTGCTGACCTCAGACGGATGACTGGCTGAGTCGACCCACCTGGTGTTATTTAACAGCACGACAGGGGCTCAAACTTAAGACCCTAAGATATTAAGCCAGCACCAGGTTCACTACTGAAATAAAGATCTTCACTACATTACTTCATTGGTGCCTCGCACGACTAACAACATTGGGTTTTAAGTTGCTTAAATGAATGACCAACCTGCATGTGAGGTAAATGATTTTTGAAATGTTTAACCAACTTGTAGAACTGAACAAGTTGCTGATATTATGCTGTATGCAGCAAGACCTCGTTTTTCAAAGGAAAACTGAGCATCAAACTTCAGCTCTGAAAATATTTACCTTGTAAAGGATCATTTGCTCTTAAGAATTGTCCATTTTGTTTATGCAGTACAAATATTTTTTGGTATAATAAGTTGAGGCTCGTGTGAGAGCTAAAATATATATTACAATATCTATATATATTGTTACAGACGCGGTTTTAGATGTTAGTTTACCGAGCGGTTTGGTATTACCGCGTCCGCACAGTTACTCCCCGATTAGAACCCTATCCCGCCCGATTCCACTCGAACGTTGGCCAAATCGCGCTATGCTAAATCAATGAAGGAAAGGACACAACGGCTGGGATTAATGCAACGACACAAGGGGTACAGTTCTCAAGACCTCCGGAGGAGGATATAATTGGTGATGCAGAAACGGGTAGATTACACGGTAAGAGGTAAAGCACAGAAAAGATGGGCACTTAGACACAGTCTTATCTTATCCCCGACAGACCACAGACAAACGGGACAAGACTGACTTACACAGGGATTGATGGCGGGGAAGGACAGGCAGTCGATAGCACAAGGTGCACCTTGGCTCCGGGACAGGATACAGCTCGGTACAGTCCAGAGATGCGGGGAGGTATCGCAGCGCTCGGTTGGTGGCGTCTCTCTTCCTTTAAGTCCAGCGCGCATCTGACGTCACCTCCCTCTCTCTGTGCATGCTCTGCGGGGAGTGACACGCCCTCGGCTCGTTGTCTCCGCCCCAGATGGAATCGGTCCGCCGCTTCCATTGGGTGCGGGGGGTTACCGGGCTCCGCCCTTGACGAGGAGCTGACAGCGAGCCCCTGTGTGGTAACCCCGTCGGAGCACATGTTCAATGGCGGCTAACCAAGCCGGAGTGAGGACGCACACTCCCCGCGCCGCCGCCGCTGTTGTTGTTGTTGTTCTTGTTGTACCATGAGGAAGAGCTGCGGGGAGGTATTGGGAGGTCCTAAACTTTCTAACGGTGCCATACAATCACATTCTGGTGCAACGAAGAGTCAGAATTAATGGAAACGAGTCCTTAACTGACATAGACTAAGAATAACTAGCAAGATGTCCTATAGTTGTCTACGTGAGATGCGGTGAACCTGGATGCGACATTTAATGGGGGAAATAGGGGAAGGTCGGGCCTACAGAGTGTTGTTTACAGAAAATGGGACTAGGGAATGGGGGATTGGGGATAGTTGGGAAGTATTGGGGAAATAGGGGAATATTTACAAGCGGATATGGATGGATCCAAATCCCATATCCGCAACATTGCACCCTTCTCTACCTCGGGGCGGCCCGACCCGATAAATTTTTACCTACGTTAGTGTGGCACTCAGATGTAGTTCCCTCCACTATTAACTCAACCCTGAGTGCGACAGTTTTACAGATGTTCACAAATGAGTAAATATGTCCCCCTGCGACGTTGCACCCTTCTCCTCACAGAAACACACCCACAGGATAACCGAATCGCGGAAAGAATCCTCAAACTAAACATACAGCCGGTAGGGAGCATTATTTACACAAGACTACACTGATATTTACACTACGATCCAGGACCTGTTCTTTGAGGAACACATGCAGATGTTATGCATAGAGAGAGCACGCATGCCAGCATCGATACACCAACCCACGAGTGCTCTGTGGCCCTACGGCCTTTAATAATGTGCAGAGCACCCCATCCAAGCACCAAAAGCACCACCCCATACACACAGTCAGCACCATCCGGTGCACCAATAAAGTGTTCATAGTCACCGGTGGTGTCGCAGCCGGCCGATGTTCTGCCGCTGGTCTTGCCTTGGAGCCCACTTGGTGTTCTGGCTTCCTTCAAAAATAAAGAAAGGCGCCAACCGCGTCCATTTCTAAATTGTGGCCGTCAGGGGGGCCAACTATAGTGGTTCACCTCTATGGCATAGGTGCCACGTTGACCCAGAGGTCCATCAACGGGTGGTGCTTGCCCGCAAAAGAACTGCGGTCCATGGTGGGCGGCCACAAAAATTGCGGTCCATATGGTGTATCGATCCAGGCAGCAAGCAGCGAAAGTACAGGCCCACAACTGCAGAGCCAGCACCTCTCTCTCCTCTCTCTCTGCCCCAAAGCCAGATCCTCGGAGGTGGGAGACAAAAGAAAAGACAAGTGAGTAAGGTGGTAAGGGCGCAAAAGTGCATGCAGTATAAGGTAATGCACACTGGGGGCACATGGGAACCAGGTGAGACAGGTACGTTCCTACCGTATGCCCCCCCTCCCCACCAGGTAACCTACATTGCCCCTCCCTTACCCCTTACTGTATCCACAAAACACAACACTACCCATAAACATCTACTTTACACATCAACAAACGTCCCTACTGTCTTCCCCGTTCCTCCCATAAACCAAATTCGTCTTCTCTCCCTCCTAACCAATCAAATTTGCCATTTCCAACTCTCATCAAAATTTGCCATCTCCAACTCAACATCAAAATTTGCCATCACCAATTCATCATCAGTCCCTCCTAAGGAGGGAGAGATGGAATCACCCCAATGTCTCATCCACGTCGTGATGCGTCTCACAAATCCAACAGCAATTCTCCTTTCCTGCAACACAGAACAAAGGAACACAGGTGTGGAGTCATCATCACCACAGGTAAGTGGCTGCGTATGGTGCGACAGGTTCATCAATCCTAACTATTTCCTAAATGACTTTAACAACTTTACATTACCCGGGGTCTTTCCCTGCCAATCCATTGGCCACTTACACTATGGGTTCTAAAAACCAATTCCCATTGACCAAACTGTGGTGCTTCTCAATTTGGGGTCTCACTCCCCCCGATTCATCTCCCGGTGCCCTCGCACAATTTCTGGGCTGTGACGTGTAGCTCTCCCAGCAGGTCTACCCACCTGCAAACCTCCACCACTGTAGTTGCCACCCGAGCTTACCTGCTCCTCACCCTAACCTAACTAACTGGGGAAGGCCCTCTCGCACTCTCACCCCCTCAGTGCCCTCTCTGGCACGGGCTGCCCGATCCACACCCGGGATCCTCAGGCACCCACTGACACTAACGGCTCCCAGAGCCCACCTGCGGCCTCACCTGGCTGACATCCTCACAGTGGTGGAGTGCCCAAACCAACTACACACACTAACAGGCTACACGCCCAGCCATTTCCACAACACTAATGCACCCATCCACAATACCATTCTGCAACCGCACCACAAATGCCAATATCCAACCACAATTTACCTATACCCTCTACCTAACACTTACACTACCCGCCCCGGGTACTCGTGAAAGGGGTCCACTCTTCCCCCATCCACACCTTCGCACCATGCACACCACTCCGTACCACTTACTCCATGTATTCCACACACCTGTACTTGCACACCTGTGCACTCATACTTGGTGCCGCCTGCACCCTTCTCTCCCCCAAGCGCATTCACGCTGATCCACACACTCACTACTCATACACTGCTCAACACACCTGTTCAGTTGCACACCTGTGCAATCACACCTGTTCAATTCTCAACCACACGGCATCATCTCATCTAACTACTCCCCTCTGAAACTTGCGCTTCCCAGTCGCCCCTTTAAACTATTGCGCTCCCTCGTCATTATAATCCACACTAATCTACCTGCGTCCCCACTACAGGTATCCTTGTCACTAACTAATCTTAACGTTACCTAATGTCATCTTCGCTACATCCCTACACATAATATCCTAACCCACCCGGGCTAGTTTTCACTGCCATACACCCCATAAACTATAGCGCATTTGCCCCACCATGGGAAGGGTGGCAGGGATGCCACCCTTACCCACCGTCATACGGCGCGAGTGGGACCTTGTGGGACCACCTCGTATGCGAGTCGTTGCCCGCCTGCCGGACCCCGTGCGTCGCCCCTTGCGGGGTCAGTGCGGGGCCGAACCGGCCGGGCCCCCACAGTACATTACCCCCAAGGGGCTCTCGTGCCTCCCCTGTCCCTCTAACAACTACCCCTGTTGGTGTCGATGCATGGGTCACACTTCCGCAACCCGCTACCCATTCCATACCACCACCACCTTGCTCACCCACACCTCGCACCTCTCCCATCACCGGACCCTCTCGCTCGCACCCTCGTTCCATACCCTCCGGACCAGCCATACACCTCACTCTTGGCCTCTCACGAACATCCGGGTCTATCTCGACCCCCAAGCTTATTAAATCACCTGGCGCATCATACGCACGACCATATTGGTCACCACTTACACCGGGTCCTCTTTCTCTTCGCTTCTCCTCCATCACCTGCGAATCCCTCATCCGGTTAATGAGCACATCATCACGATCCGAACACAGACTTTGGACCAATTCTTTTACTTCCTCCTTTATCTCTTTCTTATCCTCTCTCCGTCGCTTCTTAATTTCGCTCACCCCTTCTTCCACTTCTTCTAATTTCTGCTTCACCTCCTTCATCTCCTCGTGCGCCCCTTTAAGTTCTTCCTCTAACTCCACTTTATTTTTTTCTATGTGCTCCCGCACCTCCCGCTCTTTAACCTCCATCACCTCTACCACCTTGTTCATTTTCCTCGGCAGGTCCTCATGTACCGTCTGACACTCTTTTTTAATTACCCCTACGTCCTTTTTCATCTCCTTCTGTGTCGATTTTAAACCCTCTATTACCGCTGTGTTCTTCTTTACCTGGTCCTCCAACTCCTTTTGTCCCACTGTCAGTTGTTCTACTCCCAGCGTCAACTCCTCTATACCACCTTGCAATTTTACAGTCCCCTTTCTCACCTCCTTCTCCATGCGCTCCTTACAGTGCCTCACCTCCTCGCGCACTCCTCCGACCTCCTCACTCACCCCTCTTCTGATCTCTTCTCCCATCACTTGCATCTCCTGCCCAGATGCCACCCTCATCTGCTCGATTTCCTCCCTGTGAGCATCCAATTTAGTTTCTACCCCCATTCTGACCCCCTCTATCTGCTGCCCTTCCCTTTCCGCTTGGTCCCTCATGTCCCTCAATTTGCCTTCCATACTGTTTTCTAACCCCTCTAACCCCTTTTACATCCCTTCCATTTGATTCTCTTGAGCGGCCATTCTGTTTTCTACCCCCATTAACCCCTCCTGTATTTCCCCTAATCTATTGTCTAATCCCTCTATTCTACTCCCTAACCCTCCGATCTGGGCCCCCATTTGGCCCTCCAATCGCTCACCCTGAGCATCCATCCGGTTCCCCATTACCCCCATTTGGCCCTCCAATCGCTCACCCTGAGCTTCTATACTGTTTTTCAAACCTCCAATTTGGTCTCCCATTTGTCCCATAAGGGCCCTCATTTGCAGGAAAAAAAGGTTCGAATCCACCAACGGCGCCGCTACGGTCGCGGGCGCGGTCGCCGTGGCCATGTGCGAGGCGCCATTTTGCGCGCCTGCCACTCTCACTGCTTCGCTCTCCTCATGTCCCTCAATTTGGTCCTGGATCGACCCTGCCTCACTCTCCTCTACCGGAACCCCGCCGTCTTGATCCGCCATAGCGCGACTTTCAAAATTCGGGTTTTTATTTTTGTAAAACAAAATCAAATTTCGCCGTTAATAATTTCGAGCGCGTGAAGCGCGCTTCGGGTCCGATCTCACTGCTCGACACCAATTGTTACAGACGCGGTTTTAGATGTTAGTTTACCGAGCGGTTTGGTATTACCGCGTCCACACAGTTACTCCCCGATTAGAACCCTATCCCGCCCGATTCCACTCGAACGTTGGCCAAATCGCGCTATGCTAAATCAATGAAGGAAAGGACACAACGGCTGGGATTAATGCAACGACACAAGGGGTACAGTTCTCAAGACCTCCGGAGGAGGATATAATTGGTGATGCAGAAACGGGTAGATTACACGGTAAGAGGTAAAGCACAGAAAAGATGGGCACTTAGACACAGTCTTATCTTATCCCCGACAGACCACAGACAAACGGGACAAGACTGACTTACACAGGGATTGATGGCGGGGAAGGACAGGCAGTCGATAGCACAAGGTGCACCTTGGCTCCGGGACAGGATACAGCTCGGTACAGTCCAGAGATGCGGGGAGGTATCGCAGCGCTCGGTTGGTGGCGTCTCTCTTCCTTTAAGTCCAGCGCGCATCTGAAGTCACCTCCCTCTCTCTGCGCATGCTCTGCGGGGAGTGACACGCCCTCGGCTCGTTGTCTCCGCCCCAGATGGAATCGGTCCGCCGCTTCCATTGGGTGCGGGGGGTTACCGGGCTCCGCCCTTGACGAGGAGCTGACAGCGAGCCCCTGCGTGGTAACCCCGTCGGAGCACATGTTCAATGGCGGCTAACCAAGCCGGAGTGAGTACGCACACTCCCCGCGCCGCCGCCGCTGTTGTTGTTGTTGTTCTTGTTGTACCATGAGGAAGAGCTGCGGGGAGGTATTGGGAGGTCCTAAACTTTCTAACGGTGCCATACAATCACATTCTGGTGCAACGAAGAGTCAGAATTAATGGAAACGAGTCCTTAACTGACATAGACTAAGAATAACTAGCAAGATGTCCTATAGTTGTCTACGTGAGATGCGGTGAACCTGGATGCGACATTTAATGGGGGAAATAGGGGAAGGTCGGGCCTACAGAGTGTTGTTTACAGAAAATGGGACTAGGGAATGGGGGATTGGGGATAGTTGGGAAGTATAGGGGAAATAGGGGAATATTTACAAGCGGATATGGATGGATCCAAATCCCATATCCGCAACAATATATATTGTTGCGGATATGGGATTTGGCCTCCATCCATATCCGCTTGTAAATATTCCCCTATTTCCCCAATACTCCCCAACTATCCCCAATCCCCCATTCCCTAGTCCCATTTTCTGTAAACAACACTCTGTAGAACCGACCTTCCCCTATTTCCCCCATTAAATGTCGCACCCAGGTTCACCGCATCTCACGTAGACAACTATAGGACATCTTGCTAGTTATTCTTAGTCTATGTCAGTTAAGGACTCGTTTCCATTAATTCTGACTCTTCGTTGCACCAGAATGTGATTGTATGGCACCAGTAGTAAGTTTAGGACCTCCCAATACCTCCCCACAATCTCATCTCCGCATCCTCCCATCATCTAATGAAACAACAACACCAACAACAACAACACCAACAACAACAACACCAACAACAACAACAGCGGCGCGGGGAGTGCGCGTCCTCACTCCGGCTTGGTTAGCCGCCATTGACCATGTGCTCCGACGGGGTTACCACACAGGGGCTGACTGTCAGCTCCTCGTCAAGGGCGGAGCCCAGTAACCCCCCCCGCACCCAATAAGAAGCGGCGGACCGATTCCATCTGGGGCGGAGCTAACGAGCCGAGGGCGTGTCACTCCCCGCTGGATATACGCAGCCACTTACCGGAGGTGACGTCAGATGCGCCCCCAGCTTGGAGAGAGAAGTCGCCACCTCCAAGCGCTGGATACCTCCCGCCTCTTTGGACCGGACCGGGTCGATTCTGCCCCTGAGCCAAGGTGCACCTTGAGCCATCGACTACCTGCCCCTCCTTGCCATCAATCCCTGTGTGAGTCAGTCTTGTCCCGTTTGTCTGTGGTCTGTCGGGAATAAGATAAGACCGTGTCTAAGTGCCCACCTTTCTGTGCTGTACCTCTTGTCGGTGTAATCTAACACATTCTGCAAACCCATATTATAACCTCCTCCGGAGGTCTTGAGAACTGTACCCCTGGTGTCGTGTCATTTAACCCAGCCGTTGTGTCCTTTCCTTCATTGATCTAGCGTAGCGCGATTCGGCCAACGTTCGAGTGTAATCGGGTAACTTGTGCGAACACGGCGGCCATTCCGCTCGGCCCAGCATAACATCTCAATAAGTCGTGTCCGTAACAATTGGTTGTCAGGAGTTGGATTCGGACCTGGGACTAAATTCATTTAGCCCAAATTTTGGAATACCAATTGTACTATTAGAGTAACAATTGGTGTCGGGAAGTGGGATCGGTCCCGGAGCGCGTTTCACGCGCTCGAAATTATAACAGCGAAATTTGATTGTGTTTTACAAAAAAAAAAAAAAAACCCGAATTTTGAAAGTCGCGCTATGGCAGACCAAGACGGCTGGGTTCCGGTAGAGGAGAGTGAGGCAGGGTCGATCCAGGACCAAAATGAGGGACATGAGGAGAGCGAAGCAGTGAGGGTGGCAGGGTCGCAAAATAGCGTCGTCGCGCACGAGGTTACGGGCGCGCAAAATGGCGCCTCGCACATGGCCACGGCGACCACGCCCGCGACCGTGGTAGCGCCGCTGGTGGATTCGAACCTTTTCCTCCTGCAAATGAGGGCCCTTATGGAACAAATGGGAGACCAAATTGTGGGAATGAGGGCTGATAGTGAGCGGTTGGGAAACCAAATGGGGGTAATGAGGGACGAAGCGAGGGGTACCGGTGAGGGGTTAGACAATAATTTTAAGGGATTAGACAAGAAATTTGGGAAATTAGACAATAGATTAGGGGAAATACAGGAGGGGTTAACGGGGGTAGAAAATAGAATGGCTGCCCAGGAGAATCAGATAGAGGGAGTGAAAAATGGGTTAGAGGGGTTAGAAAACAGGATGGAAGGCAAATTGAGGGACATGAGGGACCAAGCGGAAAGGGAAGTTAAACAAATGGGGCAGCAGATAGAGGGGGTCAGAATGGGGGTAGAAACCAAACTGGATGCTCACAGGGAGGAAATGGAGCAGATGAGGGTGGCATCTGGGCAGGAGATGCAAGTGATGGGAGAAGAGATCAGAAGAGGTGTGAGTGAGGAGGTCGGAGGAGTGCGCGAGGAGGTGAGGCACTGTAAGGAGCACATGGAGAAGGAGGTGAGAAAGGGGACTGTAAAGTTACAAGGGGGCATAGAGGACCTGACGCAGGAGGTGGAACAGCTGACGGAGGGACAAAAAGGACTAACGGAGCAGGTTCAAAGGAACACTGCGGTATTAGGAGGGTTAAAAGCGACACAGAAAGAACTAAAAGACGACTTGATAGCGACGAAGAGGGAATGTCAGATGGTACGTGAGGGACTGACAGCGAGGTTGGACGAGGTGGTAGAGGTAATGGAGACGAAGGACCGGCAGGTGAGGACGCACATAGAAACGGTCAAGGTAGCCTTAGAGGACGAACTTGAGGAGATGCACCGGGAGATAAAAGAGGTGAAGCAGAAATTAGAAGAAGTGGAAGAAGGGGTGAGCGAATTAAGAAGCGACGGAGAGGGGATAAGAAAGAGATAAAAGAGGAGATAAAAGAATTGGTCCAAAGTCTGTGTTTGGATCGTGATGATGTGCTCATTAACCGGATGAGGGATTCGGAGGTGATGGAGGAGAAGCGAAGAGGAAGAGGACCCGGTGTAAGTGGTGACCAATATGGTCGTGCGTATGATGCGCCAGGTGATTTAAGAAGCTTGGGGGTCGAGATGGACCCGGGTGTTCGTGAGAGGCCGTTGGTGAAGTGTGCGACAGGTCTGGTGTGCGAAAAAAGAGGTGTGCGAGAAAGTCCGACTCTGGGGTGTGTGAGGAAAAAGTGCGTGCCAAGGAGTGAGGGTGCTGGCGAGAGTGAGTCGGTCGTAGCGCGTGTGCGAGGGAGCACATGGAAGCGCGGTGTGGTAAGTGTTACAGAGGGTGTGACGGGAGAGTGTGCGCAAGAGTGTGCGCGAGAAAGGTGTGTGACGGACAGGTGCATGGGGAAAGAGTGCGCTGTCAAAGGCAAGGAAGAATGCACGCCAGTGGTGAGTGTTACAGAGGGTGTGACGGGAGAGTGTGCGCAAGAGTGTGCGCGAGAAAGGTGTGTAACGGACAGGTGCCTGAGGAAAGAGTGCGCTGTCGGGAGTAAGGGTGAGTGCGTTGTCAAGAGTGGTGGTGAGAGTAGTGAGAGTGACAAGGAGCGTGAGTTGGTTGTGACAGGTGAGCGAGGATGTACACCTGGAATGGAAGGATGCACACCTGGAATGGTAGAGCGTGAGTGGGAATGCACGCTGGAATTGGTAGTGAGGCACGTGGTTGGGTGTGCGGGTGAGAGCACACCTGTGATTGTCACAGAGGAGGTGACCGAGGAGGGGGCGCGAAGAGGTGTGTTGGTGAGGTGTGCGAGCGGCGAATGTGTGCCAAGGTGTTCGGTGGTCAGGTGTGTGACCAAGGCTGGGAGTGGAATGAGTGTACCTGGGTGTGTTAGAGAAGGTACGACGAGGAGCATGGAAACGGCTGGATGTGTGAGCAAGGAACGGGCTGCGGGGTGTAAGCATGCAGGTGAGGCATCGAAGGTAACCGGGTTAGAGGATAGAGCGACTTTTAGCCGAATCGGGCCCTCGGTGCGTGCCGGGCTTCGCGTTCCGCGAGGACCAGCGGGGATCCGAGCCACGGCGGGTTCGAAAGGACCGCCGTGCGCGATCCACGCTGGGCCTCGCGTGGAACGGCCGCGTCCGGGCTCCACTAGGCGGAGCGGGCAGCCCGATAGGAAGGGTCGTCATGGCGACCACTTTTTGTTGAGGCATTCCGGCAGGTCGAGATCGGGACATTGGATGGCTCCACGCCAAGGTGGTGCGTGGGGTCTCGGGCCGGGTAAGCCCCCGTCCCTGCCCCGAATGCGGGACGTATCCAGCCGCTGGCACAGAACAACCCGCATTCATGGCTTGGCTTTACGAAGCCGGGCTTTGGACAGGAATTGGCGCACCGAGAGGCATTAGTGAGTAGACTGTGTGATGAGGTTAGAGTTTTGGACCCAAAATTAGAAAAAAAAACAAAATTTGATGATTGGCAAAGGATTGGCAGTAATGATTGGCAGATGATGAGTAGTGATTGGCAAATTTTTGATTTGTTGAAATTTGATGTGCAAAATTGGTAGTGAGCGATGGGCCCGGTGGGTAAGGGTGGCATCCCTGCCACCCTTCCCATGTGGGGCAAAGGAGCTATAGTTTATGGGGTTGATGGCAGTGAAAACTAGCCCGGGTGGGTTAGGATATTGTTAGGGATCTAGCGAAGATGACATTAGGTAACGTTAAGATTAGTTAGTGACTGATACCTGTAGTGGGGACGCAGGTAGATTAGTGTGGATTATAATGACGTGAGAGCGCAATAGTTTAAAGGGGCGACTGAGAAGCGCAAGTTTCAGAGGGGAGTAGTTAGATGAGATGATGCTGTGTGAGAGCTGGACAGGTGTGTGGAGCAGTGGGTGAGTAGTGAGTGTTGTGGATCAGCGCGAATGCGCTTGGGGAGAGAAGGGTGCAGGCGGCACCAAGAGTGAGAGCACAGGTGTGCAAGTACAGGTGTGTGGAATACATGGAGCAGAGAATGAGTGGTGTGGAGAGAGTTGGAGTAGGTGGTACGGAGTGGTGTGCATGGTGCGAAGGTGTGGATGGGGGAAGAGTGGACCCCTTTCACGAGTACCCGGGGCGGGTAGTGTAAGTGTTAGGTAGAGGGTATAGGTAAATTGTGGTTGGATATTGGCATTTGTGGTGCGGTTGCAGAATGGTATTGCGGATGGGTGCATTAGTGTTGTGGAAATGGCTGGGCGTGTAGCCTGTTAGTGTGTGTAGTTGGTTGGGCACTCCACCACTGTGAGGATGTCGGCCAGGTGAGGCCGCAGGTGGGCTCTGGGAGCCGTTAGTGTCAGTGGGTGCCTGAGGATCCCGGGTGTGGATCGGGTAGCCCAGTGCCAGAGAGGGCACCGATTGGGGAGAGCGCCAGAGGGCCTTCCCCAGGTAGTTAGGTTAGGGTAAGGAGCAGGTAAGCTCGGAGGCAACTGCAGTGGTGGAGGTGTGCAGGTGGGTAGACCTGCTGGGAGAGCTACACGTCGCGGCCCAGAAATTGTGCGAGGGCACCGGGAGATGAATCGGGGGAGTGAGACCCCAAATTGAAAAGCACCACAGTTTGGTCAATGGGAATTGGTTTTTAGAACCCATAGTGTAAGAGGGCCAATGGTTTGGCAGGAGAAAGACCCCGGGTAATGTAAAGTTGTTAAAGTCATTTAGGAAATAGTTAGGATTGATGAACCTGCCGCACCATACGCAGCCACTTACCTGTGGTGATGATGATGACTCCACACCTGTGTTTTCTTTGTTCTGTGTGCAGGAAATGAGAATTGCTGTGTGGATTGGTGAGACGCATCACGACGTGGATGAGACATTGGGGTGATTCCATCTCTCCCTCCTTAGGAGGGACTGATGATGAATTGGTGATGGCAAATTTTGCTGTTGAGTTGGAGATGGCAAATTGTGATGAGAGTTGGAAATGGCAAATTTGATTGGTTAGGAGGGAGAGAAGACGAATTTGGTTTATGGGAGGAACGGGGAAGACAGTAGGGACGTTTGTTGAGTTGTAAAGTAGATGTTTATGGGTGGTGTTGTGTTTTGTGAATACAGTAAGGGGTAAGGGAGGGGCAATGTAGGTTACCTGGTGGGGGGGGGGGGGGGGCGTACGGTAGGAACGTACCTGTCTCACCTGGTTCCCATGTGCCCCTAGTGTGCATTACCTAATGTTGCGTGCACTTTTGCGCCCTTTCCACCTTACTCACTTGTCTTTTCTTTTGTCTCCCACCTCCGAGGATCTGGCTTTGGGGCAGAGAGAGAGGAGAGAGAGGTGCTGGCTCCGCAGTTGTGGGCCTGTACTTTCGCTGCTTGCTGCCTGGATCGATACACCATATGGACCGCAATGTTTGTGGCCGCCCACCATGGACCGCAGTTCTTTTGCGGGCAAGCACCACCCGTTGATGGACCTATGGGTCAACGTGGCACCTATGCCATACAGGTGAACCACTTTTAGTTGGCCCCCTGACACCACAATACAGAAATGGACGCGGTTGGCGCCTTTCTTTATTTTTAAAGAAGCAAGAAGGCCAAGTGCACCACATGAAGGCAAGACCAGCGGCAGAACATCGGCCGGCTGCGACACCACCGGTGATTGTTGAACACTTTATTGGTGCACCGGATGGTGCTGACTGTACATGATGGGGTGGTGCTTTTGGTGCTTGGAAGGGGTGCTCTGCACATTATTAAAGGCCGTAGGGCCACAGAGCACTCGTGGGTTGGTGTATCGATGCTGGCATGCGTGCTCTCTCTATGCATAACATCTGCATGTGTTCCTCCAAAAACAGGTCCTGGATCGTAGTGTAAATATCAGTGTAGTCTTGTATAAATGATGCTCCCTACCGGCTGTATGTTTAGTTTGAGGATTCTTTCCGCGATTCGGTTATCCTGTGGGTGTGTTTCTGTGAGGAGAAGGGTGCAACGTCGCAGGGGGACATATTTACTCATTTGTGAACATCTGTAAAACTGTCGCACTCAGGGTTGAGTTAATAGTAGAGGGAACTACATCTGAGTGCCACACTAAAGTAGGTAAAAATATATCGGGTCGGGACGCCCCGAGGTAGAGAAGGGTGCAATGTTGCGGATATGGGATTTGGCCTCCATCCATATCCGCTTGTAAATATTCCCCTATTTCCCCAATACTCCCCAACTATCCCCAATCCCCCATTCCCTAGTCCCATTGTCTGTAAACAACACTCTGTAGCCCCGACCTTCCCCTTTTTCCCCCATTAAATGTCGTGCCCAGGTTCACCGCATCTCACGTAGACAACTATAGGACATCTTGCTAGTTATTCTTAGTCTATGTCAGTTAAGGACTCGTTTCCATTAATTCTGACTCTTCGTTGCACCAGAATGTGATTGTATGGCACCAGTAGTAAGTTTAGGACCTCCCAATACCTCCCCACAATCTCATCTCCGCATCCTCCCATCATCTCATGAAACAACAACACCAACAACAACAACACCAACAACAACAACAGCGGCGCGGGGAGTGCGCGTCCTCACTCCGGCTTGGTTAGCCGCCATTGACCATGTGCTCCGACGGGGTTACCACACAGGGGCTGACTGTCAGCTCCTCGTCAAGGGCGGAGCCCGGTAACCCCCCCGCACCCAATAAGAAGCGGCGGACCGATTCCATCTGGGGCGGAGCTAACGAGCCGAGGGCGTGTCACTCCCCGCTGGATATACGCAGCCACTTACCGGAGGTGACGTCAGATGCGCCCCCAGCTTGGAGAGAGAAGTCGCCACCTCCAAGCGCTGGATACCTCCCGCCTCTTTGGACCGGACCGGGTCGATTCTGCCCCTGAGCCAAGGTGCACCTTGAGCCATCGACTACCTGCCCCTCCTTGCCATCAATCCCTGTGTGAGTCAGTCTTGTCCCGTTTGTCTGTGGTCTGTCGGGAATAAGATAAGACCGTGTCTAAGTGCCCACCTTTCTGTGCTGTACCTCTTGTCGGTGTAATCTAACACATTCTGCAAACCCATATTATAACCTCCTCCGGAGGTCTTGAGAACTGTACCCCTGGTGTCGTGTCATTTAACCCAGCCGTTGTGTCCTTTCCTTCATTGATCTAGCGTAGCGCGATTCGGCCAACGTTCGAGTGTAATTGGGTAACTTGTGCGAACACGGCGGCCATTCCGCTCGGCCCAGCATAACATCTCAATAAGTCGTGTCCGCAACAACATATGTATTGTATATACAATTATTTATGTTTGATAAATCTTTTTATATACCTAAGTGATTATTTATCACACAGCGGATTATTTTATTGTTTTTTTTTAAACCATGTGTTTGTTACAACATGCCTGAAATAATTTACAGTTTGTGATGAAGTCTTTTCCTGAAGTTGACTGGGATATCGGGGGTTTTGAAGGTGATTTCTCTGTAAGGATAATTTTTGGGACCTTTATGACGTTTTCTTAAAAAGACAGAAGGCATATGGATTGAAGTATGAAGTTTTATTAATGAATATGTTGCAAATAATTAATAGTTAAACTTTGAAATATGTCCTCAATACCGTTCTGTATGATTTGTTTTAAAATCGCCACTGATAAATACTTTTAAATAATCACATTTCTTAGTCCTAACTTGCATGACTTTTGGCATAAGTTTTCATGAAAAACTAACTTTTTGGTTTCAAAATTATAATAACATTTTCAACTTTGTTTTACTTATTTGACTTAGTTAACCTTATCATGATTCGTCTTTTCATTGGTAAACCTATTGGTATCATTACATAAAGATATTATTGCAATGATGGGGCTGGCCCGCTGTGATGCTCAGAATGATGGTCATAAAGTCACAGCCTTGAACAACCCACACTTTGCATCCCAATAGATCTTTGTGCATAGCTAGTCTCCACAGGTGTGCCCCTTCTGCTACTGCTCAACGCTCTCAGCGCCACTTGTTCATATGCATGCCTGGCACCTATCACTCCTCATAGTCCCAACCTTCTAAACACTATTAATTCTCAATATAACATAGACTTGCTCATCAATTACTTTACTGGTGCAACTTACACTCAATACCGACAGTCACGTGAAAAAGTAAGTACACCCCATGTAAAGTTTTGACTTTTTCGACATATTTCAACATACAGCTATTTGATCTTCATTTCAACAATATTGATAGATAAAGGTGATATAATATAACAAATATCATGAAACATTTACATTTTGTAGTCCATTGTATAATTTAAATAAACATAAATGCAAATTTCGCATGTGGAAAAAGTAAGTACACCCTTGGCTCTAATTGGTGGTATTGCCCTCGTTGAAAGAAACAACCTCAAGTAGACGTTTAATATAACTGTCTACCAGTCTCTGACATCGCCTGGGAGAAATTTTTGCCCACTCCTCCATGCAGAATTCTTTCAGCTGTGCGATGTTTGAGGGGTTTCTTGCATGCACAGCTCGTTTCAAATCCCCCCACAACATCTCGATGGGATTTAGATCCGGGCTTTGACTTGGCCATTCCAGAACCCTCCATTTCTTTCTTTTCAGCCATTCCTTGGTGGATTTACTGGTATGTTTAGGGTCATTGTCATGTTGCAAGGTCCACCTTCGGTTGAGCTTCAACATTCCGACTCACATTATCCTCAAGAGCCCTCTGGTACAATGAAGAATTCATAGTGGATTCTATGATGGTGAGCTGCCCAGGCCCTGATGCAGCAAAGCTGCCCGAAACCATAATATTTCCACCACCATGGTTTACAGTTGGTATCAGGTTCTTGTGGTCAAATGCTGTCTTTGGTTTTCGCCAAACATGTCTTCTGGTACCCTGGCCAAATAGCTCTACCTTTGACTCATCTGTCCAGAGCACATTGTTCCAGAAGTGCTAGTCTTTGCCTCGGTGTTCAATGGCAAACTTTAGTCTTGCCCTGATGTTCTTTCTGGACAGCAAAGGTTTCCTCCTGGCACACCTCCCATGTAGATCAAATTTGTGCAGCCTCTTTCTAATGGTGGACTCGTGCACTTTGACATCAACAGTGGCAAGAGCTACCTGTAGGTCCCGTGATGACATTCTGGGGTTCTTCGAGACTTCTTTCAGCATCTTGCGGTCTGCTCTTGGGCTGAACTTGCTGGGGCGGCCTGACCTGAACAAGTTGGCAGTTGTTTGGAATCTTCTCCACTTGTAGATGATCTTCCGGACAGTCGAATGATTGATTTCAAATTGTTTGGAGATCTTTTTAAATCCCTTCCCAGACTCGTAGGCATCTATAACCTTCTTTCTGAAGGCCTCAGAGCTCTTTTGATCTCGGCATGGTGATGCCGCACACTTCAACAAAAAATAGCAAACCAAACTAAATGTCTGAGGTTTAAATAAGACAGATTCCTCCAAGATCCTCTCTAACGATGTTCTAATCAATTGCACCTGAGCTGGTGCACCTGAATCTAATTTTAGGTATTTGAAGTAGTGATAAATGTAGGGGTGTACTTACCTTTTCCACATGCGAAATGTAAATGTAAATGTAAATGTGGACTGTAAATGTGGTGGACTACAAAATGTAAATGTTTCATGATATTTGTTATATTATATCACCTTTATCTGTCAATATTGTTGAAATGAAGATCAAATAGCTGTATGTTGAAATATGTTGAAAAAGTCAAAACTTTACATGGGGTGTACTTACTTTTTAACGTGACTGTACCACCTGTGTGCTCACACTCATCTCTCTCTCTCTCTGCTAATACCACCGCATGTAGTTATACCCTTCATCTCTGTTCCCTCATAAACTTCCGTAATCTTCGATATCCCCTTTACCCACCAATATCTCACTCATGGAATTGCCTTGGTTGCGAAGCAATAAAGCCAATTATTGTAACACTACTCCTCCCCCAAAATCAATCCCTCCCAGCCTCAACTTCCCCTGTCTCCTAATCCCTGAATAACAAACTTTTACCAAAAAGCAAATCAGTAGATATTCTTTTCAAAAACGGTTAAAAACAAGGTGGTGGTGGTAATTAAAAGGGGTTACAAAACAAGGTGGTGGTTATTAAAAAGGGTTACAAAACAAGGTGGTGGTGGTAATGGTGGTGGTTACAAACTTAACAAAACATTGGGCACTCATGACAAGTCATGACTTTTCTGTAGGTCCGAGCTAATCTTTGTCAAATTGACACTCAATTGCAGAATGCAGAAATTTCCACCCGGAACAGCCAAGGGAATTGAACCAACATCAGTGAGGAACACCACACTGAACACATTTACGAAGATAATTTGCATCATCCCACCTTCGGAACTCCAGGTGAGGGGGCAATGAAGTCGCTACAACCTTTGCCATATGACCAATATTCCCATTGGCAAGTTCAGTTGGTTGAGATTGCACAAGTACCGACCGAATACATCGGCGTCAGACAGACAGACTGTCAACAGACACCAAATTGCGTATTTTAGTGTGATGACAGATTGCGATGGCTCACAGGGGCAGTGGGCCATTATTGTGTTTTGCATGGGGCCCCAAATGGCTAACGCTGCTCCTGCATCCCACCCCAGCCCTCTCTCCTCCATAGATGTCCCTGTTCCCTTCTTCCCTCTCTCTGCCCTCTTGTGTCCCACGCTCCCTTCATTATATGTTCTGTGTTAGCTCTCATACGAGCCTAGGCTAAGTACCTTGTAAAGGTATCCTTGTAAAAAGGTATTCCCTGAAAAATCTAATCATATGTCGAATAATAGTAAAGGTTTAAATAAACCCGTAAGAACGCAAGTGTATGTCAGAACGCACGGTCATGAGGCGTTACATTACGTTATATAAATCAAGTGTCAAAGTATGCAAATTACAAAAAAAAAAAAAATACCGTTACCTAATTTTTGAACGGACCCCAATTGGGATTTAAGCAATCGGTGGGCGTGACATGGATAAGAGATGTTTAATTACTCTTGTAATATCACATTAAATGTGTTTCCCAAACTCGCTGTTCATCATTTAAGAGTGCCTTAAATGCGCAATTCTCAATCGGGCTGTTATCGGATTTTGTCGCAGGTTGTGAACACAGTGCATTCGTTCTTGTTTCAATACATTTCTTATGAATTGTACTGTCGTGTTTCCTTTTGTATGTGTTTTCCTATTGTTTTACATATCAAATTGTATTAAGGAATAATTGTGGCTGGGAGTTATATCAAGAACTAAAGCAATGCAACTGTGTCGCCAATATGCCTCCGCATAGTCCCCCAATGGGTAGATGCCCTCTTTCACTGTCCTAAAAAGAAACAAGTTTGATTTAAATCTCTTCAGCTGTTTTCAAATATCACATTTTCACCAGCCATGACAGGTTTCACATCGATCAGTTCAGTGCTTTCAGAGAAGGGATTTTTTTTAAATATCGGCTTTCAAGCTAATATGTCTGCCACACCTCATGCCACATGACATGAAAAATGTACACATTGCATATTTATGGGTAGAGGATCACGTTTGTGAAGTTTAGTGTCGATTGGATAAGGTTCGTTTTTCTATCCAAGATGGCTGCCAAACCACATGACCTATGATGTCATTATTTTCAAACTATATGCAACAGTGGTGCTAGATTATATTTTTTAAATTTCGCATCGATGGGTAAGTGGTTTCAGAGATATAATTATTTAATATTTTCCTTCAATCCAATATTTTTTGCCACACCATGTGACCAATGATGTTTTCATGATCATCTTTTAATCACCATGCCTAGTCAATGACATACGTAAAGTTTCGAGTCAATCGATTTGGTGGTTTTGGAGAAGATGATTTTATAAGGTTTTAGGTTAATCCAATATGGCTGCCAAACCATATGACCGATGATGCCATATATTTAATATATCAATACGAATGGGTCATAGATCATGTGCATGCAATTTCAAATTTTTAGGATAAGGCATTCGATTATAAGATTTTTGACTGGTATACCACTTCACCGATGATGCCATCATTATCATGCTTTTGTTCCCCATTGGGAGTACTTGACAATGTGCCAAGTTTAAAATTTTTCCATTCAGCGGTTTCCGCGAATTTTTTAAATTATTTGCGTTTATTCCAAGATGGCTGCCATACCAAGTGACATATGACGTTAAAATTGTGATAAAAACATTCTGCATGGGTGTCATTTCTACCCTGAAAATTTCGTCTCGATCGGACATACGGTTGCTGAGAAAAACGAGGTTTAGCACGTACAGACGGACGGAAGGACGGACGACCCGAAAACATAATGCCTCCGGCCAGTTCGGGGGTGGAGGCATAAATACCCATGATCCAACCGTCGTCGTTGTATCGAATGACTGAATGTGCCTCCACAACGTGTCTCAACTGAGCAACACGGAACAAACGTGTGTCAGAAACCAGTGTCAGAAAGCTGGGTCTCCGTCGAAGGTGATGGGTCTTACAGCAGGACAATGACCCCAAACACACTTCAAAAAGCACCCAGGAATGGTTCAAGACAAAACACTGGACTGTTCTGAAGTGGCCAGCAATGAGTCCAGATCTAAATCTCATTGAACACCTGTGGGGAGATCTGAAAACCTTCAAATTGGCACCCTTCAAGTTGGGAGAAGGCACCCTTCAAATCAGGGAGAACTGGGGCAGTTTGCACAAGAAGAGTGGGTCAAACTACCAGTAGAGAGGTTAGGAAGCTCATTCATGGCTATAGGAAGTGCTTGACTGCAGTTATTTTATCCAAAGTCTGTGATACCAAATATTAAGTCTCGAGTATCAATAATTTTGTCAATGCCATTTCTTTTTATTTTCTGATTTAAAAGGATATATTAAGTTCTGAATCAAAAACAAAGATTCTGTAATATTCACAGAAAAATAAAGAATTGTGGAGACTTTTGTCAATGTACTTTTGTACTTTTGTACTTTGTACTTTTGTACTTTGTAATGTACTTTTGTCAATTTCAACTTATTCTTCGAAAAAATTGTGAGTTATTTGAAAAAAGTGCAAGGGTGCCAATATTTTTGGCCTCGACTGTGTATATATTGTTGCGGAATCCAACGTCGGCCTTCCCCACTTACAAAGGGGGGATTAATCCCCTCGCTTATGACTGACCGACGTGGTCCCTGTGGCTGTACAGCGACCTCCGGAAAGGCCGGTGGCACAGCCCCGTTCGTACCGCGGACAGATGTTAATTGCCAAGCGGTTTTAAGCAACCACGGCACGAACCGTTACCAGGACTAACCCGATTCCTAGCGTTGGCCAAAATCGCGCCACAGGTTTTCAATGAGGGGAAAAAACAACAATGACGGATGTAGAGGAAAGAAAGGCAAAGGGTAAGAAATACAAATATGATTTATTTACTATTTACACAATTGAAAGCAACCAATGAGTAGGAAAAGATAATATAAAAAAACAGAAGAAGACGCGGACACAGTGAAAATTCTAGCTTATCTATTACAGTCTTAATTAACCCAGGGACAGAACAAACAAAGACAGACTCACATGGGGAATTGCAGAGTGGATTGGCTGGAAGGAGGAATGGGAAGGCCCTGGCCACTGTAGGCGTCGAGGTCCGGCTCCAGGAGTCGACTCGCGTTCTTGGCGGGAAAACCTTGGTGTCTCCAACGCCACTCTCGTTCGACCCTTTGTGCTCCTCCGCAACTCAACTCTCAAAAGGCTTGCTGTCTCTCTTCACTTCACTCTGCCTCACTTCTCTTCACTTCTCCCACTCTCTTTTGCACGCCAACTCGCTTTGTCACGGCAACTCAATCAACCTCCTTCCGTTTCTCTGATGCAACTCAACTTGTCAAAAGGCTTTCCGTATCTCTTCTTTCAGCCACCAACAACCAACTACTGTCCTGACGCATGCGCACGCGTTTTATAGCGCGCCTCGACCTCTCCCCGCGAGCTCTCAGGGCACGCCTACCGGGTCGCTTACTGCAGTGCCGGTTGGCTCGCACGGCCTCTTTTGGCTCCGCCCTTGATGACGAGGGGCGGCCAACGCCCTGGATTCGGCGGCTCCTCCCCCTTCTTCTCCGAGCCCACCTCGTGGCTAATGGAGTCGCGGTGAAAACCGCCAAGCAGCTGCAGCGAAAACCGCAAGCCCAAAGAAACAGCGGAATGCAGCAAACCGCGCAGAGGAATTTGGTAATGCGGCTGACAAAAGGGGAATCCAATGGAGGTTCTGGGGAAATTGAAAGGGGATACTACCTTGTTTGAATTCGATGCAATGCAGTGTTAACTAGTTGAAAACAGAGCCTTAACCTAATACACAGAATAAGGAAATAACTACAAACAAGGAGGAAATCTATGATTTGGCTACGTGATTGTATATGACCTAACTAAGGTACGCCCTTTGACCTTTATACACAGAATGGAGGCAGGAGGGTGGTCTTTACAATTCATTACACAATTAAAAAAACACAATTCCCATATCCACAACAATATATATATATATATATATATATATATATATATATATATATATATATATATATATATATATATATATATATATATATGTGTGTGTTACTGTTGTTAACATTCAATTAAAAGAGTTGCGTTATAATTTATCCAACATTGATATTATAGCATTTGTACCATGTATCTTGCAACGCCTGTGTGACAATTGTATTTTGGACCAGGGAAGGATCATGCCTTTTAACAGTTTAACTGCAACAGCAGTTACTTAATTCAATCTGGAATCTATTATTCATTACGACTGCTGTTGAAGTACCGGTACCATCACATTGAAAGTGATGCTGGTGAATTATTAAACTGCGCTCAGAGTCTAATTATTGTGTCTTGCATAATGGAGAATGGCAGGGCGGGTTTGGGGCAGTCGGCGGAATTACAAAATGGGGATAAGTGACAGTAGTCCGGGGGTCCGTTAATTGGCAGGCCTATGTGGCACGGCAGGGCGATCGACCGCCGGATGTGAGCTGACGAGAGAACGGCTTGACAGGCCAAGAATCTATCAGCATCGTGGCTCTTAATGAGCGACTATCTTGCCAATGCAATCTCGGCAGGATGGGCCGGTCCTGAGGAAAGATGAAATCTACCCAGGTCTGTCACCTCCGATATGAGTTCTTTGCATCAGCGTCGTCTTCTCATTGTTCTTTACATGTTACATGTGGAAGATGTCATGTGGAGGTCCTCATCGGACTTACCGGGATGACCTACGAGGGGTGCTTAAAAGGTTCTACCAAACAACATACTCATTTGTAGGCATTGGTAACTCAAGATTGCTAAAAAGAAGAAGAAAAAAAAGTATTACGAGGACTAAATATTTTTTTACTTTTTTTTCGTTAATATTTATATGTACGTGTGTATTGAAAAAAATTAAATAATAAATGTTGGTGTTTTTTTGGACTATTGTGATTATCTCATTTGTGCAACTTTTTAAACACCCCTAGTAAAATTACAATTATTTGTTGAGGATCACAATGCTTTCCCAGATGTAGGACGTGGGAAAATGTTTCGATCATTCAAAGCAGACCGACATGTGATTTCAGCAAAGTAACTTTCTTTGCACAAAACAATAACCACAGCTCTGCCGAAATTACTTAAAAATCGCTTATCTGCATCTCCAGTGACGCAATAGAGACTATACCGCTGAGACTTTTACAATTAATTTACAAATGACCCTTGAGGTACAGTGTGGCAGCTTATTTTTATGGACACGAGATTAGTATGTTGGAGATTGCGGGTTCAAATCCATGTGAAGGCACCTGGGTATTAATTTTCAGGATGTCAAGCTTGTCTCTGGAGAATTGCTATCTCGTTATTTGAATGTTGGTAAAAAAACCCAGCTGATTCATTAATGACCCTCAGGGTGGGATAATATGTGTCGCCCCCTGAGCTAATTTGCACGCAATACTGGTTCACTCATTGTAGTTGACGCTTATTCCCTTCCCTTGTTAGAGGGCGGCATTCTCAATTCTCCTGCACTATCCACTGAAAAACAAAAATTTATCATGATTACAAATGGCCTTTAATATTAAAAAGCTGAAAGAGTATGCTAACATTCAGCAGCTCTTGTAACTCTCCCAAACTTTGTCCTTATAAACCAAAGGCATGCTTTTTGGTAGAGGTGGCATATCTGGGTGTGTAAGCAGTATATCTGGAGTACTGCATATCTGGGTATATCATGCATATCTGGGTATCTGCAGTATATCTGGTGTGTATGAGGTGGCATATCTGGGTATATCATGCATATCTGGGTATCTGCAGTATATCTGGTGTGTATGAGGTGGCATATCTGGGTATATCATGCATATCTGGGTATCTGGTGTGTATGAGGTGGCATATCTGGGTGTGTATGTGTATGACTACACAATCTGGGTGTGTATGCAGTTTTTTGGTATGTCATGTGTGATATGCCACATAACACCAAAACCTGACATGTTCAGTTTGGATGTGATAAACTTCAATATAGCTACACCAAAATTTGATTCAACAAAGTGGATTTTAGAGTTTTGGAGAAGATTGGATGCGAGTTACAGCTTTTGTAGTACAAGATAATTTTTTGTTTCATTTTTTTCCAATATTACAAATATAAAATTAAACATGATGGGCAACACATTTATTATTACACTAGCAGAAGTACCCGGCATTGCCGGGCGGGGGAGGGGTGAGGGAGGGGAGGGGAACGGGGGGGGGGGGGGGGGGGAGCGAGCCGCTTGGCAAAGCGAGTGATTTTTTTTTTCATAGCGTCATAGCGTCATAGCGTTCATAGCGTCATAGCGTTTCATAGCGTCATAGCGATTTTTTTTTCATAGCGTCATAGCGTTCATAGCGTCATAGCGTTCATAGCGTCATATCGTTCATAGCGTCATAGCGTTTCATAGCGTCATAGCGATTTTTTTTTTCATAGCGTCATAGCGTCATAGCGGTCATAGCTTCATAGCGTCATAGCGATTTTTTTTTTCATAGCGTCATAGCGGTCATAGCTTCATAGCGTCATAGCGTCATAGCGATTTTTTTTTTCATAGCGTCATAGCGTCATAGCGGTCATAGCTTCATAGCGTCATAGCGATTTTTTTTTTCATAGCGTCATATCGTCATATCGGTCATAGCGTTCATAGCGTCATCACGTGATCGCTCTGAGCGAATCAGCGCCCACCTGCTCTAATTCCGTTGAATCCGTGCGCTGAAATGCGCTGAGGTAAATATGAATAAAAAATATGGATCGTCAAATATTTTGAGTTCGGCCATGTTCGTCCCAGGCTCAATGGCCATGTCTATGTCAAATATCAAGCACGTAAGCCTCTCCGTTTAGGAGTATATCGGTAACATTACACACACACACACACACACACACACACACACACACACACACACACACACACACACACACACACACACAAACACACACACACACACTGTGTTTTATATATATAGATATGCAACAAGAAAGAGCAATCAGAGATTGCAGACCCTCGCCAGGACGTGTTTTAGTGGTTTTTCGGGCTTTTTGTGTTAAAACAAATATGGCGGCCGAACAACGTGCCCGATGACGTCATCATGATTATTTTTTGTCTCCACCAATTTATCCCTAGATGATGCTCAAGAAATTTCATCTTAATCGGATGAAGTTTTGTACTTGTCGAATTATGACGTCATAATGGACCTATCATCATTAACATGTGTTATTCCCCATGTGGAGTTCTTTACAATGAGCCATGTCTCAATTTTTTCGATGCAGCGCTTTAGGAGATCTAGAGGTGCAGTTTTTCGAAGATGGCGCCCGTACCACGTGACCTATGATGTCATAATTATCATTAAAAAATTATACATGAGTTTGCTTTTGTAAATCATGGCATGCTGTTGCAGCTGGGATTGCAAAAAAGAGTATTTATAAACATCCAGTTCAATTTCAACATTAACCCACAATTGTAGGTTAGCTGATGTTGGAATGTGTTTTATGTGTTTTATGTGCCAATGTGTTTTAGAATGTGTTTTATGATAATTCTGATGTCATGGGTCACGTGGTATGGCAGACATCTTGGATTAAACGCAAATAAAAAAAAAAGAAGATTTTTTGGAAACCACTGAATGGAAAAATTTTAAACTTGGCACATTGTCAAGTACTCCCAATGGGGAACAAAAGCATGATAATGATGAGATCATAGGTGAAGCGGTATACCAGCCAAAAATGTTTAAATCGAATTTCTTATCCTAAAAATCTGAAATTGCATGCACATGATCTATGACCCATTCGTATTGAAATATTAAATTTATGACATCATAGGTCACATGGTTTGGCAGCCATATTGGATTTAACCTAAAACCTTCAAAAAATATCTTTTCCCAAACCACCAAATCGTTTGACTCGAAACTTTACGTATGTCATTGAATAGGCATGGTGATTAAAAGATGATCACGAAAACATCATTGGTCGCATGGTTTGGCAGCCATATTGGATTGAAGGAAAATATTACATAATTATATCTCTGAAACCGCTCACCCTATTGATGCGAAATTTTACAAATATCATCTAACACCACTGTTGCATATAGTTTGAAAATGATGCTTTCATAGGTCACGTGGTTTGGCAGCCATCTTGTATAGAACAAGAGAAAAATGACCACAGTGTGGTCACCAGCTGCGACGTGTAGAATCATGAGGATATCCGTTGCAATATGCGCGACCAAATTCGACCAGTCATTAAATTATACGCATGCACAAGCGTCTTTTTGTCTTTCAGTTCTGGTCTTGTCCTTTGTTTTGCGACGCAACATGCTTCATCAACTGATTACATATAATGTATGGACGTGAATGTTATTTCTGTTAATGTTAAGGTTAATTCATCAATGTTATTTATTAATGTTAATTCTGGGTGGCAGAGGGATCATTTGAAACGGGCTTGGTCGGTAGGGGATTTGAAAGTGGGTGTGGTTCTGTGAAAACAGTGGTGTGGTTCTGTTCGGTGTGGTGTGGTGAAAGTGATTTGAAAGTAAAAAAAAGTTCTGTAAAACGAGATTGATATGAAAACATTCATGTTGTCTTTGTTGCTAAATTTATTCTGGTTTCTTCAAACAAATCGCGATTTTAGTCCGCGATGTTCTTACCTCATACCAACGCACGTCCGAGTGTATGCGCATGCGCTATTCAAAACGGCACCCCAACAACAAGAACAACAACGCAGTCTTCTCATAGAGCTGCTCGTCGCAGCTAAAAAGGCACCCCAACAACAAGAACAACAACGCGGTCCTCTCATAGAGCTGCTCGTCGCAGTTAAAAACGAACCTTAATCCAATCAATACGAAACTTCACAAAAGTGATCCCCTACCCAAACATATGCAGTGTACATTTTAAGGTCATATGTCACGTGGTATGGCAGCCATATTAGCTTGAAAGCCAATATTTAAAATATTCCCTTGTCTGAAACTGCTTCACCGATCGTTGTGAAACCTGTCATGGCTGGTGAAAATGTGATACTTGAAAACAGCTGAACGGATTTAAATCAAACTTGTTTATTTTTAGGACAGTGAACGATGGCGTCTACCCGTTGTGGGACTATGCGGAGGTATATTAGCGACACAGTCGCATTGTTCTAGATTATTATGGAAGACCACATGACAACCACATGCAGAATTTTGCCCTGCGTAACATCCAACAAAATAAGAGAAGTTGGAACTTTACAATGACCCTCGCCTTATGTAGTCCCTATTTCTATTATTCCAGCCCATGCCCACAACATATTACTTCTTCCAACGATGAATTGCATCTTCCAGTTTTTTTTTTTTTTTACAAATCCACTGAAAGTTTTGAGGTTTTCCTGAATCTCATCACCCTCCTCTCACCCTACCGTCCCTGCAATCTGCCTTACCTCCATTATTGGTGTCATATGCAAATCTTGAAATCTAAATACGATGTACGTTCAGTTCAAATTCAAGATCTTTCACTGGACATCTCCCACACACTTTTTTTTTTTTTTTTTTGTATACAGAATCGAGGCTCGTGAAAGAGCTAACATTTATCAAACAAACAAATCAAACAAACAAGCAAACAAAGTATATAAAAAGGGGGGTGGTAGACAAGATGGGAAGAGATGGGGAAGCACACAAACACAACATTTGAGAGCAGGGACATCGGGAGATGTGTGGGAGGGAGAGGGCTTGGGGGGAGGCAGGATAGGTATAAAACGCAAGGACACCAAGGACTTCCAGGAAAGAAGTTTGTATTTCAAAAAAGTGGATTTTGGGTGAAATTAGCGGGGGTACAAAAGATCAAGGTTTTCGATGGGGGAAGATAAGAGATGGTGGTGAACAGCTGTTTTAAAGACCTGGAGGGAGGAGAGGGATTGAAGAGAGTGAGGGAATTTGTTCCAGAGGCGGGAGAAAAGAGGAATGAAGGAGTGAAGGTGAGCAGAGAATGTTGATTTTGGCAGTTTAACCATAAGAGGGTTCCAGGCAGACCTTGTGCGACCTGTAGGAATATTTGGGGGACAGAGCCCAGAGAGAGCTGGGGGAGCAAGGCCAGAGAGGAGTCGGTAGAAGACGGAGAGACCACCAACCTGCCTGCGGTGAGTAAGTGAAAGGCCCTCGGAGATAGCGTCATCGCGGGAGTTTCCAATGATTCTGAACGCTTTGGTTTCAACAGCGTGAAGACGAGCTAGGTGTGAGGCAGGAGCACCAGCCCAGAGGGGAGAGCAGTACTCCATTGAGCTGCGGATGAAAGCCTTGTATGTGGTGAGGAGCTCAGGTGTGCCAAGGAAGGACTTCGCACGATGGAGGATGCCCAGTCGGCGACTGCCTTTGGAGGCCAGCTTGGAAATGTGGTTTTCCCAGGAAAGATCATGGCAGATAGTGAGACCCAAAAGCTTGAGTGACAGAACTTCTTGGAGAGGATTATTCAGAAAAGAGATGGGATGGTTGTCCGGTTGGTCTTTTCGGAGAGACATCGTAAGAGTGTGAGATTTGTCTGGATTGAAAGAGATGTCCACTTGTTTGCCCAGTCTGTGATTTTGTCCAGGTCTGCAGAGAGTGAGGAGGCTGCAGACTGCCGATCTGAGGGATGAGGAATGGAGCAGCAGAGAGTGGAGTCATCAGCAAAGAGATAGAGAGGATTTTCAAGAGAGTCAGAGAGATCATTGATGAAGACCAGAAAAACCACTGGGCCCAGAACACTGCCTTGGGGAACTCCAGCCTGAACAGGAGGAGGAGATGAGAGAAACCCATTCAGGGCCACACATTGACTACGACTAGAGAGGAAGTCCGCCAGCCATGCGTGGAGATTTCCATGGATACCAAAGGAGGAGAGTTTGGAGAGCAGAGCGGGGTGCCAGACCGTATCGAAGGCACGTGATATGTCGAGGGAGACAACTCTAATTTCCTGTTTGGCATTGAGGACCTCCATCCATTGTTGAGACAGCAGAAGCAGCATGTCCAGAGTAGAGTGACCTGGTCTGGAACCAAATTGATGATCAGAGATCAAGCCATTGGAGAAGAGGAAAGATTTCATATCCGAAGCAATGATGGATTCCATGACTTTGCTGATAATTGGGAGAAGGCTGATTGGTCTGTAGTTGCTAGGATCTGTTTTTGCACCTTTTTGTGTAAAGCGGTGATGTTGGCTGATTTCCAAGCAGATGGTAGTTGACCTTGAGCAAAAGAGAGGGTGAAGAGAACAGAGAGAGGGAGTGAAAGAGCAGAAGAACAGGATTTTAGGACCCGTGGGCTGATGCTGTCAGGTCCAGTTGCAGAATCAGAGTCGAGGGTTGACAGAAACTTTTCCACCCTATCAGGAGGAAAGGACACGGAGTCCAGGAGCAGCTGGATACGACTGAGTACGGTGGGTACAGAGAGGGATGGGTTTGGGACACAAGATTTAGAGGCAAACACAGTGTTGAGGCATTCAGCTTTTTCACGTGCGGAGTCAGTTGTGTAGCCGTTTGAGGTAAGGGAGGGGATGGAGGGGGAACAAACACCAGAAACAGATTTGACCAGACGCCACCAGGATTTGGAAGAGGGAGACAGATAAGAGAGTTCGGTCTTGAGAACGGAGAGATATTGTTTCCTGGCTCTCCTGAGGGTGGACACACACTTGTTTCGGGCTTTGTGAAAGGAAATGAGATTTCCTTCCATTGGATTTGCTTTCCAGGAGACGAAGGCAAGTTGTTTCTGGGCAACAGCCTCACCACAAGATTCGGTGTACCATGGACGGGAGGAAGGGTATGACAACTGAAGACGAGATGGGATAAATCTGTGCATGAGAGAGAGCAATTTACTTTGGAAGAATTCCCAGGATGAGTTGATGTCAGAGGTGGTAGAGATGGGAGACCAGTCCAGATGATTGATGGCTGCTTGAAGACCGTGCCAGTTGGCCTGAGTGAAATGCCAGACTCGTCGACGCTGAGCAGGCTCCCTGGGAATGGTCAGAGAGATGTCCACTTTAACAAGCACATGATCAGATGAGCCGATTGGAACAGAAGAAGAGCAGCAGACATTTTCAGGGAAGTTAGTCATAACCAAGTCCAGAAGAGAAGATGCTCCGTTGAATGAGATCCGGGTCGGGAAATTGACAGATTGTGTCAGTCCCAGTGAGTCGCAGAAGTCCTTTGCTGAGGAGCCATGGCTGGTGAGAGAGGTACCCACACTCAGCCAACTGGCATGGTGACAATTGAAATCACCACATATGAGGAAGAGAGAGTTGGGATGAGTAGATAGAAGTTGGTCCATATTATCAGACAGCGAGATGTAGATGGAGTCATCACTGTTTGGTGGATGGTACAACACACATATGAACAAGAGGTGGGAGCGAAGGGGAAGCCGTAGCCAGAGGTATTCCTGGGGGTGAGGTGGAGAGAGTGCAGTGCAGGGCGAGTGAGGAAGAGAGTTTTTGATAAAGATGGCAACCCCACCTCCAGGACGAGGCTCAGGTCTATCATACCGGAGGAGGGAGTAACCCAGGAGAGATACTAAGGAATCAGAGACATCATGAAGGAGGAAAGTTTCTGTTAAGCAGATCACATCTGATTTGTCAGAAGCAACCTGTATGGAGAGATCAGTTAAGTTTGAACAAAGGCCCCGGATGTTTGAGGTCCATACCGTTAATGAAGAGGAAGGGGGAGCATCGGATACAGAACAGGGGGGAGGAGGGGTAGGGTAAGATGTGGAAGAGGTGGAAGAGGTAGGGAGAGCTGTTGAAGGTGTGTCAGAGATTTCAGAATAGCTCGGAGAAAGGAAAGGATGGGTGGACAAAAGGTTTGATGGTGATTGGGTGAGGCACAATGAGGTGTTATTTGAGGAGGGGGAAGAGCAAGGCAGAAGGTTGGGGGAGATGGAGGTGAGAGTTGGAAGGGGGAAGAAGCGGGGAGGACGCTTTGAGGAGGAGGGGTGAGAGGGGGGAAATGGAGAAGAAATGAGGGTGGGGAGATTTGAAGGGGAGGGGCGAGGGGGAGTTTATGAGGGGAGGGGTTAGGGGGGAGTTTAGGAGGGAAGGGACAAGGGGAGGGATTTGAAAGGGATGGGATATGGGGGAGATTTGGAGGGGAGGAGTAAGGGGGGAGTCTAGGAGGGGAGGGGCGAGGGGTAGTCTTGGAGGGGAGGGGTGTGGGGGGAGTTTAGGAGGGAAGGGGCAAGGGGGGAGATTTGAAGGGGATGGATGATGGGGAGGATGTGATGGGGAGGATTTGGAGGGGAGGGGCAAGGGGGAAGATTTAATAACAGAAACTCCAGGAAGGGAAGATAACTCCCAGGGAAGATAACTCCCAGATGCAGAGCGAACTTGATTCTGTCTGACACAATATCCTGATTTCAAAGCTGTCAACGAATGGTACATACGATATACTCTATACTCTATACTCTATACTCTATACTCTATAGTCTATAGCATTCCCTCTTTTACTAGCTATCAGATTTTCTTTGAGCTTGGAAGCAGTTAGCTGCTTTGAGCAGAATACAATCCCATGCTATACTAGTCAAGGTCAGTGCCCCTCAAGGGACCAATTGTGCTGGGACGAAACTGTTATAAAAATACATCAATGATCTGTCTTTGTTGACTGTAAAATCCGATTTTTAAGAGAATGTAAGGCTTGTAGTGGAGCTGCCATAAACACATCACACACACACATGGATACATATGAGACAGACGAATACATATGAGACACAACACAGGATTGTCAGACAAGACAAACAAAACCACTGAACCTGGGAGAAGTGACATCACTGCCCCCCAAATATTCCTACAGGTCGAACAAGATCTGCCTGCAACCCTCTTCTGATGAAACTGCCAAAATCAACACTCTCTATTCACCTTCACCCTTTCATTCCTCTTTTCTCCCGCCTCTGGAACAAACTCCCTCACTCTCTTCAATCCCACTCCTCCCTCCAGGTCTTTAAAACAGCTGTTCACCACCATCTCTTATCTTCCCCCATCCAAAACCTTGATCTTTTCTACCCCCTTTAATTCACCCCAGATCCACTTTTTTGAAATACCAACTTCTTTCCTGGAAGTCCTAGCAGTGTCCATGTGTTTTATACCCCTTCCCCCCACCCCCCACCCCTTCCCCCCAAGCCCTCTCCCTCCCACAGATCTCCCGATGTCCCTGCTCTCAAATGTTGTACTTGTGTGCTTCCCTCTCTCCCCCCATCTTGCTCCCGCTCCCTTTATCATATGTTTTATGTGCCAATTTGGCTTTTTATGATCAATATTAGCTCTTACACGAGCCTCGATCCTGTATACAAAACCCCAAAAAAATCACGTACTCTGGGTAACAATGTCGTCAGAAAAATGGCGCCACCTTTGTCGTTGCACTCAGTGGGGCATTTCCTCAGGAGGAATTTCCTCCTCCCAATGGATTTCAACCTATGTGGATTGCCAATGCTCTCTTTCATATTTTAAAATGTTGAACGTCAAGTAAGGAAGCAGCATGTACCATTTTTTAAGTCTTGTGTTTTTGACTTAGGTGGGATTTGAACTGCGTAACTCATAGATGTGGAGCGAACATTTTAACCTTTACACCACCGAGTCTGGTCAATGTGAGGACTATGTCACATCATTTTATCACTTTGCAGATTACTCTGCTCTCTGAAGTATAGTTCTGCACACCTCTGCCATTCATGCTGAGATGGTGATGAACAGCTGTCTTGAAGCCCTGGAAGGAAGAATGAGATTGCAGAGAATGTGGAAGTTTGAAGACAGGCAGGAAAAAATAGGAACGATTGAGCGGAGATCAGCAGTGACTCTAGATTTTTGGAGTTTTTGCCAGAAGGGTGTTGCTAGCAGACTGCACACACCCTGAAACCTGGGTAGGATAGAGCATGGAAAGAGCAGATGAGGCACGACCAGAAAGGAGGTGGTACCGCTGACCTGTCTGCAATGTGAAAATGATGGGCTCATAGACTCAGCTTCATCATGGGAGATTCCAGTTCCAATTATCTTGAAGTCCTTGGTTTTCATGGCATCAACCTGAGGAAGGGGAGAGGCAGGGGCACAATCTCAGAGAGGTATGTCATCAAGCTGTGGAGGAAGGCTCAGGATATTGGAGAAAAGGAAGGATTTGATATCAACTGCGATTATGGATTCCATGACCTTGCCGATAATTGGAAGTAAGCTGATAGGTCTGTAAAACGCTAAGCATTAAGCAAGGTCCAAAAGGTACATGTTGTCATTGTTAAATTTGGTGACCCGGCAGGTTTCAAACACCCAACCTTTCAAACACAGAGTGGACTCTCTTACCACTACTCCACCAAATATTTCTGCCATTGCGATCCTTAGAATCTAAGCATCCCACCAATATCATTGGGATCTCACATCAGCAAATCGAGTCTCAGGATCTGCTTCTTTCTTGCCATCGGCAGGTTGTTGAACTTGCAGTTTTATATCGTCATTATTCTGGTTTTGTTCCTTCTGCCATTTCACACCTCTACACAGCCTCTGCCCCTCCAAGTCAAATGCATTCCCCCAGGAATCCTTTCTTTGGCACCATCCCCAAGTTGATACTCAACACACTTTCCTCCAATCTTTCATACTTCAATTTTCTTCGTGAGTATTACAGCAATATTTTTCTGACAGTGTTTCAAGTTTGCTATCGATCCACTCTCCCTAAAGCTGGGCCTCCATCCTCCCTGGAACCGCATCAACATTGCTCCCATTCACTCCACTGAGCTTTGCTCCACCAATTAAGACCTTGTTCTTTCCCTTATTCAACAACTCCCTCTCTTTGTTCTCTAGTGAATCTATGAGTTGTCATCCCACTGTTTTTCCTTTTTGTCTGCTGTCTGTTGATCCATTCCCTCTGTTGACTTGCGTTTTTATGAACAGTGACGTTTTTATGAACAAAATGCGGTCTAAGAGGAGATTTGGATGCATATAAATGAAAGGATGAAAATTGGAAATTCATACAGCAAGACAAAAGCATCTCGGCTTAAAAGTTCCTTTTGTTCAGGGAAGATAACCTGCATGGAAGCAGATCAACCACCAATGTGGGATGGCTCATGGAGAAGGTGTGGCTATTTCAAATGACCTGCACTGCTTCACAGCATGGTTGGTTGGAGAAAAATATTCTCCCGTGTTATTTAATTGGGACCGTTTTGTGGGCAAATGGACGTCGTAAGGATAAAAGTTGACCCAATGCTTTGCTCTTATCGGGCACGATAAACATGAGAATAAGGACTGTAATGAACAATTAACGGTGAAATATGTCACAGAAAAAGGCCATTTGACCCTTGGTGCCCATGTTGCACCACCCGCGCAGGCAGTCCCGAAGTTTTGGGCAAACATGCTCACCTACACTGTAGAAAACACAGCCTTGTTAAAGTCTGTGTGTGACTTTTCTGTTTGTCTTTACACCCTTCAAAAATACCTCTTTTAAACATATCCACTCTCTTTAAATCAAGGCCTACCATCTTCCCTGGAAGGCCTTTCCAAGTACAGTATTAACAATTTTCTTCATCAACTTCCAATCCACTGGCATCTGGCCCAGCTCTTCCTTTTTGGAGACACTTTTAAGTCATCCCCCCTTGCCCTGTTGCTATCCATCCTAAAAACAAATAAAAAGTTATTTGCCCCTGCATTATTTGTTTCCTTCGCATTTATTTCCTTTCCTGCTTTATTTTTCCTTGCTTAGTGAGCACGCCAATGAAGGGAAGAGCTTCGTCGAAAACGAAAATTCACACCATCATCATCATTTATTCCCTACATGGTCTTAACAAAATCATTTATTTGAGTTCCTCATGTAATCTTCTCCTTTCAAATGTCAAAAGCCCAAGGAGTAGTCCACATAACTAGGCCAATTTAACACTGAAATCAACCAGGATATTCTGTTCTGAAGGCACAACCAACACCATCCCCCAAAAACTCTCTCTCTCTCTCTCTCTCTCTCTCACCCCCTGCTGGCCGTTTGAGTGTTGGGCATGGCAAGATGGCGGCTGTGCATGTGTGGTGAGGTGCGAGCTGATCCGACTTTCGATCTTTCCACCCCCGTCCCCCCCTTTGGTCATTGTTCTCACCTTTCCTTTCCATCTTTGTTTACTTTCACATTGTGTATTCTCTGTCTCCCACCACCACTCCATTTTCATCAAAGCCGGTACCACAACCCTCGTCCTCCCTTCCCATTTTTCAACCTCCCACCTCCCCCCAAATCCTCCCACCTCCCAGTTCCATACCCGCTCCCCCCACTCGTTCCCCTCCCCCCACTCGTTCCCCTCCCCCCACTCGTTCCCCTCCCCCCACTCGTTCCCCTCCCCCCACTCGTTCCCCTCACCCCACTCATTCCCCTCACCCCACTCGTTCCGCTCCCCCCACTCGTTCCGCTGACCCAACTCGTTCCCTTCCCCCCACTCATTCCCCTCACCCCACTCATTCCCCTCACCCCACTCCCCCGCCTCCATTGCATTCCTCACTTGTGTTGCTATCTCTATTTTCATTTTTTTCCACTTTCGTTTCTTCCCCTGAGATACAGAGAGAGCGAGAGAGCGAGAGAGCGAGAGAGCGAGAGAGCGAGAGAGCGAGAGCGAGAGAGCGAGAGAGCGAGAGAGCGAGAGAGCGAGAGAGAGAGAGAGAGAGAGAGAGACTTGACTTTTATGTGCTTTTATTATAAAAGTATCAAAACACACATGGAAGAACACCGCAAAATTTTTACAAGAAAAAGAAAGTTGTACAAGCAAAAAGAATGTATATACATGTATATGTGGACATTGAGAGTAAGTATAATTTACAAAAACAAACTCAACACCTCATCTGTAAAACAATCGTCGTTCACACTGCCGAAACTTATCCGGGCCGACACTATTCCTTTGAAGCAAAACAGCACATTTTCATCTCTGCCACTCAATTTGATCTTTCTAGTTTTATATATTGCGAGTTTAGCAATTCCGCACAGAAAATTCAAGAAAGGGACCGCTGTCTTGTTCTTTGTGCTCCTTTCAATGCCATACACAAAAATTGCAACAGAAAAAACAAACTGAAATTTATAAAAGAGCTGTTGGAGGAAACAAAAAAGGGGTACCAATCTCTTACATTTCACAAAAGCATGGGTCACATTTTCAGCCTCTTCACAAAAAGGACAAACATTCAGTACAGAAGGATCAAACTTATTAAGTAAGTATTTGGTGACCAGGGCCTGATGAACTAGTCTCCAATTTAAGTCTCCGGTTCGACCTAAGGTTGGAGACCGATACATCTCTTTCCACACTGGAGATAGGAACGAATTAGCCGGAATGATCTCATCCCACCGATTTTTTAAAGGTTTTGTGAAACCCGGTATAAGCACCTCTTGGCATATCCCATAAATAACTTTTTTTCCCATCACATGGAACACACCGCAACCATCTGACTTTGAGAAGACACCCTGTTGTTTTTTTGAGGTGACTTGGAGCTCGGGGAAATAGAGACGAGAGTCCACCACTTCATCTGCCCCAGTCCACCCGATATTTAATTCCCTGAAAGTTTTAATCACAACTCTCAAAACTTTGTCCACCATTCTAGATGACCGAACCCCCACTTTTGATGTGAGAGAACCGGTGGATAACCATCCATTTAGGGAAGGCTTCATCAGGTCTCGCACTCTGTTTATTCCATTACAGGTGAAGCAATGCATAAATGACCTGGAGGTTGAAATTTCAGGGAATAAAGGATTCAGAACCAATGGCTCATGCATATATTTTTTTGCATCGTAGGACACCTCTAATCGTTGTATTCCAAGGACTTGCCAGGCATTCAGAAGGCTCTGATGAAACTCGGGGAGCAGAGTCGTGTTGACATGCTGCAGGTCCATGAGGAAGAGCTCTCGGTCATACTTCAACCCATCTGCTTCCTGCAGCCAAGCATTTGTGAGAGGCCGCCACGGGACACACTCACCATACAATAAACGCTTTATCGTCCACATGCGGAAAGCCATTATCCGACTCGGAACATGTATCAAGCTTTGGCCACCTGCATTTCGGGGTCTGCACACCGTGTCTGGTCCAAGCCAATGGTGGCCTCCCCAGAAAAACTGAGTTAGAACCCTCTGAATGCCTGTGACCAAGTATCTCGGAGGTTGGAGGGGGATAACTTTATGCCAAATAAAAGGAACCACCAGGTTATTTATTATTGTCACCCTTGCCTTAAGCGATAGAAGGTGGTGCAACCGTTTCCATCTAGCCAGTTTCTGCTTAATTCTTTCCAAGAAACCCTCCCAATTTTTTTGTTCATATGCTTGGACTCCGAGAAATAACCCTAAATATTTAAACCCCTCTTTGTTCCACTGCATTCCTCCTGGTAACACAGGCAGAGCTGAGGAAGGTGGACTGGGGCCCACCCATAAGGCAACACTTTTGTTCCAATTTACTTTTGCCGTGGAGGCGAGCTCAAACTGGGACAGACATCGAAAGACCTCACCCACATCATTTTGGCTGGAAACAGCAACACAAATGTCATCCGCATAAGCTGAAGTAACCATTTTGTGGTTTTTTGTTAAGGAGACTCCTTCCACTGAGTTTCGGAGCAAAGTTAGTAAAGGTTCGACCGAGAGACTGTATAGCATTCCTGAAAGCGGGCAGCCCTGACGGATGCCTCGCTGAAAGGGAAAAGGGCAACATAAGCTGTTGTTTACCTTCAACAGACAGGATGCATTTTCATACAACAACTTAACATAGGAAACAAAATTTTGTCCAAAACCAGCTCTCTGTAGTACAGCAAACAAAAAAGAATGGTCAACACTGTCAAAAGCTTTTTCTTGATCTAAAAGAACCAAACCAAAACCATGAGATGTAGTACGACCGAGACTGATCAAGTCTCTCACCAAAAAAATGCTATCGTAAATAGAACGCTCAGGAACACAATAAGACTGATCAATATCAATCAAAAGGGGGATGACTTCCTTTAGACGTATCGCGAGCGCCTTCGACAATATTTTATAGTCCGTATTTAGGAGTGACACAGGCCGCCAATTTGTGGCGTCTTGCAAGTTCCCTTTTTTTGGAAGGAGACACAAAACTGACCTCCGACAACTTAGTGGCAATTCACCTTGTTCAAGGCTATCATGAAAGATGTCAAGTAGAGTAGGGCCTAGAATGTCCCAAAAGGCCTTGTAAAATTCAACTGGGAGGCCGTCAAGTCCAGGGGCTTTCCCATCTTGAATTCCTTTAAGAGCAACAGTAAGTTCTCCGAGAGAGATGCCAGGCTCCAGTTGTTGTCGCTGGTCTTCAGACAAAGATGGGAGCAGTTCAAACATCTCGTTTCTGTTTTCCTGGTTCACAGTTCTCAAGGCAAACAGCTTTGAATAAAAGTTTCGTAATTCATCTTTGATGTCACTTTGAGAAGACAGAAGCGCACCGGCAGAAGAGCGCAAAGCGTGAATTTGTTGAGGGGTCTTGGCTGTCTTTTCCAGGTTGAAAAAGTCTTTGTTTGGTTTGTCAAGTTGGATATTGTCCATTCGCAGTCAGACGAAAGCACCAGATGCACGCTCTCTCACCATTTCAGCCAGTAGTGTTCTTTTCTCTGACAACTGCTGGACATTTTCGTTGGACATTCCAGATTTCTGCTCACAATAAAGTATATCGTTTTTTAAGGCAGTTATCACACCGAGTGTGTTACAGGTATTATAACGACAGTATTGCTGGCAAAAACACTTAATTTGGGATTTTGTGCAATCCCACCATTGCCTTAAATTTAGGTAGGAAAACTTTTGCATTTCACATTCCTTCCATACCATTCTGAATGCTTCTTTGAAATGCTCACTTTGTAAAAGTTTGACATTGAAAGTCCAATATGCACTTCTACACACGTGATGAGGTAGGCCACATACAACAACAACCATGTGATGATCAGAAAAACCAGATGGCCTTATATATGAATTCTTGACAAGATTTACCTTATCATGGTTAACATAAATTCTATCCAAACGAGCCATTGTCAAAAGATTTCTTGCGGCACAAACCCACGTGTACTGCCGGATATTAGGGTTCTGTACCCGCCACACATCCACAAGTTGAAATTTTTAAATGAGCTGTGCCAAAGGCCTTGCACTCGGTGGATGAGGCTCAGGAGTGTTTCTATCAAGTTGTGGGTTGAGGGTACAGTTGTAGTCTCCCCCCAAGCAAACCAACATGGACAGGTCAATAGTGCTTAAAAAACCTGCTAACTTGTGAAGAAAAGCACTTCTTGCAGAGTTCGCACTAGGGCAGTATACATTAGTCGTGCAAATCTTTTGGTTACCGCTGACAAACTCCACAGATAGTAAATGGCCCTTGCAAATTTCTCTACATCTGATCTCCAACGGCTGGAGTCTAGGATGTAAGACTACTGCAACACCAGCCTTGGCATCAACAAAAGCACTGGAGAAAAAGTGACAACCTTTAAAGATTTTACGCCACTCAACCTCAGAAGACTGATTTGCATGCGTCTCTTGTAACATCAGCACATCAATTTTTTCATTCTGAAACATTTGAAACACCTGGAGGCGACGCACACAACTGCGACCACCGTTGATGTTTAAGGATGCTACTTTTATCTCCACTCTGTTAACTATTCATAAAGTTCCTTGCCCGCTCGAGTTACACATTTTCTTAGCCTCTGGAATTGAGGTTCTGACATGTTAACCTGATAAGGTTCACGAATCATGTTCTTTGCAGTCAAAATAAAATCATGCAGATTCGGAAAGTAGTCTTTGATTTTTACATGTCTTTTCCTGAACGTTTCTTCAAGGAACTTGATAACATTTTCTTGAGAAACCATGGTGATGGTATTGTCATCACACGCCTCACTCTCTTGAGCACTTGAAGCACTAAAGAGTGGAGTAGAAGAGGTTTCATCAGAATCAAGTGCTTCATCTTGATCTGCATCTTTTCCTCCTATTTGCTGAACACTTAGTTTTGGAAACAGCAATTCTACAGGGTCAAGGACCTCCGCACTCTTTGCAGACCCTTCCAAATTTACCATATCCTCTGTGGCTATAAGTATGTCCCCCACCTCATCATCCCTTTCATTTTTATCTGTCAGGGAAGGGTTAACGTTATCCTCACAGTCGCAAGGACTTTCCCCTTTATCTATTTTTTCCTCACTAGCAGATCCAGCTGCTAACTCGTCTGAGCGAGTTTGGTTATCAGGACAAGGACTTACCACATCCTGAGAGGATCGACTATTTTCAGGGTCATACTCAATCTCAGCAAGTGGTGCCAGCGAATCTTCCTCATGTACACACACTTCCTGTACCATCTCCATTACTGCCAAGGAGTTTCCGGTGTAGGCCTCACCCTGGAGGTCCTGCGAACCTGACACGATCTGAATCTTATTTTGTTTTTCTTCGGAATCACAGGATTCATCACTTGAACGCTTCTGACCTTTTTTCCTGGTGTCCACTACGGATACTTCCATGGTATCGTCCGCACTGTCGTGTACCGTGGACGAAATGAGAGAGGGTTCAACCACTTTTATTCCCACCTTAAGTGGAGGGGCAGGGTTAGTCACCTCACGTTCTAAGTCTATCACTCCCTCCCCTACCCCCCCGGTCGGGGGGGACAGGTCTGGCGCTTCACTCACCGCAGTCGGTGCGGTGGGTGGATTAACCACTCGATCCGCCTCCTCCCCTTCATGGTGCGGTGAAGAGGAGTCGCTCCTCACCAATCCTCCACGTTCCTGCGGTTTAACCGCATTGGGACAGGCACTCCTCACATGCCCGTAAGCCCCACACTCGAAACACGTCATAGCCTCCGAGGAGGCATACATTTTGTATTCAAAGCCTTTGATTTTCACACTCAACACGACATTGAGCGTTTTTACATTTGCAGGCAGTATCATGTACACCACTCTCTTAAAGGACATGACATGTTTGAATCGATCGCAAACATTTCGCATCGGCACCATCGAAATCCTCGATACGACCTTACCAAACTTGTTTAATTGTTCACGTAACTCCTCATTTCTAATAAATGGCGGGATATTACTGATGTTAATCTTTACCGTCGGGGCTTGTAAAGCAAACACAGAGAGGAACGTGTTCGGTTCAATGAACAAGCCTTGTTCGACTACACTCGCTACCATGTGCTCCTCGGACAAAAAAACGACAAATTTCTTATTCATACGAGAGGCAGCGCGAATACTGTGTGCACCAACGATGTTTCCAATGGCGGAAAGCACATCGTTAATTTCCACCTCGTTGGGAGGAACACAAGCTAGCCCGTGTTTACGAGTTAGCGATTCGTACGTATCAATGCGGAAACGTTCGCCCGCCATTCTAACTCGACCAAATAAAAGTTCGTAGCCAAGAACCGAGAGAACCCAATGTTTGTCGAACACCAACAAACAGATCAAATTCCCCCCCACCTTGTCCGGACCGGACAAGAGGGTATCAAACCTAAATAATCGAGCTAAAGTAAATAAAAAACGTGCGTTCTAAGCACAAAAATGGCTTACAAAGCGCCGTCAAAGCCAGTAGGCCGCACCCAACAAGGGCCCGCTCTCAATCCTCTCTCTCTCGAAGACAAGGGTGCAGAACGGATGAAAACACAATGCCGAAGCACACAGGATGGAGAAGGAAAGGGAGGGGGGCAGGGGAGGGGAGGGGAAAAACGCAACGGCCTCACCAAAGCACAGAGCAGTTGCTCACAGCCGCCATGACGCCACACCCAATGCACCGACAGCCGATAGGTGGCGACAGAGAGAGAGAGAGAGAGAGAGAGAGACTTTTGTGTCCTTTTATTATAAAAGTATAAAAAAACCTTTCACAAAGCAGTTGTAAACAGAGCAACCAGTTTAAAGAAACATTTGCATAAGGATCATAACTACACAAAAAAGGAGCAAAGGATATTTAAAATAAACCAGCAAATACAAAAATATTTTACAAACCAAATGTGAAAAAAACACAAACAATTTTAAAGGAAATGCTCATGCGAGAGCTATGAATACATCAAAAAGCAAAATTAAGCGTTTCGTTCCTCACAGAACAAATAACATTTTTAACACACCATCTATCATAAAATTCTTGTTCTTTTCCATACTTGCTGCAATACAGGTGCTCAAGCTGTATCCGAGAACTAATAAGGACTTTCAAGGTCAACAAAATATTACAAAAATAAAATTCACCACCTTCCACCTTCTTTTTCCTTGTTTTGTAAATTGCCATTTTTCCTTCAGCAACCAAAAAGTTCGCTAAAGCAGTTTCAGACTTATGCACAGCCGAAATAGGATAACCACAAATAAATTCAACAAAAGAAAAAGAAAGCCCCATTTTCAAAATATTGGCATGCAAAAACTTAAACAAAGGAACAAGTCTTCTGCACCCAACATATGCATGATAAAGTGTTTCACGACTTTCACAAAAGGGGCACACTTCAGAAATGTCATTTGAAAATTTGTGCAACAAAATGTTATGAGGAAGAATCCAATGCGCAAGTCTCCATTGCAGGTCGACCGTACACTTGGAGTTTGGGGGTGCATATAGACTGTGCCACACAGGAGTATTAGGTGAAGGAGTTGACAGGTGCTCTCTCCACTGAACTCCAAAAGGGCCTTTTACAAAATCGGCAAAAATAAAGCGCACACAACATTCATGCAACGCCCCTTTCTCAATGGAGCTAAGGGGTACAAATTTTCCATTAAAATTCATATTGGTCAAGCAAACCCACAGGCTCAAACAGGCTCCTGAACTCTACTCCAAGATTATTTGCTGCTCTTGAGATAGCAAAAAAAATCTGGCCAATAATCCTAATGGACCTGAAACCAGAGCTGGCAGAAATTTCGTGAGCAGACTTCCATCTTTCTCTTTGAAAGTCCAACAAATTACGGACAGAGAGAAGATCTGACCCCAAAAAGTACTGGACAAAAGTCCTGGAAGAAGGAATGGCTGAAAAAAGGTGGTTGTAGAAGATTGGTTCGTTGAGGAACGTCGAGGTGGTAATGGAACCGGTATCACGACGCAACGACAAGGCTTGCCAGGCGTTGATGACACTCTGCATGTACAGCGGAAGTGACGAGACCGATCTTCGGGAGATCAAGCAAAAACAGTTCGCGACCATATCCCAGCCGACCTGCTTGCTTTAGCAAACACAAGGTTAAACTCTCCCAATGCATGAGGCTGTAGAGAAACTTCTTCACAAAAAGAAGGCGGAAAGTCATGAGCCTGCTGTTGACATCAACGAGCCCTTGACCCCCCTCATTACGTGGAAGGCTGAGCACGCCTGGTCAGAGCCAGTGTTTACCACCCCAGAAAAAATCAATTAAATGTTTCTGGATGGTTTTGATGAGCCATTTTGGTGGCTGTAAGACCATAAACCTGTGCCACAGGGTAGAAGTGACCAAGTTATTAATCACCAATGCTCTTTCATGGTAGGATAGGTTGCAAAGAAGCCCTTTCCATTTTTGTAGCTTGGAATGCACTTTCTCAATTAATCCATCCCAGTTTTTTTTGAATGCGTCGGGAATCACCGAGGTGCACGCCCAAATGTTAAATGCCATCATTCTTCCAGGACAAATTTCCTGGCAGTGGCGGGAAAGAAAAACCTGAAGGTAGTCCAAAGAAGGTGGCACAACTCTTTGACCAGTTCACCTTGGCCGAACAAGCAAGACTAAAATTATTGAGAGCTCTGATTAACTCGGATACATCATCTTGAGACTGTATTGCAGTGCAGATGTCGTCTGCATATGCTACAACTTTTATAGGGGGAGCATTAGGGGAAACGGAGAAACCCAAAAATTTCTCGCGAAACCGAACTAAAAGAGGCTCAATGGCAAGAATATAAAGGAGACCAGACAAGGGACATCCCTGCCTTATACCCCTTGAAACAGAAAAAGGAGAAATCAGTTCATTATTGACTTTCACCAAACTATAAATATTATGATATAATAACTGGATGCATGATATAAAGGTGGGACCAAACCCAAAACCCTTCAGAACAGCAAATAAATATTTGTGATCTACACTATCAAAAGCGTGTTCTTGGTCTATAAAGACGAGGCCTGTGCTCTTGCGTAGGCAGTCACACACGTCAGAAATGTCACGAACAGCACCAAGATTGTCATATATCGATCGTCCAGGCACGCAACAAGTTTGATCGGGGTGGACAAGCAAGTGAACGACGGATTTTAAGCGTGAGGCAAGGACTTTGGAGAATATTTTGTAGTCGGTGCACAGTAGGGAGACTGGACGCCAATTCCGAAGTAGCTGAGTGTCCCCTTTCTTTGGTAGCAAGGACACAACTGCTCGTCTGCAACTTAGGGGAAGCTCCCCAACTTGTAAACTTTCTTGGAGCACTTCCAAAAGCTCAGTTCCAATAATGTCCCAAAAAGCTTCATAGAATTCACGAGGAATGCCATCCAGTCCAGGAGATTTACCAGTTGGTACACCGAAAAGCGCGCGCCTCAATTCCCCCAGGGTAATAGTGCTCTCCAGCGAGACTCACTGCAATTCACACAACTTGGGCAATGGTTCAACAAAGGTATGTGCAACATCTAAATCAACTTCTTTAGCACACAAAAGAGAGGAAAAATAATCACTTACTAACCTTCTGATAGTTTTAGGTTGACTTACAATCCCACCATCTGGTGATTGCAATGATAGCATTTGCTGTTGTGCTTTATTCTTATTCTCCAAGGAGAAGAAATACTTAGAAGGACAGTCAAGAAGTTTAAAGTTTTTCATTCTTAGCCGAACTAAAGCCCCTTGTGCCCGTTCTTTAACAAGGCGATGAAGCAGCTCCTTCTTGCTTACAAAATCTTTGTATTCTTTTGTGCTGCTACTCAACTTGGTAGGATTTGCTTGCAGTTCTAGAATCTCTTTTTCAAGTTTAGAAATCATAAAAAAATTATACCTCGAGTGATAGAGATTATATTGTTTACAAAAAATTTTGATATGGGTTTTTGCAATATCCCACCATTGCCTCCTGCTCTGGAAAGTGATTTTCCTAGCATGGAGAGACTCCCAAAAATCTCTGAATGCATTACAAAAATGCGGTTCTTCTAGCAGTTCCACATTGAGGGCCCAATAGGCACTCGTACGAGGGGCGGAGGGAAAAATCAATTTTAGAGAAACCAAATGATGATCCGAAAAACCAGAGGGAAAAATCGCCATTGACAAAATCAAATTCCGAAACCCATTATTGATATAAAATTTATCTAACCGAGCAAAGGAAACTCTGTTATTAGAGGCTTGGCACCATGAAAATAGCTTAACCCCAGGGTGCTGTAATCTCCACCCATCAACCAGGTGATATTTTACTAGTAGAGCCACCAAATGTTTTGCACTCTCAGGGTGAGGTTCTATACCATTACGGTCCAAAGATGGCTCTAAGGTACAATTGAAATCACCAGCTAGGCAGACAAGACCACCAAAATCAATTTGGGCGAAACAATTATCAAGAAGGGAAAAATATTCTTTTCTTTGAGAAGGGTCACTTGGGACATAGGCATTCAACAATGTGATCTTATGGCCTCCATAAGAAAAAACAACAAAGGCCAAATGACCTCGCCTGACTTCATGAAATGCTATTTGGCTGGATGAGATTCCTGGTCTAAACCAGAAAGCAACTCAAGCTCTAGGACAATCAAATGAACTGAAAAACCAAGAACCTCTTATTGTATTCTGCCATTCGGCTGAACAGGTATCCCCACAACGTACATCTTGCAGAAAGGCGATGTCTACATGCCTTTGCTCCAATAATACCCATAAATGTGTCTTCCGTATCGGGGCACGGCCCCCGTTTATGTTTATACTCGCAATAGATAAAACCATAACGAGTTTTAAGAGTTTATCAAATGGCAGATCATCGAAGTTCTTTCCTTGCTACGGAAACAAATTTTTTCAGTCTGTACACCTGAGACTCGTTAGCACCATAGGCTGTCGGATCGCTTATGATGCGAGATGCAGTGGCTTGGAACTTGTCCAATTGTGGGAAAAAATCAACAAGTTTTTATCTTTTTCCGAAAAGTATCATGAAGGAATTTAATTACTTCGGTAGGAGAGGGGACATCTAAGTCCTCGCAGTCCTGCGAATCCCCAGCTGCACCCCCTATCTCATTCGGATCCAAACTCGAACACGTGTCGTCCGAATCGCATGACTCCTGCTCAAGAACGCGGTCTTTTACCTGTACAGGTGCATCGGACACTGGCATTGGCTTAACAAAAATCAATTCGTCAGGTAACGGATCATTCTCTGCAACCTTAGTTACCTCTTCAGAGGTTTCTGGAGTACCAGGTACACCTATTGTTTGACTGCCATGCCTAAGCTCATCATTTACTGATGTACAGTCTGCAGAGGGTTTACCTCCACTTGGAGCATCACCTGACAAGACGTGTTGCTGCTCCATAGCCTCCTCCTTACCAGGAGGAGGAGGACAGGACTCAGCACCGAGGAGGTTCGGACTACCCTCATTCCTATTGAGTGAGACCCTCTTCACAGCGACTGCTTCAGCGTATGAAACAGGCTCGACTGTACTTGCACCTTGGTGCCTTCGTTTTCCTCATGTAACAACACAAAAGCCGCTCGTATCCTCAGTTTGATTTTCAGCAGTTTCACCTGGCTCTGTGGGAACCTCGTTACCTGGCATAGGTTCACTTTCCTTTTCAGACTCCCCCATTGGCTGTTCGGGCACGCTACTGGGACATTCGTTTTTAACATGTCCGTGCTGACCACATTTAAAACATACCAAGGTCTGTGACGTAGCAAACACCCGGTATGTATAGTCGTCGTGTTTAATTTTCAACATCACCTCCAAATTGCGAATTCCCGGCTTTAAAATAATAAATAATTGACGCCGGAAGGACAGAACATGTTTTACCTGCTGATCCTTAAATCGAACAGGAATGAAAGTTATTTTCGACACGACGTTACCATACTGCTCCAAAAGCAGTCTTAAGCTGCTCGTGTCGGATGAAAGGCGGAATATTGGACACGATTACTTTCACCGAAGGTGCATCCAATGGTGAAACAAACACAAAGATATCCGGCTCGACAGTCAAACCGGTTTCGACGAGCTGCGTCACCATTTCCTCTTTCGAGACGAAGATGACGACGCGCTGATTCATCCTCGATGCAGCAATTACATTGTGCATACCGATACATTTACCGACACACAAAACGATCTGCTCCACCGTCACCTCAGAAGGTGGTGTGCACGACAAACCATTTTTCCGACTCAACTTTTCCAAACCGGAAAAATCCTCGATGTTCGCCATGGCCACGGGCGTGGGGAAACACTCGATACCTTGAAGCAAACAAGCAACGCGGGATCGAGTGCGCTCTCTCACTCTCAAACTTGCAAGAAATGAAACGTATAGATAAAAGAGTAAAGAACAGAGCGGGAGAAAGGGAGGAAAGGCAGCGCTACCACACGACGTGCACCACGAGAAACGCTGCGCAGCAATGTTCTCTGATTACACACGTGCGTCCGCACAGAGAGAGACTTTGACTTTTAAGTCCTTTTATTATAAAACTACAAAAACAAGCATCAACAAGAATAAACCAAAAAACAGTTTTCAAAAGAATACAACCAAAGTCATAGAAAGTCAAATAAAAGGAGAAACAATCAATGTAAATGAACTACATTCCAAAACAATAGATTTCAAAGACAAGGAAACACCTACATGTAAATCTCTAATACATTTTCATTTGCCCCGCATATTTTTCCCACACACCATGTCTCAACAAAATCCCTGTTTGCATTTCTGCTATAATACTGAAATTCCAGTTTCAACCGAGTTGTGACCAGGGATTGGAAATGCATAATCACATTCAATTGCTCGGGTGGCTTGCCCTTGATTTTCGCTTTTCGTAACAAATAGATGGCCAGTTTAGCCTCTGACAAGAAATAATTTTAAAACATTAACAATTTTCCCTTTGCTGAAGTGACCCCAAGGCCAAAAATAAACAACCGGAGAGAAAAAGGAAATTAACTTGACCAAACACATTTTTCAGTAAAAGAAAAAGAGGACACAATCGTATGCAATCAACATACCCATGAAACAAATCTTCGAAATTATTACAAAAGGGACAGGTCACTGACACCATAGCATCCAAACGGTTTACAAAAGTGTTTGTTGGCAATACCCCGTGAGCCAGTCTCCATTGCAAATCACCCGACCTTTTTGATACGGGTGTACCATACATTGATTTCCATTCAGGTTCAGAAGGGGGGCCATTAGGTAAAAGAGCTTTCCATCTCATAACTCCTGCTGTAGAGGTGTTTACATTAATCAAAGAAAGACAGAACTGGTAAATAGATTTACTCTCAAGACTACTAAATAAACAAGAGCCAGTACTGACTGGGGAAGAAATAGAACCCGTGAAAGCAACAAGTAAGTTAGGAAGCAAAGGATTATGGGATGCCCATTTAACCCCAGTACTCCACTGCAACCCAAGTCTGAAGGATGTACGAATGACTTCTACAAGTACCTTACCTGCAGCTCTCATTGATCGGGTACCAGTAACCTCAGCGACTTCCTTGGCAGATCTCCAACCACAATTGGCTGAGTCACGAAGATGCCAGACATTTCTGATGCCACCTGAAATGAAGTTTTGGGCAAAACAACGGCTCTTGGGAACCTGGGGAAAGAGTGGGTTGAGGAATAGAGGTTCTCCCGCAAACATTTTAACCTCATAGGACTCCTTTTGGTGGCTTACCACTACGGCTTGCCAAGCATTCAACAAGCTCTGATAGAACAGAGGAAGGTGGGACACATCAACTTTTTGGGATTCGATCAAAAAAGTCTCAAGGCCGTAGCCGAGCATTCCAGCTTGCCTCAGTATTCTTTGTGCCACAGGGCGCCAGGTCAGTTTTTCAGCGTTGAGCAGACGTTGTATTGCCTTCAGCCGAAACGCCATCAGCTGACACTTTAGGTCAATGAGCCCTTGGCCACCAAGAGACACGGGGCGGCAAAGTACGTCCATCCGCAACCAGTGGTAACCTCCCCAAAAGAAATTTACCAGTGTCTGTTGAATAGCTTTAAGCAAGCCTTCTGGTGGCTGCAAACAAATAAATTTATGCCACAGGGCAGAGGCGACCAAGGTGTTAATAATCAGTATTCGGCCTCTAAAGGACATTTGTGGAAGGAACCTTTTCCATTTGTTGAGCCGCTTGGTTGCCTGTTCTACCACTCCTTCCCATATGCCAGTTAATATGGGAGTACTGATTGGGTCCAAGATAAACACCTAGGTATTTAACCCCTTCTCTTGTCCAACTTATGTCTTTTGGAAGAGACTGAGGGGGGGTGGCAGGAAGCCTACCGGATGTACCGTGAGCTGAGGACACCCACAGAACTTTTCTCTTTTGCCAATTGCACCGCAAACATGAAGCAAGGTAAAACCTGTGTAAGGACTCAACAAGAATAGTTAGGTCCTTATCATTCTTAATGATTACACAGACATCATCAGCATATGCTGATACCATGATGTGGTTCTCTTCTGCAGAAGGCACAAAGCCAGAAAGAGAGGCTCTCAGACTTATGAGTAGTGGCTCAAGAGAAAGGCTAAACAGCAACCCTGACAAAGGACAGCCTTGCCGAACACCCCTCTGAACCTGAATGGGTGGACAAAGACGATTATTTACTTTGCACAAACTAAATATGTTGTGGTATAACAATTTCACAAAGCCTATAAACTTTTCACCAAAACCAAACTTTTGCAGAACATGGAACATGTAAGTATGATCAATGCTATCAAAAGCCTTTTCAATGTCGAGAAAAATCAACCCAAGCCCCTCTTCCTCCTTAAGGCCATAGTCAATCAAGTCTCTAATTAAAAAGACATCATCAGAGATTGATCTTCCTGGGATGCTGTAACTCTGATCAGGATGGACAACAGTGCCAATGACAACCTTTAGCCGATTGGCCAACAATTTGGAAAAAAGTTTGTAGTCAGAGCACAGTAATGAGATGGGGTGCCAGTTCTCTATCCGACGGAGATCACCACCTTTTGGGAGAAGGCATACAACTGCTCTTCTACAGCTGAGGGGTAGTATGCCAGAGCGTAGGCGTTCTTGTAGCACCAGCAGTACTTCTGGACCTAAAATGTCCCAAAACGGTGCAAAAAATTCCACTGGAAGGCCGTCGATCCCAGGGGCATTCCCGTGTTCAAAGCTACGCAGAGCTGTGCTTAGCTCCTCCATAGTAAACGGCTCTTCAAGACCTTGACACTGGTCACAACTCAACGAAGGCAGGTAATTCGTCATATCATCAACCATATCTTTACACACAGCTTTCTCCGCAAATAAGCCAGAAAAAACCTTTTCACAAGCATCTTAACATCACTTTCATTTTGTGTACTATTCCCCTTAGCATCTAGCAAGGAAAACATTTGCCTTTGGGACTTCTTAACCCCTTCTAACTGGAAAAAACTTTTGTTTGGGGTGTCAGAGAACTTCACATTTTGGATTCTGAGTCTAACTGACATCCCCATTACTTTTTCATGAATCAGTTCTCTTAAATAAGCTTTTTTCTCCAATAATAACTGAAGTTTCCTGCCATTTTGAGACTTAGTCAAGTCTTCCTCTAAGTGTAAAATTTCAGTTTCTAAGAGCGAAACGGCAATCTTACTCTTGCTTGTGGAAAGGGACTTAAAATATTGACAAAAGACGCGAATCTGGGCTTTCACGTTATCCCACCATAACTGAACAGAAGAGTAACAAGGTTTTCTTTGGATGAGTGTTTCCCAAAAACTACGAAAAGCATCCTTAAAACAGCAATCCTCCAACAAGCTGGTATTGAAAGTCCAATACGCACTTTTACGAGTTGACTGAGAAAAGGCTAGACCAAGTCCAACCAGGTGGTGATCAGAGAAAGTAGAAGGGAAATGATTACAAGACACGAGTACGTTTCTAAAAGTGGAATAAATATACCATCTATCAAGCCTTGCAAGTGTTATTAACCCACCAGCACAATGGCACCATGTGTACTGAGATGTGGTAGGGTGCTGTATATGCCATGCGTCAAGTAGACCAAGTGATGAGAAACAATTCAATAAATCTTTATGAGATTCTGGATGTGGTTCTGGTGTATTTCTATCTAAATTAGGTTCAAAGGTGCAATTGAAATCTCCTCCTATACAGATACAATGATCAAAGGCTACTGTGTGAAGGTAATTGGCCAGACGTGTGAAAAAATCTTTATGAGCTAAGCTGCTACTCGGAGCATATACATTGAGTAGGGTGAGGTGAAAACCTTGATAGACCACCTCTAAGGATGCTAAGTGTCCTATAACTATTTCATTAAAATTACAAGAGTCAGGAACAAACCCCGGACGAAGCAAGAAAGCAATTCCCGCAGAAACAGAGGACAGATTGCTAAAGAAGCACTGCCCAGTATTAAGGCAAAGCCAGTCAGGTTGTGAAGTCTCTGTTATGTATGTTTCCTCCAATAAACATATATCGATATGTTTCTGAAACAATAGGTTTTTAACTTGGAGCTGACGTAAATGGTTAGCACCACCGCCATTCATGTTTAAGGTGCCAAACAGCACTTCCTTCCTTTTCATGCCTTATCAAGGGGGGTTTAGCTGCTGTTGAGACAGTTCCAACCTTGCTTTTGTAATGACTTTCCTCAGTCGATGTATTTGTGCTTTTGTTACTTCAAAATCTTCAGAATTTCTAACTATGCACTTTTCAGTCTGCATGAAGGAAAGCAAGTCAGGAAAATGTTTTTGAATCATGGCATTTCGCTGCCTAAATGTCTCGTTTAGAAAGGTCACAATAACCTCGGGGGGTATTTGTAACTGCTCAGATGATGACTGTGACGGCTCAGTCACCTCCATGTCATCATCTGAAGCAGACAGCCCAGATAGCATTCCACCAGGTTCGTAAATTTCAGTTTGGACCTTTACCAACTCGTTTATGGACTGGTCTTGGGTCTGGGGGGGCCTGGGGGGGGGTCTACTTCGACATGAGATGGGGCTGTTGCACCACCCTCTTGTACAACTACGTCGGGCACCTCCGTCGGGGCCACACAACCTGTATTCTGATCATTTGTTTCAATGGGAACATTGGGAAGGATTGACGCACTATTTTGTTGAGGCTCAGGTAGTGGTGGTGATGATGATGATGGTGATGATGATGATGGTGATGTCTCCTGACATTCACCCAACGTCTCATCAATAATAATAGACCCTTCATTTGTACAAATATTTGATGGAACGGTACCACCTTGTGCACTTTGGATTAAAATTCCATCATTGGAAGGTAATCCATCTTTTTCTCACTACCTTGAGGTTCCTCAGCGACTGCACCACTCGTATCCAGTACAACTACTTTGGGGGCACTAGTGGAGCCACAAGGAGCGGAGGCTCTACATTTTTTTGCCACAGTCACAAAACCCTCCTCACTCTGTAGGGACACAGTGTCAGCGGAAACATTTGAGACACTGGGTCTCACCTCCTCCACCACACGAGGTAGTGGGTTGTTAACCGTTTTACAATCTTGATCAACGTGGCCTGATTCCCCACACGTTGAACAAGCAGCTTTCGGACAAAATCTCTTTAAATGCCCAAACGCCCCACAAAGAAAACATGTTAAGGTCGCTGATGAAGCGTATATTTGATAATCACGGTCATCAATTTTAATCTGAAATGAAACCTTTAAACCCGTATCTTCCCCACGGTCTGGAAGAACCATGTGAAGCTGCCATCGAAAGGTCATCACGTGCTTCGCTTTTTCATGGCGGCACCCGAGGGGGATCATCGAGATTCTCGAAACGATTGTACCATATCGAGACAAAACAGACACGAGTTTTTCATTGGACACGAAAGGAGGACAATTTGAAACGATTATTTTCATTGCAGGGACATCCATCGGGGAGGCCACAACAAAGTGTCCACTCTCTGTGGTTAACCCAGAACTCACGACATCGTGAACTCGATGCTCATCCGCAACGAAAACCACGACCTTCTGGTTCATACGTGACGCAGCACGTAAATGTTCGATTCCGATAACCTCTCCAACCGCCAAGACGATCTCTTCGGTCGGAATCCCTTCAGGAGGGACACAAACCAGAGCATGTTTGCGGGTTAACGATTCGAACGCAGCGTCTTGCTGCGAATGAGTCATCGCCATAACTAAAACAAAAGGACTCCGTTTTACCCGAACAACTCGGGTTGAGGAGATTAAAAAGAAAAAAAGGAAAGGTAGTAATAATTAAACCAAACGAAAGAAAATAAATATGATTTAAAGTGAAACGTCGATACTCCGGCAAAATGCCGGATTAACGACAAAGAGAAAAAAACGAAACCAAAATTTTATCGCGATAACCAACGCCCAGAGCAGGGAAAGGCCTACCGCCAATGCCTCCAAATAGCATCTGCGTGTCTGTCTCCGTGTCTGTCTGCGTGTCTGTCTGCGTGTCTGTCTCCGTGTCTCTCTCTCTCTCCTCTCCTCTCCTGACAAAGAGAGGAAAACATGGGGAAAAACTCCACAAACGCGTACAAGACACAAAAGGAGCGAAATGGGGATGGGAAAGACGCCAACACAGCACCGTACTCACAGCTCAGCGAACACAGCCGCCATGACGCCACACCCAACGCACCGACAGCCGACAGGTGGCAACAGAGAGAGAGAGAGAGAGAGAGACAAAGACAGAGAGACAGAGAGACAGAGAGAGCGAGAGAGAGAGAGAGAGCCCAAGCCCACCGGTGAGATCGAGGGGTGAATCCATCGGCACTCTGACTGGTTGTCGTGGTTTCTCGCCCTTTTCCTCATTGAGAGGTGTGTTTCCTCACGATAGTTTCGCTCATGCTGGTGTATGCCGAGTAGCGTTTTTCCCTTTTTTCCCCTACTTGTACAGAAAGCTGTACCCCCTCCACTTCCCCAAATCCATCTCGGCTTAGCCCGAGGGTTTTCCGATCGTTGTAATGTCGGCACGTTCCCGCTACGGTACCTTTGAGGGCTTGATGCGGAAACATGGCGTGGTTTGCGTTCCCCCTAACGAGGTCACCGTGGAAGACATCGTTATTGCGGTGGGGAACATAATCGGGCTCGAGAAAATCCTTGCAGCTTCACGGATGAACAAACGCCTGGCAATATTCATAGCTGAAGAGCAGCTTGTACATGAAATTGTGGCGACCGGTTTGTCTACCGAGAATGGACATTTTGTCCTGGTCTCCCCACTGGACACCCCAGCCGTGAAAGTCTCGATATCAAATTGTCCCCCATTCCTGAAAAACGATTTAATTTTAAAAGAGCTTTCTCGGTATGGTGCAGTGGTGTCGGAGATCACGATGTTATCTCTGGGGTGTCGCAACGAGCAGGCTAAACACATCATGTCCTTTCGACGGCAGATGTACATTGTGTTTCCTGCATCCAATGTGGACAAGGTGCTCAACACGGTATTTACGTTTCGTGTGGATAATCACGAGTACCAGGTATATGCGTCCACAGAAACGTTAAAATGTTTCGGCTGTGGGAACTTTGGGCATCTAAAACGGTTTTGTCCACAAATTGCCCCCGCAGTGGCCGAGCAGACAACACCCCCTGTTAAGCCATGGTCCCATAGAGCCTGCGTTGGTGTACGATGGTCTACGATGGTAGGATCGTGGAGCAACTGGAGCATCGTGGAGCCCATCCTGCGTCGACGTACGATTTTGTGGCAATCTTAGGTTGGAAAATCATCTTTTGAAATGTTCAAAAGATGGTCTACGATGGTCAACGTCGTAGACCGTCGTACGACCGTCGTACGACCACGTGAGACAATCGTACGACCACAAAGATAACTTTCACCTGACCACAAGTAAATGCCAGACACGTACGATATCGTACGACAATCCTGCGAGGACGCAGGATCATCTTGCGTCCTCGTGCATCCTCGTAGCTACTTTGGGGGTATATAAACCCCAGCCATCAGCCATCACTTCATCATCATCAGTTCATGCCGACTTTTTCAGAGTGATCATCATGGCATTGATTCCACCCCAGAGGCTCTTGTCAAGAGCAAGATGATGTTGACGTTGACATGATCGCTGCCTCCCCTTGTCCTTGCCCTTGCCACCTTTTGGAGCCATCTTCTTTTATCTTCAAATAGTTGTGTACTGAACTGAAAGTGGAATTGAACTGAATTATATACCATCCTGTGATGACTCACGATGTCGTACGACCACGTGAGACAATTGTGGGCCTATCGCAAGATGTTCGCGCGACGTCGTACGACATCGTACGACTTTATCGAGATATATTGGAAGCTATATCATACGATAACGCATGTCATCGTACGATGGTCGTACGACGACGTGCGTCGTCGTATGATTGCAATAGCATAATATTTTATTGCCAACCCATCGTGGGCCATCGTAGCCCATCGTATACCAACGCAGGCTCTATGGGACCGTGGCTTTACTGTGACAGAAAACGTACCATCGACATTTTAAAAACCTCCGAAAAAGAAAACGTTTGAGATGGTTTTACACTCGTCTCCTCTTTGAGAAAGAGGAAAACACCTCGGAATGTCCTTCCACCCCGTAAAGAAAAGAAGGTGGTGTTAGACTCCGATGCATTGGACTCAGTACCACTTGATAAAACATCGATGAGTAATCGATATGAAGTATTGCTAAATGTGAATGCAGATCCTCTGCCTGCTGCTGATATTGACCCTCAGCCTAATGTGGAGGAGTTGCATGCGCTACCTCCAGATGAGGTTGGAGTGCAAACTACGTTAAATCCTTGTGCGGATTATGACAAGTCGGGTCGAGATTCGACTGGGGGGCAAAAAGAGCAAATTTCGACCCCCTCAGTGTTCCAACGCACCTGACGGCGATCTTTCAAATCAAATAGTCGTTGTACCGGCCAATTTAGAAAATGTACCTGAGCACAATGATTGTCCCGAGGAGGAACCTCAAATTGTGCAACAGGTTGCAGAATCGCCCCTCATCCCCTACATTACCCGGGGTTCTGGTGGAACCTCTCCCTCAACCTGTTCCTACAGAAACAGGGCAGGATGACACCCGCACACCACAGAGTATTCTGGTGTCTCAAGATCCAGGGGTCCCAGATAGTGCTTCTGACATGTCTGAGGAGGAATCCTATGACATTGAGATCCCCACATACAGTGATTCCAACGTCTTACCATCGCAAATACTCAAGTTTATAAACCAGACTTTTAGAAAAAGATATATTGAAATAAAAGATCATTTTTCTGATCTACATTGGTTTATTGAAACGGCAAGGTGTATTATTTGCCGACACAGTGACCACAATTTCACGGAATTCCAATGCAGTAGGCTTAAGAAACACATTGTTAAGACAAAAAACGAACTTAAAGGATGATATGCATATTTCCCTTTCCTTACCTCTTTTACATCTCTATGACTATTTTTGGTCGCCTCAATATAAATGGTGGTGCGAGCCAGTCTAGGATGCTCCAAGTGGTCAACCTTGTAAGGCAACGGAAACTAGATGTGGCTTTCTTACAAGAAACCCACTCTACTCCATCGTCTCATGCTATATGGAATCGAATGATGAAAAAGGCCGGCTACTTTAGCGATTCAACCTCTCGTACAGCAGGATTTGCCTTTCGAATTAATCCCAATTTTCCCTGCTCCAACTCGCTCCAACGCTTCAACTCAGATGTCTGCACATTTCAGGAAATAATCCCAGGTCACTTTAGCTTCACTGGATTTTGTTGATGGAGACATAAATTTTACTTCAATAAATGTCTATGCCCCTTCAGAGGGCACAGACCGACGAACCTTCTATGACAGCTTACGACTCCACATGATGCAGTTAGACTTGCAGAAGTGCATTATAATAGGCGGTGATTTTAATTGCACCCTGCAACCTGAGTGTGATCGGAATGGCGCAGAACCTCACCCCGGACCAGCCAGACTGTTATCTAAAATAATAAGAGATTTTGGTTTTCAATATATCTGGCGGATACAAAATCAAGGCACCCATCAATTTACCTGGTTTAAGGTTGCCAATAAATCAAGTGGCCCTTGCCGGACTTGATAGATTTTATATAAATTTGCCATTTGCCAACCTCTCCCCCACCACTGAAATTTCCCCATCTGGTTTCTCCAACCATCACCTCATTACCATGAGTTACCATGTAGGGTTATCTCCAAATCGCCACTCTTTTTGGAAACTGAACATTTCCATATTAGATAACCCCTCCTTTAGGAATGCTTTTGAGAGGGTGTGGTCCAATCTGAGAGGCTCCAAATCCAGTTTTAAGGGCCAGCGATTGTGGTGGGACAACACAAAGGTCCAAAATAGAAGTTTCTGTCAGCAGTTTTGTTTTCTAATCACACAGGTAGAACACAGAATGAAAGGAAGGGGAGCTGGAGAAGGAGATTTTCCAAATTCAAACAAATTAAAAAACCCATCCTACCACCCAAAATAAACTAAGACTATGTGAGAAAAAGTCTCTTCTTAATAATATAATTTATAATCAAACCCAAGGAGCGCTAACGAGACTACACTTTCAGCACCTCTACCTCCTGGATTCTCCGACCTGGTTTTTCTTTGATTTTGAAACAAAATTTCCTCATTCCCAAATTACTGTTTTGAAACGTCCTGATAATTAAATCACGACGAACCCTGTAGAAATTAAGAAGGATGCAAGACTCTTCTTCTCTACACTTTCCCAGGCAACAGATGTCGATGCAGAACTTGTTTGATGGTTTCGGTACACTAACTCCAAAGCAAAGAACGGATCTGGAGTCACCGCTCACGCTTGAGGAACTTTCTGTTGCCCTTAAAAGCCTGGACAGAGGAAAATCACCTGGCCTGGATGGTTTTCCAGTGGAGTCTTCGAGAAATTTGGGACTTGATTGGACCTGATTTGCTTCTGGTTTTCCTGGAGAGCTTGAAGAAGGGTGAACTTCCACTGAGCTGCAGGAGAGCCGTGCTTACTTTGCTTCCTAAAAAAGGAAAGTTATTGTTTATATCACAGTGGGGGCCAGTGTCCTTATTGTGTATGGACCATAACATTTTCTCAAAGGCTTTGGCCTTGCGTCTCTCACCCCTACAAGGAGACATTATACACATGGACCAGACTAATTGTGTTCCTGGTCGCAATATTCAGTATAATATCTCTGTTGTCCGAGATGTCATTGAAATCTGTGAGAGTAACTATGGAAGTTGTGGCTTAATCTTCCTCGACCAGGAGAAAGCTTTTGACTGTGTTTCTCATACATAACTTTTTGAAGTGCGTAAATGTTTTGGTTTTGGACCTCTCTTTCTATCCCATATACAATTATGTTATCAAACATATCGGCTATCTTAAAGACAAACAATGAACTTGTACCCCCCCCCCCCCCTTTGTGTTGGGAGAGGGGTATGGCAGGGCTGCCCTCTGTCAGGAATTTTGTACGCTTTATCCCTTGAGCCCCTCTTAAATACCTTTCGGCAGTCCTTGTCTGGTGTTACTTTTGGGACCCACCCCTTCAAAAGCATTGCTTATGCAGATGACATCTGTGTTTGCATCAGACAATCAGAAGACGTTTATTTGATGATGACTGCATTGGATCTACAGTTGGTATCAGGTTCTTGTGGTCAAATGCTGTCTTTGGTTTTCGCCAAACATGTCTTCTGGTACTGTGGCCAAATAGCTCTACCTTTGACTCATCTGTCCAGAGCACATTGTTCCAGAAGTGCTGGTCTTCGCCTAGGTGTTCATTGGCAAACTTTTGTCTTGCCCTGATGTTCTTTCTGGACAGCAAAGGTTTCCTCCTCGCACACCTCCCATGTAGATCAAATTTGTGCAGCCTCTTTCTAATGGTAGACTCGTGCACTTTGACATCAACAGTGGCAAGAGCTACCTGTAGGTCCCGTGATGACATTTTGGGGTTCTTAGAGACTTCTTTCAGCATCTTGCGGTCTGCTCTCGGGCTGAACTTGCTGGGGCGGCCTGGCCTGAACAAGTTGGCAGTTGTTTGGAATCTTCTCCACTTGTAGATGATCTTCCGGACAGTCGAATGATTGATTTGAAATTGTTTGGAGATCTCTTTAAATCCCTTCCCAGACTCGGAGGCAACTATAACATTCTTTCTGAAGGCCTCAGAGAGCTCTTTTGATCTAAGCATGGTGACACCGCACACTTCAACAACAAAGAGCAAACCAAACAATGTCTGAGGTTTAAATAAGACAGGTTCCTCCATGGTCCTCTCTGACTATGTTCTCATCATTTACACCTGAGCTGGTGCACCTAATTCTAATTTTAGGTATTTGAAGTAGTGATAAATGTAGGGGTGTACTTACTTTTTCCACATGCGAAATTTGCATTTATGTTTATTTAAATTATACAATGGACTACAAAATGTAAATGTTTTATGATATTTGTTATATTATATCACTTTTATCTATCAATATTGTTGAAATGAAGATCAAATAGCTGTATGTTGAAATATGTTGAAAAAGTCCAAACTTTACATGGGGTGTACTTACTTTTTCACGTGACTGTATGGGGAATCCAATGCCATATTCAGTTTTGAAATAAAATGTGAATAAGCTGCTTGAAACTCATATTTTTTTCTAAAATAGTCGTTTTTAACGTTGAATAATTCGTCGACCAGATAAGATCCACAAGCAGGTTGATCCTCTGTGTCCATGAATAATTTACTTACTTTGCAGTTTTTTTTTCAGATATGTCCAATATGCTGTAATGGAATATTTGATGTGAACATCTTTGTATGTCATTGTAATTACTAACGATGGTATAATCAACTCTCTTTTTTATTGCAGGTCTGAATTGATCCACCGGTGACTGAAAACATGGCTGAAGGCACAGACCATACTTGAAAAAGACCAGTGTCACTGGAGCCACAGTCATGCCTCATATGCCAGAAATACAAGAAGCAAAAGCTCATGACAGTCAGCAGTGATGGTCTCCAGTCAGTTGATGCTATGAGGCAACTCCGGTCGGAATTACAAAATGACAATTTCCGAGATGCAACCGATCGACTTACTGAAATACTTCAAGCAGACTCACCTCAACCGTTCTCATGGCATAAGGACTGCCGATCTAGTTACATGAGTACATTTAGAGTTAAAAGATTAAGGAAGGCTGGATTGAAAGAAATGAATGACCAAAGTTCGTCTGCATCCACACCAAATGCTCATTTGCAAAATGTTAGTCTACAGAGCAAAACACCTCAGATAGATTGGAAGCAGTGTATCTTTTGTCAACAAGATCAGAAAGAAGCACTTCATCTCATACAAGAAATGAAAGACAGCAGCAGAATATTGGAAGCAGCAAAGTATGACCAATTCTTAAGAGTTCGACTAGCTTGTGTAAATGATCTTACAGCTGCAGATGGAAAATATCACACGAGTTGCATCGTCAAGTTCGAACGTAGGACAAAACGCCTAGCAAATACGTCAAAACGCCGAGCAATACAGGCACTGCACAATAGCTAGTGATGCTCAGATAGATATACCATCTTCATTTCAGAGTAGGAGGAACACTTTCAAGGACAAATTAGCTGACCGTCTTGAGGGCATATACGAAGTCGTTGTACTGCATGGTCAGCCTCGAAATGAACCTCATACTGTATTTGTTCCATCCAAATTCCGGCATATTCCAGTATCAGCAATGCTGAAAGACGACACCACTGATATTAATAGACTCATTCCTTCATTCAAACATGAGGATCAGGATGCGTCCTGAGCATGGTCCATGTGGCATTGCAGATCCGTTGTGACATGTTGTCACATCCCAAACCAAAAGGGATAGACATCAGCGAAGACAGAGCAATAGACAGCATACCCGACAGCCTGTACATGTTCCTCAACTTGTTACTAGTAGGTGGTCACCGTCTACTGGAGGATGATGAACTGGACGATGATAAGAACGAAGCCAGACAGCATTGCTCAGGGTCTTATGTACACAGCCAATGGAGACAAGTTCCTCACTCCGAAGCACATCGGAATGGCCAGTACCCTTCACCAAGCTACACGTTCGAAAGAGTTGGTGAACATGTTTCACCAGGCAGGTCATGTCATGAGTTACCTTGAGGTAATCAAACTTGACACTGCACTGGCTAAGAAGGCATTAGAGACCATGGACGACGATGGTGCTGTTGTTCCCCAAAATCTAGTAAAGGGTCGCTTTGTCCATTTCTCGACGGACAACGTTGACATTAATGAGTGCACTATGGACGGAAAAGGAACATTCCATGCCGCTCAAGTGGCTTCCTGGCAACGCGGTCCACCTGAAGGTGATCTCAATGGAATTGACATTTCCAAGACAGGAACATTCCACATCCCCGAGGCGATGACTGACATCATACCTGCACCAAACAGAGGAATCACAGAGCGTCCATTCAGCGGTGTGATTGCATCTGATTGTTTGACACAGTCACCTGAAGAATGTCCCTCAGCACAGAATGCGCACACAACTGACATGGCCTTCATCTTGTCCCGGTCATCTCACAAACCAATGCCTTCCTGGACATTGTACAACCAAAAGGCGAGCACAGTCAACCCGGAGAAAACTACAGTGGGGTACCTACCTATCATACAGGCTCCTGCATCTGAACTCGATACGTTGAACACAGTCGTCAAGCGAGTGCTCCATGTAGCCAAATCGATGGAACAGCAGCATGTTGTTCTGACGGTGGACGAGGCACTTTATCCGAAGCTGCTGGAACTGAAGTGGTCGGTAGAAGAGTACAAGGACGTGCTTATACCTTGCCTTGGAGGACTTCACATTGGCATGAACATTCTGGGTCTAATAGGACGACACATGAGTGAGTCTGGCCCGAGCGAGCTATGGGTAGGGTGTGATATTTTGGGAGCCAATGCTGCGCAGCATGTCATGGGAGGAAAGGGGTATGCACGTGCCATTAGGACGCACAAACGTACCCTACAGGCTCTTTGGCAACTACTCCTCCCACGGCTCTATACGTACCTGGATGGGGTTGATGTTGCACTGAGAGCCGAACTCTCAGATGTCTGCACATCCATAGACGCTGATCACATTGGTCGACAAACGTGTCGTGAAGTAAGATGTTTCCATCCGAGGGATGCCCTCCTTTATGCCCTCCGAAACGTTACTCATGATGCTATTCCGACGCCGACCGCGTGGGGAGGATTTATATACCAGCTAAGAGGAAGGATGGGTCATTCCGCTCTCTTGTGTCTTCGAGTTGGTAAGATTGTTGCAAGATCTGTGTTATATTTGCTAATATCTCTGCAATGGTGTAATGGTAATGAAAGTGGCCAGAGATGCTTGCTTAATAGCTTTTGTGCTTTCTTTGTAGATCAGTCGCATTCAAGTGAATAAAAGCTCACAGCTTGGAGTTTTGGTGAACCGTCTCGTTTCGTTTCACCACAAAACAGTCGACAAATTTATTGAGCGTCATTATGGATAAATTGGTAGAGAAAAAATGATGACGTCATCGGTCACGTGGTTCGGCCGCCATATTTGTTTTAACATAAAGCCTTAAACACTAAAACCACATCCTGGCGAGCGTCTAGAATCTCTGATTGCTCTTTCTAGTTTTGCTAGGCTGGTTGACATTTTTAATAATTTGGAGGATGAACAATTTGGCGATTTTGCGATCTCTCGATCTGGTTCCCTAGCGATGTATTTTGGCATCTTTTTCATTCCTGTTAGTTATGAAAACATTTGAGAATAAAATATATAGTTTTTAAAGGCCTACGACTTCACTCTGTAGTGGTTTTAATCAGTAGAATTCAGCAGGTACAGTACTTCTTATGTACTATGTAGTTCATGCATTGACACCTGAAATGCAAGACATTGTCTTGTCAAATTCAAGAGAGTAGACTAGAGTGTAACAATGGCCAAATACAATAACAACAATAAAATTTGATTACAAAGGCGACCTTGTAATACAGTTTAGTCGTCTTCAATATATATTTTTGAATGCATAGTCGAGGCTCATGGAAGACCTCATACACTGAACAGATCAGAACACAACAGGATGCAAAAGGAACAGCAGAGACGCACACAACATTAACAGTAGAGAGAGAGAGGGAGAGAGGGGAAATACCAACAGCAGAGTACAAGGCAAAGATATAGAGGCAGACTTGGACAAACAATGGGTGGCGGAATGAATGGGGGGCAGGAGGGGATGCATGGGGTGGACAAGATGATGCATGGGGAGCAGGATGGATCCAGAAGGAAACTCCAAGAAGGGAAACTGGTAATTTGGAAGGAGGTAGGTTTGGTGGGAGATTACTCTGTGGTTAACGAGGGTAGGAAATATCATGGTTTTGGATTGGGGATGATCTGAGATGATGGTGAACAGCTGTCTTGAGGACCTGTAAGGAAGGATAATATTGAAGAGAATGTGTAAGTTGGTTCCACAGGCAGGAAGAAAGTGGAACAAATGAGTGGAGGTGAGTAGTGATGTTTGTTTATTTTTTGTGTAGGATATGTAAAGAGATTTCCAGAACACCATGCATGTATAATGGCCATGCGAACACATACATTCAAGGCTGATATCTGATTCTATTGCTATTTAGAGTGGTTATGAGCAACCTGGATGGAGATGGACCATCCACATGGCGCATGCACAGAGCCCACATGCTGAGCCCATATGGTCTCACACTGAGATCACTTGTGAAGGCCATGGATAAGGCTCCCCGTGTTTCTATAAATATACTATTGTGGCTTTATTTTTTTTTAACCAGCAATGTGTGGGGATAATCATTGTACTTGGTAAGGATTATACCACGTTTTTCCCACAGTATCATTTGCAACAGGAAAAGCAAAATGCCACCCAGGGCAAAGGAGGGGGAAGGCCAGCATAGTGCATACTCCGCTCGTAAAATTCAGGCTAATATATGTCGTTATTTGCTCATAAAATGTGATGACATATTTACTGGCGATCTATGTGAAGAAACCTGGAAGATTCATCACTGTCACATTCACTTTCCAAGTCATTGTCCTCTATTTGCACTGGGAAACGTTGCTGCAGTGATCGATATCACAATCGCTCAACTCATTCGGACTATTATTGGACTGAGACACCATGTTCCACTGATACATCACAATATGGTACTGACAATATGATTGATTTGGAGATTTACTTTCAGAAAACTTCAGAAAAGTTGTCATTTTGCATAGGAAAAAAAAAAAATCAGACAGCAAATGAAAAATTCGTTATTGTAAATGGGTTTCAAAAACAGCACTAAATTCACTAAAGAAATTGTCACAGTGGCTGCCTGAGCCCTTTAACATAGAACCAACTTCAGAGGCAGATGAAACTTGACCACAACCTTCACCACCCTTGTTGTACCAAAGTTTGTTCACGGCATAAAAAAATCTGGCCCTGATGGGGTCTACGAGGAGGTTTAAAAAAAATTATTATTATTATTTGTATACAACATCGAGGCTCGAGTAAGAGCTAATGTTATTCACAAAAAACATAAACGGACACATAAAACATATAATCAAGGGTGGAGGGGAAGGGGGTGTGGGTGGGAGAGGTATAAAACAAATGGACACTACTATGACTTCCAGGAAAGAAGTCGGCATTTCAAAAAAGTGGATCTGGGGTGAATTAACGGGGGTAGAAAAGATCAAGGTTTTGGATGGGGGAAGATAAGAGATGGTGGTGAACAGCTGTTTTAAATACGTGGAGGGAGGAGTGGGATTGAAGAGAGTGAGGGAATTTGTTCCAGAGGTGAGAGAAAAGAGGAATGAAAGAGTGAAGGTGAGCAGAGAGTCTTGATTTTGGCAGTTTCACCAGAAGAGGGTTGCTGGCAGATCTTGTGCGACCTGAAGGAATATTTGGGGGACAGAGCACAGATCGAGCTGGGGGAGCTATGCCGGAGAGGAGTCGGTGGAAGACAGAAAGACCACCAACCTGCCTGCGATGAGCGAGTGAAAGGCCCTCAGAGTTAGCTTCATCGTGAGAGATTCCAATGATTCTAAAAGCTTTGGTTTCAAAAGCGTGAAGCCGAGCTAGATGTAAGGCAGGAGCACTAGCCCAGAGGGGAGAGCAATATTCCATTGAGCTACGGATGAAAGCCTTGTATGTGGTGAGGAGCTCAGGTGTGCCAAGGAAGGCCTTCGCATGACGGAGGGTGCCCAGTCGCCGACTGGCTTTGGAGGCCAGCTTGGAAATGTGGTTTTCCCAGGAAAGATCATGGCAGATAGTGACACCCAAAAGCTTGAGTGACAGAACTTCTTGGAGAGGATTGTTGAGAAAGTGAATGGGAGGGTTGTCCAGACGGTCTTTTTGGAGAGACATTGTGAGAGTGTAAGATTTGTTAGGATTGAAAGACATGTTCCACTTGTTTGATCAGTCTGTAATTTTGTCCAGGTCTGCAGAGAGTGAGGAGGCTGCTACCTGCCGATCTGAGGGATGAGGTATGGAGCGGCAAAGAGTGCAGTCATCAGGAAAGTGACACAGAGGATTTTCCAGAGAGCCAGAGAGAGCCTCGTCCTGGGGCTCTCTTTTTTGATGATCATTGATGAATACCAGAAAAAGAACAGGGCCCAGAACACTGCCTTGAGGAACTCCAGCCTGAACAGGAAGGGGAGATGAGAGAATTCCATTCAGGGCCACACGTTGACTGCGACCGGTGAGGAAGTTCGCAAGCCATACGTGGAGGTTATCGTGGATACCACAAGAAGAGAGTTTGGTGAGCAGGGTGGGGTGCCAGACCGTATCGAAGGCATGTGATATGTCAAGGGAGACAGCTCTGATTTCCTGTTTTGCATTGAAGACCTCCATCCATTGTTGAGACAGCAGAAACAGCATGTCCAGAGTAGCATGACCTGGTCAGAATCCAAATAGATGATCCGAGATCAAGCCATTGGAGAAGAGAAAGGATTTGATATCCGAAGCAATGATGGATTCCATAACTTTGCTGATAATTGGGAGCAGGCTGATTTGTCTGTAGTTGCAAGGATCTGTTTTTGCACCTTTCTTATGTAAAACGGTAATGTTGGGCTGATTTCCAAGCTGATGGCAGATGACCTTGAGAAAAATAGAGGGTGAAGAGAACAGATAGAGGGTGACATAAAGCAGCAGAGCAGGATTTTAGTACATGTGAGCTGATGCCGTCTGGTCCAGTTGCAGAATCAGTCGAGGTTTGACAGAAACTTCTCCACCTTGTTGGGAGAGAAGGATACAGAATCAAGGAGCAGCTGGGTACAACTGGGTACGGTGGGTACAGAGAGAGATGGGTATGGGACACAATATTTTGAGGCAAACACAGAGTTGAGGCATTCGGCTTTTTCACGTACGGTGTCAGCTGTGTAGCCGTTTGTGGTAAGGGAGGGGATGGAGAGGGAACAAACACCAGAAACAGATTTGACCAGACACCACTAGGTTTTGTAGGAGGGAGACAGGTTTGGGAGTTCAGTCTTGAGATTAGAAAGACATTGTTTTCTGGCTCTCCTGAGGGTAGACACACACTGGTTCCGAGCTTTGTTAAAGGAATGGAGATTGCCTTCAGTTGGATTTGCCTCCCATGAGGAGAATACAAATTGTTTCAGGGCAACTGCCTCACCACAAGATTCAGTGTACCATGGGCGGGACGAAGGGTATGACAACTGAAGACGAGATGGGATCAATCTGTGCATGAGAGAGAGCAATTTACTTTGAAGAATTCCCAGGATGAGTTGATGTCTGAGGCAGTAGAGATGGGATACCAGTCCAGATGATTGATGGCTGAATGAAGACCATGCCAGTCGGCTGGAGTGAAATGCCAGACTCGTCAACGCTGAGGAGGCTCTCTGAGAATGACCAGAGAGATGTCCACTTTAACAAGCACATGATCATATGAACCGATTGGAGCAGAAGAATAGCAGCAGACATTTGCAGGGAAGTTAGTCATAACCAAGTCAAGAAGAGAAGATACTCCATTGACTGAGATCCAGGTCAGGAAATTGACAGATCGTGTCAGTCCCAATGAATCACAGAAGTTCTTTGCTGAGGTGCCATGGCTGGTGAGAGAGGAACCCACACCCAACCAGCTGGCATGATGACAGTTGAAGTCACCACATATGAGGAAGAGAGAGTTGGGATGAGTGGATAGAAGTTGGTCCATGTTGTCAGACAGCGAAATGTAAATGGGGTCATCACTGTTTGGTGGATGGTACAACACACATATGAACAAAAGGTGGAAGCGGAGGGGAAGCCCGAGCCAGGGATACTCCTGGGGGTGAGGTGGAGAGAGGGCAGTGCAAGGAGAGTGAGGAAGAGAGTATTTGATAAAGATAGCCACCCCACCACCAGGACGAGGCTCAGTTCTATCATACCAGAGGAGGTAGTAACCAGAGAGAGATATTAAGGAATCAGAGACATCTTGAAGGAGGAAAATTTATGTTAAGCAGATTAAATCTGGTTTGTCAGAAGCAACCTGCATGGAGAGATCATTTAGGTTTGAGCGAAGGCCCCAGATGTTTGAAGTCCATGCCATTAAGAAAGAGGAAGGGGGTGCATTGGATACAGGACATGGGAGGGGAGGGGTCGGGTAAGGCGAGGAAGAGGAGGAGGTAGGGAGAGCTGTTGATAGTGTGTTGTAGATTTCAGAAGAGCTTGGAGAAAGGGAAGGATGAGGAGGTCAAAAAGTTTGATGGTGATTGAAAGAGGCACAGTGAGGTGTTGTTTGAGGAGGGCAGAGCGAGGAAGAAGGTTGGAGGAGGTGGAGGTAGTAGTTGGAAGCGGGTAGGAAGCCGCTTTGAGGAGGAGGTATTAGAGGGGAGAATTGGAGAAAAATGGAGGGTGGGGAGATTTGAGGGTGGAGAGCTTGGAAGAACACAACCTCACCGGCAAAACCGTAAGCGGTAGTGGTTGCTCCCCAAAATAGGTATTTGTTTTCTTCTCAAAAACTACACACACAATTTTGAGGAAACTTGACCATGACCTTCAACACACATGATGTACCAAAAGTTTGTTCACGGCATTAACAAAAACCAGGCCCTAGAGGGGTCTTCGGGGAAGGGTATGGGGAGGGGATGCCCCCAGAATATGTATTTGCTTTCTTCTCAGAAACTACACACACAATTCTGATGAAACTTTACCACAACTTTTACTTCCCGTGATGTACCAAAGTATGTTCACGGCATTAAAAAAAAAATCGGGCCCTGAAAGGTCCTACTGGGTGGTTGCCCCCCAAAATGGGTATTTTCTCTTTTCTCTGAAACTACACACACGGTTTCAATGAAACTTGACCACAACCTTCATCACCCGTGATGTACCAATGTTTGTTCAAGGCATTAGAAAAATTAGGGGCAGACGAGGTCTATAGGGGGGTGTCTGCACTGAGCGAATCATATACAGTGCATTCAAAAATTATTCAGACCCCTTCACTTTTTTCACATTTTGTTATGTTGCAGCCTTATGCTGAAATCGTTGAAATTCATTTTTTCCCTCATCAATCTACACTCAATACCCCATAATGACAAAGAGAAAACAGTATTTTAGAAAGTTTTGCAAATTTATTAAAAAGAAAAAACTGAAATATCACATTGACATAAGTATTCATACCCTTTGATATGACACTTGAAATTTAGCTCAAGTGCCTCCCATTTCTCTTGATCATCTTTGAGATGTTTCTACACCTTGATTGGAGTCCACCTGTGGTAAATTCATTTGATTAGACATGATTTGGAAAGACACACACCTGTCTATATAAGGTCTCACAGCTGACTGCATATCAGAGCAAAGACTAAGCCATGAGGTCGAAGGAACTGCCTGCAGAGCTCACAGACAGGATTGTGTCGAGGCACAGATCTGGGGAAGCCTACAAAAAAAATCTGCTGCAATGACGGTTTCCAAGAGCACAGTGGCCTCCATAATTCTTAAATGGAAGAAGTTTGGAACAACCAGGACTCTTCCTAGAGCTGGTCGCCCGGCCAAACTGAGCAATCGGGGGAGAAGGGCCTTGGTAAGAGAGGTGACCAAGAACCCGATGGTCACTATGGCTGAGCTCCAGAGATCCTGTGTGGAGATGGAAGAAACTTCCAGAAGGACAACCATCACTGCAACACTCCACCGATCTGGGCTTAATGGCAGAGTGGTCAGTGGAAGCCGCATCAGTTGTTTTGGGCATTTCTAAGTGCAAGTCATGGTGTGGCATGAGGCTGGATGAAGACATTACTCTTTGAGAAATGAGCAATAAGACAGAGCTGCAAGATACAGTCAGGGTTACGTAAGACAATATAGGAACACATGTGCAGTGTTTGACTTTGCTGACTAAGATATCTTGGAACTTTTGCTCTAAGATTGGGTATCCTATGAGTACCGTACCATTGTGTTATTCCACATTGTAAAAAATTATAGAAACAAGTGAAAAAAAAAGTTTTATGCCAAATTAAAAAGACAATGTAGGGATGACAAACTACAGTCTAAAAAAGGTCCTAAACAAGATAGGAATGATGTTGGTTTCGAGAGGAGCTCACAGTATTGTCATCACATAACAATTGTAAATGTAAATTACAGGGGTTTGAAGAACAAGGTAGGAGTTAACATAATCCCTACAACTCGGGCACATCCTCGTATGGCCACAATTGTTCACTCTTATGCGACAAACAGCTAAACAAAATCCCCACTTATTACATGGTTATGGTTCTTCTTCTTCTTCACGACATTCGGAACATGCTAATTTATACAAATCTACCTGTACCAAAGAATCCCTACCCCCACAAACGTAACAATACATACGGATGGACAAAGACTGTTCTAGACCGCTTTGCCCGATGGACTACACCGTAAAAACATGAGATAGTGTGAATTTAGAGTCAGTAATATGTTGGCAAAAACAGATGTGACCAAAATTTTCTCACTGATGGATTTGGTAAACAAGTTGTTTATTTATTCTTAACATTCCAACAGCGACAATAGATGATTACACTCGGGTAGCATGAACTACCATTTTCACTTCAGCACAAATTAATTGTGTCAAACCAATGAACGATGCATTGCCAGCAGTTTACCCAAACTACTACATCATTATCATGCTCATAACAAATATGTTGCTTATCCTTTCACGTCATGTTGAAACCATCAGGGTAAGAATGTATCAAAACAACTGAGACATTAAAGGAAAGCAAAGCCAAGCAAAATGATTCTCCAAAATAAATATCAATCTGGCAGGTATTTTTGTTTGTGTGTGCAAAATATTCCATGAAGTTATCCTTCAAGATGAAACTATATTGTACCAGTGAATTGAAAAAATTGCAGGTTCTTGTCTGGCTCGGGCACAAATCTGACCTATAAATCCTATTGGTCAAGAAACCTGCTTGAGGAACCTCAATGGCATTGATGATTTTTTTTCGGTAAAACAAGAGGAAAAATACATAAAATGTCATAGCTCCCGTGGTTTTAATAATTTTTATATACAGAGTTAAAGGCCGCCAGTCAGCCATATTTGGTTCTGCATATGTACACTCTCATGTATTGTCTTTTTGCCAAGTTTGAATAAAATCGATCCTTAAGTAACAAAATTGCCGCTAGTCGGACATCTTGGATCTGATCTCGAAAGAAAATGATGTGCGTATGTAAGTCATCATTCATTATCTGTATGCCCAGTTTTAACAATACCGGTAAATGCATGTCCAAGAAATGGTTGAGGACGTGTTCAACATCAGGTTTTTTTTACAATAAAAATGGCCGCCAGTTGGTCATCTTTGATCGTATCGCGAAACAAAATGATGTGCATACGTATACAATCTTTCTACCAAGTGTTACGGATTTAAGTTACCATCATGGTGAGAATGAGGTTTTAACCGCACTGGTCAGTTAAAATTAGGGAGCATATGCTCTTTTTATCTGCAGTATCAGATGTTTTTGATTGACAATGGTATGCAGACATCTCTGGAAGCATCAACAAACTGAAAGAGCAATTTCAAACCATATCCTCATTTTGTATTGTCCCATCCCATATTCCAAAAACTAGATCAAACCCAAATGAAAACTTTAGAGTTGTATTAATTTCAGAATGAATTCTCAAAATTTTAAGTATTGGTTTTAGAAATAAAAATTGCATCCATGTACAATTACTTCACCTGCAAAATTCTGCTTTAACTCGGAAATTAATTTTACTCGTTGGTTTTCCTGCAACTAGTTTTTTTATAGGGAAATAAGTGGCTGAAAAAAATATGATAAAAGTAATGAATATCCTTCGTTTTACAAATAATCTCTTCCCCCTCTGTAACAGAAAATCATTGTAATTACAATGAGCGCTTGATTGTGCAGGTCCATTTGTCTCCTGGTAATGCAGAAATTCCAATTCACCCACCTTGTCAAGAAACGCAGAGCAGTTTGTGCAGCACATCCATGGCTTTGTACGTGAAATTAATGAACAATCTCATTCATTTTAAGATCGCAAAAGAGCAAAAAACCAGAAAAAGGAACACTTCCTTGTGGGACCCTTCTTTTTTCTTCTCCAATCCCTCAGCCTATTAACATATGATTCATTACGCTGGCAGCGGAAGCACAGCAATTACGTGAAATATTGATTAAAGAGAGGGTAACATCTCTCACCTTGCCTGGTGAGCGTCCCTGTGGCCAAGGGGAACCAGGGAGCAGAGCACGTCACCACGCTGCCACTGGGATGGGGCACATGAGTAATGGGTTGCTGCTAATTAGACGAGGGGACATTGGGAGGGGGGCAGATTTTTCTTGGCTTTGTCTTAATGATATCTGTAACACTGTGTACATGGATATGAGCCTTTCTGCTTGCTCCGACAAATGCTGCATGTTCGTCTCTTTTTCCCTTTGAAATACAGAATAATTCCCGGTTTTCAAAATATGATGGAGAATTTTTACATGAATCATTCAAATCTATGAGCTGGCATTTTAAAAATGTTCTATACTGTCAGTATGTTAATGCTTCTGATGATATTATGATCAAAGTGATATTATTTAGGCTGATAACGAGTTCAAGTTTTTTAGTTGATTAGTAGTTGAATAATCACCTATTGCTTCAATAAAATCAAAGCTATTACCGTTAAAATATTTCCAATTTTTTTGAACAACATCACAACAAAAAAATTATCAATAAGAAAGCTTTAAAGTTTATGGATCGGTCTTGGATATGTTTTTGTCGATGCGATGTGTGTCTACACAAGAACGCTCTTATACCAAAGTCCCCAGATAGATAATCTACACCAAAACACTCCACAGCAAAAAACACCACAGCACAAAATTTTGAGATAATCCGAAGGAGTTCTTTGATTCAACATTACAAGAGTAATGTTGCATCTTATTCATTCAACAACATTCATCTTAACTCATTCATATATTTACATGAATAACTAAGTAAATGAAAGAATGAATGGTGGAATGCTAAAACTGAAAAAAATATATATATATGCAATTATAATTTTTTATATGTATGTATGTATATATATATATATATATATATATATATATATATATATATATATATATATATATATATATATATATATATATGTACTGTATATATATATATATGTACTGTATATATATATATATGTACTGTATATATATATATATGTATATATATATATATATATATATATGTATATATATATATATTTATATATATATATATATATATGTATATATATATATATTTATATATATATATATATATATATATATATATATATATATATATATATATATATATATATATATATTGTTGCGGTTTTGAGAACCCTCACTTGTGTAAATAAATTCAACATCATTAAATGGTTAAAGGTAGCACCCCATAGTTAGTCCACAAGCAACACGTAGGCCACCTTAGAATTCCAGTTATTTCATTAGAATGTGTTTTAGATAAGGCCGTGTTTCCAATAGTTGAATCTGCGTTGTGTCAACCAAATAAGAAGTAGGCCCCATTCCGTTCAGTTTGCAACCTCCCTCTCCAAGCGACGCCATTACGCGCCCTCCAGTCTGCCCATGGCCGCTCCCAATTGTCACGCGCCTCTGCCAGCAGCGTGCGCAGCCTCGCTGGGCTTCCGCCCAGACGCCGCCATAAGCCACAAGGTAAGGCCCAAGAAAGGAGGCGGAGCGCCAAGAAGAAGGTGTGGCCACGTCATCCAGTCATCAAAGGTGGAGCCGGTAAGCCTTCACCAGCCAACCAGGGCTGAGGTGACATCACCGACAGGCGTGGTTTTTGAGCTCGCGGAATGATCGCTGGTCGAGTTATATAAGCGAGCGCAAAGCCCTTTCACAGGACTTGTCGGAGGCGCGCTTGTTGGAGAGGACTTGTTGGAGGTGCGCGCGCGTTGTAACAGGACTAATGCGCTTGACTGTCATGATTGAAAGAGGACTCACTCGCTGGCGCTGTTGAAGGACTTACGCAGAGAAGGATTGGTGCGCAGAACTCGGACATTGTTACTGGCAAAGAACTTGCCAGCGAGCGCATTGCATTGGCTTGAAGGAGAGATACGGCAGAGCTTGTTAAGGACTCGCTGGGAAACGCGTGTTGCATTGGACAATTGGGAGAGCGCACCTTTATCAAAGGAGGACTTTGGAGAGAGGGCGTTTGGCACAAGTGTGCACATATTACGTACGCAGGACACCAGCTTCCCCCCGCTATATAAAACTGTCCGGTCGCGTTCAACTACACGCGGAGCTGCCTGCCGGGTTTCGCCCGCTGGACCGGAGCCTGGACCCCATCGCCGGACCCTCTACCTGACCATCCACCATCTACAATCCCCATGTGAGTGTGCACGTTTGTCTGGGGTATTAAGAATAAGACTGTTTTAAGGCTGCCCTGTGTTCTGCTTCTTCTTCTTCCTATCCTGTACATTCTTTCGTTTCCTCTTCTTCTTTCTTGTATATAATTAATAAACTCATCTTTGTTCTTCCTATACACTGGTTTCCTCTTGTCCGATCGCATCCGTCTTTTCTTCCATTGGGTAAACGTGGCACAACAGGAACCGCTATAATCGGGTTTAGTCATTGTTAACGGCCCGAGTCGCGGCTCGCTCCGCTCGGCATATCCACTAACACTGCGGCTCGGGTGGGAGGTTATCTCCTTGCTTCACGGTCGGTGTTGGTAATTAGGTAACAGGACCAAATTGACCAGCAACCCTACCTAATACCAACCGGAAGGAACGGGGTAACTTCAGGATCACGTCGGTCAGTAACAGACAAGGGGATTAACCCCCTCTTGGTAAAGGTAAAAGGCCGACGTTTGAGATCCGCAACAATATATTGTTACGGTCCGCGGTTAAGGATGTTGTTTGCCGAGCGGAGGCACCGCGGCCTAACAGTTTCCCCGATTCACCCGATTCACCCGACGTTGGCCGTATCACGCCACAGCTATTCAATATGGAAAAGACTAAAACGACAGATGTGAAGAAAAGGAAGAAGAAGAAGACAAAAGGTTGAAAATACTACTAAATTTATTTACTATGGACAGGCTCAAAGAAACCAAGGAGAAGGAAAGATAATAAAATAATATACAGAAGCTTTTAGAGACACAGTGAAAATACTAGCTTATACAGACTTAATTGAATACCCAGGACAGAACAAACAGAACAAACTCACGTACACGAATGGGGAACTTGTAGGCAGGAATGGCTGGAAGGAGAGGAAAGTCCAATGGGTCCGGCCGCACGATCAGCGCGTTGGGCAGCCGCCGTTCCTTCGCGGCCCTGCTCAAAACCGCCGTCCAGGCCCCAAGCGGCTGTCGAGTGTTGTTGCTGCTGTGGACGCTGCTGCTGGCGAGCAAGGCGACGAATAGCAGGCTTTGTGCTTCCCTGGATGATCTCTTCTCTTGGACCTCACAACCCAGCTCTGCCTTGGACCCTTTCAACTCAGCACTCCTCTGACGACCCAGCTCTTTTCTTTGCACCTCACCACGCAGCTCAGCTTTGGACCTTACAACCCAGCTCTCTTTGCAGCTCTCTCTTGGACCTCCTTTCGCGCGCGCTTTTATCACGCCTCCGGCGATTAAGCCGCCGGCCTTCAGGACACGCCCATCGGTGTGCTCACCTCGGCCATGGTTGGTCGCGCGACCCTCTGGCTCCGCCCTTGATGACGACGGGCGGGCACGCCTTTCTTCCCCGACCCTGCCTCGTGGCCAATGGCGGCTTTGGAGGGGATGTAATTGCCAAATTGAGGCTTGGCCATTACGAAAGGGGAAATGGAGGTTTTGGGAATGGGAATGAAGGATGAAAGGAATCTATCTTTTTCACTTGGTGCAATGGAGTGTCATGTTAATGGAAGACAAGGCCTTACCCTAAAACACATAATAAAGATATAAGCTACTGAACAAGGGTTTTATCGTGTCCTTCAATGTGTGCTTTATGGAATTAACTACCGGGACGCCCTTTTAACCTTTACACAACACTGGAGGTAGGAGGGGCCAGAATCAAACAATGTTACACAGCAATTTACCACAATTCAACACAATAAAAAAATACAATCCTCATATCCGCAACAATATATATATATATATATATATATATATATATATATATATATATAGATATATAGATATAGATATATATATATATAGATATATATATATATATTGTTGCGAATATGGAATTTGGCCTCCATATCCGCTTGTAAATATTCCCCTATTTTCTCCAATACTCCCCAACTTTCCCCGATCCCCCATTCCCTAGTCCCATTGCATGTAAATAACAATCAGTAGAGCCGACCTTCCCCTTATTCCCCCATTAAATGTCGTGCCCAGGTCCACCGCACCACACGTAGACAACTTTCGGACATCTTCCTAGTTATTCTTATTCTATGTCAGTTAAGGCCTCGTCTCCATTAATTATGACTCTTCGTTGCACCAGAATGTGATTATATGGCATCAGTAGTGAGTTTAGGACCTTTCCCATACCTCCTTCCATCTTCGTCCCCAACAATTACAACAACAACAGAGGAGATGGCGGCGGAGCGGGGGAGGATGCGTCCTCACACCGGCTCGATTAGCGCCATAGACCATGCGCTCCACGGGGTTACCACGAAGGGGCTCCTTGTCAGCTCCTCGTCAAGGGCGGAGCCTGGTAAACCCCCCCGCACGCACCCAATGAGAAGCAACGTGCCGATTCCACGAGGCGGAGCTAACGAGCCGAGGGCGTGTCACTCCCCGCCGGATATACGCGGCCCCGCGCCGGATGTGACGTCAGATGCGCACCCAGCTTGGAGAAGGAAAGCCACCTGCGAGCGCTGAGTCAGAAGCGCCTCAGCTTGGAGAAAGAACGTCGCCTTCCGAGCGCTGTGACCTCCCTGCATCTCTGGACCGGACCGAGTCGATTCTGCCTTGAGCCAAGAGTGCACCTTGAGCCATCGACTGCCTGCCTTTCCTTGCCATCAATCCCCGTGTGAGTCAGCATTTTGTCCCGTTTATCTGTCGTCTGTTGGGAATAATATAAGATTGTGTCTAAGTGCTTGTCTTTCTATGCTGTCCCTCTTGTAGTTGTAATCTAACCTTCCGCCTTAATATAACCTCCTCCGGAGGTCTTGAGAACTGAACCCCTGGTGTCGTATTGTGTCATTATAACCCAGCCGGGTGTCTTCTTTTTCTTATTGAGCCAGCATCGCGCGACTTCGTCAACGTCGAGTATAGTCGGGTAATTTGTGCGGACACGACGGCCATTCCGCTCGGCCCACTTTAACATCAAAGTCGTGTCTGTAACAATTGGTGTCGAGGAGTGGAATTCGAACCCGGGACTAAATTTATTAGGCCCAAATTGGTAACAAGTAGAATCGATTCGGAGCGCGTTTCCCGCGCGAAATTATAACGGCGAAATTTGTATTTGTTTTACGAAACTCGAATTTTGCAAGTCGCGCTATGGCGGATCAACACGGCTGGGGTCCGGTAGGGGAGAGTGAGGCAGGGTCGGTCCAGGACCAAATTGAGGGACATGAGGGACATGAGGAGAGCGAAACAGCTGGGGTAGCAGGTGCACAAAATGGCGCTCTCGCGCACGATGCTTCGGGCGCGCAAAAAGGCGCCTCGCTGGTCACCGTGCCCGCGACCGAAGTAGCGCCGCTGGGAAGATTGGAACTTTTTTTTATACAAATGAAGGCCCTTATGGCCCAGAATAGTGAGCGATTGGAGGGCCGGATGGATGCTCAGAGTGAGCAATTGGGGGTAATGAGGGACGAAGCGAGGGGTACCGGTGAGGGATTAGAAAAGAAATTTGAGGAGTTAGACAACGGGATAAAAGAAGTAAAGAATGGGTTAACGGGGGTAGAAAACAGAATGGCCGCTCAAGAGAATCAAATAGAGGGAGTGAAAAATGGGTTAGAGGGGTTAGAAAACAGTATGGAAGGCAAATTGAGGGACATGAGGGACCAAGCGGAAAGGGAAGTTAACCAAATGGGGCAGCAGATAGAGGGGGTCAGAATGGGGGTAGAAACCAAACTGGATGCTCACAGGGAGGAAATGGAGCAGATGAGGGTGGCATCTGGGCAGGAGATGCAAGTGATGGGAGAGGAGATCAGAAGAGGAGTGAGTGAGGAGGTCGGAGGAGTGCGCGAGGAGGTGAGGCACTGTGAGGAGCACATGGAAAAGGAGGTGAGAAAGGGGACTGTAAAGTTACAAGGGGGCATAGAGGACCTGACGCAGGAGGTGGAGCAGCTGACGGCGGGACAAACGGAGTTAGTGGAGCAGGTTCAAAGGAACACTGCGGTATTAGGAGGTTTAAAGGCGACACAAAAAGAAATTAAAAACGACTTGATAGCGACAAAGAGGGAATGTCAGATGGTACGTGAGGGACTGACAACGAGGTTGGACGAGGTGATAGAGGTAATGGAGACGAAGGACCGGCAGGTGAGGACGCACCTGGAAACGGTCAAGGTAGCCTTAGAGGATGAGCTTGAGGAGACGTACCGGGGAATAAAAGAGGTGAAGCACAAATTAGAAGAAGTGGAAGAAGGGATGAGCGAAATTAAGAAGCGACGGAGAGGGGATAAGAAAGAGATAAAAGAGGAGATAAAAGAATTGGTCCAAAGTCTGTGTTTGGATCGTGATGATGTGCTCATTAACCGGATGAGGGATTCGCAGGTGATGGAGGAGAAGCGAAGAGAAAGAGGACCCGGTGTAAGTGGTGACCAATATGGTCGTGCGTATGATGCGCCAGGGGATTTAAGAAGCTTGGGGGTCGAGATAGACCCGGGTGTTCGTGAGAGGCCGTTGGTGAAGTGTGCGACAGGTCTGGTGTGCGAAAATGGAGGTGTGCAAGAAAGTCCGACTCTGGGGTGTGTGAGGAAAAAGTGCGTGCCAAGGAGTGAGTGTGCTGGCGGGAGTGAGTCGGTCGTAGCGCGTGTGCGAGGGAGCACATGGAAGCGTGGTGTGGTGAGTGTTACAGAGGGTGTGACCGGAGAGTGTGCGCAAGAGTGTGCGCGAGAAAGGTGTGTGATGGCCAGGTGCATGAGGAAAGAGTGCGCTGTCAGAAGTAAGGAAGAGTGTCCACCTGTGGTGAGTGTTACAGAGGGTGTAACGGGAGAGTGTGCGCGAGAAAGGTGTGTGACGGACAGGTGCATGAGGAAAGAGTGCGCTGTCAGAAGTAAGGAAGAGTGTCCACCTGTGGTGAGTGTTACAGAGGGTGTAACGGGAGAGTGTGCGCGAGAAAGGTGTGTGACGGACAGGTGCATGAGGAAAGAGTGCGCTGTCAGAAGTAAGGAAGAGTGTCTACCTGTGGTGAGTGTTACAGAGGGTGTAACGGGAGAGTGTGCGCGAGAAAGGTGTGTGACGGACAGGTGCATGAGGAAAGAGTGTGCTGTCAAGAGTAAGGGTGAGTGCGTTGTCACGAGTGGAGGTGAAAGTAGTGAGAGTGACATGGAGCGTGAGTTAGTTGTGACAGGTGAGCGAGGATGTACACCTGGGATGGAAGGATGCACACCTGGAATGGTAGAGCGTGAGTGGGAATGCACGCTGGAGTTGGTGGTGAGGCACGTGGTTGGGTGTGCGAATGAGGGCACACCTGTGATTGTCACAGAGGAGGTGACAGAGGAGGGGGCGCGAAGAGGTGTTTTGGTGAGGTGTGCGACCAACGAATGTGTGCCAAAGTGTTCGGTGGTCAGGTGTGTGACCAAGGCTGTGAGTGGAATGAGGGTACCTGGATGTGTAAGGAAAGGTACGAGGAGCATGGGGACGGCTGGATGTGTGAGCAAGGAACGGGCTGCGGGGTGTAAGCATGCAGGTGAAGCATCGACATTAAACGGGATAGAGTTTAGAACGACTTATAGCCGAATCGGGCCCTCGGTGCGTGCTGGGCCTCGCTTTGAACGGCCGCGTCTGTGCTCCACTAGGCGGAGCGGGCGGCCCGATAGAAAGAGTCGTCATGGCGACCACTTTTTGTTGAGGAATTCCGGCAGGTCGAGATCGGGACATTGGATGGCTCCGTGCCGAGATGGTGCGTGGGATCTCGGCCCGGGTAAGCCCCCGTCCCTGCCCCGAATGCCGGATGCATCCAGCCGCTGGCACAAAACAACCAGCATCCATTGCTTGGCTTCACGAAGCCGGGCTTTGGACAGGGAGTGGCGCACCGAGAGGTATTAGTGAGTCGACTGGGTGATGAGGTTAGTGTTTTGGACCCAAAATTAGAGAAAAACAAAATTTGATGATTGGCAAGGGATTGGCAGTAGTGATTGGCAGATGATGGGCAGTGATTGGCAAATTTTTAATTTGTTGAAATTTGATGTGCAAAATTGGTAGTGAGAGACCCCCGATGTGGTGGGATGGCAAATCCACCATCCCTCACAGGTGTGGGGCAAAGGAGCAATAGTATATGGGGTGTATGGCAGTGAAAACTAGCCCGGGTGGGTTAGGATATTGTGTGTAGGGATCTAGCGAAGATGACAGTAGGTGACGTTAAGTTTAGTTAGTGACTGATACCTGTAGTGGGGACGCAGGTAGATTAGTGTGGATGATAATGACGAGGGAGCGCAATAGTTTAAAGGGACGACTGGGAAGCGCAAGTTTCAGAAGGGAGTAGTTAGCTGAGATGATGCCGTGTGTGTGTGAGGATTGCACAGGTGTGCAACTGGACAGGTGTGATTGCACAGGTGTGCAACTGGACAGGTGTGTGGAGCAGTGTATGAGTAGTGAGTGTGTGGATCAGCGCGAATGCGCTTGGGGAGAGAAGGGTGCCGGTGGCACCAGGTGTGAGAGCACAGGTGTGCAAGTACAGGTGTGTGGAGAAAGTTGGAGTAAGTGGTACGGAGTGGTGTGCATGGTGCGAAGGTGTGGATGGGGGAAGAGTGGACCCCTTTCACGAGTACCCGGGGCGGGTAGTGTAAGTGTTAGGTAGAGGGTGCAGGTAAATTGTGGTTGGCTATTGGCATTTGTGGTGCGGTTGCAGAATGGTGTTGTGAATGGGTGCATTAGTGTTGTGGAAATGGCTGGGCGTGTAGCCTGTTAGTGTGTGTAGTTGGTTGGGCACTCCACCACTGTGAGGATGTCGGCCAGGTGAGGCCGCAGGTGGGCTCTGGGAGCCGGTAGTTGTGAGTGGGTGCCTGAGGATCCCGGGTGTGGATCGGGCAGCCCAGTGCCAGAGAGGGCACGGAGTGGGGAGAGAGCCAGAGGGCCTTCCCCTGGTAGTTAGGTTAGGGTAAGGAGCAGGTAAGCTCGGAGGCAACTGCAGTGGTGGAGGTGTGCAGGTGGGTAGACCCACTGGGAGAGGTACACGTCGCAGCCCAGAAATTGTACGAGGGCACCGGGAGATGAATCGGGGGAGTGAGACCCCAAATTGAAGAGCACCACAGTCTGGCCAATGGGAATTGGTTTTTAGAACCCATAGTGCAAGAGGGCCAATGATTTGGCCGGAGAGAGACCCCGGGTAGTGTAAAGTTGTTAAAGTCATTTAGGAAATAGTTAGGATTGAAGAACCTGTCGCACCATACGCAGCCACTTACCTGTGGTGATGATGATGACTCCACACCTGTGTTTTCTTTGTTTTGTTGCAGGAGATGAATCGCTGTGTGGATTTGTGAGACGCATCACGACGTGGATGAGACATTGGGGTGATTCCATCTCTCCCTCCCTAGGAGGGACTGATGATGAATTGGTAATGGCAAATTATGATGTTGAGTTGAAAATGGCAAATTTTGATGAGAGTTGAAAATGGCAAATTTGATTGGTTAGGAGGGAGAGAAGACGAATTTGGTTTATGGGAGGAACGGGGAAGACAGTAGGGATGTTTGTTGATTTGTAAAGTAGATGTTTATGGGTAGTGTTGTGTTGTGTGGATACAGTAAGGGGTAAGGGAGGGGCCATGTAGGTTACCTGGTGGGGGGGGGGGCGTACGATAGGAACGTACCTGTCTCACCTGGTTCCCATGTGCCCCCAGTGTGCATCGCCTTACATTGCGTGCACTTTTGCGCCCTTACCACCTTACTCACTTGTCTGCTTCTTTTGTCTCCCACCTCCGAGGATCTGGCTTTGGGGTAGAGAGAGAGGAGAGAGAGGTGCTGGCTGCGCAGTTGTGGGCCTGCACTTTCGCTGTTTGCTGCCGGGATCGATACACCATATGGACCGCAATGTTTGTGGCCACCCACAATGGACCGCAGTTCGTTTGCGGCCAAGCACCACCCGGGGATGGACCTATGGATCAACGTGGCACCTATGCCATACAGGTGAACCACTAATAGTTAACACCACCAAGTGCACCACAAGAAGAGCAAGAGACACCTGCAGGGTTAGGGGTTGTCGAATTTATTTTTATTCCAATGAACAATGGTGACTGCACCGATTGGTGGTGGGGTGGTGCTGTTGATGCTCGGGAAGGGTGCTCTGCACGTTATTAAAGGCCGTCGGCCACAGAGCACTCGTGGGTTGGTGTATCGATGTTGGCAAGCGCGCTCTCTCTATGCATAACATCTGCATGTGTTCCTCCAAAGACAGGTCCTGGATCGTAGTGTAGATATCAGCGTAATCTTGTAAATAATGCTCCCTACCGGCTGTATGTGTAGTTTGCGAATTCTTTCCGGATTCGGTTATCCTGTGGGTGTGTTTCTGTGAGGAGAAGGGTGCAACGTCGCAGGGGGACATATTTACTCATTTGTGAATATCTGTAAAACTGTCGCACTCAGGGTAGAGTTAATAGTAGAGGGAACTACATTGCGTGCCACACTAAAGTAGGTAAAAATTTATCGGGTCGGGACGCCCCGAGGGTAGAGAAGGGTGCAATGTTGCGAATATGGAATTTGGCCTCCATATCCGCTTGTAAATATTCCCCTATTTTCTCCAATACTCCCCAACTTTCCCCGATCCCCCATTCCCTAGTCCCATTGCATGTAAATAACAATCAGTAGAGCCGACCTTCCCCTTATTCCCCCATTAAATGTCGTGCCCAGGTCCACCGCACCACACGTAGACAACTTTCGGACATCTTCCTAGTTATTCTTATTCTATGTCAGTTAAGGCCTCGTCTCCATTAATTATGACTCTTCGTTGCACCAGAATGTGATTATATGGCATCAGTAGTGAGTTTAGGACCTTTCCCATACCTCCTTCCATCTTCGTCCCCAACAATTACAACAACAACAGAGGAGATGGCGGCGGAGCGGGGGAGGATGTGTCCTCACACCGGCTCGATTAGCGCCATAGACCATGCGCTCCACGGGGTTACCACGAAGGGGCTCCTTGTCAGCTCCTCGTCAAGGGCGGAGCCTGGTAAACCCCCCCGCACGCACCCAATGAGAAGCAACGTGCCGATTCCACGAGGCGGAGCTAACGAGCCGAGGGCGTGTCACTCCCCGCCGGATATACGCGGCCCCGCGCCGGATGTGACGTCAGATGCGCACCCAGCTTGGAGAAGGAAAGCCACCTGCGAGCGCTGAGTCAGAAGCGCCTCAGCTTGGAGAAAGAACGTCGCCTTCCGAGCGCTGTGACCTCCCTGCATCTCTGGACCGGACCGAGTCGATTCTGCCTTGAGCCAAGAGTGCACCTTGAGCCATCGACTGCCTGCCTTTCCTTGCCATCAATCCCCGTGTGAGTCAGCATTTTGTCCCGTTTATCTGTCGTCTGTTGGGAATAATATAAGATTGTGTCTAAGTGCTTGTCTTTCTATGCTGTCCCTCTTGTAGTTGTAATCTAACCTTCCGCCTTAATATAACCTCCTCCGGAGGTCTTGAGAACTGAACCCCTGGTGTCGTATTGTGTCATTATAACCCAGCCGGGTGTCTTCTTTTTCTTATTGAGCCAGCATCGCGCGACTTCGTCAACGTCGAGTATAGTCGGGTAATTTGTGCGGACACGACGGCCATTCCGCTCGGCCCACTTTAACATCAAAGTCGTGTCTGTAACAATATATATATATATATATATATATATATATATATATATATATATATATTATATATATATATTTATATATATATATATATATATATATGTATATATATATATATATATATATATATGTTATGAATTTTGGGGTAGGGGGATATATAGATTTAGGTAGATCTGCATAGGTAGGTGCTCCGATGATCGTGGGTAGCAAGAACCATCTCGATGTAAATAAGTAGAGGACCTGTCTAGCGTGTATGTCGGATTAAGTGTATCTTCATCCCCATGTTAAATAGTTGTAGGGATTATGTTAATTAATACCCAGGACAAACGGGCCCGTTTCACACACACACTCACAAGGGGCTTGCAGCTGCCGGATGATGGTCCGCGTTCAAGGATGGCTCCCGTGCAGCTCCCTCCGGTCTCCGGCTCGTCCCGTGCAGATGGTAAGAAAAGAAGGCAGGAGCTCTCCGCATGTCGTTTGGACGCACAAGTAGCCCAGCAGATATGTGAAAAAATTGTGCTTTTGGTGATACAAGCATGAAATTTTGAACACTGATAGAGCATACTACTAGGAAGATTTTTGGATATAGGGGCATTCAAATCTTTTCCTAGGGACAAAATGGCGGCCATTTTAAAAATGGCCGTTTACGGATAATAAGATACACAGTACCGATGTCTATAAAACTAGATTTACTTATTGCTCAAGCACACCTATGATGTTTTTTTCACGTAAACAGGTTGTAAGATCATAATTAAATGTCAACAAACTCACATAACATTTATTTGGTCCTTATTCTTTACAAAAATAATTACTTTTTGAGCTATTTTGAGCAAACTCCAGAAACACAATGGAAATGAAGTGAAAATGCCACATTAACGCTGTGGAAGTGACTTTCACTATAAAACAGTCTACAAAACAGTCTTCCACATGTTTGTGTATATGTAACAGGTGTGTTATTCCTCCTGTATACTATCGTGTGCACTCCCCTGCACAGTGACACAGAGCTGAGCACTGGAGTGCGGCCTTAACACACTTGCACTGTTTCCTGCAACCCTTCTTGCATCCACATCTAATCAATTGTCGGCATGCCTCAGTTCCCTCTGTGAGGGTTGTCCAATATATCCCCCAGCCGTTATTACTCTGTTTCCAACCCCATTCACTTGGCGATGGGAGCTCAGGTGCGCAAATCATCATCTGGCCCCAACAAAAGCCGGCTTGGTAGGCAGCTCTCTTGATGTGTTGTCTGAGGGCTTCTTGCGTTGGTGGGATAGCCTCTATTGATCTACCAGTCTGGGTGAAGAGATGCTTGCGGGCATCGTTAACATGTTCCTGGCTGCTTGTTCGATCGTAGAGCAGAACAACAAAACGCTCCAGTGGATCCATGTTGTCATTTGCAGTTGAAATGGTTGGTGTGGCAGCCAGTGCGCAGAAAGCTGAGGTGACCTCATCATAGGCTTTCCATGTTTCCCATGCTGTTTTCTTCCCCCTTCCGCCGAAGCAGGACACGGTGTCACACCCAGTGAAGGCGTGGAAGAATGGCAACCCTCGGCACTTGTTTGGTCCCAGTGCCACAGCCATCTCGTGAGCTGCCAAGTGCCTGAAATTCTTCCCTGTGCCAAAAGCAACCCAGAGTTCATCGATGTCAAGATATCCAGTTGCTGCCACTGCAAGGATCAAAACATCTGTGTCCACTGTGCGGATTGACACCTTGGTATAGCCCTGTCTGACTGCATCTTGGACATGGAGTAGTATCCTTGTATCTGCCTCCTCGTGACTACACGGGGAAAGACCAGTAACATCTCGTGGCTGTGTACAAAAAACTTCTTTGTGGTTTGTGGTGACGATTTGCTTGTCAGTCTCAATGTTTGCTATCCTCGTTGCTAGAAAGTCAAACAACTCCACCTTGTTCTCGTCTATGCGAAGGAAGGCCTGCCAGTTTCGAGGGATGGAACTAGATGGCTCAACTCGTCTCCTGGTGCCTTTACCCCTCGTCTTCCTGGTGTCGGCTTTCAAACTGTCTGGGAAATATTCATCCCAGATAATATCAACCCTGCTCTTATTTTGTATCTGAGATGTGATGTATGGCAAGAATACTAGTGATGCATACTCAGAGAAGGTCTTCGCATTACGAGGTGCCAGCATGTTCACGATGGCTGCTCCATCCAGGATCATGACTTCAACAGGGGGGCTTACATCATCATTTTCCCGTGAGGTGATCAGATCTTCTAAGCACCCAACCAGATCAGACTTGGTTCCAAGCCGGATTTTGCCCATTTGTGACAATGCAGGGGGACAAGCTTGGTTTTCATGTGCAAAGAATTCATCAAGATCTCCATTCCGTGTCTGGGATGCAATAAACAGCCTGGAGAACAGAACGCAGTCATTCTTCAGAGATACCACCTTCAACTCTGTTCTTGACTTCTCTCTGACTGGGGGTCGGCTGAAGAGAGGGAGATTGTTTCTTTTTATTGGGTCAGTGATAGGCTTTGTCTGATGTACAAGCCTCTCGTTCACATATGTGTCATACTGTTCTTTTCCCAGCTTCTCGATCTGGTAAAGGGTGTTGATGACTGCTGGGTCTGCCAGGTCTCTGCTGTCTAGCACCAAGAGATCTTTGCTGTCGTCACAGAATGGGTTCCCCATCTCTCCTATGACACGGGTGAGTGCTCTCACATCTCGAGCAAAGGCTACCTGCGTGTGCTTTGTCTGTTCATGGTGTTTTAGTTCAGTTTTCCTAATTCTTTTTTCTGTTGTGGCCTCGAACTTATAGATCAGTTTGGCCATCTCTGGACCAGACACCATCCATCGGCGCAAAGCTGCAGCATTCTCCGTAAGACCTACAGCCCCTCCATCACCTTTCACCAATGCATTATTTTGCTCGTGTGCCTGGTCTAAGGCTATGGCAGAGAATGCACGTGTAGTCTTCTTCATGGTGAAGTTTCCTGCCAGAAACTGTGCGTATACAGTTGGATGCTTTGTTGCAAGTGTCACCATGTCGCGCAAGTGAACTGGGATCCACCTGGCATAGTTTGTATGTCCCAAGGCGAAGAACCATGGTACAAGCTTGGTCAGAGCATCAGTGTACAGTTGGAAGTTTCCTTCACGGACGGATCTCACATAGATCAGGACTGCCAGTTCTAGCTGCATAATTAGGAACCAGAACTGAAACTGTGGACTTGCATTGGCTTGTTCACCGCACCGGTCATCTAGTGGTATCGTATCCTGTCCCTCATCTAGTCCACTGGTGTACTGGCTGTAGGCTTCCTTCAGGAGAAGATAGAGAGTACTGGCTGTGACTTGGTGTGCTCGTCGTGTGCGTGTCACATGGGTCACTTTCAGGAAGGAATCAGCAGTACCACTTGTAGCAACCCCTGCAAGCATCAGAACGCCTGTCCACCCACTGCTATCCAGAAGGTCACCGAGGGTTTTCCATGCTGCCATCTCAATATGGAGTCCACCAAAGACCATGGCGAAGTGATCTTCTCCGTGTGTTTCTGGCCATCTCCATTGGATCTGTTTGGCAAGTGTGTACAGTGGCTGATCAAGTGTGATTACAGGGATCTGACCTGGATTCAGAATATCGATTGCTTTCTTGATGACATCCATGGAGTGACGAATCATTGCCACAGATTTTGCCTGGTCATAGAAGAGAGGCAGCAATGAAGTTAAGGCCACACTACACTCTGGTTCTTCTGGAATAGACTGCTTGCTGGCATGGTATCCAGCCCATGATACTGTCTCGTCTCCCTTAAGTGGTGTGTCAGATAGCACTGTCTTCTCCATCTGCTCCAGCCACCTGTCAAAATGCAAGATAATGAACACAATTAAGAACAAACAAGTCCACACAAGTTAACAAGTCTTGGTTATTTAGGTACACATATAACTGTCCACAGTTCAAACACAATAATCAGTTACCTGTACTCAATCTGCATTGCTTCAGGGATGAGTTGGCAGTTGTTTTTGTTGGGACCCGCTAGCTTGGGTACAGGTGGGTCACATTTACCCAGAACAACAGGAGGTACGATGGTGTATGACTGTGGCAGGTGTGCATCTGTTGTTGATGTGTCATCTGGGTTTACCCGTTGAACTCCACGGCTATCGCTATTTGGGTGCTGGAAAAGTGAAATGCCAGTGCCATGGAAGGAGTCGTGGGCACTTGTTGAACTGGGGTTATGATCAATGTTATCCACTGCCCCAGTTGTGAAGAGGTCACTTTTTAGCTCAGGGGGGCAAACTGTACCCTCATTTTGGAAGAAACGGCAGATTCTGTTCCCCAAGTCCGTGGAGATGCTAAGCACCCTGTCATAGGAGATCGAGAGACCCAGGTTGAACATAGTATCAACCAGGTCTCTTTTTCGAGTCTTTGTGTGGATAAGGGTGCCCAGGTACACAGGCAGGGGAGTCTCCCGATTGTGACTGTGCCTCGTGGACGTGGTAGTACTGCTACTCTCTCTGCGGCGTGAGTAACTGTTGAACATAAGGAGTTGTGAGATTGTGAGAGTAGGTGTTGATACCGACGAGTGGCTTGACTGCTCTTGGATGTTAGGACCATTCAAGATCATAGAAACTAGTGATACAAGCGAATTAGGTACCGAATGTTCTTGGCAGTGGGCTTCAAATGAACCACTAAATGTTGAGTTCATTTTCAACATGTCTCTACGAACTATATTTGCGGCTCTAGCAAGACAAACTCCATCACTGTCAGTGTCGTGATCACATGCCTTCTGAAGGGCTGAGCCAACATCCTGGTTGAAAGCAAGCAGAATATCTCGACCGGACATGTGCTCCTCTAGGTCTGGAAAATATGTCATGATTCGATCTTTGAGTTTGGTGGAGTGGACACGCCTGGTCAAGACTGTTCCAAGCTGTTCCAGCCTGGTGGTGTATAGTCTTGCTAGGTCTACCAGCTTGAACACTGGTGTCACAAGAGCATCTGTGCGGGCATCATCGATGTAGGACACTAGCTCTCCAAGTGCTATACCGTGATTGATATCATCTTGTTCATTCAGTGTTGTGCTTGTGGCCCTTGCTTTGTTATAAAGTGACACCAGACACTTCACGTGGTACTGTGCATCTTGTGCTATAAGGTCACCTGCACTCAGTTTAGCAAGAAGTGCCTGATCTCCTAGTTTCAGGGCAGCTGTCCTGACATGTTTATCGAGGTCGAAGGTGGAAGCTTTTCGCAGAGAATTAGTACCCGCTGGTTTGTCACAAAAGAAACACTTTTCAGGCTGTGGCTGTGTGTGGTCTACATGTACTCTGTGACGGGTGTACTTTCTTGAGACACTTGCGGTTTCTTCACTAGACGTTTCTCTTTTTTGTGCCCGATGCAGTTCAGTTTTGTTGTATTTCAGTCTGCATGAATCATGCCACTTAGCCTTGTGGCTCTGGAAGGTTGACTGGATACCTTCACCATCGTCCAGGCGGGACAGTTCTAGAGATTTTGGCAGGCAGCCCATCTGGCTGAAGGTGAGGAGATAATCTGCAAGAGTTTGGTATCCGGACCCTGTGGTTCGCTTGGAATCAGCTGGACAGGCAAGGGCCTCATCGGTGACCTCATGACATAACACACACTTCTCCCAATCTGTCAGATAAGGCATGTTTGTTCCAGATGTACTAGGGCTTTGGGGGTCTAATAGCTTGAAATTTTTGTTGGCCATTGTCAATTAAGCATTATCCACCACCACCATCCAATCAATATACAAATTGGGAACCAAATCTAGGTAGCTACTACAGTCAATGAGCGAAGGTGCAGTGCAGTCGAGTTATCATCTGAAAAAGAAATACATACATTATTATCATAAATATAGTAATTCGCTTTCGTAACTTTTCACTAGCCTTGCATTGTTCCTTATAGTCACCTAGTCTATGATAGGAAAGTTCATAAAGCTACATCAAAGTTGTTCATATAAAGGTATTGAACCAAAATTACACCCAGGAGAAATCAGATAGTCATGCAAAGTTAAATAATTAAACCGCTAGACCAGTCCTGTCTATTGCAATGGTAAACCATTTGTTCTGCCCCTTATAGGCCACCGTAGATTCCAATTTTGAACCCAGTATGAAGGTATTGCATAGCATGTACATGACAATTTATAATATGCTCATTACATTGTGTTTCAATAGCAGCACAAATGACAAGTCTGAAATAATAGGTAAATATGTCCTTCTTAGCCGCCATTTTGTAAAATGGCCGCCATTTTGGGCCAAGGAGAAATCTGGAATGCCCCTACATCCAAATTTCACTGTAAGGGTATGCCCTAACTGTGTGCCAAGTTTCATGCTTGTATCATCAAAGGCACAATTCTACCACAATTCTTCACATATCTGCCGGACTAAAGGTTATTACGGGGAGAACGGTAGGGTGTGGGCTCTAGCGGTTAATCACTCGCAGGTTATTACTGCGTTTACTCGCATGGCTGAAGTAGGCGCTATTCGCCACCGGCGCGTCTGGCTGCAGCCGTGTACTCAACGCCTCTTCTTCCTCTCCTCTGGCGCGTACGTTATATGATGGCGAGTTACAGTTCAATGCCTCAAAGCGAGTGATGAGAGTCAAGTTCTCCTTCAAAGTCCTGCTCGTAAATTCTCCCAAGTGCTCACAATGCACTCGCCCCCTCAAGTCCTTTATCTCTCTCCACTTGCGAGTCAGTCCTCTTCAAGGGCTTTGTGCACCGACCTATATAGGCACGCCCCGCGAACCTTCTCAAACTTACCAGACGCGCCTTTCCACGCCCTCTCACACCATGCCGTTAGAGCCCTGGTTGGCTGGTGGCTCTTACCGTCATCGCCTCTGATGCTCCGCCTTGACGCCGCCGCCACCCCGACCCCGCGCTCCTCCTTTCTCAGGCCTACCTCGTGTTACTCGACTAGTGAGCGAGCAAATGGCAGCAAATGCTGCGGGCAGCCAAAGCATAATAAAAAGAGCGGGCAGCCAAATGGGGCGCGGGATCAATTACGCCCATCGAGGTGGAATTGGAGGGTGAACGCAAAATGACCGGGACCTAATCTCATGTCTTTTACACAACGCAGGTATCAATAGGGGAAATGGCCTATACTTACACATACTAAGACATAACTAATACTACAAGTGGGCCTACGTGTTGCTCGTGGACTAACTATGGGGGGCAACCCTTTAACCTTTAATGATCAATATGTACAAATCTCAAAACCATAGCACTGTCCCCCTCCCTTGCCAGACTCGTCCCCGAGTCGAACCCACACAGGTGAGAACGACCGGTTTTGAGAAAGGTTCGGGACTAGTTTTAAAAAATTACGTGTGACACTTACATGTGGTTTCCCTCTACATTTAATCTAACACCCTGTATGTGACAGTTTTACAACAATAGATATGTCCCACCTACTGCGTTGTGTACTAACTAACAGACTCACACCCACAGCTAACCGAATTGCGGAATTGATTCTCAATCTAAACATAAAGCCGGTGGGGAGCATGTAATTTACAACACTAAACTAATTATTTACATCTCTATAACCCAGGACCTGTTCTTTTGTGGAAAGACATTTGGAGGGGAGAAAACACAATGCAATGCACCAATACACCAATACACAAAAATGCACAGTTCACCATTTCAAATGTCATATTTAAAATGTTACATTTGCTGCTTGGCTGCTGCTTGACTGCATCTTCTTGCTTCCTGCTTCATCTTCGGTGTGCCATAATAAAAACTTACAGGTCTTCTTTCCTGACACACCAGAATATAAGGTACAAAGCAGTGTTCGTTTTTATCTGCCAGCAGGGCCAATCTTATGGTCCATCTGCGTGACATTGACGCCACTTAAAGCCAGTGGTCCGCAGGTGCAAGGTAACGTTTGCAGCAAATGACCGCTCAGCAAAGATGCCAGGCCACAGAACGTGTGGTCCATAAGGTGTATTGGTGCAGCAAAAGGTATCAGGGGCGCCGCACAAGTGTAGCCAGGCGCAGCTGCACCGTTCAGGGTTCCTGCACACTCCCCTCCAAAATGGGTCCATAGGTGGGGAGGAAGACAAAGCACAGTTAGCAGAGGAAAGGACGCAAGGGTACACATCAAAACAAGGCAATGCAGCATGAGGGGCGCAGGAGAGCGAGCAGAGCAAGCTCGTCCCTAGCCGTTCCTTACCCCCCCCCCCCCCCCCATGTCAGCCTACACTACCGTACCTTTACCCCTCCCTGTATTTACACTTTACAAATTCGTCTCTACGTCTTGTCTCCCATATCCCCCTCTAAGCCAAATTCGTCTTCCAATCCCTCCCAAGAAGGAAGAGATGGAATTACACACAATGTCACACTCACGTCATGATGCGTCTTTACCATCCAAATAGTTCACAAAACCCGGTGTGGAGTTCCGTCTCCCTTGGTGAGTGGATGTGGATGGTGCGAAGCGATTTCTCATCCTAACTATACTCTAATATTATTAACTCAGTTACACTACCCGGGGTCTTGCCCTGCCAATTCAATTGGCCATCGTTACACTATGTGGTTCTAAAAACCAATTCCCATTGACCCACCCTGTGGTGCCCTCCAATTTGGGTCTCACTCCCCAATTTTTCAATACTGTGCCTTCGCACAATTTTGGGGCTGGGTCGTGTGGCTCCACTAGCAGGTCCAACTACCTGCGCACCTCCGCCACTGAAGTCGCCACCTGAGCTTACCTTTCTCCTTGCGACTACCCTAAATCGGGGAAGGCCCCTCCTGGCTCTCTCACCCCTCTGATGCCCTCTCTGGCATTGGGCTACCCGGGTCCTCTCCTAGGATCCTCAGGCCCCACTGAACACTACTCTGACTGGCTCCCAGAGCCTACCTGCGGCCTCACCTGGCCGACAGACTACCAGTGGCGGAGTGCCCCAATAACCATACGCATCAACAAAGCCCACACGCCCAGCCATTTCCACAGACTCATGCACCCATCCAAGCAATACCTTGCTACTACCTGCACCACAGGTGTCACAATATCCAACAATTTACCTAAGCCCTCTACCTGACTTTAAACTACCCTCCCTGGGTATTTGTGAAGGGGTCCATCTTCCCCCATTCACTCCTTCGCACCATGCACTCCACACCACTCATTCCACACCACTTATTCCACACACCAAGTATCTTCTCTGGCACACCTCTGGTGCTCACATTCCTCTTTCCATCCGGCACGAAGGTCCGACCTCTCCTTCCTCCCCTCGAACCGTGCCGTTTGCCTCTTTCGCCACGGCACGGTACCGACCATACAGGGCGGGGCCCAGCACGAATCGTGCACGCCGCCGCGGCAACGATCCCCGCCAGTCCCCACAGCACACAAAGCACACCACGCCCCGAGAGCTCGCGTCGGCTATCCGTCGCACTACGCGCTAACCCCCCGATCTGGGTCGATGCTTGAGCCGCATTCTCACACCCACATGCGACCCGCTCCTTACTCGCACACCGAGGCGCTCCAGCGCCTCCCATACACTCCCTGCATTCCGTTACTACACTCGCTCTCCGCACACGGTCCGGTGTGCACTCGTTTCCTGCACACTCCGGTGCACACTTCTCTTCCACGCACTCCTCTTGTGCACTCTCTCTCATTACATCCTCTGTAACATCCACGGGTGTGCACTCCTGCACACACCCAATCATCACCGCACACCCTCGTGCACACTCTTTTGTTACACCCTCAGTAACAACCACGGGTGTGTACTCTCCCGGTACACACCCACTCAGCGCACACTTACCCACGGGTGTGCACTCTCTTGTTGCACACCCAATCACGCACTCTGGTGTGCACTCCCGCACACTCTCCACGACACGCTCTGGTGTGCATCCACTCTCACTCTCGGCCATCGCACATTCTGTATCGCACTCTTCACACATACACTCCGTTGTGCATTGGCTCTCACTCTCTGTAACACACTCTCCCATTACACACTCGCGCTTCGGTGCCGTTCGCACACGCGCGCCATTCACCTTCACACATCGCACCACGGACCTTCCACGAGCGCCCGGGTTGCGTCTCGATCCCAAGCGCGCCAAAAATCCTTTCACGCCAAACACCTTCGCGCCTTATACGCTCCTACTCACCTTCGGGACCCTTTTCCGTAGCAGCACCTGCAAACTTTCATTTGGGTTAGGCAGCACGACATCACGATGTGAATACAGACTGTCTTTAATATCTCTCGTACTATATCTCTTTTGTACCTTTTTAGAATAACTTTCTTCAATTAAGATCCTAAATTAGAACAGTAACAAGCTTATAAACAAAGCAAAATCACAGCAGCATCCTTTTTATATCACAGTGTAAGTGTTAAAAGTAAATAAGTAAGACGTTCACAAATCTATTATAAAAGTTGAAGTTTGTGTCTGTCCATGCGTAGGTGGACGCTTCCGGTGCTGCTTTTGCTTTTCTAGCCTGGGTTTGAATCTTGTCCCAGCTATAAATTGTCATTCCAGTGTTTCATAGACTGGGTGAATCATCAATGTGTGTGCTGGCCCTTCAATAGACGTTAAACAGGGCGTACCATCACCGGCATTAGTTTGTGGATGGTAAACATCCCATGGTATCCTTTACGAGGTCGGAAAGCTATCCCCGGCACCCTGACATTGGTGCAAATTACAAATTCCTGCCCTAACCTTAGTTGAACATCATGCCTGAACAGCCAGTTAGTGAAAAACTTTGAGCCAAGCTTTTCCCAGCCAACCACGCAAAAATGTGAGACTTGATGAAGTGAGGATGAGCTGATGAGGGGTTTCGCTGTACGGTTAAAAACAATTATCGGAGAAGCTCGGGGCTTCTCAACCTTCCCCCGGTCCCCGGGCAACAACCCCACTCAGAGCCAGAGAATACTATAGAGTTTGGCGAACTCAAACTATCGTGATTGGAGGATACATGATCACATGACCGCAAGGTGCCATCTTGTTACTCATCTTTACTGAGCGAAACACTAAATCACATGCATCTTTGTAGACACTGTCATATTCACATCTCGTCATCATAATAATTTTTCATTTTGAAGTCGATTTTGGGGTGTAAAATATGCCGTGCTGTTCAACATGGGGCAGTTCCAATCGATCAGACAGAGAAAGGAAGATGTATCTTTATCCTCGTGATCCACAATGGAGGCAAATGTGGTAAAGTAAAAGTTCATCGTGCGGAATGAAGAGCCAACAACAACTCGTTTCCATGTTCAGTGATGAGAACAATTATATTGCTGTTAAAACGAGCTGAATAAAATCAGGCCAAATAATAAGTAAATATAACTTAAAGGTTGATTGATCCGCCATGAGAGAAGGATTCCCTTTTACAGATTCCCTTTCTCTCACAGCAGATCAATTACCATTTAAAGTATATTGTTACGGACACGGCTTCAGATGTTGCTTGACCGAGCGGAATGGCCGCCGTGTTCGCACAGTTTACCCGATTACCCCCAACTCACCCGATTCCACTCGAACGTTGGCCAAATCGCGCTTCGCTAAATCAATGATGGAAAGGACACAACGACTGGGATAAATGAAACGACGCAAGGGGTACAGTTCTCAAGACCTCCGGAGGAGGATATAATTAGTGGTAGAGAAAAGGGGTAGATTACAAGGTAATGAGGTAAAGACACAGAAGAGATGGGCACTTAGTTACAGTCTTATCTTATCCCCGAAAGACCACAGACAAACGGAACAAGACTGACTTACACAGGGATTGATGGCAGGGAAGGACAGGTCGGTTGATAGCACAAGGTGCACCTTGGCTCGGGGACAGGATAAAGCGCGGTCCAGTCCAGAGATGCGGGGAGGTGTCACAGCGCTCGGAGGTGGCGTCCTTCTCTCTCCAAGCTCAGCGCGCATCTGACGTCACCTCCCTCTTCCTGCGCATGCTCAGCGGGGAGTGACACACCCTCGGCTCGTTGGCTCCGCCCCAGATGGGATCGGTCCGCCGCTTCTATTGGGTGCGGGGGTTACCGGGCTCCGCCCTTGACGAGGAGCTGACAGCGAGCCCCTACTTGGTAACCCCGTCGAGCACATGTTCGATGGCGGCTCGTTGGAAAGGCTTGGTGCCTTCCCAACACCCCCTACCAACCAAGCCGGAGTGAGGACGCACACTCCCCAAGCCGCCGCCGCTGTTGTTGTTGTTGTTGTTGTTGTTGTTGCTGAACCGTGAGGAAGAGCTGCGGGGAGGTATTGGGAGGTCCTAAACTTCCTAACGGTGCCATACAATCACATTCTGGTGCAACGAAGAGTCAGAATCAATGGAAACGAGTCCTTAACTGACATAGACTAAGAATAACTAGCAAGATGTCCTATAGTTGTCTTACATGAGATGCGGTGGACCTGGATGCGACATTTAATGGGGGAAATAGGGGGAGGTCGGGTCTACAGAGTGTTGTTTACAGAAAATGGGACTAGGGAATGGGGGATTGGGGATAGTTGGGAAGTATGGAGGAAATAGGGGAATATTTACAAGCGGATATGGATGGATGCCAATCCCATATCCGCAACATTGCACCCTTCTCTACCTCGGGGCGTCCCGACCCGATAAATTTTTACCTACGTTAGTGTGGCACTCAGATGTAGTTCCCTCTACTATTAACTCAACCCTGAGTGCGACAGTTTTACAGATGTTCACAAATGAGTAAATATGTCCCCCTGCGACGTTGCACCCTTCTCCTAACAGAAACACACCCACAGGATAACCGAATCGCGGAAAGCACCCTCAAACTAAACATAGAGCCGGTAGGGAGCATTATTTACAATTGACGCTACTTTATTTACAAGACTAACCCAGGACCTGCGATTGTTCTTTCTGGGGGGAGACAGTCTGCTCTGCATCGACGCACCATGAAAACACCCAAAACGCACCAATACATTCTCAAGCACCAATCAGTGCAGTCACCACTGTTCATCAATAAAATAAAACCAACAAACCCAAACCCTGCAGGTGTCTCTTGCTCTTCGGCTCCCTCTGCTGGCTATTTACTTTCTTCCAGATGTTGTCATTTCCTTTCATTTTCTTACTGGCGGCCTATTTGAGCATAAAATGAAATGCACCCAACGTGTCCATTTTTATTTATTTATGGCCCACAGGGCCGACTAGTGTGGTTCACCTGTGGGGCATCGGTGCCCTGTGGCCAAGGTCCGCCAGCAAGATTTCGGGCCCTCATGGCCGGTTCCAGCAGAGGGGCCCTGCCCCAACCCATGGGGTCCATAAGTGGTGCTCGGCCACAGACATGTGGTCCATAATGTGGTGCATCGATGCAGACAGCTGGTTCTGAGAGTTCCGGGCGCACAATGGCCGACTCACGCACGCTCCCCTCGGTGCCCAATGGCGCACAGGTCATGTGGGAGACAAAAGAGACAAATGAGCGAGGGGTAAGGTCACAAGGGTACACATCAATAAGGCAATGCAAGGCGAAATGCGTACGGAGGGCGAAGTGAGAAAGCTCGTCCCTACCGTACGTCACCCCCCTGTCACCTACACTACCATTGCCCTTACCCCATATGTACAAAATCTACACATTACCAATCCGTCGCTACTGTCACGTCTCCCCATATTTCCTCTATACCAAATTCGTCACCACAAGCCCTCTATCCAAAATTTGCCATCACCCAATTCATCATCAATCCTCATAAGGAGGAAGAGATGGAACAACAAAGCACAATGTCACACCCACGTCATGATGCGTCTCACATTCCAAACATCTGCACAATAAAATAACAAAACATGGCATGGTGTGGAGGTATGTCATCTCAGGTGAGTGCATGTAGATGGTGCGAGGAGACTTCAATCCTAACTATCCTCTAAATGACATTAACACACTTTACACTACCCCGGGTCTTTCCCTGCCAATCCATTGGCCAACTTACTCTATGGGTTCTAAAAACCAATTCCCATTGACCAAACTGTGGTGCTTCTCAATTTGGGGTCTCACTCCCCCGATTCATCTCCCGGTGCCCTCGCACAATTTCTGGGCTGTGACGTGTAGCTCTCCCAGCAGGTCTACCCACCTGCACACCTCCACCACTGTAGTTGCCACTCGAGCTTACCTGCTCCTTAACCTAACCTATCTACTGGGGAAGGCCCCTCCTGGCTCTGTCACCCCACGCGGTGCCCTCTGGCACTGGGCTACCCGGGTCCGTCCTCCGGATCCTCGGGCCCCATCCACAACTACCGGCTCCCAGAGCCCACCTGCGGCCTCACCTGGCCGACATCCTCACAGTGGTGGAGTGCCCAAACCAACTACACACACTAACAGGCTACACGCCCAGCCATTTCCACAACACTAATGCACCCATCCAAACATCATTCTTCCACTCGCACCACAGATGCCAATAACCAACCACAATTTACCTATACCCTCTACCTAACACTTACACTACCCGCCCCGGGTATTCGTGATGGGGGTCCATCCTTCCCCCATTCACACCTTCGCACCATCCACTCCACTCCATCGTTTCCACCATACTCACTCCACGACCATCCATTCCAATACTCCACTTATTCCACACTCCATGTCTTCCACACAACCATTTATTCCATTCACCTGTTGGTGCACACCGGTGCACTCACACCTGGTGCCACCTGCACCCTTCTCTCCCCCAAGCGCATTCGCGCTGATCCACAACACTCACTACTCATACACTGCTCCACACACCTGTCCAGTTCTCACACAGCATCATCTCATCTAACTACTCCCCTCTGAAACTTGCGCTTCCCAGTCGTCCCTTTAAACTATTGCGCTCCCTCGTCATTATCAAACACTAAGCTACTACGTCCCCACTACAGGTATCAGTCACTATCTAAACCTTAACGTTACCTAATGTCATCTTCGCTAGATCCCTACACACAATATCCTAACCCACCCGGGCTAGTTTTCACTGCCATACACCCCATAATCTATAGCGCATTTGCCCCACTTTGTGAGGGATGACAGAGTTGCCATCCCACCACATCGGGCATCTCCCACTACCAATTTTGCACATCAAATTTCAACAAATCAAAAATTTGCCAATCACTACCCATCATCTGCCAATCATTACTGCCAATCCTTTGCCAATCATCAAATTTTGTTTTTCTAATTTCGGGGCCAAAACACTATCCTCGTCATTACAGTCTACTTACTAATGCCTCTCGGTGCGCCAATTCACTTCTAAAGCTCGGCTTCGTACAGCCGAGCAATGAATGCGGGTTGTTTTGTGCCAGCGGCTGGATACGTCCCGCATTCGGTGCAGGGAAGGAGGTTTACCCGGGCCGAGGTCCCACACACCATCTCGGCACGGAGCCATCCCATGGCCCGATCTCGACCTGCCGGAATGCCTCAACAAAAAGTGGTCGCCATGACGACCCTTCCTATCGGGCTGCCCGCTCCGCCTAGTGGAGCACGGACGCGGCCGTTCAAAGCGAGGCCCAGTGTGGATCGCGTACGGCGGTCCTTTCGAACCCGCCGTGGCTCGGATCCCCGCTGGTTCTCGCGGCACGCGAAGCCCGGCACGCACCGAGGGCCCGATTCGGCTATAAGTCGCTCTAACCGCTAACCCGGTTACCGTCGATGCCTCACCTGCATGCTTACACGCATACGCTACCCCTTTCTTGCTCATACCTCCAGCTGTTCCCATGCTCCTCGTACCTTCCCTTACACACCCAGGTACACTCATTCCACTCACAGCCTTGGTCACACACCTGACCACCGAACACTTTGGCACACATTCGTTGGTCGCACACCTCACCAACACACCGCTTCGCGCCCCTTCCTCGGTCACCTCCTCTGTGACAATCACAGGTGTGCTTTCACTCGCACACCCAACCACGTGCCTCACTACCAATTCCAGCGTGCATTCCCACACACGCTCTACCATTCCAGGTGTGCTTCCTTTCTCACCTGTCACAACCAACTCACGCTCCGTGTCACTCTTACTACTCTCACCTCCACTCTTGACAGCGCACTCACCCTTACTCTCGACAGCGCACTCTTTCCTCATGCACCGTCCGTTACACACCTTTCTCGCGCACACTCTCCCGTTACACCCTCTGTAACACTCACCACAGGTGTACACTCTTCCTTACTTTTGACAGCGCACTCTTTCCCCATGCACCTGTCCGTCACACATCTTTCTCGCGCACACTCTCCCGTTACATCCTCTGTAACACTCACCACAGGCGTGCATTCTCCCTTTACACCCTCCATAACACTCCTCACTACGCGCTTCCATGTGCTCCCTCGCACACGCGCTACGACCGACTCACTCTCGATAGCACCCTCACTCCTTGGCACGCACTTTTTCCTCACACACCCCAGAGTCGGACTTTCTCGCACACCTCCTTTTCCGCACACCAGACCTGTCGCACACTTCACCAACGGCCTCTCACGAACCCCCGGGTCCATCTCGACCCCCAAGCTCATTAAATCACCTGGCGCATCATACGCACGACCATATTGGTCACCACTTACACCGGGTCCTCTTTCTCTTCGCTTCTCCTCCATCACCTGCGAATCCCTCATCCGGTTAATGAGCACATCATCACGATCCGAACACAGACTTTGGACCAATTCTTTTACTTCCTCCTTTATCTCTTTCTTATCCTCTCTCCGTCGCTTCTTAATTTCGCTCACCCCTTCTTCCACTTCTTCTAATTTCTGCTTCACCTCCTTCATCTCCTCGTGCGCCCCCTTAAGTTCTTCCTCTAACTCCACCTTATTTTTTTCTATGTGCTCCCGCACCTCCCGCTCTTTAACCTCCATCACCTCTACCACCTTGTTCATTTTCCTCGTCAGGTCCTCATGTACCGTCTGACACTCTTTTTTAATTACCCCTACGTCCTTTTTCATCTCCTTCTGTGTCGATTTTAAACCCTCTATTACCGCTGTGTTCTTCTTTACCTGGTCCCCCAACTCCTTTTGTCCCACTGTCAGTTGTTCTACTCCCAGCGTCAACTCCTCTATACCACCTTGCAATTTTACAGTCCCCTTTCTCACCTCCTTCTCCATGCGCTCCTTACAGTGCCTCACCTCCTCGCGCACTCCTCCGACCTCCTCACTCACACCTCTTCTGATCTCTTCTCCCATCACTTGCATCTCCTGCCCAGATGCCATCCTCATCTGCTCCATTTCCTCCCTGTGAGCATCCAATTTAGTTTCTACCCCCATTCTGACCCCCTATATCTGCTGCCCCATTTTTTTAACTTCCCTTTCCGCTTGGTCCCTCATGTCCCTCAATTTGCCTTCCATACTGTTTTCTAACCCCTCTAACCCCTTTTGCATCCCTTCCATTTGATTCTCTTGAGCGGCCATTCTGTTTTCTACCCCCGTTAACCCCTGTTTCACCCCTTCTATTTGATTCTCTTGAGCGGCCATTCTGTTTTCTACCCCCATTAACCCATTCTTTACCTCTTTTATCCCATTGTCTAACGCCTCACCGGTACCCCTCGCTTCGTCCCTCATTACCCCCATTTGGCCCTCCAATCGCTCACCCAATCGCTCACTATCAGCCCTCATTTGCTCACTATCAGCCCTCATTTGCTCACTCTGAGCATCCATCCGATTCCCCAATTGCTGACTATTAGCCCTCATATCGTCCTTCTGCAGGTTGAGGGACGCCTGCATTTGTACCATAAATTGCTCCATGAGGGCCTGCATTTGGGCCATCCCTCCCACTTGTGCGGCGGGTGCGGCCGCCGTAGCCATGTGCGAGGCGCCATTTTGCGCGCCCGCAACCTCGTGCGCGAGGACGCCATTTTGCGAACCTGCCGCCCTCACTGCTTCGCTCTCCTCATGTCCCTCAATTTGGTCCTCGATCGACCCTGCCTCACTCTCATCTACAGGAACCCAGCCGTCTTGATCTGCCATAGCGCGACTTTCAAAATTCGGGTTTTTATTTTACAAGAAAACAAATTTCGGTTACTTGTAATTTTGAGCGCGTTAAGCGCGCTTCGGGTCCGATCACACTCCTCGACACCAATTGTTACGGACACGGCTTCAGATGTTGCTTGACCGAGCGGAATGGCCGCCGTGTTCGCACAGTTTACCCGATTACCCCCAACTCACCCGATTCCACTCGAACGTTGGCCAAATCGCGCTACGCTAAATCAATGATGGAAAGGACAATGACTGGGATAAATGAAACGACGCAAGGGGTACAGTTCTCAAGACCTCCGGAGGAGGATATAATTAGTGGTGGAGAAAAGGGGTAGATTACAAGGTAATGAGGTAAAGACACAGAAGAGATGGGCACTTAGTTACAGTCTTATCTTATCCCCGACAGACCACAGACAAACGGAACAAGACTGACTTACACAGGGATTGATGGCAGGGAAGGACAGGTCGGTTGATAGCACAAGGTGCACCTTGGCTCGGGGACAGGATAAAGCGCGGTCCAGTCCAGAGATGCGGGGAGGTGTCACAGCGCTCGGAGGTGGCATCCTTCTCTCTCCAAGCTCAGCGCGCATCTGACGTCACCTCCCTCTTCCTGCGCATGCTCAGCGGGGAGTGACACGCCCTTAGCTCGTTGGCTCCGCCCCAGATGGGATCGGTCCGCCGCTTCTATTGGGTGCGGGGGTTACCGGGCTCCGCCCTTGACGAGGAGCTGACAGCGAGCCCCTACTTGGTAACCCCGTCGAGCACATGTTCGATGGCGGCTCGTTGGAAAGGCTTGGTGCCTTCCCAACACCCCCTACCAACCAAGCTGGAGTGAGGACGCACACTCCCCGCGCCGCCGCCGCTGTTGTTGTTGTTGTTGTTGTTGTTGCTGAACCGTGAGGAAGAGCTGCGGGGAGGTATTGGGAGGTCCTAAACTTCCTAACGGTGCCATACAATCACATTCTGGTGCAACGAAGAGTCAGAATCAATGGAAACGAGTCCTTAACTGACATAGACTAAGAATAACTAGCAAGATGTCCTATAGTTGTCTTACATGAGATGCGGTGGACCTGGATGCGACATTTAATGGGGGAAATAGGGGGAGGTCGGGTCTACAGAGTGTTGTTTACAGAAAATGGGACTAGGGAATGGGGGATTGGGGATAGTTGGGAAGTATGGAGGAAATAGGGGAATATTTACAAGCGGATATGGATGGATGCCAATCCCATATCCGCAACAATATACTTCTTATTTGTTTTGACTTCTCTTCCCACCTGAACAGTTCACAAGTTTTATGCTGAAATGATCGATTACGCATAGACTCAGGAGTTGTATCACGTGATATCCAAAGTTATGATTAAATACAATCGTATATTCGACAATCTCTTCTGTTATGAATGTAACACAAGTTGTGATACAAATAATAAAATAATCGTTACATGCTGACATGCATATGTCATGTGGCATTACATATTATTACATATATGGGACCACACAGAATCATGAGTGGATCATACATTATATGCATACGTCATGTAACATTACACATTATTACTTATGTGGGACCACACAGAATCATGAGTGGATCATACATTATATGCATACGTCATGTAACATTACACATTATTACTTATGTGGGACCACACAGAATCATGAGTAGATCATACATTATTGCATTCGTCATGTAACATTACACATTATTACATACATATATAGGACCGCACAGAATCATGAGTGGATCATACATTATATGCATATGTCATGTGACATTACATATTATTACATATGTGGGACCACACAGAATCATGAGTGGATCATACATTATATGCATATGTCATGTGACATTACATATTATTACATATGTGGGACCACACAGAATCATGAGTGGATCATACATTATCTATCTATAATTCCAGTAATCTCTGTGTGTCTGTGTGTCTGTGTGTCTGTGTGTCTGTGTGTCTGTGTGTCTGTGACCGCTGTTTCTCGACAACCACGGGTCCGATATACTTGAAACTTGCCAGGTATATTGCTGGGGACCCGAGGATGTGCCTTTTCAAGGTTTTAAATTAATCGGACAAGTACTTACCGAGCTATGGCGATTTAGCCGTTCGCCGTTCGCTTTGGCGTTGCGAATGGACCAAACCATTCATGTAAATAGAGGGGGGGGGGGGGGGTTCTGTGGTCGTTCGCTTTGGCTTTGCGAATGGACCAAACCATTCATGTAAATAGAGGGGGGGGGGGTTCTGTGGTCGTTGCGAATGGACCAAACCATTCACATCGAATGGACCAAACCGTTCGCTTTGGACCAAACCATTGCATGTAAATAGAGGGGGGGGTTCTGTGGTCGTTGCGAATGGACCAAACCATTCATGTAAATAGAGGGGGGGGGGTTCTGTGGTCGTTACTGCCACGTGGTTTCAAAGTTTTTTTTTGTTGTTGTTGTTTGCACGCATGTTTTTTTGCACCCACGTACGGGCACGCCCTAGGATGTTTACACACACACACCCCTACACAAATTTTTTTTTTTTTTTTTTTTTGGCAAGGAACGGGCACCCACGTACGGGCACGTCCTAGCTTATATATAGTACGGGCATGCCCTAGTATGTATACATCATGTAACATTACACATTATTACATATATAGGACCACACAGAATCATGAGTGGATCATACATTGCATACATGAAAGTAATATTACTACTGTAGAAATCCATGAAACGTCATGGAATGTGACATGTTATGATGATGTTTTGTCTCAGTAAAGGCAAGCTGAGATATAAGAAGTGTCTTGAGGGTCTAATGAGGTTGTAATAGTCTTGAGGGGTTGAAGTGTCTTAAGAGTCTTGAGGAGTTAAAGTGTCAAGGATCTTAAGGGCCTAATGGGGTCTTCATGCCTTAAGGGTCGTGAGGGGTTAAATGGTGTAAAGCATCTCACAGTATTGAGGGTATTGAAGGGTTCATTGGTCTAAAGGGGTCTTTCAATAAGAGTCTAAAGTTAAAGCTTTGAGAGTCCAAGGGGTCTAAAATGTTTAGGATCTGAGGGTCTAAAGTCAAAGGTCTGTAAAAAGGTTCAGGGGATCATAAAGGTCTCAAAGTTACGTCCAATAGCACGTAATTAACGCTACCTACAGGTGAACAGTTGGGAAACAACATCCGCCTATTGTTAAGTTAGCCAAACTCTGGTACTCTGTGGCTCTGACCCCACTGCTCCCCCCCCCTCCCTTATCGTCGGCCCTGCATATGGCAATGTCATGAATCACAAGAAGAAAAAGACATAAAATGTCAGAGCCCCATGGTTTTAGGAATTTTTCCATATGGGGTTAAAGGCCGTCAGTCGGCCATCTTTTGTTGGATTACAAAACAAAATCTTCTGCATATGCATACTCTCGTGTGATATGTTTCCGCCAAGTTTGAACAAAATCGGTCCATGCATATCGAAAAATGGATGGGGACACGTTTAAGTAACAAAATGGCCGCCAGTCGGCCATCTTGGATCTGATCTCGAAAAAAAAAGAAATTCCGTGCATATGTAACCCATCATTCATTTTCTGTGTGCCAAGTTTGAATTAGATCGGTAAATTCCTGCCCGAGAAATGGTTGCGGACGTGTTCAATATCAGATTTTTTACAACTGAAATGGCCGCCAGTGAGCCATATTTGATCGCATCGAGAAACAAAATGATGTGTTAATGTATACCGTCATGTATTGTCTTTGTGCAAAAACGTAAGAACAAAATCGGACCATACATATCCAATATATGGTTGCGGACACACACACACATGCATGGACGGATGAGACCCAATCCATAAGCCCACGTTTTGGACCAAGTCCAACGTGGTCTAATAATTAGAACAATGAAAGCAACCACACAGCACATAACTTATTACATCATTGTTAATTAAAGTACAATTATGTTACATCTAACTGTTTGCTGGTTTTAAATGGGTTGTTAAAGCACGAGCAATACACTAGAGTATAAAAGTGCCCCTCTGCCTTCCCCTGGAGAGAGGGTATTCCCCCCACATATAAATATTGTTTTGTCATTCCCTGGTCTGTACGATGCTTCCATAGAGGGGTGGGAATAAGTACCTCAACCCTCTCCCCACCCATGTTTGGAAAACCCTGGAATTGATTCAACCGTTGTGAAAATTCTCCCACCTCAGTGGTAACTCCCCAGAACAATATTGTCTCCAGGCCAATATATGTCACTCCCAGGCCCGAGACATTTCGGTAAAGTAGTTACATGTGTTTCTACATTGGACAGTTTCTTCGTTTAACACACACACACACACACACACACACACACACACACACACACACACACACACACACACACACACACACACACACACCTTTTATAGTATGTATAGATTTACTAAACATAGGGGCAATACCCCTGTAAGAATAAACAGTATACTGCACCGACTAAGGGTATTTTAAACCAGTTTCAAAGGTTGCTAGAAGACAAGGCAGCATGTAGATTCACACCAACATAATCATAAGACTTTGAACAAACAACGAAAAAAAGACCTATTTTGGGGGGAAACCCCCCTCCCCAACCCCATATACGTACTTCCTAAGACACCAATTTTTATAATACCTTGAACAAACATTGGTACATCACGGGTGATTAAGGTTGTGGTCAGGTTTCATCGAAATTGCGTGTGTAGTTTCTGAGAAGAAAGCAAATACATATTTTTGGGGGCAACCCCCCACACCCCCCACCCCCCGTAGACCCCAAAAGGGCCAGATTTTTTTTTAATGCCGTGAACAAACTTTGGTACAGCATGGGTGGTGAAGGTTGTGGTCAAGTTTCATCGAAATAGTGTGTGTAGTTTCACAGGAAAAAGCAAATTCCTATTTTGGGGGGTCAAACCTGGAATCACTTTGACCACGGTACACCCCCTTAGACCCCAATATTTTTAATTCCGTGAACCAACTTTAGTCACAACACAACATATATAATTTATGACAAATTTGGTCGCAATCTCATCAGCGGTTTCGGAGAAGAGGTTTCAAGTGTTTACAGACTGACAGATTGACGGACGGACAACGCGCCATCGCATAAGCTCTCCCTGAACTTCGTTCCAGGTGAGTTAAAAATCAAACTTGTCAACCCTCTACTTTGAACCACCATCCGAAGTATCATAAAATTGATGATTCAAGTATTTTATCGATCTACATCAGGGTCTACAACATGGATGGTGATTGGAAACTACAATGTTTCTGCAAACTAAATGATTCACTTCAGACACCAACAAACTCATGTTAAAAACTGTTGCTGAACTGGTCTTGATAGCACGTTGGCTGCCGGCTGCTGTAGCTGCCATTTTTTAAAACTTCTGAAACTAACATTGGCTTGGCCCACCTGGGACCCACATAGGGCCCAGTTCAAAGCCCACTCAAAGTCCAGTTAAGCCCACCTAACCAACGAAAACCTACCTGGGCCCCAGCGAGCTTTGTAAGGTGGGATATGACGTCAAAGAGTGTCGTTCGAGTTGTAGAATGACACAGGCAGCCCAGATGAGACCCATGTGGAATCCAGTTTTAAAAAACCCACTCAGAACCCAAGCCGAGCTTAGGCCATCCAAACCACCTATTTCCCAGCTGGGCCCCAGCTGTACATGCTGGCTGGGTATGTGTATGTTTGTGTATGTGTGTGTATGTGTATGTGTCTATGTGTATGTGTATGTGTATGTGTGTGTATGTGTGTAGTTAATTGCATATTTGTATAAATAACTGTTTAATATAATGTACAGCAGGTGTTTATGTTACTGACGCATCCTTGTTCAAACTACTGAGAACAAATGTGTTGAAAACCTGGAGTCAGATTCCTCCTCACTAAGTGATCCAGTTGGTCTTGGAGGTGCGTTCTTAGAAAGACATGTGCAATAAATATATGATCATAAAGACTTTTGATTTGTTTTCACACGTAATTCGAAAGACTGGACAATTTATATTGGATTTACTTGGCAAGCTATTTGTCCACATTAAACCAATGTGAGATAAAGATATATTAAAGTGGGATTTGGTTTTAGCTGTTTCACTTACCCCTACTAACATGAGCTAATAAAGCTTAATTAGTACCTATAGTTCCTATAGGTTTTCTAAAGTAGTGTTAATAAGGCAATACTACAAATCTGGGAGAACCTTTGGCAGCAGATACTCTGATTGTAAAGACAAGTGTAAAACAAGAAAGAGCAATCAGAGATTGCAAACCCTCGCCAGGATGTATTTTCAGTGGTTTTTAAGGCTTTTATGTAAAAACAAATATGGCGGCCGAACTACGTGACCGATGACGTCGTCATTATTTTTTTCTAAACTGATTTATTCGTAGCTTATGCTCAAGAAATTTCATCTTGATCGGATGAAGTTTTGTACTTGTCGAATTATGACGTCATAATGGAGGCACCTATGACATCATCATTAACATAGTCTATTCCCCATAGAGAGTTCTTTACAATGAGCCATGTCTCAATTTTTTCTATTCAGCGCTTTCGGAGATATAGAGGTGGATTTTTTTTTGATTTTTCCAAGATGGCGGCCGAACGACGTGACCTATGACGTCATAATTATTTTAAAAATTATACATGTGGAGATGCACCTATGGTGAAAATTTCCTGTCAATCGAACCAACAGTTGCAGAGAAAATCATATTTATTCTGTGTGGACCAACAAACAGACAGACAAAGAGACAGACAAACAAACAGCCAAACAAACAAATGAAAAATCACTCAGAGTGACACTTGACAAAACAGAACAAAGTAGAATGGCACTCAAAAGTGCATCCTTTCGACCTCAAAAATAATTAGTGGTTGCATTCAGTTACCCGATATGCAAATCGTCTTCAAAGTTTAAGTTAATCGGATGAAAATTGACAATTTTAGAAATTCGGCCTGTTTTTTTTTGTTTTTGTTTTTTGTATACAGGATCGAGGCTCGTTAGAGAGCTAACATTTATCACACAAAAAATCAAACAGACACACAAAGTATATAATAAGGGGAGCGGTAGACAAGATGGGGAGAGAAGGGGAAGCACACAAACACAACATTTGAGAGCAGGGACATCGGGAGATCTGTGGGAGGGAGAGGGCTTGGGAGGAGGCGGCGTGGGAAGGGGGGGGAGGGGGGAGAGAAGTATAAAACACAAGGACACTGCAAGGACTTCCAGGAAAGAAGTTGGTATTTCAAAAAAGTGGATCTGGGGTGAAATTAGTGGGGGTAGAAAAGATCAAGGTTTTGGATGAGGGAAGATAAGAGATGGTGGTGAACAGCTGTTTTAAAGACTTGGAGGGAGGAGTGGGATTGAAGAGAGTGAGGGAGTTTGTTCCAGAGGCGGGAGAAAAAGAGGAATGAAGGAGTGAAGGTGAGCAGAGAGTCTTGATTTTGGCAGTTTCACCATAAGAGGGTTGCAGGCAGATGTTGCGCGACCTGTAGGAATATTTGGTGGACAGAGCCCAGAGAGCTGGGGGAGCAAGGCCGGAGAGGAGTCGGTAGAAGACAGAAAGACCACCAACCTGCCTGCGGTGAGGTGAGTAAGTGAAAAGCCCTCGGAGTTAGCTTCATCGCGGGAGATTCCATTATTAAATATGATCTTTTTTTTCTTTTCTTTTTTTTCCTTTTTCCTTTCTTTCGTTGACCTTTTCATTATTATATATGATCATTTCATTATTATATATGTTCATCATATACATTACATATATATGATCAACATAGGCCTATGTTGACCTCAAAAATAGTTGGTGGTTGGTTTCAGTAAGCTGATATGAAAATCCTTTTCAAATTTCAAGCCAATCGGATGAAAATTGAGGATTTGAGATTTTAAGATAGTGGTTGACCTTTGAGCTATGTTGACCTTTTGGCCTATGTTGATCTCAAAAATAGTTAGTGGTTGAATTCAGTTTGCTGATATGAACATCCAATTCAAATTTCAAGTGAATCGGATGAAAATTGAGGATTTTAGAAATTTGAAAATAAGTGGTGGGCCTTTGGCCTATGTTGACCTTGTGACCTATGTTGACCTCAAAAATAGTTGTTGGCTGAATTCAGTTAACTGATATGAAAATCTCATTCAATTTTCAAGTCAATCAGATGGAAATTGAGACTTTTAGAAATTCGAAATTGTAGTTGAGCTTTGGCAGAAATTGAGACTTTTAGAAATTCGAAATTGTAGTTGAGCTTTGGCCTATGTTGACATTTTGGCCAATGCTGATCTCAAAATTGTTGGTGGTTGAATTCAGTTCGCCGAAATGAAAATCTTATTCAAATTCAAGTCAATCGGATTAAAATTGAGGATTTTAGAAATTTGAAAAAAAGTGGTTGACCTTTGGCCTATGTTGACCTTTTGGACTAAGCTGATCTCAAAAATTGTAGGTGGTTGAATTCAGTTAGCCGATAAGTTAATCCTCTTCCAATTTCAAGTCAATCGGATAAAAATTGAGGATTTTGGAAATTTGAAATTGTTGTTGACCTTTGGCCTATGTTGACCTTTTGGTCTATGCTGATCTCAAAAATAGTTTGTGGTTGAATTCAGTTAGCTGAAATGAAAATCACATTCAAATTCCAAGTCAATCAGATGAAAATTGAGGATTTTAGAAATTTGAAATTGTTGTTGACCTTTGGCTTATGTTGACCTTTTGGCCTATGCTGATCTCAAAAATAGTTGGTGGTTGAAAAATAGTTGGTGAGCCGATATGTAAATCCTATTCAAATTTCAAATCCTATTCAAATTTCAATCAAATTTCAAGCAGAGTCTAGGCTCTCTGCTCACCTTCACTCTTTCATTCCCCTTTTCTCCCGCCTCTGGAACAAACTCCCCCACTCCCTTCAATCCCACTCCTCCCTCCAGGTCTTTAAAACAGCTGTTCACCACCATCTCTTATCTTCCCCCATCGAAAACCTTGATCTTTTCTACCCCCGGTAATTCACCCCAGAGTCCTTGCAGTGTTCATATGTTTTATTCCTCTCCCACCTCCCCCCAAGTCCTCCCGATGTCCCTGCTCTCAAATGTTGTGTTTGTGTCCTTCCCCCTCTCTCCCCATCTTGTCTGCCGCTCCCCTTTTTTGTGTTTTGTGTGTCGGTTTGTCTTTTTGTGTGATTAATGTTAGCTCTTTCACGAGCCTCGATCTTGTATACAAAAAAAAAAAAAAAAAAAATAGGATTAAAATTGAGGATTTTAGAAATTTGAAAAAAGTGGTTGACCTTTGGCCTATGCTGACCTTTTGACCTCAAAAATAAATAGGATTTTGTCAGACCATGAACTCTACCATTTGGTGAAGTTTCGTGAAGTTCAGTTTAAAATTGTGACCTGTAGGCAAGTATAAGTGAGCGGACATACACACACACACACACACACACACACACACACACACACACACACACACACACACACACACACACACACACACACACACACACACACACACACCGGAGTGATCAACATACTTGCAATTTTTTTTATTTTTTTTTGCCAAGTAACAAACGGACTCAAATGCAATATCCTCTCCTCAGGCGAGGGTAACAACTAGCATATGTCCTCATGGGTCAGTTCGGTCTGAGATACATTTCATGATTAGGAAAATTATTTTTTTGTCATGAAACAGTCATGCTTTCTCAAAAACAACATCCTTATGACTACACCTGCCGATGTGAGCACCAGAAAACATTGCGACAAATGTAAGTCAAATATACATTTGAATTGCTGTGTAGGGAGAGCTTCAGGAAGGGTTGGAAATAGTTCAGTCAAACAGTTTCTTTTCAAGAAGTCTCAAAAGCATCGTCTTTGAGCAAGCATAAGATGGTGCTTTCCGTGGAATACCCACGCACCTTCTGAGAATGCTGGAAACCCAAAGCTTTGCAAACTGCGCAACTTCCACGTGCAACATTTCGCCGCTTAGTGCGTCACTCATCGCGAGCCTCCCTGGTGGTCGCTCAATGGGCAAACTGACAAGTGCCCCCCCCCCCCCCCCTAAACCGTGCCAGGGCGGCGATTTGTTGACGAGATGATGACATGAGAGTTTTGGCTTCAGGCCAACAGGCCCAGGCCTTGTGGATGACAGTCGATTAAGCCTGCTGTCGGCCATACCAGCTCTCATCGCAAGAGGTACATCCAGCGGAGTCACCCAGCCAGTGACTCTCACAGGCCCACCCCGTCAATCGTCTGATCTCCAAACAAAACAGAATTATTTATGGGTGCTGGAGACTTCTTTTCTCACTTAATTGCCTGATCGACTCTTTCCTTCACAGACTGTGTGATGTTGGGAGCACCTGCCGAGAACCATTATGCCAGATGGCCCAGAAATGTAGCACCGTCTGCCCACTCGGTTTGAAGTTAAAACAAATTATGAAAGCTTTAGGGAAAAGAAAAAAATAACACATGAACACACGGACACTAAGCAGGTCTAAACAGCTCCTTATAGTAAAGAGGAGTCGCTCTGACGTCTGTCGTTTATTAGCACAATACAAATACATTTTATCTACTTTAAACTCACGAATGATGGATTTCTACGAACAAAAACATTTTTATGCATGGGTAGTAAATAAACTGCCTGCACATCTAGTATTATGTTTGGACCAATCCATTCTCTGTCGATTCTCTCTCTTTGTGTCTGTCTCAAAGTGTTTCGCAAATCTGGAGTTTATGCTGAAGGAGTTATTTAGTTCTCTCTTGGAGACCGTGGTTCTTCAGGTGTCAAAACTTCGATGACAGGATTTGGCCTCCAGCTTGTGACACATTTTATACCTCAACCTTTTTATTTTTACTTCATTCGCTCACTTTCTCTTTCTTTCTTGCCTATATGTATACATATAGTAGATATATGTATGTATATATATACACCACCGGTCAAGAGTTTTAGAACACCTCAATTTTTCCGGTTTTTATTGAAATTTACGCAGTTTAATGTCTCAATGTACTCTGAAATTAAGCTTAGAACAAATAAACAATTGGAGATAAAAAAAGAAATCATAGAATCATTTTGTTTAACAAAATTTAATTTAAATTTTTGACTGAGCAAAGTAGCCACCTTTTGCAGTTATAACCGCCGAACACACTCGTGGCATTCTTTCTACAATGGAAATCAAATATTGTTCGGGAAGTTCTTCCCAACACTGTTGCAGAAGTTCCACAAATGTGTTGCACTTGGAGGTTGCTTTGCTTTCACCCTTCTGTCCAGTTCATCCCAAACCAGCTCGATGGGGTTTAAGTCTGGAGACTGTGCTGGCCATTCCATGATTTGAAGCCTACTGTCTTGTTCTTTTCCTCGAAGGTGGTTTTGACATAGCATGGAGGGTGTCTTTAGGGTCATTATCTTGCTGTAGGATGAACCCCTGACCAACAAGGCGTATACCAGACGGTATTGCATGGCGCTGCAAAATGCTGTGGTAGCCCTTTTGGTTCAGAGTGCCAGTCACTCTGTGCAACTCTGGATCCAGCAAAAGAGCCCCAGACCATCACGCTTCCTCCTCCATGTTTGACAGTTGGTGTCACACACTGAGGATCCATCCTTTAGCCGAATCGACGGCGTACAAAAACCCAGCATGTTGAACCAAAGACTTCAAATTTTGATTCATCGTCCATAAGACCTTCTTCAGTCTTCAGTAGTCCACTGGCGGTGCTTCATGGCCCAGGCAAGCCTCTTTTTCTTATTTTGCCATCTTGGCAATGGCTTTCTTACTGCCACTCGACCTGTCAAACCTGCAGCTCGAAGTCTTCTCTTCACAGTTGAAACTGAGACTTGCTTACTTCAACCAGTGTTAAGCTGTGCTTGAAGCTGTTTGTCCTGTGAGCTGCCTATCACGCAAGCTGTTGACTCTCAGAAACTTGTCTTCTGATTCTGTTGTGGCTTTGGGTCTGCCAGACCTCTTCCTGTCAGAGTTCCCTCCAGTTTCCAAGTGCCTCTTGATGGTGTAGGAAACTGTACTCACTGACACCTCGGCCTTCTTTGCAATTTCTCGAAAGGAAAGACCTACAATTTTAAGGGTTATAATGGTCTGTCTGTCTTCCTTTGTTAATTGCCTTTTTCTCGCCACGATGATAGCAATATACTACTTCCTGCAGTGCAATATTGTCCAAATAATGCTTCAGAGGGTGTAATAACAGTCTGTTCCAATACTGCTTTTATCCAGACAGGGGGTTTGTAATCAAGTAATCAGCAGAGGTTGGGGCATCTGTCGAATTGTTTGCATCAACTTTCAAGGCTTAATTTACTTACATTGCTGCAGAACAGCTGTAAGTTCTTAACCCATGTCTTGTTCCCTGAAGAAGGCCTTTTTTTTTTTTACAATATAACGGTGTAATTTACATTATTTTCCCGTTTTTGCTAACCTAACGGTTTTTTTTTTTAACCTCGAACAGTTTACTGCTTTGCTTCGTACCATTTCAGGTTATTCACTGACTTGAATTGCTTAAATTTCAATAAAAACTGGAAAAATTGAGA